>NW_027507903.1:452310000-452910000 GCF_037356315.1 Lithobates pipiens
TGTAAGTTGTGCCAAGGAATGAGGAATCTTCCTACTCCATGTGAGAGTGCTGGGCCTTTCATCTCAACTTAGTCACACGCCCCCCCCCCCCCCCCCCCCAGTACCTCAAGGTACTAGACGTGTGGTTTGTTTCATTCCGAATTAACATTCTGACAAATTTTTTCGTTATTTGGAGATTCGGATATATCTGATTTACCCGAATTACACTATAAACTAATTTTACTGAATGCTCCAAAAAACAAGAGATTCATCTGAATTTTCAGAAATTCTGACTGAAATTTGAATTTAATTTTACATTGAGTTCGAATTCTAATGCCAAGTACACACTATCAGAAATTCTCTCCTCCTCCCCCCCCCCCCCCCCCCCCCCCCCCCCCAGCAAAAGTCCGATGTGAGCTTTGGTCAGAAATTCCGACCGTGTGTATGCTCCATCGGACTTTTGCTGGCAGAATTCCCGCCAGCAAAAGATTGAGGGCAGGTTCTCTATTTTTTGATCGGGAAAAGTTCCGATCATCTGTAACGATTCTGATGTGTAAAGTTCCTACACATGCTTGTAATCATTGAACTTCATTTTCTTGGCTCGTCGTAGTGTTGTATGTCACTGGCACCGCCATAGCAACACATGCGGGCGCTATGGGGCCCGCAGTCAAGTGGGGCCCGGTGAAGACAGGCGGCGCGGCTCCGTGGGTGATATCGGGCGGCTCCCTGGGTGATAGCAGGTGGTCCGCGGCTCCGCGGGTGAGAGAGTGGGCTGGCCCATCAGGGAGCTGACGGGCAGGGGACCATAGAGATTACATCTCTCACTGCCCGGCGCCTGCCCTGCATCCCTGCATTGCAGTTTCCCCCTCACTGTGCAGGCAGCCAGGAAGCGGAGAGATGACATTATCTCTCTGCTGCCTGACTCTGTGACACAGAAGGAAAGTGACAGAGCAAGTGACAATCCATAATGTGTGGCAAGTGAAAACCTGGACATGGCAAGTGACAATCTGTAATGTGTGGCAGGTGACGTGGCAAGTGAAAATCCGTGACATGGCAAGTGTCAATCCATAATGTGTGGCAGGTGACGTGGCAAGTGACAACTCGGGATGTGGCAAGTGACAATCCATAATGTGTGGCAAGTGACAATCTAGGACGTGGCAAGTGACAATCCATAATGAGTGGCAATCTAGGACGTGGCAAGGGACAATCCGTAATGTGTGGCGAGTGACACTCCGGGACGTGGCAAGTGGATAATCCGCAACATGTGGCAGGTGACATTCTGCAACGTGTGACAATCTGCACCTGGTGGCAGGCAACGTGGCAAGTGGACAATCCGCAACGTGTGGCAGGTGATGTGGCAAGTGACAAGCCTTAATGTGTGGCAAGTGACAATCCATAATGCATGGCAAGTGACAATCTGGGATGTGGCAAGAGGACAATCCGCAACATGTGGCAGGTGACATTCTGCAACGTGTGACAAGTTAAAATCTGCATCTGGTGGCAGGCGATGACTAGAGCAAGCGGCTTGCTGTGGGGGCACCCAAGCCGAGCTGCAACTCCGTGTGTCCATTCAGTCACAGAGCTGCGGCCTGGCCCTGCTTACATTCTATTCTCATTGGCTGACTTTTAGCAGCGGGAGCCAATGGCGCCACGCTGCTCTCTCCGCCAATGAGGAGCGGAGTCCCGGGCATCCAAGGCACTCCTACAACATCGCTGGATCCAGAGGGACCTCAGGTAAGTATTATGCCCTGTACACACGGTTGGACATTCCGACCACAAAATCTGATGGATTTTGGCCCAAACTTGTCTTGCATACACACGGTCGCACAAAGTTGTCAGAAAAATCCGATCGCTCAGAACGAGCCGACATATAACATGTACAACGGGACTATAAAGAGGCCAATGGCTTTTGCCTCGTAATTTTATTCTGAGCATGCGTGGCATTTTGTGCGTCGGAATGGTCTACACACGATCGGATTTTGTTGTCGGAAAATTTTAGATCCTGCTCTCAAACTTTATGCGTCAAAAAATCTGACGGAAAGTCTTATGGAGCCCTCACATGATTGGATTTTCCTGACAACATGATCCGATCGCACATTTTCTCAAATCGCCTTTCAGGACAACCCCGGAGAGAGTGTAGCTCCACCTTGTAATTAGGAAACACATGCCCACTTTAAAAACACCTCCTCTTCCTCCATGGCTTCAGTTATTGTGTTTCCTCCTTGGAGGAAGCATGTGCCTGAACCAGGGAGAGCTACACTCTCTGCAGGGGAGTAAGGCTTACCTTTCGTTGCAGGTTGTTTCTTTTTGACCCCCAGCAGCATCTCCACGGGGAGAGGACTCCTGGCGCTCCTGGTCCCGCCATCTCACGGGAGTAAGGACCCTCGGAGTGCCGGCGTCGGGTGCCCGGTGTCCGCTGGTTATCGCAGGGAGGGCTCTGTTGCTGGCGGAGGCCGCTGCAGGTCAGCGGCATGGCTCCGTTTTTCGGCGCCGGGTCCCGGGCGGCGACGGCGTCGTTCACGGTGACGCGCGGGCGCTCTGAGGGGGCGTGGCGCCGTGGTTCAAGCGCCTGGAACGCAGGGATCATGGGGCGGGTCAGGTGACCGCGTGCTTCCGCTTCCGGCCAGCCCTGATGACGCGGCGGCCGGGAAAATTTAAAATGACAGAGCTGTTTGTGATAGCTGCCTCACTCAAACGATGGAAGAGTGTAAGCCAGCTATGGCGGAGACAGGCGCCCCTAGCACCGGTCCAGCCCAGGTACGTAAGGTGCACTGGCACCCTCTGCTTTACTGTTGGGCTATGTCTTTGTCTGTTCCCCCCTCTTGGGGGGCCTGTCGCTGCAGGTCAGAGGTGGACTTCGCTCTGACCTTTTGCAGCCTAGTTCTGGGGTCTCACTAGTGGTCTGTTTGGTGGTGGGTCTCTGCACTGGCTTGGTGTTAAGCAACTGGTTGTTGAGAGCTTTTAGTGAGTTAAGCCTGTATGTCGTTTCAGGAAAAATCACTAGGAAAAGCTAGACCAGGTCAGAGAAAATGTCCTTCTTGCAAGACCCCCCTCAGAGATTCATGGCAGAAGGCAATGTGCAGAAATTGTATCAGAGAATTGGTGGAAGAGGAAACATCTCAACAATATAAGGATTTGTTTTCTTCGGTTAAAGAGCTGACAAACTCCTTGAGTTCAGTCAGGTCCATCCTGATACAAAACCCTCCCGCACAGACCGAGCCTCAGAACTTACCGCCCAGCCCAGGGCGTCGTCATCCAGACAGGTGGAAACTGAAGAGTCTGGAGACGAAGGGGGTAGTACTCTCATCTCCTTCAGGGATTCTGAGGAGGAGGAAGAGGAAGAAGATAGCAGGGGCTCCAAATTCAAGCTATCACTAGAGGAAGTAGATGATATTCTAAAAGCAATCTACACTACTCTAGAAATTCAAGAAGAAAAAGTACAACTGTCAGTTCATGACAAAATGTACCAGGGGTTGGACGAAACAAAACGGAGAGTTTTTCCAGTCCACAGGGTCCTCTCAGACTCAGTGAGAAAGGAGTGGAAGGACCCAGAAAAAGCCCCTTTCTTCTCTAAAGCTCTTAAGAGAAGGTTTCCCTTCGAAGATAAGGACTCAGAGGTTTGGAACAAAAAACCCAGAGTCGATGCAGCTTTCTCGCAGGTATCCAGACGAACGGATCTAGCCTTTGAGGATATGGGGATCCTTAAAGACCCAATGGACAAAAAAAGCTGACTCCATCCTTAAAAAGGCTTGGGATGCTGCGTCAGTCAGTCTAAAACCAGCAATGGCAGCTACGGTGGTGGCCAGGAATCTGGAATGTTGGGTAGAGAAGCTGAAGAGCCATATTGAGGCGGGGACACCCCGCAAGGATCTCTTTGAGTCCTTTCCACTGATCCTGAATGCAGTCAAATACATGGCGGATGCATCAGCAGAATCGGTTAAACTGGCCGCTAGGTCTTCGGCTCTTGTAAATTCAGCCAGGAGAGCAGTTTGGCTGAAAACATGGTCTGGGGACACTGCTTCTAAGGTCAAGCTGTGTGGTCTTCCCTTCTCGGGTGACTTGCTCTTTGGTCCCGATTTAGAGTCTGTGCTGGATAGAACAGCCGATAAAAAGAAGGCTTTTCCAGTTAAGAAAAAGCAGATTGCCAAAAAGAATTTTCGTGCTTTTCAGCAGTCCCATAAAAAAGACCAGGAGCGCAAGAGCAGATGGGGTTCACAGAAGGGCAAAGGCAAGGGTGGAGTCCTCTTTAGATCTCCCCCAGAGCAGTCCCCTAAGAGCAAGTGACAATATCTCCCCAGTGGGGGGGAGACTGTCAGCTTTTCGCGAACAATGGGACAGGCTGTCTCCAAATCTGTTCGTGAAGAGCGTTGTCGATCAGGGGTACAGGTTGGAGTTTTCAGAACTACCCCCGAGCAGGTTTTACGTGACAACATTGCCAAGGGATCAGGAGAAGGCCTCTGCAATGAAGCTTTTGTTACAGGAGCTGATACAGCAAGAGGTTCTGATTCAAGTCCCAGTAAACCAGCAGGGCGGGGGTTTTTATTCACATATTTTTCTGGTGAAAAAACCCTCAGGGAAGTACCGTCTAATCCTGAATCTGAAATTTCTGAACAGGTTCATTCAGTACAAACATTTCAGGATGGATACAATTTTCTCCATCACAAAGCTGTTGACCCCAGAATGCTTCATGGCATCCCTGGATCTAAGGGATGCCTACCTTCATATACCAATTCATCAGGCATCGCAGCAGTTCCTGCGCCTGGCATTGAAGGTGGGGAGTTCGGTATGGCACCTCCAATTCAGGGCTCTGCCATTCGGACTCTCGTCCTCTCCCAGGGTCTTTACGAAGATTATGGCAGAGGCTTTGGAGCCCCTGAAATTGAAGGGGATTCCAGTCGTCCCTTACCTGGACGACCTTTTGTTTTTTGCAGACTCCAGGGAGCAGGTCCTAGTCAATCTCCAGAGGGCCCAGTCTCACCTCGAGGGCCTGGGATGGCTTCTAAATCTAGAGAAGTCAATCCTGACCCCCTCACAGGAAATTAAATTTCTGGGGTATACGTTAAATTCGATTCTCCAGAAAGTTTTCCTGCCGTTGGAAAAACAGGAAAAGTTGCAGCTAGCTGTACAGCGGATACAGAGCAACCAGACAGTCTCAGTCAGGAGGGCTATGGCAGTTTTGGGCCTGCTTACGGCAGCAATCCCGGCTGTTCAGTGGGCCAGGTTCCATTCCAGACCCCTTCAGAGGGAGGTTCTGTCAAGCTGGTCCCATCAGGATCCTTTGGAAAAACAGCTAAAAATTTCGTCAAGGACGAAAAGGGCTCTTTGGTGGTGGAGAGACCAGGCAAACCTCTCAAGGGGCCTGGTGTGGACCTTTCCTGTGGACAAGCGTCTTACTACAGACGCAAGTGCCTGGGGCTGGGGAGCCCATCTGGATGGTCAGACATCTCAGGGGGGTCTGGTCCAAACAGGAAGCTCAAAGATCATCCAACTGGAGGGAGTTGAAGGCGATCTTTCTGGGTTTAGTGGCCTTTCAGCAGAGTTTGAGAGGCCACCATGTCCAGGTGTTGTCAGACAACACAACAGCGGTTACCTACATTATGAAGCAAGGGGGAACCAGAAGCAGGAGCTTGATGGAGCTGGCCAATCTGTTGTTAGCCTGGGCAGCGCAGAACACAGCCTCACTATCGGCAGTGCATCTGAAGGGCTCTCAGAATTTGTTTGCGGACCTCCTAAGCAGGCGCAAATTGCTAGAGGCAGAATGGAGTCTGAATCAGGAAGTGTTCCTGATGATCTCCGAGGCCTGGGGGGTTCCACAGGTAGACCTTTTTGCCAGCCAGCAGAACTCAAAGGTGGACAGATTCTTTTCTCTTCACCGAGGAGATGCAGCAATAGGGTTGGACGCATTTGCTCACCCCTGGCATTACCAGCTGTGCTACGCCTTTCCCCCCTTTCCTCTAATTCCACTAGTACTGAGGAAATTCAGGGAAGAAAGGACAGACTTAATACTAGTCACTCCTTTTTGGCCAAAAAGGCCCTGGTTCGCGGGTCTTCGAAACCTAGCCTCGAAGCCCCCATGGAGGTTACCACTCAGAAAAGATCTGTTATCCCAGGGGACAGTAAGTCATCCAGAGGTGGAACTCCTACAGCTAACCGCCTGGTTTTTGAGGAGGACCTATTAAAAGCCAAAGGTCTCTCAGATAAAGTAGTAAAGACCCTGCTGTCTAGTAGGAAGGCAGTTACACAGGCAATTTACATGAAGGTCTGGAAAAAGTTCAACTCCTGGTGCAGTTCTAGAGAACTCAGGGTCAAGAGCACGGTGTCCGTCTTGGAGTTTCTCCATGAAGGAATGGAGAAGGGTCTCGCAGCCAGTACCCTGAAGACTCAGGTGGCTGCCTTATCAGTTTTCTTTGAAAAGACTTTATCTAAAGAAACTTTAATTTCTAGATTTTTTAGGGCTCTTGCTCGAAATAGACCAGTAGCCCCTTAAAGACTTTCCCAGTTGGGATTTGTCTACAGTTTTACAGGGTCTCTCGGGAGCACCGTTTGAACCCTTACAGGAAGCTTCTTTACAGAAGGTGGTTTTAAAAACAATCTTTTTGGTGGCCATCACCTCGGCCAGGAGAGTCAGCGAGCTCCAAGCTCTAGCTATTACAGAACCCTTCCTTAGAATTTATCAGGACAGGGTGGTACTGAGGACGGATCCAGCATTCCTACCGAAAGTATCCTCAACTTTCCATCGATCACAGAAAATAGTGTTACCTACATTCTCTGCAACCCCAGCAAATGCAGGAGAGGAAGTTTTTCACACATTGGATGTGAGAAGGTGTCTATTACAGTTTCTGAAAGTTACTAAAGATTTTAGAAAATCAAACTCCCTCTTTGTGATATTTTCTGGATCACGCAAGGGGGAGAAAGCTTCTAAAAGTACGCTGGGTAGGTGGCTTAAGTTGGCTATAACAGAAGCCTATAAAGCAAAAGGAGAAATACCTCCCTCAGGTATTGCTGCCCACTCTACTAGATCCACGGCAGTTTCCTGGGCTGAAAGGGCCGGTGCAACGCCTGAACAAATCTGCAAGGCTGCCACTTGGTTCAGTTATTCAACATTTCTCCGGCACTACCGGTTAGATCTACTGTCTGCAGCAGATCAGGCCTTCGGCAGGAAGGTACTGCAGGCAGTAGTCCCGCCCTAGGGTAAGTTTCTCGGTTATCCTCTCCGGGGTTGTCCTGAAAGGCGATTTGAGAAAGACTAAGTTAGACTTACCGGTGACGGTATTTCTAAGAGCCTTTCAGGACAACCGTTACTTCCCTCCTTAGGTTATGCTTAGTAAATGTATTAAGTTCTACCATGGTGTTGTGCTTTCTGTGCTTTGTTTTCCAGCGTCGGAAGGCCACAATAACTGAAGCCATGGAGGAAGAGGAGGTGTTTTTAAAGTGGGCATGTGTTTCCTAATTACAAGGTGGAGCTACACTCTCTCCGGGGTTGTCCTGAAAGGCTCTTAGAAATACCGTCACCGGTAAGTCTAACTTAGGCCCCTTTCACACTAACGTCCCGTTCAGGCCCGCCTGTCAGTTTTTCAGGCGGACCTGAACGGGTGCTCCATAGAGCTCTATGGAGCGTCGGATGTCAGCGGTGACATGTCCGCTGACATCCGACCCGCTCCGATCCGAAAAAGTGTGACGGAGGAAAAAGCTATTTTTCCATCCGTCTGCGGATCGGATCGGATGACGACGGGCACTGCGGTCCGTCGTCATCCGATCTCCCATAGGGGAGAGCGGCGCTGTGACAGGTCCGTCCCTGCACAGTGTGCGGAGACAGACCTGTCATCTCCCTGCTCAGCGGGGATCGGCGGAGTGATCCCCGCTGAGCAAACGGACATCCACGGGGCGGATCAGAACTGATCCGCCCCGTGTGAAAGGACCCTTAGTCTTTCCATCGGAAAGTCCGACCGTGTGTACAGGGCATTAGGGGGGCTGCTGCACACATGGCATTTTTATTGTAATGCAGTCAAATAAAGTGATTGTAAAGGCAGAAGGTTTTTTAAGTAAGAGGGCAAGGAATGGGGGAGGGGGGGCTGTACCTGGAGGTGGGGATTTTGCTGGTACTCCATGTGCTTGTTTAACCACAAAAGTTGACCCAAAACTGGGCATCAGGGTTTTCAACCAATTTTTCTACCAATACATCAGATTGGCTTATTTTTTTTATTTTTTTTTGGGGGGGGGGGGGGGAGAGGGGAGCGGTGGTGACAAACAATCCACCCCCCCCCCAAGGTCGGTCATTGAGTAGTTCAGGGCCCTACGCTTGCCCCATCTTGCGGGTAGCGCTCTGGGTGGCATTGGCTTCTCTCCGGCTGCTTCCTCACTTTTTCCTGTGTCTCTTCCCTCCTCCTGGGATCTCCTTTTGGCCAAATCAGGTGACAGGACTCACGACTAGCTTCCTGATGGGAGGAGAATCCGTGTTACAATAGTAGTGAATATTCATTTGCTATTGTCACACAACTGGGTGGGCTTCGGGCGCAGGGCTCTGTTCCCCGAGCTCACCCTTTTTTTTTTTTTTTTTTTTTTTTTTTTTTTTTTTTATTTATTTATTTTTGAAGCCCATTAGAGCCTCTGTGAAGCCTCTAATCGCGTGAATCAAACCCCACCCCCCATTGGAATCCATGCGTTCATCGCCCTGTATGTAGATCTCATGGCCAGATACATGGATAGGGGGTTGGTGGTGCCCATAGGCCCCTAATGGGTGGGCTACCACTGTCTCTATAATACATAGAAACCCTGAGGAAATGGGGAATCACATTTTAATTTGGGTCTTAACTTAATTTATAATGTGGGTTTTCATAGCCAGAAAATAGGAAACATTGAATAGTTTAAGTAATTTAAGTGGGGCTTTTGTTGACTCTTAAATGTAATATATATATATTTTTTTTAATTATCTGTTTTCTGCTTTTATAGGTTCAGCAAAACTAGATGGGCCCCCCCCCCCCAGAGCTCCATCAAAGCCATAATGAAAGGGATTGAAGAGTATCTGGTAGATTCTGTCAAGCTCTTAAAACCCTCCAGCATTTCTACAATCAATATTGTTGTCTTTGACTCGGCAGTTTATTGGGGATATCTTAGTTGCTTTCAAAACTACAAGGTACTAGTGAACATTTTGAAGGCACTTTTAGTAATCCATGATCCATTGTAGAAATCGGCCATAGTAAATAATTTAGCTGCTCACATATATTGAACACATAATAGATGCATATTAAAGTGATATTAATGGTAATTATTTTTTTTTTTTCCTTTTTTATAACAAACGTGTAGCGCTGGCCCCGTGGGGTTGCTACATGTTACAGTATCCACACATTTCACCCTGCCGCCAGACATCCATTAGACACACTTCTCAGTCAATGAACAGTCTATTGCTTGGTTTTTGTTGTTTGTTGTTTCAGTGGCTTGAACTTGGTTGGGGAAAAGGGACATGGGCTGCCCATATAATGGGCATAAAAGTAGCTGCGTCACACGCAGAGTAAAATTAACCGTGCATATAGTTCTTCAGCAGAAGAAAAGATGGTTGACTCTAAACTTGACAGTCCTCTCCTCGGCACACTACTTGGGAACACTTACTTCACTGTTCATCTTTAGTCTCCTGTCACTCCATGACTAGGCTTCACTCTGAATAAGTCCCAGTATTTATTACTTGATGGCCTTTTGTAGGCCGAGGTCTGCAGTACCCCTTTTCTGGTACAAACCGATTTACTTGAGAAGAATAAATGAAGATGGACTACTGAGCCCAGCAAGTATGATTGCAAATCCTGCCCGCCCTCCTGGCTGCAGCAACTTGACAGCAAACTCCCACAGTCTATCCCTCTGGCTCTACATCTAGCTACCACGGCATGTCTCTTCCAAAGCTTTCCACTCACCGAAACTTGTCTTGGATCCTTCCTGAATGACTTTACTCCAAACATGCTGACCAACTGTGCTTCCAGCTCCTGTTCCAGGACACCTCTCCATGACCATGTAAGGAGAGGCTCCCAAACTCCCCACCTGAGGTACACTCTCTCCCCCCCCCCCCCCAACAGAAAGGGGGTTCCCTCAACCACCTCAGTCTAACACTCCATCATCCAGTTCACCCAGCCGACAACTCCTCCCCCAGTAGGCTAACCATGGGTATATGTAGGAGGCCTGCCCCTTGCCAATCCTAGTTGAGGATTAGTCAGGGCTCCCACATGCACCCCATGTCACTGCAGCTCTCTGCCCTCCCCTTTTTCCAGAACCTTCTCCCTGGAAACAGAGGAGGTGCCCAAGAGCTGAAGCACATGTCAGTAACTTACTGCTATACTAAACCATTCCCCTGGTCCCAGAATAGGCCTGCTTAAATTGACCTGCTCTTTCAGCTTGCACAAAACCTCCACCTAGCACCTACCTACCTAAGGTAGAGGGTGCTGCACTCCTCCCCACTCTTGTCACGTGTATATACACTGTACACTTCAACATGCAACCCTAACTACAGGTCCATGCAGCTAGCCACATACACTTGGGAGCCTGAGCATTGCTCCCGCAGGAGGAATACTGTGACTCACCACATTACTTGTCCTCCGGAGCGGTGATGGACAGCCATCCCATCTCAGGAGTTCCTAAAAGACAAAAATGCACAACAGCCTATCTTTACATACTAACTGTATAATTTACATCACTACTGGAAGGGCGTTATGATCCTCCCCAGAGGAGAAAAGTCTGATCCACATTACCACATATATTTCTCCTGTTTGTCATTATTCTGTCAAAAGGGAACCATTTAACCCCAAACAGAACAATAACCAAACATATATGTATAGATCTTTTAACAGTCCTTCTTTTGCTCCCGATAGAAAGGGACCCCTTCTCAGACAACAGGCAGCAAAGAGGTGGGCAGGGACAGTACACCCAAGTGTCCTTGATAACAGTCCTTCCATCAGACACTCTGGGTAGCAGGTGAAAGCTGTCCCTGTAAAAAATGTCAGTGAAGAAAACCACGCAGACCCTGTCCTGTTCTTGCAGCCCTTGTGGCTGATAATAATAATAATATTTATTCAGGATTTATATAGCGACAGCAATTTACGCAGGGCTTTACAATATAATAAGGAGACAATACAGATACAAGAGGATTAAGAGGGCCCTGCTCAGAAGAGCTTACAATCTAATAGGGTGGGGCAGGTGGTACAAAAGGTTATAGCTGTCGGGAATGAGCTGATGGAAGTTCTAGGAGATTAGTTCGAGATGTGATAGGCTTCCCTGAATAGATGAGTTTTCAGGGATCGCCTGAAGGTAGCAAGAGTAGGGGATAGTTGGACTAGTGGAGGTAGCGAGTTCCAAAGGATTGGAGAGGCTCTGGAGAAATCCTGGAAACGCGTATGGGAGGCGGAGACTAGAGAGCTTGAGGAGGTCTTGAGAAGAATGGAGGGGGACAATTTGGGTGATATTTGGAGACAAGATTGGTGATGTAGCTCGGGGCAGAGTTGTGAATGGCTTTGTATGTTGTGGTTAGTATTTTTTAATTGAATTCGCTGGGTGATTGGGAGCCAGTGTAGGGATTGGAGGAGAGGGTTGGCAGACACTGAGCGGTTGGTAAGGTGGATAAGTCTGGCAGCAGCATTCTTGATAGACTGAAGAGGGGATAGCCTATGGAGAGGCAGGCCAATGAGAAGGGAGTTGCAATAGTTGAGGCGAGGGATGACAAGGGAGTGAATGAGGAGTTTGGTGGTTTCATTTGTTAAAAAGGGCAAATTTTAGAGATGTTACGGAGGTGAAATCTACAAACTTTTGACAACGATTGGGCTTGGGGCTGAAATGACAAGTCAGAGTCTAGGGTTACACCTAGTACTAGGGCTGAAACAACTAATCGATTATGAAATTCATCGATTAATGGGGTTAAAAAAACTAAAATGAGCCCTTTTATAGTACAAAAATATAATCACTACTGTAAATAATATTACTTTCACTGTTCCACAGTAAAAAATGAACCCCTTCCAGTAGTGATTATCTGCCTTTTTTGTACTATAAAGGGCTAATTTTAGTCTTTTAACCCAATTATGTTACTAAATGTCTTAAGCCTGGTTCACATCTATGTTTTTTGGTGCTTTTTGCAGAAACGCATTACAGTTCATTTACATGGTTTCCTATGGGACACGTTCATATTTGTGCTTTTTTCAGCCGCTGCATATTTGGAAAGGGTCAGGGACTTGAAATGCAAAACGACGCTTTTTTTGGTTCAATATACTTCAATGGAGAAGCTGCAGAAAAGAATGTAACACGTTTTTGCAGCAATTTGTGTTTTTTAATCTGCCCCAAAAAAAAAAATGCAGTAAAATCACATGCTCAAAAATCAAAACGCATAGCAAAAATCACTGCGGAGACAGATCAAAAGCAAAAACTGCATAGGTGTGTACCGAGCCTTATGCTGGCCACACGGATCAATTTTCAGGTGAGAATATTCAGATGAAAAATCTTTGTACATTTGCTGAATGAGAGATATTTTTTTTTTTTTTTTTTAAATTTTCACTTTCTGAACAAAAACCACACACATTGTCTGAAAAGTCTTTTGACCAAGAAGTTTACTATTCTTTCCAAATTTTCCCGTCACTGTGGTCTAAAATGAACGTCAATTTGACCCACTTCTTCTTCTTCTTCTTCTTCTTCTTTTTTTTTTTTTTTTTAGGTGATTAATCGACCAACAAATCGATTATGAAAATAATCATTAGTTGCAGCCCTAGCTAGTACCCTGGCGTGAGGAGAGGGCCTGATGGTTGTATTGTTGGCTTTTGATGGGAAAAGTCATGGAGGGGGGCATGTGCAGGGGGGAATATTAATAGCTCAGTTTTAGAGAGGTTTAGTTTAAGGAAGTGGTGTGACATCCATGATGATATGTCAGTTAGCAGGTTAGTAATGCGAGAGGAGACTGAAAGAGTGAGGTGAGGAGTAGACGGATAGATTTGGGTGTCATCGGCGTATAAGTGGTATTGGAAGTCGTAGGCGGTTATCAAGTGACCAAAGGAGGAGATGTAAATAGAGAAGAGAAGGGGTCCAAGAACAGCTTGGGGGACCCCCACAGAAAGAGGCAATGGAGAGGAGGATAGAGTTGTAGATGACACTGAAGGAGCACTGTGATAGGCAGAGAACCAGGAAAGGGCAGAATCTCAGAGGCCAAGGGAATGTAGTTTATTGAGGAGGAGCGGGTGGTCAACAGTATCAAAGGTCGCAGAGAGGTCAAGTAGTAGGAGTATGGAGTACTGGCTGTTGATTTTAGCAGTTAGTAGATCGTTAGTGAGTTTTAGTAAGGCAGTTTCTGTGTAGTGCTGCGAGCGAAAGCCAGACTGTAATGGGTCAAGAAGGTTATTTTCACTGAGGTAGCAGCTAAGGCGGTTGTAGACTAAGCGTTGTAGAAGTTTAGAGGTGAATGGGAGCAATGAGATAGGTCTTAAGTTGTTCAGGTTGGTGGGGTCCAGTGAGGGTTTTTTAAGTATGGGGGTGATCTGCGCATGTTTTAGAGGGGAGGGGAAAGTGCCACTTGAGAGGGAGAGATTGAAGATGTGAGGGAGCATAGGATAGAATTAGAGGGTGACCTTTAATAGTTGTGAGGGAACCGTGCCCAAGGGACAATTGGTTAGGTGAGCATCTGAGAAGTTTTGCAACCTCTTCAGTAGTAGCCAATTCAAAAGAGGAGAGTGAATGTGCTATTAGGCCAGGTATATTGGATGGGGAAGATGTACGCACAGCGGAGGTGTCCTCACGAATTGCATCAATCTTGTCTTTGAAGTGATTGGCAATCTCTTGGGCAGTGAGTGAGTTGGTGGGTAGAGGGGGGTTGGGGACGTAGCAGAGTTAAGTTGAGAAGAGCTGACGGGGATTGGATGACAAAGTATTAATAGGAGATACAAAGTAGGCTTGGCAACATGGAGGCAGGAATTTCGTCTTCGTCCATGATTTCTTATATATTTGCATATTACACCCCTTTAACTCCCAACCCCTGCCCACCTCAACATTTCTTTCATACCAGGTTAATCACTATCTCCTTTGTTCTACCTCCAAGTGTTTCACTCCACAGTGCTTAACTGAACTTATCGTTTATCCTTTTCCTCTTCTACTGTTATTGGTCAAGCGGATACCCTATTTCATTCAGCCAAGGTCTCCTCCTCCATATTTTCTCAAACCCCTACGTATATATACGGTCTTCTCCCTCCACACTAGATCATTAATGACCTGGGTCCATTCACCCAGAAGAGGTGCCCTCTCGGACTGCCATTTCTGTGCTATCAATTTACGTGCTTGAAATAAGCAGCGTATAACTGCAAGTGTAGTATTCTTCTGTTCCCCCCCAAGCTTCCCCTATGTCCTAATATACAAGTTTTTTAGGGCCTGGATCCAACTTAGTCCTGAACATCCTATTTATAGTTTCAACTATTCCTTCCCAATACCGAAACAGCTTTGGGCGCCTCCACATCATGTGTATGAGATCTCCAAAGCCTTGACATCTAGGGCAATTGGCGTCCGTCCTCTTTCCAAACAAGTACAACCTCTTGGGAGTGAAATAAGCCCTATATACCAACATCAAATGTGATACTTTTTGTGATGGAGAAACCGATATCAATGGTCCCAGTTCTAATATTCTCCTCCACTGTTCCTCTGTGATTCCTCCTATGTCCGCTTCCCATTTCTTCTTTAATTTTACTAATCCAAGCTCCGTGTCGGGGGGCCTTTACATAATTCATATATAGTAGATATGAATCCCCTAGACTTATCTATTTTAAGTATCTTCTGGGGTAAGGATATCTTGTCCCACTCAGGTATCTGTGGGCCAAACTGCGCTGTCAGAGCATGCCGAATCTGTAAATATCGATAAAATGTCTGCTGTGGTATATTATATTCCCTTTTTTAGGTCCATGAATGTCTTCAAAGTTCTACCATCGTATAATTGGCTCAGCCTAGTTATACCCTTCTTCTCCCATATGCTAATTTTCCTGATTGACAATACTTCCTGCAGGTTATTGTTATCCCGCAAGGGTGTATGTTCTGACCATCCTGTACAACCCATCAGCTTTTTTGACATTTTCCATACTTTGCTCATCATATTTATTATGGGATCCTTGCACTGGAAATAACTTTCCACCAGTGTTTT
This sequence comes from Lithobates pipiens, assembly GCF_037356315.1. Classification (NCBI taxonomy): domain Eukaryota; kingdom Metazoa; phylum Chordata; class Amphibia; order Anura; family Ranidae; genus Lithobates; species Lithobates pipiens. Next base: position 452,325,113 of record NW_027507903.1, read on the forward strand.
ATGTAGGGCTTCTGTCAATATTGCTCTACCGTTCAAGTTACCCTCCCCCTCCTGATCACTACCCGCCAGGTCCTGCAACTGCGCTGCCAGATAGTAATTCCTGGGGCAGGGTACCACCAATCCCCCTCTGTCCGTTGGGAGCTGCAGTGCTCGGAGCCGGATCCTCGCCTGCCCTTTTTTCCAGATCAGCTCCCGAAAGAGGGTTTCAAACTTTTTTTTAAACCACTTTTTACATATCCAAATCGGGGCATTATGTAGAACATATAGTAGTTGTGGCAACCATATCATCTTTATCAAGCTACATCGACCTGCTACCAACAAAGGAAGCAGACTCCAAGCATCACAGCTCCACTTGAATTTTCCCAGTAACGGAATTATATTTTTGTCAACATACTGATCTAAATATGTTAACTATATGCCGAGGTATTTCATTACATCTACCACCTCCAATTGCGGTATCCCCAACGCAGTCACAGCACCTGGGGTATCAACTTGGAGCAGCTCTGACTTCCCCCAGTTTATTGTCAGACCTGTGAATCCTCCAAACTCTTCTACTAATTTAATTGCCTTCTCGAGAGATTGACCAGAGTCCCCTACAAAGAGGAGAACATCGTCCGCATATAATGAGATTCTCTCCTCTCTACCCCCTTCCCTTTGGAACCCAGTTATCTCAGAATTTGACCTAACGGCGATCGCCAGCGGCTCTATTGCAATTGCAAAGAGCAACTGGGAGAGCGGGCACCCTTGTCTTGTTCCTCTACTCATTTCTATTCTTTCAGATTGTTCCTGATTTATTCTTTCTTTTGCGCTGGGAGCGCTATACATCATTTTTATCCATCCAATGAACATGGGACCGAATCCACACCCCTCTAGGACACGCCACAAATACTCCCACTCTAGGCTATCAAACGCCTTGGTCATGTCCAAAGACAGGATGGCTCTCGAGCCCACATTCACCGATGGCTTTTGAATATTCAGAAATGCCCTTCTTATATTCATGCTGGTTGATCGTCCTGCAATAAATCCTGTCTGATCTGGATGTATAAGCTTGTTAATAATTTTATTTAACCTGTTTGACAATGCCTTGGCCAGTATTTTAACATCGAACATAAGAGTGAAATCGGCCTATACGAGGCTACCTCTTGGGGGTCCTTTCCTTCTTTAAGTATCACAATAATGATCGCCTCCATCATGGAGGCTGGTAATCTCCCCTCGGATTTTGCTCCTCTCAGGGTCTTATACAAGAAATATAGTGAAATCCTACTCCCAGAATTGCTCATCTCCACCGGGAGGCCATCTGGCCCTGGAGATTTTTGAGTGGCCATTCTGGCCACTGCCTGCTGTAACTCACTCAGGGTTATAGGGGCCTCCAAGTCCACCCTCTCCTCTTGGGTGTGGGCTGGGAGCTTCACTTTCTCAAAAAAATGCACTCATATCATCTTCCTTTCTCTGACCTCGAGCACTGTATAATTCCCTATAAAAAGCCCCAAAAATTTCTACAATCTCCTTCCCGCTTGTAATGGCAGTCCCATTCATGGACCTAATCATTGGAATAATAGATGAGGGGGAGTTCGTTTTCACCAATTGAGCCAGCATTCTCCCCACCCCCTCTCCCTCCCCGAAATGGCATTGCTTCTGAAATAGCCGCTTATTTTCTTCCCTTTTAATAATTACCGATTTTATACCCCTGCTGTTTATTTAACCATATCAATTGTTTCTCATGCGTAGGGTCCTTGACATAGTTATCCTCTGCCTCCATTACTTCCTTCCTAATTCTTTCCTCCCAGCTCCTAGATTTTTGATTGATTTTAACCACCTGGTGGATCAGGATACCTCTAATATAAGCTTTTAATGTATCCCATATTATGTTAGTTGGGGCAGTATCTGTATTGAACACTATATAAACTCTTTTAGTCTCTTTGGGACTTCTTCTACATCCTTCATTAATTCAAGCCAGAATGGACTTATTCTCCAACCCCCGGGTGTGTGTGGTTTTTTTTTTTTTTTTTTTCTTTTCTTCTTCTTTCCCCTATGCTCACTGTTATTGTGTGGTCCGAAATCCCTCTGGGCATATACTCTATATTCCTTACACTTTGTAACGCTTCTTCATTGCCCAGGGCCAGATCTATTCTGGAGAGTGTTGAATGCGAACTTGAAAAACAAGAATATTGCTTAACATTCACATTCCTCACTCTCCACAAATCCAATAATACCACTTCCTTCAGGAAGTGACTTAATCTTGTTATCCCTATCTCCCCCCCATTTGAAGTCTAGTGGGAAATCTATCAACTCGGCTGTCCAATACTTCATTAAAATCCCCTACTATCATAACTGGTACATCCTCCTTATCCACCATGAAATCCATGAGTCTGTACACTACCTCCTTTTTAAAAGGGGGGCGGTATATAGACGCATGCCAAAACACAAGGTTTTTCCTCCAGGACACAATACAGGAAGATATAACGACCCAGTTCATCAATACTGGCCTGTCTGCAGGAGAACCTCACCCCCCCCCCCCTTCCTATCGTCACACTCGCTCCTCTCCAGTAAGATGTATGAGTGGAATGGTACTGATTTTGGTACCTCCTGTTTTTAAATTGGGGTATCGTTAATTTCGTTAAGTGTGTCTCCTGCAGACTGGCCAGTCCAATCCCGTGTCTCTCCAGCATAGAAAAAACTGTCGCTCGTTTAATCGGGCTTCCCAAGCCTCTTACATTCCAGGAGGCGATATTAAGTATTTTATCCTGCATACTTAAACCATAGGGTAACGGTGAAACAAGAAGGGATGAAAATATAAGTTTTAAAAGAGGGGGTCCAATAGTGTCTCATTCCACCCGTGCTCCATCCACTTCCTCTTACATTACAAAATCTCCACAAGTGTATCACCTTAATGATAGTGATTTTCATTTGAACTAATATTTGTATAACAACTGTGCAATATTTAACCTTAAACATCTTAAAATCCTCTATATTCAACATTTCTTGACCCTTTTTTCCCACCAACTCCTACCACCCCCAACCCACCACCTATCTAGGTATTCCCCTGGGGGATTACACGTGACCTTCTCGCACTCTTCCCTTCCATCCCTCCCTTCCTTCATTTTCCCACTTTCATGCCATCCTTCCTCCAATGGGAAGGGGACAAAAATCTAAAGTGATTAAAAAAAAAAAGTGAAAAGCTACAAACCCTTTTCTCCTGTCTCCCTTTCTATCATAACTCCATACCTCATTTGAATCTCCCTCAACTCTCTCCCTGTGTTTCAAAAATTCAAAACCCCTCTCCCTCCCACTGCCTGTCTCTCTTTCTGTCCCCTTAATACATCTGTAATAGCCCCTTATTAGCTTCCAACCATGAAGTTACATCAACCGGAGAGTCCAACATCTGGGTTCCACCCAGTGCTGCTATTCGCAGCTGCGCTGGGTATAAAAGTGCATATGTAACTTTATATAACCGCAAAGTACGTTTTTGATTTCCAAAAATTCGGCTCTACGCCTCTGCAAATCCGGAAAATAGTCTGGGTAAAAAGATATCTTCGCACCATCATAAGTAATATTTCCCAAGTCTCTTGCCCTACGCATTAACATCACTTTGGTCTAGGGCGGCCCCCAGGTGGTGGGGCTTTAAAAGGAACTCGATGGGCCCGTTCTATTGAAAAAGATGAGAAATTCTCTCTGCCATACAGTTGACCATGACTCTAAAAATTTTACAGGGTCAGGGCCTTCACTTCTCTCGGGTAGTCCCAGCATCCTAACGTTATCCCTTCAGAGTCTATTTTCTATTTCATCTATTCTAGCGGTTTGACTAGCCAGCTATTTTCTCATTTTAGAAGGGCAGATTTTATATATGGTGAAGTCTTGGAGGCATTTGGTTTTACGCCACAGCCGTTAAAGAGCACGGCAATGTCTCTTGAGATTTCTAGTGTTGTCAGTTTGCCAGGGTTGTAATGGTCGGGGCCTGATTCTGCGTGTGGTTAGAGGTGCAAGTGCATCTAGTGATGAAGAGAGTGAACTGTTGTGGACAGTGATGGCAAGGTCCGGACAGGGGAGAGATTATTTCATATAGGTGGTCAGTAGCAGAATAGAGAAGGCTTAAGGTGGTGAAGGTTTCTACAAGTGATTGTTTGCTGCTTGGAAGGATGGGTGGTTGGAGGCAAGGATACAGTGAAACTAATGAGGTTGTGATCAGAGAGAGGAAAGTGGGTGTTTGTGAGGTTGCCAGGGTTGCAGAGATGGGAGAATACAAGGTCAAGGGTATTGCCATTGGAGTGAGTGGAAGTATGTGTCCATTGTGTTAGGTCAAAAGATGAGGTTAAGTTGAGGTTTAGCTGTAGCTGGGCTGTTAACATTGACAGGAATATTAAAGTCGCCAAGAATGATGGTGGGTATTTAAGAGGAGAGAAAGTAGGGTAGCCAGGCAGCAAAGTCATCAAGAAAGCGCAACACCGGTCCAGGAGGCTGATAAATTGCTGCAATTCTTAGAGAAATAGGAGAAAACAGACAAATGCAGTGCATCTCGAAAAGAAGAGAGGGAGAGATGGGAAGGACTTGGTAGGTGTATTGTGGGGGTAGAAGGAATCCAACTCCACCTCCTTTCTGTCCATTGGGTCTGGGGGAGTGAGTCCAATGGAGACCACCATGAGAGAGGGCAGCAGGAGAAGCTAAGTCCAAATTTTGAAGCCAGGTTTCAGTTATGGCGAGTATGTTAAAGCCATGAGAGATGAAGAGGTCATGTACAGATGTTAGTTTGTTACAGATGGAGCGGGCATTCCAAAGGGCGCATGAGATAGGTGGGCTGCTTTGAGCAAGCAGGGGGATAGAAACTAAATTAAGTGGATTGTGGTGGTTGCCGGAGGGGTATTGGAGATGCGGCTTGCAGTTTGAGAATGGTGGCCCAGGATTAGGAGAAATGTCACCTGAGACTAGGAGGAGGCGAAGGGTGAGGAATGCAAGATGGGAGTGAGATGTGCATGAGCGCATGTGTCTAGTGGCCTTGGAGTTTATGCCAGCATATGGCTGCAGGAGATGATGGGTACAGTAGTAGGGAGAGGGTAGGAGTGAGGGTGATATGTGCATGCTGCAGGGTAGAGAGGAGGGGTAGAGTAAGGAGAATTTGAGGATAGAAGACACTAATGTGAGAAGGAAGAGAATGAGGAGCATCGTACTAGAGTGGGAATCTGACTTGATACAAAATAAATAAGAAATGCTGGTTTGCTTGTCGTCTTGCAGAGTTCTTGTATCTTCATCCAGCTTTAGTTATCCTGCTTTAGTTAAACTGCGCCTGTGAAACTGCGCATCACTCGTGACAGAGCCACTCAGGAAAGAGCCATGATGTCTGCGCCACCCCATAGGCTGCTTTAAGTTTATAAGGAGAGTAAGCAGGCATGCATTTCTCTATTGGTCATCATGGGGTCTGATTTAAGACACCTGAATGTGGGAGAGAAGATGGCCAATACCAGACACAGGCTAGGGTCGTAAAGCTAATTACTTCTCTTGATCCCTCAAGCCAAAATGGGGTTTAGAATCTATCACCAGTAATGTTGCTATTGTAGTGTGGTTGTTATACAACTAGCATTAAATATAGAAGTTTAAAGAGATGACAGCAGAAGACATTTACCAAATATGTTACAGCAATGTCAGTTCAGCAGAGTAGTGTACAGATGGATAAGACATTTACCAAATATGTTACGTGCCGTGTTGCTAGGACACGGCACCACCCTGATCTCTGTAAAGAGCCATGGCTCTTTACCCATATAATCAGCTGTGTCCAATCACAGCCGGTCACATAAAAACATGGAGATGCCAGTAATCAGCTCTCATTGCTTCACACTACAGAGTGTGGAGCAAGGAGAGCCGACCTGCAGCATTTTTTTTTTTTTTCACTGGGGACACCAGTACATGTAATCAGAGCACTGATCATCAGTGCCCTGATTACTGTAAAGCACCATCAATGCCCACCAGTGGCAGCAATCGGTGCCCACCAGTGCCAGTAATCAATGCCCATTAGTGATGGCAGTTAGTGCTCGATATCATTTCTGCCCATCAGTGACACCTATTAGTGCCCATAAGCGTGGCATATTAGTGTCACCTCATCAGTCAGCCTATTGGTGACCATCAGTGTCGCCTCATCAGCGCACATTAGTGAAGGACAAAATTTACTGGCAGAAACGAAGTAATTGTTTTTTTTTTTTTTTTTTTTTTTTTGTAAAAAAAATAATAAAACCCAGCAGTGATTAAATACCACCAAAAGAAAGCTCTATTTTGTGTGAAGAAAATGAAAACAATTTCACATTACAGTGTAGCATGTCATTCAAAGTGCGACAGCGCTGAAAAATGGCCTGGGCAGGAAGTGGGAGGAAATGCCCTGTAGGCAAGTGGTTAATGGCTGTGTGAGTTATTTTGAGGGGACACTGTTATACAAGCTGTACACTCAATACTTTACATTGTAGCAAAGGGGTTTATTTACGAAAGGCAAATCCAATTTGCACTGCAAGTGCACTTTGAAGTAAAGTTGCTGTAGATCCGAGGGGGACATGCAAGGAAAATAAAATGCCTCATCTTAGCTTGCACATGATTGGATGATAAAATCAGCAGAGCTTCACCTCATTTCTGATCTACCCCTTGGATTTAGAGCGAATGCACTTCCAAGTACACTTGCAGTGCAAAATGTATTTACCTTTCGTAAATAACCCCCAAAGTATAATTTCCCAAGTGTTCTTCCAGGACAGCCCTTGAGAGATGGAGCTCCTCCCATCGACACAGGAAACACATTGCCACAGTTCAAAAGGCGGTCCCTCAGGTCCCTGGTCAGTCATTTGTGTTTCCTCCGTCGGAGGAACATGTTGCCAGGAACCTGGAGGCCCCTCTCAGGGGCTGCCTGAGAACCTGCAAGCCTAAGGGACCGGGTCCTGGTTTATGGCTGCAGTTTGGGTCCATACCTTTTTTCTTTGGCTCGGGTACCGTCCAGCTGAACCGGAGCAGACCCGTTACCCTCCTCCTTCCAGTGCCGAGGTGGCCAGGGGCAGGATGACGCTGGTTTCCCCCAGGAGTGGTGAGTGGAACCTTCCATCTTCCCTCCTCGTTGCAGGGGGTCGGAGACGCCGAGCGTTCACTTCCGGCGGAACCGCGTCATCTCTGTGTGCCGAGACTTCCGGTTCCGGGTCTCTAGGGTACAAGGGGGAGAGGGAGAGCCAGCGCTGTGCCTGTAAAGCCCGACCAGCGTCCAGCAATACCGGACTAGCGGCGGGATCCGGAGCGCCAGAGGGGGACTATGGAGACTATTCCCCAGGACACTCCGGCGGAGACAGGCACCAGCCAATCCCAGGTAGGCTGCCGGGCATGCTATTACTCTGGTGGAGCGGTGGTGTTTGTAGGATGGGTTCTGTAGTGCCCTACGGTGGTGGTTACTCACAGTCTAGGTTGTGTGCAGTTAGTGGTGATTCTAAGGAGGGACAGGGGGCTGGCGCTAAAAATCCTTTGTCTTCTTATTTTCAGGTTAAAGAGATACCAAAGGAAGACAAGGCAGGCCGCAAAAAGTGCCCTAATTGTGGGAATAGGTTGTCCTCTGGCTCTAACAAAGCCCTATGCAAGCAATGCATTACAAACCTGCTTAAATCTGAGACAGATTCCCCTTTGGCAAAATTTTTGGGCTCCTTTAAAGAGGAAATGGCGTCGACCTTTAAGTCCCTCAGAGTTAATAACTGACGTGGGGTCAGCTGCGGCTGCCTCCACGAGTAAAACAACTGCAGTCTCCTCCTCACCATGCTTTACAACACCCAGCTCAGGGGAGCCCCGTATGTTCAGGGAGCCTAGCCCCACGTTGATTAGCCCCGATTCCTCTGACACTGATTCCGATCAGGAAGAGGATCAAGCAACATCCAAAGCCTCAAAGTATAGATTGTCTCTTGAGGAAGTAGATGAGCTAATGGGGGCTATCTATGACACGCTGGAAATTGAGGAGGAAGAAACTCAGTTATCCAGACATGATATGATGTATGAGGCTCTGGGAAAAAAGAAAGCAAGGGTTTTCCCTATACATAAGGTGCTTTCTGACCTTGTCCTTAAGGAGTGGTCGGAACCAGATAAAAAGGTTTTCTTTCCTAAATCCCTTAAGAGAAGGTTCCCTTTTGATGAGAGCCCAGAGGCGGTCTGGAATAAAAATCCTAAACTAGACGCCCCTCTGTCCAAAATCTCAAAACAAGCTGATCTGGCCTTTGAGGATATGGGCCATCTGAAAGATCCCATGGACAGGAGAACAGACATTGTCTTAAAGAGGGCCTGGGATGCCTCTATGGCAGGCTTAAAACCAGCTCTAGCTGACGCGAATGGCGGCGGACGTGTAGCTGAGGAGCTCCAGCCGTTCACGGAGCTATCCACCGCCATCCACCCACCACCGCACGCAATCTACCTCAGAAACTGCCCTACCTGGTCCGCACAGTGCCGCCGCTGAGATCTGGGCACTCATCTCCCAGCGCTGAGGCTCCCAGCCGCCCGGACCTGCCGCTGAACCCTCCGTCGGCCGCCGCCATCTTGGGCCTCCGGGATCGCCTGAAGACGCTGGAGCCACGCCGGCTGGAGAGGTAAGGGGCTGCCATCGGTCCCCTCCTGTCATCTCCCCCCTCGCCCGGGTCTCATTTGGGGCAGTTTCGGACTTCCGCGGCCCTCAGGGAGCCCGCGGCCGGCTCCGGCCTAGTGCGGCCTACTGAGGCCTAAGGATCCCCGGGGTTTCCTACTGCTGCTGCCCCGGACGGTGCTCCACGGCCGTTCCGGCCTATAATTGCGGCCGCGGTTTGCCTCCTTGCGCTGGCCTGATTACCTTCCCACCCCCCCCCCCCCCTCACGGAGACTTGCTTTCTCAACATCTACCTGCGGTCCTCCACCCACGTTTGTTTGTAACACCCAGCCTGCTCTCCTGGCCCACTATTTCAGGCAGACATCCTTGCTACAAGCATCCCCTGCAGCCTTATACTCCCTCTGATTACAGACTCTGCTCTGGCTATCAATGTGTACTCATTCACCTTAATGCAGCAGGGGCCTGACAACTTCACATTGCTTTTGCCTGGCTGGCCTTTCAATCCTCTCAGATACTGAACCAAAATACCTCCCAGAATTACTACGGTGGCTTTCATCTTGAACTATCTCATGATTGCAACCGCATGACCGCATCTTACCGCATGCAAGCTCCTCCTAAATGATCTAGACTTTCACTTATAGGGGCCTGACCTGACATATGGAGAGGTAGGTCGAACCTACTCTCAGCTCCCGGCTCCCCCGGCTCCACGGCCCTCATTTCGGACAGTAAACCGGACCAACCATTGCTCCATGGGGAAAGACAAGCTCAAAGCACACAAGGGCGGCAACGGCCGTCACCCAGGGGGGGACCTGGATGATTATTTTGGCCACGGCAGGTTGTCCTCACAGCATCGATCGGCATCTAAAGGGACGCCGGCCCCTCCATCCCCGGCACGCTCTGAATCAGCCCTGCAATCTCAGGTGCATCCTCACAGCCAGCTATCACACTCTGAGGACTCTGCCCTCTCCCCCAGGCTTACCAGAAGCCGCTCTAATGCCTCCCTGGGATCGGGAGATGGATGGGACATGGAATCTCAGATCAGATCCCTGCACAGTTACATGAGATCTCTGCCTACTAAAGTTGACTTTGAACGCTGTGTGCATAGGATCGAGGAAACGTATCGGAAAGAGATCTCTGATCTGAGAAAAGATGTGGGGGTACGCTTTGATGATGTGGATGCAACAGTAGATGGCCTGCGGGACACTGTACAATCGCATGATCGGATCCTTAATACTCACACTGTCCTACTCCAGCAGCTCTCATACCAACAAGACGACCTCGAAAACCGCAGTCGCCGCAACAACATACGTATACGGGGGATTCCCGAGTCGGTTGACCCCAAGAATCTACCTGCCGCTGTGACGGCTATCTTTAACCAAATACTTCAACGCCCCAAAGATGACCCGATTGAACTGGATCGGGTGCACCGCACGTCGGGTCCCCGCACCCCTGATCCCTCCTTCGTCCGTGACACTCTGTGCCGTGTCCATTTCTACAAAATAAAGGAGGACATTATGAGGGCCGCCAGCACTCAACAGTCGATTCTATTCAACGAAACACCTGTCATGCTTCTTCCTGATCTCTCCCGCCAAACACTAGCAATGCGGAAATCTCTGAGACCCCTCACGCAACTCCTGCAAGCGAGGCAGATCAAGTACCAATGGCGTTTTCCGTTCCATCTTCGAGTGCACCACGCGGGTAAAACCGCCATATTTCGTACATTGGGGGACTTGCCTACATTTCTCAGTACGCTTGAACTGCCTCAAGTCGCGTTGCCCGATTGGCCGTTTGCTCCGACCACCCCTGGTCTACCCTACACCCCGCAATGGCAGAAGCAGGGTCGCAGGCGCACTCCTCGATCTCCGCTACCTCAGGACCCCAACGACTGACCTGATCCTGTAGGCCCACCCGGGCCTTTTTTCTCTCTCCACCTCTGGGGTCCTCCCCTGTGATATGCTTGGACCCGAACGGGTCGAATAGCTTTGCTGCTAATTAACCCTTTTGTTTCCAGGTTTTTTTTTTTTGTATGTTTCTTATGCCCTCTGTTGCTGTGCATCCCCCCCATATCCTCACAGTTGGGGTGCTCTGTTATGCCTTTTTTGTCCGTTCATGGATTGATCTCAGGACTTGTCCCTGCACTCCACTATCTGCTGCAGCCCCCCCTGGGCTGCCCTTGCCATACTTAACAGTTGTTGCTATGTCTGGTCTGCCCCCTCCCTGGGGCCTGTTCAATATTCTTTCCCCTATGCCTCATAGATGTCTCTATTTCATGCCGGTTTACTAACGCTTTTACTGATGACCGCTAAGATAAATTTCGTTGTTATGTTATTTGGTTTACTTTTTAGGTCGCAACTGAATCCGGTTTACCCGTGGGGCCGGGGTTCTGGGAGCTGCCCGGCTCGGTGATTCTGCTTCACGCCCTTCACCCCCCTACTCACAATGGTTTCACAGTGTTAATCCTCAGGCCAAATCTAAGGGGGTATCTGTTGCCTTTCATAAATTTTTTAACCCGGAGGTTCTAGATTCTCTCATAGATGACTCGGGTCGCTATGTGTTTCTGAAACTGAAACTAAATGATTTTCTTTTCACAGTGGCTAACATCTACGTGCCGAACGTGGGCCAGGCTCGGTTCCTCTCCTCGGTCCTCACCAGACTATCCTCCTTTGGAGGGTCAGCTTTCATTATTGGCGGTGATCTCAATGTTGCCCTCTCCCCATCCGCAGACACATCCTCGGGTAAGTCTTGCATTCCTTATTCCACCTTGACACGCATTAAATCACTTTTACATTCATCCCATCTGGTGGATGCCTGGCGAATCCAGCATCCCACGGAAAGGGATTACAGTTACTTCTCAATTGCACACAACTCCTACAGTAGACTGGACCACTTTCTCATATCACAATCACTACTAGACACGCCTCTCCAAACGTCAATCGGTAACTTTCTGTGGTCCGACCATGCCCCTGTCTACCTGACTCTGGTCCGCCCCCCTGCTACCCGCCGGGGAGCGAGCTGGAGACTTAACGACAATCTGCTGCGGGACACCGTGTGTATGGCGGATGTCTCTAAAGCCATTAAAGACTTTATAGGTGACCATTCCGCTGACACTACCTCCCCTATGAACCAATGGGACACACTCAAATGTGTGCTCCGGGGTACCCTTATACAACACGGTTCCCGCCTTAAAAAGGCCCGAGCCCACGACATTTGCAGACTCCTTACTACCATTGCGGACCTCGAACCCCTTCACAAAAAGGATTTGGATCCTGCTGTTTTTGTTCAGCTTTCCAACGCCCGCAGGGACCTACTCCAGCTCCTAGACGCGCACTCCCTGATTGCCAGGGATAAAGCGCGGAACCATTTCTACTCACTGGCAAATAAATGTGGTAAGCATCTGGCTAGGATTATCCATCCTAGACCCCCGCGACATTCTATCCCCTTCATTGTTCAATCGGACCATACCAAAACATCTAACACCTCTGGGATATCTGCATCCTTCAGGCAATACTACTCACAGCTTTATAACCTTCCGCATGCAACCCCTCCAGATAGGTCCCCCCCCCGTTTTCTGACCCCATGCAAGCTTATATTTTGGAGACCGCCCTACCTACTGTTGACAATGTAGACGCGACGGCCTTAGATGAGCCCCTAATTACCTCTGAATTTTTACAGGATATCAAAGCCCTTAAAGTGGGAAAATGTCCGGGCCCTGACGGCTTTACACCCCGGTTTTACAAAACCTTTGCCCCCCAACTTGCACCCCTTCTGACAAAAGCCTTTAATTCGGTAGACAGCTCTAACCTCCCCTCCAAAGACTCTCTTTATCTGCTAACATCTCTATTATCCCTAAACCGGGCAAGGACCCATCCCAATGCAGTAGCTACCGGCCCATCTCCCTGCTCAACATAGATATTAAGCTATTCGCAAAAGTTCTAGCTACCCGTCTGTCCCCTCTACTGCCTAAAATTATTCATAATGACCAAGTGGGGTTTGTCCCTGGCAGGGAGGCAAGGGACAACACCACCAAGACGATACATCTTATATCCCTGATCCAGCGTAAAAACCTGAGAGCTTGCATCTTATCTTTCGACGCTGAGAAGGCCTTCGATAGGGTCAGTTGGCGGTTTCTACAGCTGTCTCTAGAACAACTTGGCCTCGGAGCTCCCTTCGTCTCTAAAGTTATGTCCCTATATTCACGACCCTCAGCCGCGGTCCTGGTCAACGATACCACGTCAGCCTCCTTTGACATTGCAAACGGCACCCGATAGGGCTGCCCCCTGTCCCCCCTCTTTGTCATCATCATTGAACATTTGGCCTGTGCCATACGACAAAACCCCTCCATCCTCGGTATTCAAACTCCGTCTGCACATCACAAACTCTCCCTGTACGCTGATGACCTCCTTGTGTATATCCAGAATCCACACATCTCCCTACCATCCCTACTCAGAGAATTTCAACGTTTCGGTATCCATAGTAACTTTAAGATCAACATCTCTAAGACAGAAGCCCTCAACATATCCCTTACCCCCTCCATGATGTCCCTTCTAAAGTCCAACTTTTCATTTAAATGGCAGACCAAGGGGATCTCTTACCTAGGGGTCATTATACCCTCCAACCTAGCTGATTTGTTTTCCCTGAATTATATTCCCCTGCTTAACCGTATACGGAAGGACCTTGAGGAGTGGGGGGGATCTCCTTTGCCCTGGTTCGGAAGGATTAATATCCTAAAGATGGACGCTCTACCCAAGTTCCTGTATTTATTTCAAACGATCCCCATCCACGTCCCCAAATCATTTTTTATCTCCCTACGCTCGCTAGCTATCAGATTCATGTGGAACAGAGGCATCCCCAGAGTTAAATTTTAAACTGCTTACACTCCCAAAGTCTATGGGGGGAACGGGCCTCCCTGACTTTGAGACCTACCATACAGCTGCTCATGTGTCCCGCATCATAGAATGGTTCCCCCGTCCTCCTTGCAAGGCCTCGGTGTCCGTTGAACAGGACCTCTCTCCTGTAGATCTCCGGGCTCTTCTATGGGGATACAAACAAGACTGCTCTCGTATGACCTCCTTATCCCCACTGACCTTGGCCTCCTTGAAGCTATGGTATATGACGGGGCTAAACACCAACCTTTCCTCTGATCCGGGCCACCTGACGTCCCTCTTTGACCATCCCGCCTTACCTCAAAGTATGGGGGCAGCCTCCCTAGGACCCTTTAAGCGTACGGAGTGGTCGCAAGCTTGCACATTTGTGCATCCTTCGCAGGGGACCCCGGTCCCCGTGGCAGACTCCGGAGATTGGCTCACGGCCCTACAGGTGTCCACGTTTACCAAACGCCTACACTCCTCCTCTCAAATACATCGCAAGTTTACCAATTTCGAGGAACTGTGCTCGCTCCCAGAAACTCCCAAACACCTACTATCCTCCTTATATAACCTACTGCAGGCTTTAGCACATGATCAACTCCCACATTACACTAGGCTGTGGTCTGCGGATTTGGGTGAAGACATCTCTGTGCCGGAATGGAAAACCTCTTTTCATTTCACACATAAATCTACCATCTCCTGCTACTCCCAAGAAAAGAACTATAAGCTATTGTCCAGATGGTACAGAGACCCTGCTACTTTACACAAGATTTTCCCGTCTACACCAGCCACCTGCTGGCGCTGTGAAGCATCGGTCGGAACTTATATACATGTCTGGTGGGACTGTGAGAGGATCCGCCCCTTCTGGACACAGGTTTTTGAATGTTATAATCTCTTAGCTGATGCTCCGGTTCCTATCTCCCCGAAAATCGCATTACTCTTCATACTGCCCGGGTCTATTAAATCGCAGAGACAGAGATTGCTCCGCTTTTTTATGTCCTCTGCTAGACAACTGATACCTGCTTACTGGAAGACGACAGATACTCCCCCATTGTCGCGGTGGGTATCGATTATGAATGACACCATGAGAATGGAGGAGATGTTGGCACTGGACAATGACACTTACACCAAATTTATATCTCAATGGTCGATCTGGCTCCGCTTCTCCTCCTCTGACGCCTTAAAGACCCAAATCTTGAATGCGTAAGGCCATTGTGGGCTCTCTCTTCCCTGCCCCCTTCCCCATACCCCTTCCCCCTCCCCCCCTTACCTCCCCTCTCCTCTCCTCTTGCTATCTAGCTTTCCCTTCTACCACTTTGTTCCTCTCTCTTTTCTCCTCTCTCTCTCTTTTTATCTTCTTTATGTTATTAATTAAATTTTGCCTCATGTAGTAACCCATGAGTATTTTTCACTACTGTGGCCTCATGGATCGGAGAGCAGGCCGACTTCCCTACTCTCCAAGCTCCCCATCAGGGACCGGCTGTGGCTGATAGTCTATAGCCGGCTCCCCGTAAATGTACTCCTGTTACTGTTCCTGCTTGCATTTGCCTCATGATGGTTACTGTTTTATTGTTTTTACTTGAAATGTTTCAATAAAAAATATTTTCAACACTAAAACCAGCTCTAGCCACTTCTTGTGTAGCTAGAAACCTGGAGTTCTGGTTATCACAACTACAGGAACATTTAAAAGCAGGCACTCCTAGGGGGGAGCTTCTGAAATCCTTCCCTATGCTTTTTAAGGCCACCAGTTTCATCTCTGACGCCTCCACGGACTCCGTAAAATTTACGGCCAAGTCAGCAGCACTTTCAGTGGCAGCTAGGAGGTCAATATGGATGAAAACTTGGGGGGGGACACGGCGTCTAAAACCCGCCTGTGCAGCGTCCCTTTTACAGGAGACTTAGTCTTCGGGCCTGAATTAGACTCCGCCTTAGAAAGGACGGCGGATAAAAAGAAAACCTTTCCCGCAAAAAAGAAAAATTTTCAAAGAAAATTTTTTCGTCCCTTTAAGGAACCCTCTAAATCGGAGAAGAGTTCAACCCCCAAAAAACATTGGTCGGGACATGAAGGTAAAGGGGGGCATACTGTTTAGCCGCCCCAATCAGGATCCCAAACCCCAGTGACGTCAGGGTTCCTGTGGGAGGAAGATTAAGCAAATTTCTTCCACAATGGGAACCTCGAACGAGTTTGTCTTAAACATAATAAAAAGGGGTCATGCGCTGGAATTCCACAGCAGCCCTCCTTCCAAATTTCTGGTGACAAAGCTTCCAAGTCACTCAGAAAAGGCCAGGGCCTTACCTTTACTGGTAGGGGAAATGGTGGATCAAGAGGTATTGACACCAGTCCCTATTCAGGAACAAGGAGACGGTTTTTACTCGCACATTTTTGTGGTAAAAAAGCCGTCAGGGAGATTCAGACTAATTATGAACCTCCGACCATTGAATCGCTCCATCCGTTACAAGAGATTTCGGATGGAGTCTATTTATTCCATAAAGAATCTCCTGCAGAAAGAGATATTTATGGCGACCCTGGATCTAAGGGATGCTTATCTGCATATTCCAATAAGGGAGGAATGCCAGAAATTCCTTCGGATGGCAGTGCAGATAGACACAAAGGTTTACCACTTTCAGTGCAGAGCGCTCCCCTTCGGTCTATCATCCTCCCCGAGAATCTTTACCAAGGTTCTCGGAGAGGCCTTAGTTCCACTGAGGCTTCAATCAGTCTCAATTATCCCCTATCTAGACGATCTGCTCCTAACAGCACACTCAGAGTCGTCTTTCTCAGGATCTGGAATTGACTCAACTCAACCTGAGTCGATTAGGGGGGATTGTCAGTCAGGAGAAATCCAAGACAACCCCAACACAGGAGATCCTGTATCTGGGTTACTGGATCAAGTCTGTAGATCAGAAAATTATACTGCCGGAAGAAAAGATTTTGAATCTGTGGCAGAGAATATCTTTTCTTCAATGCAGCCCCAAATGTACGGTGAGGGAAGTAATGTCGGTCTTGGGTCTTATGACGGCAGCCATTCCAGCCGTACAATGGGCCAGGTTCCACCAAAGAGACCTTCAGGGTTTTCTGTTAGAACAATTAAGAGGCAGAGATCTGGAGGAGGTGGTATCGATCCCCTCAAGGATAAAACGCTCCCTCTGGTGGTGGAAGGACAGGGAGAACCTAAACAAAGGGGTTCATTGGGTCCTTCCTATCACTTCAACACTAACAACGGATGCGAGCAGTTGGGGCTGGGGAGCCCACCTCGGCTCAAGCTGGGTCCAGGACAAGTGGACCCCGGAAGAGAAATGTTTCTCTTCCAATTGGAAAGAGCTAACAGCAATCCTGAGAGCTGTTCTAGCTTTTCACCCCACAATACAGGGTCACCATCTACAGGTCCGTTCAGACAATACGACGGCTGTAGCATACATAAACAAACAAGGAGGTACCAAAAGTCCTCGTTTGATGTTGGTAGCCAGACGCATTTTCCAGTGGGCAGAAGCCAATCTGGAATCTATTTCTGCAGTTCACCTGAAAGGGGAACTGAACAACACGGCGGACTTCTTGAGTCGACAAAAGATTTCGAACCAAGAATGGTCCTTACACCCAGAGGCATTCAATCTCATAACAACTCACTGGGGAAAACCAGAGGTAGACCTTTTTGCGAACAAAAAGAATGCAAAAGTTCCAAATTTTTTCTCGCTAAACCCAGGAGATCAGCCCCTGGCTGTAGATGCCTTGCAAACTCCATGGACTTTCAGTCTGGCGTATGTATTTCCCCCTCTTCATCTCATTCCGAGGGTCCTAGCAAGATTCCTCAAGGAGAAAACCTGTTTGATTCTAGTAGCACCTTTTTGGCCCAAGAGACCATGGTTCACAACGTTGCTACAATTGACAGATTGTCCGCCTCTAAGGCTTCCCTACAGACAGGACCTCCTGTCGCAGGGACCTCTTTACCATCCACAGGTCGCCACACTGAAGCTTTCAGCGTGGTTACTGAAGAGGAAATCTTAAAGAGTAAGGGCCTGACAGATGAGGTAATTGCGACCTTACTACAGAGTCGCAAACCAGTCACGAGGGCTATTTACAAAAAAGTCTGGAAAAAATTTAATAGCTGGCTGAATAGCCGTGACATAAATACGGCTAATATTCTACAGTTTTTACAGGAAGGCGTAAACAAGGGTTTAACCCTAAGTACTATTAAGGTACAGATAGCTGCCTTAAGTGTGTACCTAGATGAACGCTTACAGGAAAATCCTTTTGTCGCTAGATTCTGTAAGGCAGTCGCTAGACGCAAGCCAGTCAGAATCACCAAAGTCCCATCCTGGGATTTAGCAGTTGTACTAAAAGCTTTCTTGGGGTCACCCTTTGAGCCTATCTCAGAGGCCTCCTTAAGGCTTATTACATTTAAGACAGTACTCCTGGTGGCAATCACTTCAGCCCGTAGGGTCAGTGAAATACAAGCCCTTTCCATCAGGGAACCTTTTCTACAGATCCTAGAAGACAGAGTCATACTAAAGACAGACCCTGGGTTCTTACCAAAGGTAGCATCTAGCTTCCATAGGTCCCAAGATATTGTCCTCCCTTCATTTTGTCAAAATGCAGCAAATGAGAAAGAGGAACGTTTTCATTTATTGGATGTGAGGAGGTGTATTCTAGAATACCTTAAAGTAACAAATCCATTCAGAATCTCAGACTCCCTTTTTGTCCTTTTTTCCGGACAGCGTAGGGGACAGAAAGCTTCAAAAGTAACCATAGCTAGATGGATTAGGCTAGCTATAGCAGAGGGGTATAAGGCCTTGAATAGAGATCCTCCTGAGGGTGTTAAAGCTCACTCCACAAGAGCGTTGTCTGCATCCTGGGCAGAAAGAGCTGGTGCCACCCCGGAGCAGGTATGTAAAGCAGCCACATGGTCAAGCTTTTCCACCTTTACAAGGCATTACCGACTGGACTTAATGTCTAGTCAGGATCAGGCCTTTGGGAGGAAAGTCCTCCAGGCCGTGGTCCCCCCCTAATCTGGTAAGTACTTGGGGATCCTCTCAAGGGCTGTCCTGGAAGAACACTTGGGAAAACTGGAGTTAGTACTTACCGGTAACTCCTTTTCCGGTGGTCTTCCAGGACAGCACGATCCCACCCTTTATTTGATTATAGTGATGTACTAATGTTTATTACCTGTTATGGTTTATATGTTTTTCAGTTCCATCCTTCGGTTCTTGGTGAATGACTGACCAGGGACCTGAGGGACCGCCTTTTGAACTGTGGCAATGTGTTTCCTGTGTCGATGGGAGGAGCTCCATCTCTCAAGGGCTGTCCTGGAAGACCACCGGAAAAGGAGTTACCGGTAAGTACTAACTCCAGTTTTCTTCAGTTTTTTCACATGAAAAGATATAATAAAATATTTCCAAAAATGTGAGGAGTGTACACACTTTTGTGAGATACTGTATGTGTGTATACAGTATATTTTATAGAGCTGTAAAAAATTGTTCTAACTTCTGCGATTATTTCTTTTTTTTCAATAAACTATTGTTAAAGACAAAGGTAAAAATGTATTTTTCATTTTAAATGTTGCTGTTAACATAATTACAACTAAAATAGTGTGTTTGTGTTTTTTTTTTTTTTTTTTTTTTTTTTTTTTTTTTCTTCCCCCTGATGTGTTACAGATGTGAGAACAAAGCCCCTGGGGTGACAGTCATCATGAGTGAGGTGGTTTGTAGGTGAAACCCCTGTAGAAATAATATTGGGTGACATCACCGCTGAAACGACTGATGCTATAGTCATCCCAAACAATGCAAGACTGAACCAAGACTTTGGTAAGTAGTTCCAGAAATTACTAAACCCATTGACCCTGAAATTATAACCACTGATTAGCCATTAATTAATAGCTTAAAGCAGAGTTCCACGCAGAAATGAACTTCCACAGATCTGATTCCTTTCCCCCCTCCGGTGCCACATTTCAGGGAGGAAGGAGGAGCCGATACCTGTCAAAACCAGGTATCTGCCCCCACTTCTGGGGAAAGATCTCGGCAATCTTCACAATATCCGCCCCCTGCTGCCTTCTGGGAGATACACAGTAGGAAATGGGCCGTGATGCCCCAAGGCTTCACTTCCTGTTTTCCCTTAGTAAGGATTCCAGCGCCTGCTCCCATAGCTGAGGGAGGGGTTGGATTCGGGGTGCCGACATCGCGGGCTCCCTGGACAGGTAAGTGTCCATATATTAAAAGTCAGCAGCTACAGTATTTGTAGCTGCTGGATTATTTATTTATTTTTCATCCAGGCAGAACTCTGCTTTAAAGCGGAACTTTACTCGTAACAACTTGATCAAAGATAATGTTCTTAAGCAACGAACATACCTTCTATGCAATTTTGCTGAAGCCCAGAGCCCCTGATCAGCAATAAATTATAAAGCAGAACTAAACCCATCGATTTCGTTCTTTCTTTCAAAACGGTTACATTCCTGGAATGCCAGGATTGCTAACTGTCACATTTGCTGTTTATTGTCAAACCATCAAATGTCTGGTGTATAACTGGTCACTGGTGCAGCACCATGGCGGTTGCACATCAAACAGAAGCAGCTTCCTTGGCTGTAAAGGATCGGAGGGTTTCATTTTGCGTTTGAGTGGGGTACACATTATAAGAAAATCGGATGAACGATCCTCCAATTTCTCTTGTTTTACAGCAAATCGGAACCAATAAAGGAAAATTCTCGTACGACAAAGGCTTTTTTTGTTGTTCATTGTTTCTGATCATGCACAGTCTTTCTTTTCTCATTTTTCTTGTATGAAATTGTACAAAAATGGAACACATTAAACTAAACAAAAACTGTTCTGTTCCTGTATATGAAAAATTTTGGAACTTGTCCCTTTGGAAATTTTCATTCAGAAGGTTGGATTTGGCTGTAAAAGTAATGTACCCACTATATGAAAATTGATTTTCTTATAGTGTGTATGAGCCTTAAAGCTGTCAGCAGATCGGCCTCTGCAAACTCAGCCGTGTCTAAATGCCTTAAAATATAGAGCAACTGAGCATGTGCAGAGCAGGGTGAGACAGTGGGGTTGATATGCTTAAGGAAAGCAGACTGTGCATTTGCTCCAGAGTATAGTAAATGAGCAGAAGCTCTCCTGGCTTCTATCATCCAATCATGTGCAAGCAAAAAAAAGCTTTTTTATTTTTTTGTTTTTTTTTCCCTTGCATGTGATGGGGTATTTTTTTGCAAAGTTAAGCTTTACCTTTTTTACTAAGCTCTGGAGCAACAGCAAAGTGCACAGTCAAATAGACTTTTAGTAAATCAACCTCCTTTTTTTTGTTTTGTTTTGTTTTGTTTTACATAACTATACCTGCACGAGGGACCACCCCGAAAGGGAAGTCCGGAGCGAAAAATGAGACGGCAGGGAAATGGTAGCGTAGGTCTGGGCATGACAAGGTGCCCAGTTGCGCCCACGGGGGAGGGTAGGAGGAGCTAGGGGGAGTGGGCGAGCAGCACTATTTAAGAAGGGGCGGAGCTGAGCGGGAGACAGCCGGGAAAAAGTAGCTAGCGAGAAGGCGGTTTTCCCACCCACCCTCCCTTTGTGTTATTGTTCATTTTATTTTTTATGTTGTCTTTCCAGGTTCATTTGCAGACGGTCTTCATGACAGCTGGGGGGGTTGGCAGTGTTTGTTGGTCAGTGACGGTAGTGGTAATGGATGTGGCAAAAGGGGGGGTGGGTTCATCGGTAGTATGGCCCCTCCGGTATATTCATCAAATGGTTGATGAATACTGGTTTGGTTGCACTGCGGGGAAAAGGGGGATGTCTCCGAGCGGTACAGCTGGAGGCCTATGATGGTTGGTAAAGGTCCCGCAGTGTACTGGTGATATATATATTCGGTGAAAGAGGAGATGGCTATGTCACTGACCAATAAAATGGGGTTGAAACGGTGCTTGTTTATGGTTGTAATTACCTTGTTTTTATATTAAAGTTAGTTTGGAGTTTTATACGTTATTTGGTTAATAAAGGCTGTTATGGCCATTATACTCCATGAGAACGGTGTGGTCTCTTATTCAAAGAAAAGGTGGTAAAAGGGGTATGAAGGGGCTGTAACAGTTAAAGGAGAGTATATCTGGGTTGCCCTGGTAATGGATCTAGTACAGGGGTCTCAAACTGCCGGCCCTCCAGCTGTTGCAAAACTACAAGTCACCTCATGCCTCTGCATGTGGGAGTCATGCTTGTAGCTGTCAGCCTTGCAATGCCTCATGGGACTTGGTAGTTTTGCAACATCTGGAGGGCCGCCAGCTAGCAGGACTTCATTTTCTGACTAAAGTTCCACTTTAAACCAAAACTCTCAAATTATCTATTTAAATAGTCTTTAACTAAAATACTATCAACTGAAACAGTAATAAACATTAACGCATGCTGAGTATTATTTAACCACTTGCCGCATGTACATTTACGGCGGCAGAATGGCACGGCTGGGCAAATGGGCATACAGGTACGTCCCTTTTGAATTTGCCTCCATGTGGTCACGTGCGTGTCCCGCTGGCGGCGCGCGCACAACCCTGCCGGGAGCTCTGCGAGTAGGATCGTGGGTCCCGTGGACTCTATGTCCGTTGGAATACCCCCGATTGCCTCACGGAGAGGAAGAATGGGGAGATGCTAATGTAAATGAGCATCTGACTAGTGACACTGTCACTGGTCACCGCTCCCTGTGATCGGGAGCATGATCATTGATGTGTCACGCACAGCCCCTCCCCCTAACAGTTAGATCACTCCCAGGACACACTTAACCCCTTCCTAAGTGGTTAACCCCTTCACTGCCAGTGTCATTTTTACAGTAATCAGTGCAATTTTATAGCACTGATCGCTGTAAAAATGACCATGGTCCCACAAATGTGTCAAAATTGTCCGATGTATACACCATAATGTTGCAGTCCCAATAAAAATCGCAGATCGCCACCATTACTAGTAAAAAAAAATAATAATAAAAATGCCATAACACTAACCCCTATTGTGTAGACTAAACTTTTGCGCAAACGATCAAATACTTTTTTTTTTTTTTTTTTTTTTTTTTTTTTTACCAAATATATGTAGAAGAATACGTATCGGCCTAAACTGAGGGGGAAAAAAATCGTTTATAATTATTTATTTTTTTTGGGGGGGGGGGGGGGATATTTATAATAATTTCAAAATTGTCACTCTATTTTTGTTTATAGCGCAAAAAAAAAAACGCAGAGGTGATCAAATACCACCAAAAGAAAGCTCTTTGTGGGGAAAAAAGGACATCAATTTTGTCTGGGAGCCACGTCGCACTACCGCACAATTAGTAATAATCAGTTAAAGCGACGCAGTGCCAACTTGCAAAATGTGCTCTGGTCTTTGGCCAGCAAAATGGTCCAGGGCTTAAGTGGTTAAGCAATACCATAGATTGATATCTAAAAACAATTGAAAGACTGTCAATTTATTTAAACTTTTCTTGAAATTTGTAGGAGATCATTCCTTTAAGTCAATGTTCCCAATTAAAATTGGACTCGGTCTGCTCAAGACTGATTTTTCCTGTTTTGGTAAATGTTGGAGAACTAAAGCATTTAACGGCTTCTTATATTTCTCGGGGCTGTTAGGGCTAATTTACAGGAGCTGCTGCGTTACAATGCAGTGCCTGGTGTGCTGCACGGTGGATCACTGCAATGCCAATCTCTTCTAACTTTTTTTTTTTTTTTTTTAAACTAAACTTTCTTGAAATGTCACACAGTGACATTTAACCTCTTGAGATCCGTGCTATAGCCGAATGAAGGCTACAGCGCGGACCTCTTTTACCGGGACTACGTCTGTTGACATCGTCCCGTGCATGAGTGGCCTGCGAGTCTGAGACTCGCCTGATCACGGATCCGAGCAAGGGGTCGATCCCGACCCCCCCCCCCCCCCCTTACCACGTGATCAGCTGTCAGCCAATGACAGCTGATCATGTGACAAAACGGAGCAAGTAATCGGCTATTTTTCCTCCTCGTGCTGACAGCGCAAGGAGAGAAAAAAAAGCCGATCTTTTTTTAAGATTTTTTAATCTTCAGGCAACCTTCTGTGAGCAGCAGCCCCCCATCCCCCCCCCGTCACCTCTTAGGCCGCGTACACATGGTCGGATTTTCCAACGGAAAATGTTCGATGTGAGCTTGTCTGCAGAAAGTCCGACCGTGTGTATGCTCCATCCGACATTTGTTGTCGGACTTGCCAACAAAAAATGTTGGCTAGCAGGTTCTCAAATTTTCCGCCAACAAAATGTTGTTTTCGGAAAGTCTGATCGTATGTACAAAAGTTCACGCATGCTCGGAATCAAGCAGGAGCCGCACTGGCTATTGAACTTTTCTCGGGTTGTTGTCAGTCCGATTGTGTATACGCGGCATAATACTTACTTGAGCAGCATGGATGCAGCAATATGCATGAAAGCCTAAGCTCTCTGGGGACTCTCCCTCCTTATTGGCTGAGACAGCAGCGGGAGCTATTGGCCGCCTCTATGAGAGAGAGAGAGAGAGAGAGAATCAGCTCTGTGGGTGAATGGACACAGAGCAGTGGCTTGGGAGCGAGTATGTTTGGGTGCCTCCAGAGCAAGCCATTTGCTCTGGGGAGCACTTGGCAGGAGGGAGGGGCGAGGAGCACTGCCGGGGGACCCCAGAGGAAGAGGTTCGGGGTTGCTCTGTGCAAAATCATTGCACAGAGCAGGTAAGTATGACATGTTTGTTTTAAAAAAATAAAAATAAAAAAAAGCACTTGCCTTTAATATCCCTTTAGGTTCAGTTGGCTGCCAAGCAGTGCATCAGTGGCTTGGCTTGCACTGTGCTGCGTTACAAAAAAATGCGGTCTGACTTTTGTTTTCAGCACACGCTGCCAGTATACCACCACAACTCAGTGGTGTGAACCGAGCACATAGGAGACAAGGTTTTCTCAAATCGCCTTTCAGGACAACCCCGGAGAGAGTAGCTCCACCTTGCAATCAGGAAACACATGCCCACTTTAAAAACACCTCCTCCTCCTCCATGGCTTCAGTTATTGTGTTTCCTCCTTGGAGGAAGCATGTGCCTGAACCAGGGAGAGCTACACTCTCTGCAGGGGAGTAAGGCTTACCTTTTGTTGCAGGTTGTTTCTCTTTGACCCCCAGCAGCATCTCCACGGGGAGAGGACTCCTGGAGCTCCTGGTCCCGCCATCTCACGGGAGTAAGGACCCTCGGAGTGCCGGCGTCGGGTGCCCGGTGTCCGCTTGTTAGCGCAGGGAGGGCTCTGTTGCTGGCGGAGGCCGCTGCAGGTCAGCGGCATGGCTCCGTTTTCGGCGCCGGGTCCCGGGCGGCGACGGCGTCGTTCACGGTGACGCGCGGGCGCTCTGAGGGGGCGTGGCGCCGTGGTTCAGCGCCTGGAACGCAGGGGTCATGGGGCGGGTCAGGTGACCGTGTGCTTCCGCTTCCGGCCGGCCTTGATGACGCGGCGGCCGGGAAAATTTAAAATGAGAGCTGTTTGTAAAATAGCTGCCTCACTCAAACGATGGAAGAGTGCAAGCCAGCTATGGCGGAGACAGGCGCCCCCAGCACCGGTCCAGCCCAGGTACGTAAGGTGCACTGGCACCCTCTGCTTTACTGTGGGTATGTCTTTGTTTGTTCCCCCCTCTTGGGGGCCTGTCGCTGCAGGTCAGAGGTGGACTTCGCTCTGACCTTTTGCAGCCTAGTTCTGGGGTCTCACTAGTAGGTCTGTTTGGTGGTGGGTCTCTGCACTGGCTTGGTGTTAAGCAACTGGTTGTTGAGAGCTTTTAGTGAATTAAACCTGTATGTCGTTTCAGGAAAAATCACTAGGAAAAGCTAGACCAGGTCAGAGAAAATGTCCTTCCTGCAAAACCCCCCTCAGAGATTCATGGCAGAAGGCAATGTGCAGAAATTGTATCAGAGAATTGGTGGAGGAGGAAACATCTCAACAATATAAGGATTTGTTTTCTTCGGTTAAAGAGCTGACAAACTCTTTGAGTTCAGTCAAGTCCATCCTGATACAAAACCCTCCCGCACAGACCGAGCCTCAGAACTTACCGCCCAGCCCCAGGGCGTCGTCATCCAGACAGGTGGAAACTGAAGAGTCTGGAGACGAAGGGGGTAGTACTCTCATCTCCTTCAGGGATTCTGAGGAGGAGGAAGAGGAAGAAGATAGCAGGGGCTCCAAATTCAAGCTATCACTAGAGGAAGTAGATGATATTTTAAAAGCAATCTACACTACTCTAGAAATTCAGGAAGAAAGAGTACAACTGTCAGTTCATGACAAAATGTACCAGGGGTTGGACGAAACAAAACGGCGAGTTTTTCCTGTCCACAGGGTCCTCTCAGACTCAGTGAGAAAGGAGTGGAAGGACCCAGAAAAAGCCCCTTTCTTCTCTAAAGCTCTCAAAAGAAGGTTTCCCTTCGAAGATAAGGACTCAGAGGTTTGGAATAAGAAACCTAGAGTCGATGCAGCTTTCTCGCAGGTATCCAGACGAACGGATCTAGCCTTTGAAGATATGGGGATCCTTAAAGACCCAATGGACAAAAAAGCTGACTCCATCCTTAAAAAAGCTTGGGATGCCGCGTCAGTCAGTCTAAAACCAGCAATGGCAGCTACGGTGGTGGCCAGGAATCTGGAATGTTGGGTAGAGAAGCTGAAGAGCCATATTGAGGCGGGGACACCCCGCAAGGATCTCTTAGAGTCCTTTCCACTGATCCTGAATGCAGTCAAATACATGGCGGATGCATCAGCAGAATCAGTTAAACTGGCCGCTAGGTCTTCGGCTCTTGTAAATTCAGCCAGGAGAGCAGTTTGGCTGAAAACATGGTCTGGGGACACTGCCTCTAAGGTCAAGCTGTGTGGTCTTCCCTTCTCGGGTGACTTGCTCTTTGGTCCTGATTTAGAGTCTGTGCTGGATAGAACAGCCGATAAAAAGAAGGCTTTTCCAGTTAAGAAAAAGCAGATGGCTAAAAAGAATTTTCGTGCTTTTCAGCAGTCCCATAAAAAAGACCAGGAGCACAAGAGCAGATGGGGTTCACAGAAGGGCAAAGGCAGGGGTGGAGTCCTCTTTAGATCTCCCCCAGAGCAGTCCCCTAAGAACAAGTGACAATATCTCCCCAGTGGGGGGGAGACTGTCAGCTTTTCGCGAACAATGGGACAGGCTGTCTCCAAATCTGTTCGTGAAGAGCGTTGTCGATCAGGGGTACAGGTTGGAGTTTTCAGAACCACCCCCGAGCAGGTTTTATGTGACAACATTGCCAAGGGATCAGGAGAAGGCCTCTGCAATGAAGCTGTTGTTACAGGAGCTGATATAGCAAGAGGTTCTGATTCAAGTCCCAGTAAGCCAGCAGGGCGGGGGTTTTTATTCACATATTTTTCTGGTGAAAAAACCCTCAGGGAAGTACCGTCTAATCCTGAATCTGAAATTCCTGAACAGGTTCATTCGGTACAAACATTTCAGGATGGATACAATTTTCTCCATCACAAAGCTGTTGACCCCAGAATGCTTCATGGCATCCCTGGACCTAAGGGATGCCTACCTTCATATACCAATTCATCAGGCATCGCAGCAGTTCCTGCGCCTGGCATTGAAGGTAGGGAGTTCGGTATGGCACCTCCAATTCAGGGCTCTGCCGTTCGGACTCTCGTCCTCTCCCAGGGTCTTTACGAAGATTATGGCAGAGGCTTTGGAACCCCTGAAATTGAAGGGGATTCCAGTTGTTCCTTATCTGGACGACCTTTTGTTTTTTGCAGACTCCAGGGAGCAGGTCCTAGTCAATCTCCAGAGGGCCCAGTCTCACCTCGAGGGCCTGGGATGGCTTCTAAACCTAGAGAAGTCAATCCTGACCCCCTCACAGGAAATGAAATTTCTGGGGTATACATTAAATTCGATTCTCCAGAAAGTTTTCCTGCCGTTGGAAAAACAGGAAAAGTTACAGCTAGCTGTACAGCGGATACAGAGCAACCAGACAGTCTCAGTCAGGATGGCTATGGCAGTTCTGGGCCTGCTTACGGCAGCAATCCCGGCTGTTCAGTGGGCCAGGTTCCATTCCAGACCCCTTCAGAGGGAGGTTCTGTCAAGCTGGTCCCATCAGGATCCTTTGGAAAAACAGCTAAAAATTTCGTCAAAGACGAAAAGGGCTCTTTGGTGGTGGAGAGACCAGGCAAACCTCTCAAGGGGCCTGGTGTGGACCTTTCCTGTGGACAAGCGCCTTACTACAGACGCAAGTGCCTGGGGCTGGGGAGCCCATCTGGATGGTCAGACATCTCAGGGGGTCTGGTCCAAACAGGAAGCTCAAAGATCATCCAACTGGAGGGAGTTGAAGGCGATCTTTCTGGGTTTAGTGGCATTTCAGCAGAGTTTGAGAGGCCACCATGTTCAGGTGTTGTCAGACAACACAACAGCGGTTACCTACATTATGAAGCAAGGGGGAACCAGAAGCAGGAGCTTGATGGAGCTGGCCAATCTGTTGTTAGCCTGGGCAGAACAGAACACAGCCTCACTATCGGCAGTGCATCTGAAGGGCTCTCAGAATTTGTTTGCGGACCTCCTAAGCAGGCGCAAATTGCTAGAGGCAGAATGGAGTCTGAATCAGGAAGTGTTCCTGATGATCTCCGAGGCCTGGGGGGTTCCTCAGGTAGACCTTTTTGCCAGCCAGCAGAACTCAAAGGTGGACAGATTCTTTTCTCTTCACCGAGGAGATGCAGCAATAGGGTTGGATGCATTCGCTCACCCCTGGCATTACCAGCTGTGCTATGCCTTTCCCCCCTTTCCTCTAATTCCATTAGTACTGAGGAAATTCAGGGAAGAAAGGACAGACTTAATACTAGTCACTCCTTTTTGGCCAAAAAGACCCTGGTTCGCGGGTCTTCGAAACCTAGCCTCGAAGCCCCCATGGAGGTTACCACTCAGAAAAGATCTGTTATCCCAGGGGACAGTAAGTCATCCAGAAGTGGAACTCCTGCAGCTAACCGCCTGGTTTCTGAGGAGGACCTGTTAAAGGCTAAAGGTCTCTCAGATAAAGTAGTAAAGACCCTGCTGTCCAGTAGGAAGGCAGTTACACAGGCAATTTACATGAAGGTCTGGAAAAAGTTCAACTCCTGGTGCAGTTCTAGAGAACTCAAGGTCAAGAGCACGGTGTCCGTCTTGGAGTTTCTCCATGAAGGAATGGAGAAGGGTCTCGCAGCCAGTACCCTGAAGACTCAGGTGGCTGCCTTATCAGTTTTCTTTGAAAAGACTTTATCTAAAGAAACTTTAATTTCTAGATTTTTTAGGGCTCTTGCTCGAAATAGACCAGTAGCCCTTAAAGACTTTCCCAGTTGGGATTTGTCTACAGTTTTACAGGGTCTCTCGGGAGCACCGTTTGAACCCTTACAAGAAGCTTCTTTACAGAAGGTGGTTTTAAAAACAATCTTTTTGGTGGCCATCACCTCGGCCAGGAGAGTCAGCGAGCTCCAAGCTCTAGCTATTACAGAACCCTTCCTTAGAATTTATCAGGACAGGGTGGTACTGAGGACGGATCCAGCATTCCTACCGAAAGTATCCTCAACTTTCCATCGATCACAGGAAATCGTGTTACCTACATTCTCTGCAAGCCCAGCAAATGCAGGAGAGGAAGTTTTTCACACATTGGATGTGAGAAGGTGTCTTTTACAGTTTCTGAAAGTTACTAAAGAATTTAGAAAATCAAACGCCCTCTTTGTGATATTTTCTGGATCACGCAAGGGGGAGAAAGCTTCTAAAAGTACGCTGGGTAGGTGGCTTAAGTTGGCTATAACAGAAGCCTATAAAGCAAAAGGAGAAATACCTCCCTCAGGTATTGCTGCCCACTCTACTAGATCCACGGCAGTTTCCTGGGCTGAAAGGGCCGGTGCCACGCCTGAACAAATCTGCAAGGCTGCCACTTGGTCCAGTTATTCGACATTTCTCCGGCATTACCGGTTAGATCTACTGTCTGCAGCAGATCAGGCCTTCGGCAGGAAGGTACTGCAGGCAGTAGTCCCGCCCTAGGGTAAGTTTCTCGGTTATCCTCTCCGGGGTTGTCCTGAAAGGCGATTTGAGAAAGACTCAGTTAGACTTACCGGTGACGGTATTTCTAAGAGCCTTTCAGGACAACCGTTACTTCCCTCCCTAGGTTATGCTTAGTAAATGTATTAAGTTCTACCATGGTGTTGTGCTTTCTGTGCTTTGTTTTCCAGCGTCGGAAGGCCACAATAACTGAAGCCATGGAGGAGGAGGAGGTGTTTTTAAAGTGGGCATGTGTTTCCTGATTGCAAGGTGGAGCTACTCTCTCCGGGGTTGTCCTGAAAGGCTCTTAGAAATACCGTCACCGGTAAGTCTAACTGAGTCTTTTTTTTTGCCTTCTTTTGCGGTGGGACTGCACTGGAATGGCCACCCAACACAGTCCCACTGCACCTGGCGTGAATGTACCCTTAGGCCGCGTACACACGATCGGTTTATCCACCAGACAATCCGCCCATGTGTGGGCTCTGGCAGACTTTTTGTTCCCAAAAGTCCGGTGGACTAATGCCGCGTACACACGGGCGGACTGTATGGCGTACTTAGTCAGTCGAAACACATTTCAGTGGACAGTCCGCTCATGTGTGGGCTTCAGCTGACTTTTTCAGCGTGCAGTCTGGCGTACTAAGTATTTCGGATTTTTTTAAATTCTGTCCGTCGTACTTTGGTTTCAGCGGACAATCCGCTCGTCAGTAGGCTAGTTCGACGGACTAAGAATGGCGCATGCCCATAAAGGATTTACACGGCGGAAGGGTGCTTTGCTGTGTATTGGACTTCCTATTTCTAGTCCCGTCGTACGTGCTGTACATGTCATCGCGCAAGCTTTCGACGGACTGTTTGGGTATCCGTGTGTGGTCAAGTCCGTTCAGTCGAAAGTGTGATGGACTGTCCGTCGGATTGTATGACGGACTAAGTACGCCATACAGTCCGCCCGTGTGTACGCGGCATTAGAAGTTTTGACTCAAAATTGTCTGCCGGACTCGGCAGTCTGGGGGATGATTCACCCGTCTGTGTGCTAGTCTGCCGGACTTTTGAAATTAACCCACACCCCGAAGTCAGAAGAAGACCCCCGGACAGCAGCGACAACATAGGAGCAAGCCAGGCTCCTCTGCTAGTAAACGAGCTAGCGGTAAAAGAACAGAAGATAGTGGCAAAGTCCGGGAAGAAGACCCTCGAAGACAGAAGAAAACCCCCGGAGCTGCCTAATAAAGTATTTTAAAAACCTGGGTTGTGTTTTTTTTTTTTTTTTTTTTTTTAATATCACCCACAGACCCCCGCAACCAATGGTCAAGGTTGTCAGGAAGAGGCCCTTGTACTCATCAACATGGGGACAAGGTGCTTTGAGGTGGGGGGGCCGCACCCAAAGAACACCCCATGTTGAGGGCACGCAGCCGTGTATGGCTGAGGAGGGGGGTGCTCGCTCATCCCCCACCCCCTTTCCTGACCGGCAGGGCTGCGTGCTCGGATAAGGGTCTGGTATGGATTTTGGGGGGACCCCCACGCCGTTTTTCCAGCGTAGGGGTTCCCCTTTAAACCCATACCCGGCGTTGGGGCTAACGAGGTGTCAATCTCCCCGATGGAGGTGGCGACATTGACTTCCTTTGCTAGTTCCGTCTACCTGGAGCCACGTTCAAAATGATGGACTTTACTCTGTGTGTGGGCAAGTCCGTTCATTTCAAAAGTTATCCGCCAGAAAAGTCCGGTCATGTGTGGACAAGTCCGCTGCAAAGTCTGGCTGTTTGTCCGCTGGACTAAGTCCGCTGGATTGTCCGATCGTGTGTACGCGCCATTAGCGAACTCTCTGCAATTCAGTCACAAAATCCGCATGCCTGCTTTGCCCATTATGAGGGGTTCCCAATCTCCCTGTTGGATGTTTTCCCGATTTTTTTTTTTATTTTTTATTTTGGAATGCGGGAAGAGGAGCTGAAGCACACGGAGATGAGCAGAAAAACCTAAAACTCCCAGGTGGACAAGAAAACAGCTGGGAATTTTGTCAGAGAGGTCTTATTTTATTGAATCTATGTTAAGAACAGTACACACAGGACATTTTTGTTTGTTCAACCCAGTAAGCTGAATGAAAGAAAACTTAACCACTTAAGGACCGCCGCATGCCAATGTACGTCATTGCAATGGCATGTACAGGCACAAGCACGTACATGTACGTGCTTGGCTTCCAGCGGGTGGGGGGGTCCGTCCAGACCCCCTCCCGCTGGATGCGGTGGTCCGGTTCGCTTCAGGAGCGATCCGGGATGAGGGGATGGCCGTTGGTTTCTGGCCATCCCCTCTCGATCGCTCCTGGCAAATGAGAAGCTTCCTCCCACTGTGTATTGTATACACAGGCAGGGAGGAAGTGATGTCATTCTCCTCGGGGCGGTATTATTGACCGGACTACGAAGAGAGGACACAGTAAGTCTGCACCAAACACTACACTGACACTAACACATAGGCACACAGCCTCCCGATGTCCCCCCTCCCCCCCAGTCACAGTGTCACTGATTGCAGTGATCATTTATTTACTGATCACTGCATTCAGTGTCAGTTGTAAAAGTAAAAACTGTCAGGGCAGTTAGTGTTAGGTCCAGGGTAGCCCCCTACCACCCCCCAATAAAGATTTAACCCCCTGATTGCCCTTAGAGTTAACCCTTTCACCCCCTTTTGCCAGTGTCACTAAGCGATCATTTTTCTGATCGCTGCATTAGTGTCGCTAGGTAGCTAGTTATTTTTTTAGGTTCACCGCCAGGTTTTTATAGCACTAGGTACCCCGATATACTACCCAATAACGGTTTTAACCCCCTGATTGCCCCTAGTTAACCCTTTCACCCCCTTTTGCCAGTGTCACTAAGCGATAATTTTTCTGATCGCTGCGTTAGTGTCGCTAGGTAGCTAGTTATTTTTTTAGGTTCACCGCCAGGTTTTTATAGCTCTAGGTACCCCCATATACTACCCAATAATGGTTTTAACCCCCTGATTGCCCCTAGTTAACCCTTTCACCAGCGATCACCGTATAAGTGTCACTGATGACGCTGGTTAGTCAGTTAGTTATTTAGGCTCCCCGTCAGGTTTTTATATAGCGCCAGGGACCCCCATATACTACCTAATAAAAATTGCCCCTAGTTAACCCTTTCACCAGTGATCACCGTATAAGTGTTACGGGTGACTCTGGTTAGTTTGCTTTTTATAGCATCAGGGCACCCACCATTTATTACCCAATAAAGGTTTAACCCCCCTGATAACCCGGCGGGTGATATCAATTAGGTTTTAGGGTCAGGGTCTGCGTCGCCCCAGGCAGCGCTAGGTTAGTGCCAGTACTGCTAACACCCACGCGCAAAGCATACACCTCCCGTAGTGGTATAAAATATTTCATGGACTCAACATGCCTCTCAGTAAATAGCTTGGGGTGTCTACTTTCCAAAATGGGTTCATTTGGGGGGGGGGGGGGGTTGTGTTATTTTGGCATTTTATGGCCTTCGAAACTGTGATAGGTAGTGAGGAGTGAAATCAAAAATTTGCACCCTTAGAAACCCTGAAGGCAGTGATTGGTTTTCGGGGTGCCGTACGCGGCTAGACTCCCAAAAAGTCCCACATATGTGGTATCCCCGTACTCCGGAGAAGCAGCAGAATATATTTTGGGGTGCAATTCTACATATTACTATGGCATGTGTGAGCAATATATCATTTAGTGACAACTTTTTGTAAACTTTTTTATTTATTTTTTTTTGTCATTATTCAATCACTTGGGACAAAAAAAAATATTCAATGAGCTCAACATGCCCCTCAGCAATTTCCTTGGGGTGTCTACTTTCCAAAATGGGGTCATTTGGGGGGGTTTTGTGTTATTTGGGCATTTTATGGCCTTCGAAACTGTGATAGGTAGTGAGGAGTGAAATCAAAAATTTGCACCCTTAGAAATCCTGAAGGCAGTGATTGGTTTTCGGGGTGCCGTACGCGGCTAGACTCCCAAAAAGTCCCACATATGTGGTATCCCCGTACGCAGGAGAAGCAGCAGAATATATTTTGGGGTGCAATTCCACATATAACTATGGCATGTGTGAGCAATATATCATTTAGTGACAACTTTTTGTAAACTTTTTTTTTTTGTGTCATTATTCAATCACTTGGGACAAAAAAAATATTCAATGGGCTCAACATGCCTCTCAGAAATTTCCTTGGGGTGTCTACTTTCCAAAATGGGATCATTTGGGGGGGGGGGGGGGTTGTACTGCCCTGCCATTTTAGCACCTCAAGAAATGAGATAGGCAGTCATAAATTAAAAGCTGTGTAAATTCCAGAAAATGTACTCTAGTTTGTAGACGCTATAACTTTTGCGCAAACCAAAAAATATACGCTTATTGACATTTTTTTTACTAAAGACATGTGGCTGAATACATTTTGCCCTAAATGTATGACTAAAATTGAGTTTCGATTTTTCTTATAACAAAATGTAGAAAATATATTTTTTTCTCAAGCTTTTCGGTCTTTTTCCATTTATATCGCAAAAAATAAAATTGCAGAGGCAATCAAATACCACCAAAAGAAAGCTCTATTTGTGGGAAGAAAAGGATGCAAATTTTGTTTGGGTACAACATTGTATGACCGCGCAATTACCAGTTAAAACAGTGCAGTGCGAAATTGTAAAAAGACCTCTGGTCCTTAGGCTGTTAATTGGTCCGGGGCTGAAGTGGCTAAAGGGGTTGTAAACACTTGTGTTTTTTTCATCTTAATGCATCCTATGCCTTATTCTAGACTTGCCTGTAGGTACAAGTACTGCAGGGAGGTTTACAACCTCAAGAAGCCAGGGGCTGACTCAGTTCTTTAGGATCTACCTGTCACTGAAATACCACTTTTGGGTTGACTGACACTTAAAACAAATTAGGTGTTTAACTTCCCTGGCAGTAATCCTGAGTGTGGCTCGGGGTTAAATTTCAGTACCATTAGCGGTAACCCCAAGCCACACTCGGGATTGCATTGCAGGATCCTGGTATGGTATACTTACCTTGTTCCCAGGATCCTGTGATGTTCCCCAAGCCCCCCCCCCCCCCGTGTCCGTGGGCTGTGTCCTCCTCCCGATGCCTTTTATGTCAAAAGTGGTTTTACACCAGCTAGAAAACAGCGATAGTAGATTAGAACACTTGCAGAACTCAGCGATAGTGATTTGTTGGGAAATTAATTTTATTATTATATTATTATTTTTTATAATTATTTATAGTTAGTTATTATATTAGAATTTAAGATTTTGTGTTTCAGACTTTATCATACCCGGGATGTCTACTAGACTCTGGTTTGGACAGATTTAAGTGTTATTGCTAAGAATTACAGGTCTACAATATAAAACGCCAAATTTCTATGCAAAACAATTGTACCGCTTTGAGACGCAAAAATCTGACATAATCATACCACCAGGGTGGTTAAACTCCAATTGAATTTTAATTATTTTCTACATTTCTAGGTGTAGCCAAACATATTCTGACTTCAGCAGGACCTGCAGTAAAGGAAGAATGTGCACGTTTACGTAAAGGACTGCATTTTAATAAATTTCTGATAAACTATTAAATGTTCAGTTGTACAATATTTACTGGCAGGAATTTTGTAGATTTTCTATCTCCCATTCTGGAGTAACTATGGCAGGTGAACTTCAACTCCAGACTTGCTTTATAATTGTCTCAGCACCGATAAAATGAATTGTGATATTTGAAGTTGATATATTTTATTTGCTCCGTTTTGATTGGTTGAATATGACATTGAAACCATGTTCTTATATTTGTTTGATAAGTGAAACAAAAATTATCCTGCCAGAAACCCAGCGAGCTTATTGCATTTCCTGTGCTGCACTGCAACCTGAAGCAATGTTACTGGCCCTTTCCAATTCAATTCAGTGGACTACATAACACCTCTCCTCTATAATGTGGCAATAGAGAGAGGGGGAGATCTTCTCTAGTCATGTACAAGGGTGACAATGCTGCTCCTCCATAAATACAGTACAGTGAGTGAATGTTATTAGCCTAGGGCAGGAAAAGTGTTATTGGCAGAATCACCAGGCAAATATAAAGGAAAAAAACCTGAGAAAAAAGGAAAACAATACAGCCGCCACATTTGAAAACTGCAATATATTACATTTCCGTTTCTGGATTTTAATTAAAAGAAAAATACACTCACCGGCTACTTTATTAGGTACTCCTGGTTAATTGCTTGGTAACACAAATTCCTAATCAGCCAATCACATGGCAGCAACTCAATGCATCTATGCATCTAGAAGTGGTGAATTCAACTTGAAGTTCAAACCGAGCATCAGAATGGGGGAAAAAAGGGGATTTAAGTGACTTTTTTGTAACGTGGCATGGTTGTTGGTGCCAGACAGGCTGGTCTGAGTATTTCAAAAACTGCTGATCTACTGGGATTTTCTTGCACAACCATTTCTCGGATAATGGTATGAAAAAGAGATAATAGCCAGTGAGCGGAAGTTGTGTGGACAAAAATGCAGAGCAGAATGGGCAGATGATAGAAAGCCAACAGTATTTTATCAGGTCACGTGATATTTTAAGTTCTTTTCGTTTTTTTTATTCGATATGTGCAAAGATAGATCACACGAATATTTAAAAGTATAACATTTATTAAAAGTAATGACAAATACAGATAAAGAAAATAACAAAAATACTTAACTAAAAGTGCTTTTTCCACGGAGTCCCCTTTTAAGACGCGGACAGGTATTCAAACCAGACTCTTGCATATTACATGATGCTGCTCCGGACACGGGACAAGCCTATTCTAGTTTGGACTGTGGTAGGTACAGGCTAGCTAGTATGTAAGTAAACGACCAAAGTTGTTTGGACAGTGCTATCACCTTTTAAGGGGGATAGTGGGCTTGTTCATCCTGCATTCCTTGAGGTTTACATCAGGAAGGTTCAACTATACATATAACCTTATATGGCTTCTTGACTAAGATTAGGAGGCTTAGAATTCATTAGTGAAGAGAGATGTTTGGGACTTTGTATAAAGTATGCAGCTGGTGGGGTGACCATGATGCAAATTGTGTCTGACCAGTTCATTATATAACTGTAATTACTAAAATTTCAATACAATGCACATAAAGAGTATAATAGAATAAAAATGTATTCCATATATGATGTGCACAAGCAAAACATCATAATAATATAGCACAATAATAATAACGTCATACCCATAACCCAGGGCTCGACAAACCCCGGGCGCCTGGTCGCATTTGCGCCTAGAATTCGTGTCCTGGCGACTGGGGCAACGCTGCTGGGGTATCCCGTCTCCATTTGGACCCCGAACTCCGCCGCGCAATTGCATCGGGCCACGCCGGCCAGTAATTGAGGCCGCGGCTTTGCGGCCTTCTAAAATCTTTCGGTAGTCTGGCGCCATCTTGTGGTGGATGTAGAAATTACACCCTATTCCAATAATGCTAATTCCTAATGGAGTGAAGCTCCCCTGCCTGTTTTTCACTGCCCGCCCATTTCTTTCCCAAAGTGAAGAGAAGGAAGTGATTGCGGGCGTCATCTGGCGCCTTTTGCCCAACGGTGAGTGTGGTGGCTGGTAAATGGCTTCTCATTATATTATATATATATATATATATATATTATTAATTTATTTATTTATTAATTTAATTATATATATATATATATATATATATATATATATATATATATATATATAAAAAATATTTTTTTTGTAAAAAGTAAAAAAAAAAAATTATTTTAATTAAGAAAAAAAAAAGGGGGGGGGGGCTTCGGCGCTATCTTCCCCTCACTCGTCTCCATGTCAGGCCAGGGACAGGTCCGGATCGCCGTTACCGACCTGGCTCCTAACTTTTTAAGCTGGCTCCTAGATTCCAAGCAAATTTGTCAAGCCCTGACATAACCCATGTATCGCACAATACATATATGAAAGCGCATTATTGTTAAAACATAATGCAATAAAACAGAATAAAATTGATGGAATGATCCTGACTGTAAACATGATAGTGGCATCAACATAGCTCAGGAGTAGGGATGAGCTCGATGTTTGACTCGAACATCAGGTGTTCGCCCGTTCGCCGAAGAACGATCATTATGGGGCGTTCGTGGGAAATTCGAGTGCCCGCGGAACACCCCATAATGCACTGCGAGATCGCAGTGCATTGCTGTATGATGATTGGCCAAAGCATGCACTTGACCTGCATGCTTTGGCCAATCCCAGCGCCATCTGCTAAGAGAGCCATAGTTGGCCAAAGGCAGGGTGCCTTTGACCAATCTTGGCTCAGGGGGACTAAGTCCATGACTCACATGATATAAGGCTAAACACAATAAACACCTTTGCTTTGGGTAACCTCTGCCCGTTGACCAAGCAAACAAAAGCGCTAGCACTAAATGGTGTGCTTCCTAACTGGGAGCTGTGGAATTTAAGCAGCTGTATTAAAAGGCTTTAAATAAATAAAACCACTGAAAACATCAAAAAAACATCTACGAGGTAAATGAATAAATCAATTCACCCATAGAAAAAACAGCGCATATTACTCTATAGAAGAAAAATTGTTCTGGTGCAAACTCTTATTCTACGGAAAACATATGTATATACTCCAAAAATTGATCATACAAAATTGTTATTGTCCATAATAACTATCCGTATGTCCAGTTTATGCTAAATGCTCAAGATAGTTTCAGTGAGAAAAAAACTGAAACAAAGTTATCTATTACAGTCCATAGGAAGCATAGGAAGCAAAACTGAAACAAAGTTTTCTGTCACAGATCATAGGAGGTACACAATGCAATCCTTCCTTAACATGATTAGACTTCCAGCAATGCAGTGCAATGTTCCCAAATTTGCTGGGGGGTAATCCCAAGCATGAAGCGACCCCCTTTAGTTTTATTCTTACCAGATCTGCCTGGTTACACGAGCTTTCAGATATCACTCCTCATCGGCTGGATCTCATCCGCTTCATGAGCACCAGGTAATTCGAGATCTCGGAAAAAAGCAATTGCGGAAAACACACATAGCGTAATACTGTCTCGTAAAAACACAATTTATTTAAATGAAAAATATTGCACTCACAAAAAACGATGAAAAAATGATATAAGGCTGCTTACACAGCGGCCCAGTGTAGTGTTGTTGGCGTGGAAGGAGAGATAATGTGATTTAGATTAAGCAGTGAAGTTATTCAGTTAGTGGCAGTGTATTTTTTATATATATATATATATATATATATATATATATATATATGGGAGGCAAACTTTACAAACCTACAGGTCAAATTTGCAGCCACAAAATAATTACTAGCTGTGCACACATAGTCCCACCACATGGCCAATGACATAACACATGTATGAGGTGAATCTGGGATCGACAACTACAAGCATTCTTTTTTTATATGTGAAATTCTGACAATGCAGGACTCAGGAGCGCATGAAGGCAATGGAGGAGAGGGAAGGTCAGGGTAGGCAAAGAAGAGGGTGCAGGAGATGATCACCAGCACCATGATATAGAGCACTGACACCTGCACCGTGATAGAGTGATCTGACACCAGCACCGTGATAGAGAGCATTGACATAAAACACTGACATCAGCACCGTGATATAGAGCACTGACACCTGCACCGTGATAGAGTGATCTGACACCAGCACCGTGATAGAGAGCACTGACATCAGCAGCGTGACTTAAAGCACTGACACCAGCACTGTGATATACAGCACTGACACCTGCACCGTGATAGAGTGATCTGACACCAGCACCGTGATAGAGAGCACTGACATCAGCAGCGTGACATAAAGCACTGACACCAGCACCGTGATATACAGCACTGACACCTGCACCATAAGCAGCCCCAGGAGGAAGTCAGCATAGCACAGGGATGGTGAGATCCCCTCATAGTAAACATAGCACAGGGATGGTGGGAGCCCCTCATAATATGCACAGCAGAGGTACAGCCCCAGGAGGAAGTCAGCACAGCACAGGGATGGTGGGAGCCCCTCATAATAAGCAGCCCCAGGAGGAAGTCAGCATAGCACAGGGATGGTGGGAGCCCCTCATAATGAGCATAGCACAGGGATGGTGGGAGCCCCTCATAATATGCACAGCAGAGGTACAGCCCCAGGAGGAAGTCAGCACAGGGATGGTGGGAGCCCCTCATAATAAGCAGCCCCAGGAGGAGGTCAGCACATAGGGATGGTGGGAGCCCCTCATAATAAGCAGCCCCAGGAGGATGTCAGCATAGCACAGGGATGGTGGGAGCCCCTCATAATATGCACAGCAGAGGTACAGCCCCAGGAGGAAGTCAGCAACAGCACAGAGATAGAGAGCACTAACAGCAGCACTGATACCAGCAACTTGCTGCTGGGCCCCAAAAATATGACACCGCTCAACCTCTTCAAACAGGAGGGTACGGGCATATAGTACAGTGTGCTTTTATTGTACAAGGAAGTGAGCCAAATGAAGAAAGAATGTCTGTGTGCTCGATTAAAAAAATCGTTTATAGACATATACATGGTCTACTAGTCACATGTGTTGAATTCCTCCAAGATCCATGCCTCATTCATTTTTTGAAATGTGAGGTAGTTAACACTGTCGTGAGCTAGGTGATTACGCTTATCGGTCACGATCCCCCCTGCTGCGCTGAACGTCCTTTCGGACAGGACACCGGACAAGGGGCAAGCCAACAGTTCTATTGCAAATTGGGCAAGCTCTGGCCAGAGGTCAAGCCTGCCCACCCAGTAGTCCAGGGGTTCATCACTCCTCAGCGTCCACATCGGCCGTTAACCCGATGTAGTCGGACACCTGACGGTCTAGGCGTTCCCTGATGCTGGATCCGGATGACACCTGTCGATGGGTCGGCTGAAAGAATGACCTCATATCAGAAGTCACCAACACATCTTCAAACCGGCCTCTTCTTGCAGGCGCTGTTGGATTGGTACCCGCAACTCCTTCTCTGGGAGTGGGAATTGCTCCTCTGCCAGCGCACGCAAAAGCAGAATGCAGCATTTCTCGAAGCAAGGCCTGGAAGTGCTCCATTCTGACAGCCCTCTGTGACGGCGGTAACATTTCCGCCATTTTGTGTTTATACCGGGGGTCTAAGTACGTTGCCACCCAGT
The DNA here is from genome assembly GCF_037356315.1 of Lithobates pipiens. Taxonomy (NCBI): domain Eukaryota; kingdom Metazoa; phylum Chordata; class Amphibia; order Anura; family Ranidae; genus Lithobates; species Lithobates pipiens. The sequence goes on from NW_027507903.1 coordinate 452,365,607, forward strand.
ACTGGTTCTTGACCCTTATGCTTTTTATACAGGGGTCCCTGTTAAAACACTGGAGCATGAAGGCCCCCATTTGCACTAAACTGGAAGCAGTGTGGTGGCCTGGCTCCTGCTCATCATCCAGGATAATGTCGTCCTCTTCACTCTCCTCTCCCCATCCACACACAACAGGGATCCCAGAAAGGTTTAAAGCATGCTTTTCTTGCTCCTCCTCATCCGCCCCGGCACCATCCTCCTCTGAATCCTCTTCAGACTCCTGTTGTTGACTTGTCTCAGATAGAGTAGCCCCCCTCGGAATTCATCCAGCATTGCGACTTCCTCATCTGCCCGCTCCTGCTCCTCCACAGCTTGATCAATGACACGACGCAATGCACGCTCCATAAAGAAGGCATAAGGTACCATGTCACTGATGGCGCCATTAGGGATGGCCGAACGGTTCGCCCAGCGGTCGGTTTGCGGCGAATTTCGGTGGACTATTGCCGCTGTTCGCCCGGCGGACCTACGTATTTACTGTGTAAAAGAACTTTGACCTATGATGACACATCCATCGTGGTACAGGACAGCCAATTCAGACATTACAGCACATGGACACTTGGACATTCCCCCAAACTTATAAATAGACCCGATCCGGCGGCCATTTTATAGGTTTGAGGCACTGCTATTCAAGTCATTGTTGCAGCAGCCTGTCTTTTGTCAGTGCAGAGAGGGACAGGACGCTGTGTGCAGCAGGGAAAGTCAGTTTAATCATTAGCAGTTACTATTAGGTCCACAAAAGTCCTTTTCAGGACTGGTATGCTAAAGTAGTACAGGATATAGTTTTGAGTGCTATTCAAGTTATTGTTGCAGCAGCCTGTGTTTTGTCAGTTTAAATAGGGACAGACAGGAAGCTGTGTGTGGCAGTGAGGGACAGTCAGTTTAATCAGTAGCTGTTACTATTAGGTCCCCAAAGGTTCTTTTCAGGACTGGTATGGTAATAGGGTTGTACACGTATAATATTCTTTCTTCCATATATAGAAAGAATATTATACTTGACTGCTGCCCTTCTGCTGCAGTAGTCATTTATGAGTATAGGGACTGAGGTACAGTCTGCTAATCACAACCTACTAGTTCCACAAAGGTCCTTATAAGGACTGGTAAGGTATAGTGTACTAGATTATATAGGGTTGAGTGAGGTACAGTCTGCTAATCCTTAAGGACTGGTATAGGTCCACAATATATAGGGTTGAGGTGCACTACTGCTGACTGCTGCCCTATTCTGCAGCAGTCCTTTATGAGTATAGGGACTGAGGTACAGTCTGCTAATCACAACCTACTAGTTCCACAAAGGTCCTTCTAAGGACTGGTAAGGTATAGCGTACTAGAGTATATAGGGTTGAGTGAGGTACAGTCTGCTAATCCTTAAGGACTGGTATAGGTCCACAATATATAGGGTTAAGGTGCACTACTGCTGACTGCTGCCCTATTCTGCAGCAGTCCTTTATGAGTATAGGGACTGAGGTACAGTCTGCTAATCACAACCTACTACTTCCACAAAGGTCCTTCTAAGGACTGGTAAGGTATAGTGTACTACAGTATATAGGGTTGAGTGAGGTACAGTCTGCTAATCACAACCTACTAGTTGCACAAAGGTCCTTCTAAGGACTGGTAAGGTATAGTGTACTACAGTATATAGGGTTGAGTGAGGTACAGTCTGCTAATCACAACCTACTAGTTGCACAAAGGTCCTTAAGGACTGGTATAGGTGTACTATTTGGTGTGCAGTATATAGTTGTGTAATACACGTATAAAATACTTGCACATATAGAAAGCATAGTATAGTGCGTTACCACTGTCCAGCATTGTGACTGCTGAGCGGTTCTGCAGCGATACTACAGAGTGACAAACGCAATCCAACAAAAAAAGTATTGTAACTGGTGTGATAGACCAGTGGCCCCCAAAAACAATAGATTGAAGGGGGATGTTATATACCTTCTTCCACATACATACTGCACTTCTGTAGAGAGTTTTGTCACAGGGTCATTTAAAAAATGACAGGCAGAGGAAGAGGCAGGCCCTTCCTCAGGGGTGGTAGGGGTAGGGCAGGAGCAACAGGCTTGAGCCAAAGTGGGAAATTGCAGAAGGTGCCTGCGATTATGTCAAAGTGGCTCACTCAGCCTTACTCTCCTGCACCCTCTGCTGTGCATATTATGAGGGGCTCCCACCATCCCTGTGCTATGCTCATTATGAGGGGCTCCCACCATCCCTGTGCTATGCTGACTTCCTCCTGGGGCTGCTTACGGTGCAGGTGTCAGTGCTGTATATCACGGTGCTGGTGCTGGTGATCATCTCCTGCACCCTCTTCTTTGCCTACCCTGACCTTCCCTCGCCTCCATTGTCTCAAGAGTCCTGAATTGTCAGAATTTTACATATAAAAAAAGAATGCTTGTAGTTGTCGATCCCAGATTCACCTCATACATGTGTTATGTCACGGTGCTGGTGTCAGATCACTCTATCACAGTGCAGGTGTCAGTGCTGTATATCACGGTGCTGGTGATCATCTCCTGCACCCTCTTCTTTGCCTACCCTGACCTTCCCTCGCCTCCATTGTCTCAAGAGTCCTGAATTGTCAGAATTTCACATATAAAAATAGAATGCTTGAAGTTGTCGATCCCAGATTCACCTCATACATGTGTTATGTCACGGTGCTGGTGTCAGATCACTCTATCACGGTGCAGGTGTCAGTGCTGTATATCAGGGTGCTGGTGATCATCTCCTGCACCCTCTTCTTTGCCTACCCTGACCTTCCCTCGCCTCCATTGTCTCAAGAGTCCTGAATTGTCAGAATTTCACATATAAAAAAAGAATGCTTGTAGTTGTCGATCCCAGATTCACCTCATACATGTGTTATGTCACGGTGCTGGTGTCAGATCACTCTATCACGGTGCAGGTGTCAGTGCTGTATATCACGGTGCTGGTGATCATCTCCTGCACCCTCTTCTTTGCCTACCCTGACCTTCCCTCGCCTCCATTGTCTCAAGAGTCCTGAATTGTCAGAATTTCACATATAAAAAAAGAATGCTTGTAGTTGTCGATCCCAGATTCACCTCATACATGTGTTATGTCACGGTGCTGGTGTCAGATCACTCTATCACGGTGCAGGTGTCAGTGCTCTATATCACGGTGCTGGTGCTGGTGATCATCTCCTGCACCCTCTTCTTTGCCTACCCTGACCTTCCCTCGCCTCCATTGTCTCAAGAGTCCTGAATTGTCAGAATTTCACATATAAAAAAAGAATGCTTGTAATTGTGGATCCCAGATTCACCTCATACATGTGTTATGTCACGGTGCTGGTGTCAGATCACTCTATCACGGTGCAGGTGTCAGTGCTGTATATCACGGTGCTGGTGCCGGTGATCATCTCCTGCACCCTCTTCTTTGCCTACCCTGACCTTCCCTCGCCTCCATTGTCTCAAGAGTCCTGAATTGTCAGAATTTCACATATAAAAAAAGAATGCTTGTAGTTGTCGATCCCAGATTCACCTCATACATGTGTTATGGCACGGTGCTGGTGTCAGATCACTCTATCACGGTGCAGGTGTCAGTGCTGTATATCACGGTGCTGGTGATCATCTCCTGCACCCTATTCTTTGCCTACCCTGACCTTCCCTCGCCTCCATTGTCTCAAGAGTCCTGAATTGTCAGAATTTCACATATAAAAAAAGAATGCTTGTAGTTGTCGATCCCAGATTCACCTCATACATGTGTTATGTCACGGTGCTGGTGTCAGAACACTCTATCACGGTGCAGGTGTCAGTGCTTTATATCAACGTGCTGGTGCTGGTGATCATCTCCTGCACCCTCTTCTTTGCCTACCCTGACCTTCCATCGCCTCCATTGTCTCAAGAATCCTGAATTGTCAGAATTTCACATATAAAAAAAGAATGCTTGTAGTTGTCGATCCCAGATTCACCTCATACATGTGTTATGTCACGGTGCTGGTGTCAGTGCTCTATATCACGGTGCTGGTGCTGGTGCTGGTGATCATCTCCTGCACCATCTTCTTTGCCTACCCTGACCTTCCCTCGCCACCATTGTCTCAAGAGTCCTGAATTGTCAGAATTTCACATATAAAAAAGAATGCTTGTAATTGTGGATCCCAGATTCACCTCATACATATGCTATGTCACGGTGCTGGTGTCAGATCACTCTATCACGGTGCAGGTGTCAGTGCTGTATATCACAGTGCTGGTGCTGGTGATCATCTCCTGCACCCTCTTCTTTGCCTACCCTGACCTTCCCTCGCCTCCATTGTCTCAAGAGTCCTGAATTGTCAGAATTTCACATATAAAAAAGGAATGCTTGTAGTTGTCGATCCCAGATTCACCTCATACATGTGTTATGTCACGGTGCTGGTGTCAGATCACTCTATCAGGGTGCAGGTGTCAGTGCGGTATATCACGGTGCTGGTGCTGGTGATCATCTCCTGCACCCTCTTCTTTGCCTACCCTGACCTTCCCTCGCCTCCATTGTCTCAAGAGTCCTGAATTGTCAGAATTTCACATATAAAAAAAGAATGCTTGTAGTTGTCGATCCCAGATTCACCTCATACATGTGTTATGTCACGGTGCTGGTGTCAGAACACTCTATCACGGTGCAGGTGTCAGTGATCTATATCACGGTGCTGGTGCTGGTGATCATCTCCTGCACCCTCTTCTTTGCCTACCCTGAACTTCCCTCACCTCCATTGTCTCAAGAATCCTGAATTGTCAGAATTTCACATATAAAAAAAGAATGCTTGTAGTTGTGGATCCCAGATTCACCTCATACATGTGTTATGTCATTGTGCTGGTGTCAGATCACTCTATCACGGTGCAGGTGTCAGTGCTCTATATCACCGTGCTGGTGCTGCTGATCATCTCCTGCACCCTCTTCTTTGCCTACCCTGACCTTCCCTCGCCTCTATTGTCTAAAGAGTCCTGAATTGTCAGAATTTCACATATAAAAAAAGAATGCTTGTAGTTGTCGATCCCAGATTCACCTCATACATGTGTTATGTCACGGTGCTTGTGTCAGATCACTCTATCACGGTGCAGGTGTCAGTGCTCTATATCACGGTGCTGGTGCTGGTGATCATCTCCTGCACCCTTTTCTTTGCCTACCCTGACCTTCCCTCGCCTCCATTGTCTCAAGAGTCCTGAATTGTCAGAATTTCACATATAAAAAAAGAATGCTTGTAGTTGTCGATCCCAGATTCACCTCATACATGTGTTATGTCACGGTGCTGGTGTCAGAACACTCTATCACGGTGCAGGTGTCAGTGATCTATATCACGGTGCTGGTGCTGGTGATCATCTCCTGCACCCTCTTCTTTGCCTACCCTGAACTTCCCTCACCTCCATTGTCTCAAGAATCCTGAATTGTCAGAATTTCACATATAAAAAAAGAATGCTTGTAGTTGTGGATCCCAGATTCACCTCATACATGTGTTATGTCATTGTGCTGGTGTCAGATCACTCTATCACGGTGCAGGTGTCAGTGCTCTATATCACCGTGCTGGTGCTGCTGATCATCTCCTGCACCCTCTTCTTTGCCTACCCAGACCTTCCCTCGCCTCTATTGTCTAAAGAATCCTGAATTGTCAGAATTTCACATATAAAAAAAGAATGCTTGTAGTTGTCGATCCCAGATTCATCTCATACATGTGTTATGTCACGGTGCTTGTGTCAGATCACTCTATCACGGTGCAGGTGTCAGTGCTCTATATCACGGTGCTGGTGCTGGTGATCATCTCCTGCACCCTTTTCTTTGCCTACCCTGACCTTCCCTCGCCTCCATTGTCTCAAGAGTCCTGAATTGTCAGAATTTCACATATAAAAAAAGAATGCTTGTAGTTGTCGATCCCAGATTCACCTCATACATGTGTTATGTCACGGTGCTGGTGTCAGATCACTCTATCATGGTGCAGGTGTCAGTGCTGTATATCATGGTGCTGGTGCTGGTGATCATCTCCTGCACCCTCTTCTTTCCCTACCCTGACCTTCCCTCGCCTCCATTGTCTCAAGAGTCCTGAATTGTCAGAATTTCACATATAAAAAAAGAATGCTTGTAGTTGTCGATCCCAGATTCACCTCATACATGTGTTATGTCATTGTGCTGGTGTCAGATCACTCTATCACGGTGCAGGTGTCAGTGCTGTATATCACGGTGCAGGTGCTGGTGATCATCTCCTGCACCCTTTTCTTTTCCTACCCTGACCTTCCCTCGCCTCCATTGTCTCAAAAGTCCTGAATTGTCAGAATTTCACATATAAAAAAAGAATGCTTGTAGTTGTCGATCCCAGATTCACCTCATACATGTGTTATGTCACGGTGCTGGTGTCATATCACTCTATCACGGTGCAGGTGTCAGTGCTCTATATCACGGTGCTGGTGATCATCTCCTGCACCCTCTTCTTTGCCTACCCTGACCTTCCCTCGCCTCCATTGTCTCAAGAGTCCTGAATTGTTAGAATTTCACATATTAAAAAAGAATGCTTGTAGTTGTCGATCCCAGATTCACCTCATACATGCGTTATGTCACGGTGCTGGTGTCAGATCACTCTATCGCGGTGCAGGTGTCAGTGCTCTATATCATGGTGCTGGTGCTGGTGATCATCTCCTGGACCCTCTTCTTTGCCTACCCTGACCTTCCCTCGCCTCCATTGTCTCAAGAGTCCTGAATTGTCAGAATTTCACATATAAAAAAGAATGCTTGTAGTTGTCGATCCCAGATTCACCTCATACATGTGTTATGTCACGGTGCGGGTGTCAGATCACTCTATCACGGTGCAGGTGTCAGTGCTCTATATCATGGTGCTGGTGATCATCTCCTGCACCCTCTTCTTTGCCTACCCTGACCTTCCCTCGCCTCCATTGTCTCATGAGTCCTGAATTATCAGAATTTCACATATAAAAAAAGAATGCTTGTAGTTGTCGATCCCAGATTCACCTCATACATGTGTTATGTCACGGTGCTGTTGTCAGATCACTCTATCACGGTGCAGGTGTCAGTGCTCTATATTACGGTGCTGGTGATCATCTCCTGCACCCTCTTCTTTGCCTACCCTGACCTTCCCTCGCCTCCGTTGTCTCAAGAGTCCTGAATTGTTAGAATAGTGGAGTTTGGAGTGTGACTGTTTGAGGTTGTGGACAGGTGTCTTTTATACTGATAACAAGTTCAAACAGGTGCCATTAATACAGGTAATGAGTGGAGGACAGAGGAGCCTCTTAACCACTTAACAACCAGCCCATAGCTGAATGACACCTACAGGGTGAATGTTGAACTCTGAGATGCCATCATATGACATCCTCCCAGAATTACGCTCTCACGCGCCCCCTGGAAAATGAACCCCTCATTTCCCTGCCAATACTCTGCAATGCCCAATACCCTGCCAGTACTCTGCCATACCCTGCCAATACCCTGCCAATAGCCTGCCAATACTCTGCCATACCCTGCCAATACTCTGCAATACCCTGCCAATACTCTGCAATACCCAATACCCTGCCAATACTCTGCAATACCCTGCAATTTTTTTTATTTTATATCAGGCTTCCCAGCCTGAAGGTGAGATGTGGGGTCTTACTGATTCCCTATCTCACTGTAAAGAGGACCTGTCATGCCATATTTCTATTACAAGGGATGTTTACATTCCTTGTAATAGGAATAAAAGTGATCAAAATTTATTTTTGGGGAAAAAAAATGTCAAACTAAAATAAATAAAGTAAAATGAACAATAAAAAAATAAAATGCAAACATTAGAGCGGGAGCAATCATTTTGGCCCTAGACCTCCTCTGTAACTCAAAACATGTAACCAGCAAAAAAATTGTAAGCATCGCCTATGGGGATTTTTAAGTAGCAAGGTTTGGCGCCATTCCACGAGCGTGTGCAATTTTGAAGAGTGACATGTTAGGTATCTATTTACTCAGCATAACTTAATCTTTCACATTATACAAAAACATTGGGATAACTTTACTGTTTTTTTTTTTTTAAGCACAAAACATTTTTTTTTCCAAAAAAAACGCCTTCGAAAAATTTCTGCGCAAATACCGTGCGTGATAAAAAGTTGCAATGACCACCATTGTATTCTCTAGCGTCTTTGCTAAAAAAAAAATATATAATGTTTTTGGGTTCTATGTAATTTTCTAGCAAATAAATTATGATTTTTACATGTAGGGGAGAAATTTCAGAATTGGCCTGGGTGCTCCAGAACGCCTGATGGTGCTCCCTGCATGTTGGGCCTGTGTATGTGGCCACACATGTGGTATCGCCGTACTCGGGAGTAATAGCAGAATGTGTTTTGGGGTGTAATTTGTGGTATGCATATGCTGTGTGTGAGAAAAAACCGCTAATATGACAATTTTGTGAAAAAAAAAAAAGGAAAAAAAATCTTGATTTTGCAAAGATTTGTAGGAAAAAATGACAACTTAAAAACCTCACCATGCCTCTTACTAAATCCCTTGGAATGTCTTCTTTCCAAAAAGGGGTCATTTTGAGCGGGAATTCGTACTTTTCTGGCATGTTAGGGTCTCAAAAATTGAAATAGGCCGTCAGTCCTTCAGGTGTGATCAATTTTCAGATATTGGTACCATAGCTTGTGGACTCTAAAACTTTCACAAAATCCAAATAATGTCCACCAATTTGTACTTATTTTTACCAAAGATATGTAGTAGTATAAATTTTGGCCAATATATATGAAGAAAAATTACTAATCTGCTAAATTTTATAACAGAAACGAAGAAAAATTATTTTTTTTTACAGAATTTTCTGTCTTTTTTCTTTTATAGCACAAAAAATAAAAAACCCAGCGGTGATTAAATACCACCAAAAGAAAGCTATATTTGTGTGAAAAAAAGGACAAAAATTTCATATGGGTACAGTGTTGCATGACTGAGTAATTGTCATTCAAAATGTGAGAGCACCAAAAGCTGAAAATTGGTCTGGTTATTAAGGGTGTTTAAGTGCCCAGTGGTCATGTGGTTAAAAAAGATGTGTTTAACCACTTGCTTACTGGGCACTTAAACCCCCCTCAGTCCCAGACCAATTTTCAGCTTTCAGTGCTCTCACATTTTGAATGACAATTACTCAGTCATGCAACACTGTAACCAAATGATTTTTTTGTCCTTTTCTTCATACCAATAGAGCTTTCTTTTGGTGGTATTTGATCACCTCTCGGTTTTTTATTTTCTGCGCTATAAATGAAAAAAGACCGAAAATTTTGAAAAAAAATGAATTTTTCTTCGTTTCTGTGACAAAATTTAGCAAATTAGCAATTTTTCTTCATAAATTTTGGCCACAATTTATACTACTACACATCTTTGGTAAAAATAACCCAAATTTTTGCATATTATATGATCTGTGTGAAATTTATAGAGTCTACAAGCTATGGTGCAAATCATAAAGATTTGCAAAAAAAGATCACATCTGATGTACTAAGGCCTATCTCCATTCTTGAGACCCTAACAAGCCAGGAAAGTACAAATGCCCCCCAAATGACCCCTTTTTGGAAAGTAGACATTCCAATGTATTTAGTAAGAGGCATGGTTAGTTATTTTAAGTTGTCATTTTTTCCCATAATTCTTTGCAAAATGACGATTTTTTTTTTTTTTTTTCACAAAATTTTCATTGTAATAGCTTATTTCTCCCACACGGAATGTGCATACCACAAATAACACCCCAAAATACATTCTTCTACTCCTCCTGAGTATAACGATACCACATGTGTGAGACTTTTACACAGCCTGACCACATACAGAGGCCTAATTTTGAAGTAGCACCTTCAGGCATTCTAGGAGCATAAATTACACATTTCATTTCTCAACCACCTATTACAGTTTTGAAGGCCCTGGAACACCAGGGCAATGGAAACGTCCAGAAAATGACCCCATTTTGGAAAGCTAACACCCCAACGTATAATCTATGAGGCATAATGAGTCTTTTCAATGGTTCATTTTTTTCCAGAAGTTTTCGGAAAATGTGGAAAAAAATGAAAACGCATTTTTTTTTACACAAAGTTGTCCGTTTATAAGATATTTCCAACGCATAGCATTTACATAGCAAAAATAACACCCCAAAATACGTTCTACTACTCCTCCTGAGTATAACGATACCAAATGTGTGAGACTTTTACACAGCCTGACCACATACAGAGGCCTAATTTTGAAGTAGCACCTTCAGGCATTCTAAGAGCATAAATTACACATTTCATTTCTCAATCACCTATTACAGTTTTGAAGGCCCTGGAACACCAGGGCAATGGAAACGTCCAGAAAATGACCCCATTTTGGAAAGCTAACACCCCAACGTATAATCTATGAGGCATAATGAGTCTTTTCAATGGTTCATTTTTTTCTAGAAGTTTTCGGAAAATGTGGAAAAAAATGAAAACGCATTTTTTTTTACACAAAGTTGTCCGTTTATAAGATATTTCCAACGCATAGCATTTACATAGCAAAAATAACACCCCAAAATACGTTCTACTACTCCTCCTGAGTATAACGATACCACATGTGTGAGACTTTTACACAGCCTGACCACATACAGAGGCCTAATTTTGAAGTAGCACCTTCAGGCATTCTAAGAGCATAAATTACACATTTCATTTCTCAATCACCTATTACAGTTTTGAAGGCCCTGGAACACCAGGGCAATGGAAACGTCCAGAAAATGACCCCATTTTGCAAAGCTAACACCCCAACGTATAATCTATGAGGCATAATGAGTCTTTTCAATGGTTCATTTTTTTCCAGAAGTTTTCGGAAAATGTGGAAAAAAATGAAAACGCATTTTTTTTTACACAAAGTTGTCCGTTTATAAGATATTTCCAACGCATAGCATTTACATAGCAAAAATAACACCCCAAAATACGTTCTACTACTCCTCCTGAGTATAACGATACCAAATGTGTGAGACTTTTACACAGCCTGACCACATACAGAGGCCTAATTTTGAAGTAGCACCTTCAGGCATTCTAGGAGCATAAATTACACATTTCATTTCTCAACCACCTATTACAGTTTTGAAGGCCCTGGAACACCAGGGCAATGGAAACGTCCAGAAAATGACCCCATTTTGGAAAGCTAACACCCCAACGTATAATCTATGAGGCATAATGAGTCTTTTCAATGGTTCATTTTTTTCCAGAAGTTTTCGGAAAATGTGGAAAAAAATGAAAACGCATTTTTTTTTACACAAAGTTGTCCGTTTATAAGATATTTCCAACGCATAGCATTTACATAGCAAAAATAACACCCCAAAATACGTTCTACTACTCCTCCTGAGTATAACGATACCAAATGTGTGAGACTTTTACACAGCCTGACCACATACAGAGGCCTAATTTTGAAGTAGCACCTTCAGGCATTCTAGGAGCATAAATTACACATTTCATTTCTCAACCACCTATTACAGTTTTGAAGGCCCTGGAACACCAGGGCAATGGAAACGTCCAGAAAATGACCCCATTTTGGAAAGCTAACACCCCAACGTATAATCTATGAGGCATAATGAGTCTTTTCAATGGTTCATTTTTTTCCAGAAGTTTTCGGAAAATGTGGAAAAAAATGAAAACGCATTTTTTTTTACACAAAGTTGTCCGTTTATAAGATATTTCCAACGCATAGCATTTACATAGCAAAAATAACACCCCAAAATACGTTCTACTACTCCTCCTGAGTATAACGATACCACATGTGTGAGACTTTTACACAGCCTGACCAAATACAGAGGCGCAACATGCAAGAAACACCGTCGGCGTTCCAGGGACACATAGCCTGCACATACCAAGAATTACACCCCCAAATACATTATGCTGAGCAAAGGGTAAAGAAAAGATTACCTGTGGTTTTAGAAGCGCAGTTGTCCACAGGAGGATATCACTGGTCCAGGCAGCAGGCAGGGACTTGGTCAGCAACAGCGAACACAGTTTTTCAGGCAGCAGGCAGGGATACTGTCCATATTACAGTCCAGGGTTAGTGCAGAGATGTCAGCAGTGCCAAAAATATTGGTCCTGGTAGTAGGCAGGTCCTTGTGGTGTGGTCAGTGCGGCATGATGGCAGTAAGTCCTACAGGCAGCAGACAAAAGTAGAGCCTCGTTCAGGACAGAATGGGGATAGGGGTAGAGGCTTCTCCCTCCCAAATCTCTTTGAAGCCTCCGAGTCTCCAGGCAGAGATATATACAGAATCGTTAGACAGAAGCATGGTCGAATAACAGTCCAGGGTCAGTTCCAGATGAGGCAGAGGTATGTACAGAATCGTTAGGCAGAAGCGTGGTCGAATAACAGTCCAGGGTCAGTTCCAGATCAGGCAGCGGTATGTACAGAATCGGCAGGCATAAGAGTGGTCAAATAACAAGCCAGGGTCCGTTACAGAGCAGGCAGTGGCATAAGGGGTGTGAAGGTGTATGAAGGCAGGAACTGAGGATTATGTTTACCATACTTCACTAAAAATTTATTGAAGTATGGTAATGCCGAAAACAGTCGCCTATACAGAGGCCTGGTTGGGAAGGACATTGTGCACAATAATAAGATGTGTCTTTTCTGACTCCTGCTTTGGTACACACCTTACATCTTTTTTGGCGTCTTTTGCCTGCTGGTGTGGGGGGAATTTTATCCGGAAAGTGGCGCTCGGAGAGTCGACTTACAACGTCTGATCGGATATTTTCTGGTGGGCCGTTTGGGAAAATAAGGGCTGTGAAAACTTCCTCCTGGTAGCCAAAGAAACGTTTGGGGTTTTGGGTGGCGTTGCTGTAAATTACATATGAATTGTAAATGGGCAATTGAAAAAAATAAATTACTACTTTTTTGTACCAATGATATGTCCGTCTTGAGACCAGATATGGTTCCATCATTTGGTCGTTGAAGTCGACTCCTCCCATGAACAAATTATACTCTGAAATACATTTGGGTTTCTTTACGGGGCCATTCCTTCTGGGGATTTCTACGAAGGTATCGTTGTGGATAGAAGATAACATGTACACATCTCTTCTGTCCCTCCACTTCACTGCCAGAACCTCCTTGTTTCTTAGACTTGCGGTTTCTCCTTTCCGCAGCTTCTTGTTCACCAGACTTTGAGGAAAGCCCTTCCGGTTCTTTTTTACAGTGCCACATGCTGGCGTCTTCTTCCGGTGAAGGTTGTGGAACAGGGGCAGAGATGTGTAGAAGTTGTCTACATAGAGGTGGTAGCCTTTATCCAGTAGGGGGTATATGAGGTCCCAAACAATTTTTCCGCTGGATCCCAAATAATCCGGACAATTAGGGGGCTGTAGCTGGGTGTCCTTCCCTTCGTACACCTTGAAGGAATATGTGTACCCTGTGGCTCGGTCACATAATTTGTAGACCTTCACCCCATAGCGGGCCCTTTTGCTGGGCATAAATTGCTTCATCCTAAGCCTGCCACTAAATTTAATAAGGGACTCATCCACACATATGTGTTGGTCCGGGGTAAACAATTTGGGGAATATTTCAGAAAAATAATTTAGTATTGGTCGAATTTTGTAAAGGCGGTCAAAATTTGGATCATTTCGTGGAAGGCATTGGGAATTGTCACTGAAATGTAAGAACCTCAGGATCATCTGATACCTGCTTCTGGGCATTACCGCGGAGAAGAGCGGTGAGTGGTGGAGGGGGTGGGTTGACCAGTAGGTACGTAATTGGTTTTTTTTGTTGAGTCCCATATTAAATGTGAGGCCTAAAAAAAGCTTGAACTCCTCCACCGTTAGGTCTCTCCATTCGTAGGGACGGGCATAATAGGAGGTTGGATTTTGAAAAATACATTGTTGTGCATACACGTTGCACTGGGCCACAATTGACGCCAACATGTCCTCCGTAAAAATTAAATTAAAAAAATCGATGGGGCTAAAATTCTCCGTGTCCACCTGGACTCCTGGCTGGGCGGTGAAAGGGGGAACATTGGCCTCTCCTGAATTAGGAGGAAGCCACAAGGGGTTCTGAAGGGCATAGGGAAGGCCAGCATGGCTCCTAACCCTTTGGGGCTGAGATGACACCCCACTGGTACTTGGCCTTTCTTGCTGGGGCACTGCGGTGCTGGTGGACGGCATTGCGGTGCTGGTGGACGGCACTGCGGTGCTGGTGGACGGCACTGCCTCACTAGAACGCCTTCGCTTGATGGGCCGGATATCTTCCTCCTCGGATTCATCAGTCAGTGTTTCACTGCTGAGGACTGGCTCATAAGTTACGTCAGCTTCAGAATCCGAATCCGAAAAGGAATCGGAAGAGGAGAGCTCCCCGTTGCTCTCGTCGGCCGCGGAAATAATTTGGTACGCCTCCTCAGCGGAAAAGACGCGTTTAGCCATTGTAGCACTGATGGGCACTGATGAGGTGGCACAGATGGGCGTTTTTGAGGTGGCACAGATGGGCGCTTTTGAGGTGGCACAAATGGACACTGATGGGTCGGCACAGATGTGCACTGATTTATTGCACAGATGTGCAGATTTGTTGCACGGATGTGCACTGATGAGGCGGCAGATGGGCACTGCTGAGGCGGCAGATGGGCACTGCTGAGGCGGCACAGATGGGCACTGCTGAGGCGGCACAGATGGGCACTGCTGAGGCGGCACAGATGGGCACTGCTGAGGCGGCAGATGGGCACTGATGGGTCGGCACAGATGTGCACTGATTTATTGCACGGATGTGCACTGATTTATTGCACGGATGTGCACTGCTGAGGTGGCAGATGGGCACTGCTGAGGCGGCAGATGGGCACTGCTGAGGCGGCAGATGGGCACTGCTGAGGCGGCAGAGATGGGCACTGCTGAGTCGGCACAGATGGGCACTGCTGAGTCGGCAGATGGGCACTGATAGGTCGGCACAGATGTGCACTGATTTATTGCACGGATGTGCACTGATAAGGCAGCAGATGGGCACTGCTTAGGCGGCACAGATGGGCACTGCTTAGGCGGCACAGATGGGCACTGCTGAGGCGGCACAGATGGGCACTGCTTAGGCGGCACAGATGGGCACTGCTGAGGCACAGATGGGCACCGATTGGTACAGATGGGCACCGATTGGCACTGGCTGGCACTGGCTGGCACTGGCGGGCACTGGCGGGCACTGGCGGGGCACTGGCGGTGCACAGATGGAGCACTGGCGGTGCACAGGTGGGCACAGGCGGGCACAGGCGGGCACAGGCGGGCACAGGTGGGCACAGGTGGGCACTGGCAGGGTAGATCTGGGCACTGGCAGGGCACTGGCAGGGTAGATCTGGGCACTGGCAGGGCACTGGCAGGGTAGATCTGGGCACAGGTGGGGTTTTTATCCGTTTACTGACACTTTTACACTCACAAGACACATTCGGTCTCCTCACACGCTATCGCTGTGTGAGGAGACACGTTTGGCAATGGGTGATGATCTCATTTGTTTACATTTGAGATCATCACCCATTGGAGGAGGCGATCGCGCTGTAAACGGCCGCTGTGATTGGCCGTTTACAGCGATCTGTGATTGGCTGTGTCCAGCGGACACGGCCAACACAGATTTTCCCCGATGCGCGCTCCCGGGAGCGCGCGGGGAACTCTTAAAGGGGACGACGTCAATAGACGTAGTCCTGAAAATTGAGATCCGCGCTATACACGTCATTTTACTATAGCGCGGATCTCAAGTGGTTAAAAAAAAAAAAAAAAAAAAAAAAAAAAAAGATTGTTTATATTATATTAGAAGCCTATGAGTTTACTCACTTTTTCAGAGATATCCAGACTTCCTCCAGAAACTTTCAGACTTCCTCCAGCCCCTTGGACACACTAGCTGCCTCAGCTTTCTAAGTCTCCCAGATCCATGGGATAGCAGGCTGGAATTTTTTTTTTAATAACTTTTGAAATAAGACAAGAAGACAGGTGTTTGGATAATAATGGCCACGTTTGTTTATTATTGGTTTCAAAATGTTGTACATAACTCATCAAAACTCATCCAATAAACTTAAAGCTAGCCAAGTCACTATGGCTCAGGCAGCAACACAAAATACCCAAAAGGGCATGTAGTATATATCTCAACAAAACTCATCCAATAAACTTAAAGCTAGCCCAGTCACTACCGCTCAGGCAGCACATACTTGAACACTATAATTAAAAAGCCATAATAACTTGTCCCCCTTTGCTGTTACAATTCTGTATTATTATTATTATGTTTTTTTTTTTTTGCAAAGGTGACTTACCACATAACAACAACCGCGACAAAATAAATTAACATAACCATACAGAATTAAAATACATTTAAATTCAAATTTATTTTATAGGGAGGGAGGGAGGGGAGAGAACACCACAGCTTTTCTTCTGAGGCGAATGAGCCCCCTCAGCGGAACCCCCTTTTTATAACCCCACAAACCCCAAGAGAACTGGTTTAAACCAGTTCTTCCCAGGCTTTTTCACATGTCATGAAGAGGGGTCACCTGTACCCCTCCTCAAAAACATGTGACTAGCAGCTGTTTCCCCACTGGCCACAGGCTCTGCGGGGGAACTTGAAACAGCTGATCCAGCCGCTCTCCCATGAGGAAAAGGGGGGGCAAGAAACTGCCCTCTCCCTTTTCCTGTCATGGGATAGCAGGCTGGAATTTTTTTTTTAATAACTTTTGAAATAAGACAAGAAGACAGGTGTTTGGATAATAATGGCCGCGGTTGTTTATTATTGGTTTAAATTTAGAAGCATCTAATCCTAAATTGCTAGTATAAACTCGTTGCTGCACTCTCAAATTCGCCCAATAGATGAAGGAGTGTCCAATCATCCACACAATGCGAGTGTTACCTGAAATAAATCATAGTATTAAGTTAGGACGAATATAAAGCAAGTACCTATCCAACTTCCATCTACCAATATGCTTAATAGATCTAACATCAAAACCCAGTCTAGCGGCCTCTGTTGCTGCTCAAATCCGAAAAGAATGCGACGATAAATGTTCCTGGTCTAAATTTAAGGCCTTTAAACATCTCCTGAAAATGCATAAGAACTGGTATTTAGTAAGGGGTAACCCTGATTCATGAATAAAAAACTTAGAAAACCCCAAAGGCCTAATTGATGAATATTGATGTATTAGAAATATTGACGTATCAGAGCCACCGGGCAAATGCTAGTACTCATACACATATCTAATGTTAACCAATTACCTTTACCTACCTGATCCGTTTTGGATCTGCTAATTAAAATTTTTTAATGAAACTTTCAAAAATAACTTCAGACATGTGTAGTTGAACCAGCTCAGATACCCTAAGCGCCGCAAAAAACATAACTGAAAAAACGACCCGAAAAAAGAACCGATTCAAAATGAGAAAAAAACTAATTTTATCCATCACGGAGCAAAACTTACCCAGTACTAGAGGAGTGATGGACTTCCTTGAATCAGGCCTAAAATTATTCCTTTTGTAACCTATTAAAGCTTGCTTTATAGAAAAATACTGCATGCAAGATGGCATGTTATTTAATTTCAAGAAAAATAAATTCCCGACAGAGTTTTATGTATGTATGCACCAAGAATAATTTTGCTCAAACCGAGAACCAAGAAACTTTAATAACAGTAATAAACTTAAAGCTAGCCCAACCACCACTGCTCAGGCAGCAACAATAACTCAGACAAGGAACCCAACAGTTCACCTAACATATTCAAAACATTTTTATTTTATTTTTTTTACAGAAACCAGGCAAACTGATATCCTGCCCCAGTAAAAGGATGCCAAAAAATTGATAAAATAAATAGAAATAGGCCTTAAACCAGGTCCCATAAACTGATTGGACAGGAGTGTCCCACACGATCCGCCTCCGGAAGTAGCTTGAAAAACGCTCCACCTGTGAACGAGACAACTCATCCGCCAAATCATTGTCCTTACTTGGCACGAGTACAGCCTTCAACCATATGTTCAAACTTAAGCATTTAAAAATCAGGTATCTCATAAGGACAATGACTGGTGGAGACTTAGATGTTAAACAATTAATAGCATTCATTACAACTTTATTATCTGTACGTATTAAGATTATTTTATTATGGAAGAAAGCACCCCAAAGTTCAAGTGCAACAATGATATGAAATAGTTCCAAAAAAACTATGTTTTTAATGTAACCCTTCACTACCCAAGAGACATGCCAACGTTCAGCGCACCAATTCTTCTGCCAAAGTGCGGCAAAGCCATGCGACCCTGCGGCATCAGTAAAGAGAAGGAAATCAGAATCTAGAATGAAATCCCCCTGCCATTGAAATGAGAGAAACCGCAACCAGACTAGCGAATCCTCTCTCATATCACTGGACAATCGCACATGAGAAAAGGGGGGATCCTAAACCAGATATAGCGAGGTAAAATCTCCTGCAAAATACCCTGCCCACTGGCATGACCCTTGAAACAAAGCCAGAAGGCCCAAAAGAGACTGCATCTCCTTCAAGCAGTTTTTTTTTTATCCTGATTAGCTTAACAATAAATAACTAATCTTCTCAATTTTTTTCTTCCAGTAACCTGAACTCCATTAACTCCGTATCAATAATGATACCTAGAAATTCCAGACAAGTGGAAGGCCAAATAGTCTTCTCATGAGCCAATGGGATACCAAAAATGGTTGCAAACCTCAAAAATTGTCTGTAATAAGTTAGCACAATTAAAAGAATCCTGAGGGCCTAAAATAAAAAATCACCGAATGAATTAAAAATTTTGACCTGGAAACGGCAGAAACTACCCACTCTAAAAATATAGAGAAAAAAAATCAAAATAAAAGCAGGACAAAGAACAACCATAGGTAAACATTTATCAAAATAAAAGTTACCGTTAAAGAAAAAACAAGGGAATTAAAAGATGAAGGATTAATGGGAAGTAAGCGAAAAGCTGACTTGACATCCGCCTCTGCTACAATAGCTCCCTTCCCCAAAATTCTCAATTTTACTAAAGCATCTTCAAAAGAAGCATATGAAACTGATGGCATACTCTCATCAATTTGGTCATTAAGGGAATTTCTTTTAGGAAAAGATAAGTGATGAATTAATCTAAAATAATTATTTTCCTTTATTGGAACTACACCTAAAGGAAAATCCTGAAATTTTAAAACGGAGGGAAAGAAAAGGGGCCCACCACCCTTCCTTCTGAGATTTCAACATTAACCGTATCCAATACTACTTGAGGAAAGTCAGATACCGATTTCAAATTTTCAACTATGGTACAACCCTGACCTTGAAATAAAGGCAATAAAAAAACATACCTAAAACCTTCAATGAGAAGAATGTGCCTTCAACTTGTCTGGATATGCCTGAAATCATGGGAGCATTCTTGCTAAAAATCACTGGTGTGTGCTTTTTTGAAAAATTTCTGGATTGCAAATTTGTTGTGGCTAATTCCTTAAACACTTTTGCTAATAACTCCACAAAACTATTCAATATATCATTAACAGAAGGATCATTCATACCTGTTCTACCTTGTTGTAAAGCAGGCTCACTATCAGGCCCTGCTTCACTGATATTCAGCATTGACGGTTGCCTAGGAGATGCCTGACGCTGTGGAGAGGGAGACCACTCCCTCAGAGAGGTTGCTCTGCGATGGAGCTCTTCCGCTCAGCTGGCCGCTCCGCCTACCCGCTCCAAACCTTCCCCCCGCCCGCCTGCCCTCTGCTATGGTCCTGAGAAGGACCAGCTCTTTTGCGAACAGCAGGGCGCGTCGGAGTAGGAGAATAGCTCCGGCGGGGTTTCGCTTCCTCTTCGCCGCCCCATTCGACCGACCTGGGGTGATGCTTCCTTGCTGACGTGTCGGCTCCTCCTCCACAGCTTCGGCATCCTCTTCATCCCGCAGCGACAGCTCCCGGGCTTCCACCGCTGGCCGCTCTCTTCCTCTCTCCTCCGGACCAGGACAGCTGACAGGCGGTGTAGCTCCCACCGGAGCCTCTTGACACTTCGCGCGGGGTAAATCTAAGCACTGGCGAATCCAGGCTTCTCCGCCGTCCTCTCCAGCCCACTCTGTCAGTCGCCGAAGAAGGCTCATCTTCCGGCCACAGAAGAGGCTGTTTGTTCAGGGAAAAATCCCAGAGAGAACACCACAGCTTTTCTTCTGAGGCGAATGAGCCCCCTCAGCGGAACCCCCTTTTTATAACCCCACAAACCCCAAGAAAACTGATTTAAACCAGTTCTTCCCAGGCTTTTTCACATGTCATGAAGAGGGGTCACCTGTACCCCTCCTCAAAAACGTGACTAACAGCTGTTTCCCCACTGGCCACAGGCTCTGCAGGGGAACTTGAAACAGCTGATCCAGCCGCTCTCCCATGAGGAAAAGGGGGGGCAAGAAACTGCCCTTTCCCTTTTTCTGTCATTCTTGGTCCCCCAAACCCACGCAGCTGTCCTGACTTTCCCAGTCCTTTGGACAAGAAGTCCCTCTCACAAGAAGTCCCCCTCACAAGACCATCATGATAAGGCCTGTATCCACCTAGACACCTGGACACACACCCTGCTGGTTTTCCACAAAACCTGGGCACAAGGTTAGAGGTTTCTTCCCTCCCAAGACACTTTGAATTCTGCAAACTATGGAGCCCAATTTAAGACTACAAAAATCCAGAGAAAGCTGCAAAAACAGTTTTCTCTGCCCATAGCAAATACTTTGTATTGAGTACCACATACAATGCACTCGCAAAACCAGTAACCCTTTTCCTACTATTTTCTAACCTTACACAGTGGCAGGGCCTCACACTGTCACAGTACATGTGTAGGGACCTATACAGTATATCTGTGTGATTTCCAACATGTGTTAATGAGATTAAAGGCCACCTTCACGCATTATCTGCATTAAGGTACAAAATCTTTTGCTATTAGGACCCCCCCATATTTACCTGAGCTTGATCTTCATCCAATGCTGTTCCTGGGAGCTGTGTCTCTCTATGCTCTCTCCCCTCACAGGACAGAGCTCCCTCTGCTGTCAATCAAATCTTGTGATGGAAGGGGGGGGGGAACATGGCCGAGCCATGCTGTTTGTGTATATGGACACAGGCAGCGTGGCTCTGGTTGCCAAAGAAGAGGAGCCAGGAGTACCGGTGGGGGACCTCAGAAAATGAGGATTGGGGGGCTACTCTGTGCAAAATCATTGTACTGAGCAGGTATGACATATTTTTTTTTTTAAATCTAACCTTGAGAATCACTTTAAGAGCTTATTCACATTTATGCAGTCCATTGCAGTGTGTCAACACATGTGTGTTAACCATCATGATGTTCTGCATTAATATGTATTACAGTCACATGACCCTTTTTCCACTGTGTTGTACCACATGTCCATAATGGTGCACTTTGGTGCTTTGTGTATTGTCATCTACTGTACAGTTCATTGGGCTGACATTTACAATGAAAGGCACTGCATTGCACCACTATAGGACAGGTCTAAATGGACCCTAAGACCTTTTTTGCACTGGAACGTTTTGCAGGCGCTATAGCGTTTACAAATAG
Organism: Lithobates pipiens; assembly: GCF_037356315.1. NCBI lineage: Eukaryota > Metazoa > Chordata > Amphibia > Anura > Ranidae > Lithobates > Lithobates pipiens. The sequence goes on from NW_027507903.1 coordinate 452,387,016, forward strand.
CGTTTTCACACTGGAGCTGTGCGCTGGCAGGGCGCCAGAAAAATTGATGTGGGGGTCCCCCTAAAAATCCATACCAGACCCTTTATCCGAGCACGCAACCCGGCAGGCCTCAGGAAAAGAGGGGGGGCAAGAGATCGCCCCCCCTCATGAACCGTATCAGGCCACATGCCCTCAACATTGGGAGGATGCTTTGGGGTCCCCCCCAAAGCACCATGTCCCCATGTTGATGGGGACAAGGGTCTCATCCCCACAACCCTGGCTGGTGGTTGTGGGGGTCTGCAGGCAGGGGTTTTATCAGAATCTGGAAGCCCTCTTTAATAAGGGGGCCGCCCCGTTTGAAATGGTAAGGGAGTACAAAAGTACCCCTACCATTTCACAAAGAAAGTGTAAAAAATTGTTAAATAAGACAAACACACTTTTGAAAAAGTCCTTTATTGAAAATAAAAAATAAATAAAAAAAGATTCCAGAGGTGGTAATCCACTCTTGCTATCCAGCGACGGATGATCATCTCTCCGGGTCCAACGATGGCTGATCTGATCCAGCGCAGCGAATCCATCCAATGGAAACCTGCGTTACATCAGAGGGGGGTGGGGCCACGCATACGTCATTGGGGAAGCCCGGCTTCCCCATATGCGTCAGAGGGGGCGGGGTCAGGTGACGGGTGGCCCCGCCCTCCTCATATAAGAAACGTCAGGCCACTGGAATCCCGCAGTGTTTCCTCTGTGCTGGATCAGAACAGCCATCGCTGGACCCCGGAGAGATGATCATCTGTCGCTGGATAGCAAGAGTGGATTACCACTGCTGGAATCTTTTTTTATTTTTAATAAAGGACTTTTTCAAAAGTGTGTTTGTCTTTTTTAACAATTTTTTACACTTTCTTTGTGAAATGGTAGGGGTACTTTTGTACCCCCTTACCAATTCAAACAGGGGGGCGGGATCTGGGAGTCCCCTTGTTAAAGGTGGCTTCCAGATTCTGATAACCTCCCCGCCCGCAGACCCCCACAACCACCGGCCAGGGTTGTGGGGATGAGGCCCTTGTCCCCATCAACATGGGGACATGGTGCTTTAGGGGGGGGGCCCAAAGCATCCTCCCAATGTTGAGGGCATGTGGCCTGGTACGGTTCAGGACGGGGGGCACTCTCTCATCCTCCCTCTTTTCCTGCGGCCTGCCAGGTTGCGTACTTGGATAAAGGGTCTTGTATGGATTTTTAGAGGGACCCCCACGTCAATTTTTTTTTAAATTTTACACGGGGTTCCCCTTAATATCCATACCAGACCTGAAGGACCTGGTAATTAAATTTGGGGGAACCCCACACTTTTTTTATCAATGACTTTCAATGAGTGTTCTCTGTATTACGGGAGCCAACAATTCATTATAGCCGCGAGTGATTTTAAATGACTTTTTTTCCTGCAGAAATTAGACTTGCAAGGACAGTTTTAAGCACGGGGAACATGCGCCCCTTCACAGGCATACTATAGACACCCCCCAGGTACGAAATTTAAAGGAACATTTTACTTTTATTGTTTCACTTTAATCATTATTAAAATCACTGCTCCCGAAAAAAACGTCCGTTTTTTAAAACTTTTTTTTTTGCATTGATACATGTCCCCAAACACTTTTTAGGACAGTAACTTGCATATTAGCCTTTAAAATTAGCACTTTAGATTTTGAACGTTCGAGTCCCATAGACTTTAATAGGGTTCTAAAGTTCACACGAAGTTTAGGTCTGTTCTCAGGTTCTGGTGCGAACCGAACTGGGGGTGTTCGGCTCATCCTTATACAGTACGTTAAAAAATATTGTGTACTGAATTTTATGCAGTCAGTTAATTAAGTCTACTTTATTCAATGCACCCGCACCCCTCGGTCGGTCAGTCAGTGGCGACGGCTTCCGCTGTGCCTCCTCGGTATCGCAGTGGCTGTACGTCTTCTCCCTGCTCCTTGGCCAAAAAGATTGCTGCTCCTTTTGGCCAATCAGGAAACAGGTCTCAGCAACCGTTTTCCTGATTGGCCGGGGTGAATCAATGTGACAATAGCGAATATTCATTCACAATTGTCACACAACTGGGCTCGGAGCCCACCCTTTTTTGAAGCCTATTAGAGCCTCTGGCTCTAATCACATGCTTCAAAAAAAAACTCCATTGGAATCCATGCATCCAGCGCCTGGCATGTAGATTAAGGGGCTGGACATATGGATGCACCTTGCATTATGGGCCGCCACTGATGAAACCCAAAAATGTAATATATTGCAGCTTACCAATCATTAGATGTGGTGGCTGCATCAGTTTTCTTTTTTTCCCCTCTGTTTTCTTCTCATGATCTAGCCAGTAACACACCTCCTGTATGAGAGTGCCCACACCCTGAATGAAGGAACACAGAGGGCAGCTTTTGACAGCAGCATTGTCAGTCTAGGGGGGAGTGTTAAATGTACTAGCAGGTTTAAATACACTAACAAATTGAAGCCAAACTCCAGTTCACACTTTATAAATAAACAGTTACAGCAATAAGATTTTTTTTCCTTTGGGATAAAGGTTTTACAAGAATAAAGAAAAGCTCTGTCAGTGCTAAATGGCATGTCTCATTTCTGCAATTAATACATTCTGCTGAAGTTCTTTTGAAAAATACCAGAATTACTGGCTGGATTATCAGATGAAAAAAAAGCCTAATAAGAAAAAGAATACATCCATCACCTCTAAGGATTTACTAAGCTGCAATATAACAAATGTTTGCTTTTGGGTTGAATACTGCTTTCAGGACTGAAATAGAAAACGTGACTGTGCAATATGACTCAATACAGTTGTGCTTATAAATTTACATAACCTGGCAGAATGTATGATTTATTGGCCTTTTTCAAAGAATATGAATGATAACAAAAACTTTTCTTTCACTCATGGTTAGTGTCTGGCTGAAGCCATTTATTATCAATCAACTGTAATCACTCTTTTTAAATCATAATGACAAAAGAAACTACCCAAATGACACTGATCAAAAGTTTACATACCCCAGTTCTTAATACCGTGTATTGCCCCCTTTAACATCAGTGACAGGTTGAAGTCTTTTGTGGTATTTGTGGAAGAGGTGCTTTATCTCTTCTCTGATGGTAAAGCTGACCATTCCTCTTCGCAAAAAGCCTCCAGTTCTTGAGCTGTCTTGCATGAACTGCACGTTTGAGTTTTCCCAGAATGACTGAATCATATTGAGGTCAGGAGACTGAGATGGCCACTCCAGAACCTTCACTTCATTCTGCTGTAGCCAATGACGGGTCGACTTGGCCTTGTGTTTTGTATAATTGTCATGTTGGAATGTCCAAGTACGTCCCATGCGCAGCTTCCTGGCTGATGAAAGCAAATGTTCCTCTAGTATTTTTTGATAACATACTGCATTAATCTTGCCATCAATTTTGACCAAATTTCCTGTGCCTTTGTAGCTCACACATCCCCAAAACATCAGCAATCCATCTCTGTGTTTCACAGTAGGGATGGTGGACCTTTCATCATAGGCCTTGTTGACTCCTCTCCAAATGTAGCATTTATGGTTGTGGCCAAAAAGCTCAATTTTGTCTTTTCAATCCAAATGACTTTGTGCCAGAAGGTTTGAGGCTTGTCTCTGTGCTGTTTGGCATATTGTAAGTGGGATACTTTATGGCATTTGCGTAGTAATGGCTTTCTTCTGGCGACTCGACCATGCAGCCCATCTTTCTTCAAGTGCCTCCTTATTGTGCATCTTGAAACAGCCACACCACATGTTTTCAGAGAGTACTGTATTTCACCTGAACTTATTTGTGGGTTTTTCTTTGCATCCCAAACTATTTTCCTGGCAGTTGTGGCTGAAATCCTAGTTGGTCTACCTGACCGTGATTTGGTTTCAACAGAACCCCTCAATTTCCACTTAGAGTTTGAACACTGCTGATTGGCATTCCCAATTTCTTGGATATGTTTCTATATCCCTTTCCCATTTTATACAGTTCAACTACCTTTTCCTGCAGATTCTTTGACAATTCTTTTGCTTTCCCCATGACTCAGAATCCAGAAAAGTCAGTGCAGCACCGGATGATAGATGCAAGGGTCTGTCAGGAGTCCAGAAACTCATTAAGCTTTTATACACACACATTAATTACAAGCAAACAGATCACAGGTGAGAATGGTTGCCTTTAATAGTCATTCAAACCCCTTTGTGTCAACTGGTGTGCATGTTATCAGGCCAAAATCACCAGGGTATGTAAACTTTTGATCAGGGTCATTTGGGTAGTTTGTGTTGCCATTATGATTTAAAAAAAAAGTAAACACAGTTGATTGATAATAAATGGCTTTAGCCAAACACTAAGTGCCGGTTCACTCAGGGGCGGCTTCAAAATCACTGGACTCTGAAGCCACCCCGTACAGCGCAGCTTGCAAAACGACTTCTGTATAGAAGTCAATGCAAGCCACTCTGAAGTCGCCCCAAAGTACTATAGGAACCTTTTTCTAAGTAGGAGCGACTTGAATCGCTCTTGTTAGAACGGTTCCATTGTACAGAAAGGTGCGTGACTTGTCAGGCGGCTAAGATGCCTGACGGGTCGCTCCTGTGTGAACCGGGTCTAACCATGAGTGAAAAAAATGTTTTTGTGTTATCATTCATATTCTCTGCAACAGCACTGAAAGCTGAAAATTGGACTGGGCAGGAAGTGGGTGAAAGTGCCATGTATTGAATTGGTTAAAAGAGTAAAAAAAGAGGAGCATTTACAGGCTGAAAAATAAAATAAAATCAAAAGGTGCATTCTGAGAGGAGCTTTCAGCAGAAAAAAAAAACGAATGTACGCTTGTAAACATGTCTACTGTATTTGCATAAATGCTGGCGTATACATGTAGCTGTATTCCAATGGACAGAATAAATGAATATTCAGGCCAGTAGAATGCATTTATGCTCAGACGCCACACATATTTACAAATGCGCATAAACACGCACATATATTTTAACATTAGAGGCTTTTTTTGCCAAAATCTGACAGAAAAAATTATGCTTTTTTCATAAGACCATGTGCATGAGGCCATATTGGTAATCTATCTCAATGAATGCGTAGTTTGAACATTTTTGTAATGTTTATTTGAAAATTATAATTTTTTTCCCCCCAATACTTTATTTCAAGGCATCACAAGGTAAATTCAGAAACCAAATCACGTTTTCTCAAGAAATTGAGAATAATATATTATCATAAAGGACTCAGCTCAAAGAATACAATTGCAAGTGTGAGAAGCAGATGTATACAAGAAAAAATGTCACAGAAAAACACAATACTTGGGGGTCTTTGTACCTCGTGTGGTATTTTTTTCTTGGTGAAACACCGCCAATAAAAAGGCAAGAGAAATAACCTGGTAGGTGACACAAAGAAACCAAGACGGTGAGGAAGAGAGAGAAGAAAGCAGAGAAAAGTAAAAGGGAAGAAGATAAAACAAAAAAAAGGGGGGGGGGATGGGGAAAGGTTCCAGTCATTTTGCTATCTCTGAAGGACCAGGAGACCCACCAGTACAACCACCATTGAAAATCAATTTTAATGGGACCTTTGGTATGTTGTGTAGCACCCTCTAGGTTGCTAGATAGTGAGTAGGATTTTTTGTACAGGATAGGTACTAGGTACATTTTCAGGCTTGGCTGCCAACCAAGCCTGTGTGTTTTTCTTCTGGATCAGGGTTGAGTGGCAGAACTGGTTACTCACAGGCAGCATCACCAAGACCTCACACTTCTTCCCAGAATATTCTAGCATCTTCTGGAAAGGAAGGAGGAGTGGAAAGGTGGAGCTGCTTGGGGTATTCTGAGGAGCGCTGACCAATCTCCAACTTGGATTGTCAGGGGGCAGGCACCTTAAATACCCAGGGTCAGCCCAGCTGGGGAGCAGTTGTTCGGTGTGGAAGTTGGAGATGGAGAGCTAGGCTGAAGTGGCCTTTGAGGGAGCTCCCCAGTCTGGGGGGGTGACCTTGGGCCTGGGGCTTGGGCATGGACAGGACCCTTCTCACGACACACGGAAGTGTCCTGGACAGGTGGCACAGGAGCAAACAGAGGACAGCAGGAGACCACTGCCAGGCAAAGTCTCCAGGGAGGGACAACAGGATGCAGCCAAGGGGGCTGGTGAGTGACACACAGTCGGGAAGGACTGGGTAGGAACGCTTGAGAGGACTGGAAGATTGCAGTCTGGGATGGGTGCAGAGCCAGTGTGGTGGACTGTGGTGGCAAAGGCAGTGGATAGAGGCAGCTGCAGCCAGGAGGGCTGGCAGGGCCTGAAGAGGTGGTGCTGGGATCAGTAGTCATGTGGACAGCTAGCACTAGGATTACCACAATTTTTTCTGCTACACCAGAGGGCCCAAAGTTCCCTGCCTGCAAAGGGCATTTGCTAAGGCCTGGTTCAGCCAATGTCAGGTCTAAAATAAAGTGCTAGCTGGTCCTGGAGGAACAAGCAAGTGCTGTGCTGGAGCTGAAGTGTAGAAGTGTAATATACAGGAAATGTATATAGTTGTGTCCCGTATATATTATTTAATCAAGTGGGCATCCCATACTCCCTTACCCCATCCAAGTTTAATACCCCTAAATAAAAAAAATAAAAAAAACAAAGTTCAAGGACTGGTTTTCTGCCTGAGGGTGAATGAGAACTGTGTGCCTGACTGGGCATGGTGACAGATGGGCCACAATACTCAGCAGCCCTTAGGCCCCTTTCACATGGGGCAGTCCATATTTAGCCATCTGCTTGCTAAGAGGGGATCGCTCCGGCGGAGCCGGTGGATGATAAGTCCATCACTGCACTCTGTGCAGGGGCGGACCTGTTAGAGAGTCTGCTCTTCCCTATGGGGGGATCAGATGATTACGGACCACCTGTCCGTTTTCATCCAATCCGATCCGGCAGACGGATGGAAAATAGGGTTCGCATTTGTCTGGATTTTGCAGATCGGATGTCAGCGGACATGTCGCTGCTGACATTCGACGCTGCATAGAGCTGAATGGAGCGACCGTTCAGATCCGCTTGTCAGTTTTTTCAGCGGATCTGAACGGTCGCTCCATTCAGCTCTATGCGGTCCGCATGTGTGAAAGGGGCCTTACAGGGGTACCGCTAAATTTGGGAGCTCATTCTGGGACCGTCTCTTCACAGTCAACCTGCCAGTCATTGCCCCTAGCAAACGAAGTTGATTGAGCTGGGGAACTGCACTTTGTTCCACCACTTTTGAGGGATTGAACCCAGGGAAGGATTTGTGTGTTTGCCTGCTTTTAATACTACAGTTCAAGTGCTGTGCAAACCAACGGGATCTGCTTATCAAGTTATTGCTGTCTGCTTACACAGTTGCCAAACAGTGGCTGGGACGGACACTTGTGCTAAATCCTGTAATTCAGGAACTAGTTTAACATGTGTTATCAACTGTGGCAACCATGGCGGGCGATCACACCCATGTGTCCAGCGATTTGCTATTGCTGGACATCTTGAACCTTTGCTCCAAACTCCTGCTTTGAACAGTGAAGTGTGCCTGGAGATGTTTACTATTGCCCGGGGAAATCAGGGTAAGCCTGTGGGTGGGACTGTGCTAAAAGTGTTCCCTTCAGTGAGGAATGGGCTACAAATGATATTGTTGCTACTGGCGACTTTATTGTTGCCAGCGCTCATCATCCTTCAGTTGCTTAGGCACAGTTCGTGCCCAGCGACATGCCGAGACAAGTCCTGCTAGTTCCAGTGTGCCTTCAAACTTCAGTTTGTCTAACAAGGGGTTATAGCAGCACACCGTGGGAGGGGCCTGCCTATCAGTTTCACAGATGCCAGCCTGTCTAGAAGCGAGGGGGCAGTGCCCTGCTACCAGACACAACGAGGCGGAGGAGCAAGATAGCGGAGTGTGCTTGTGTGTTCCCAGAGCTGACCCGGTTGCCTGATCTGCAGGAGCGGAAACTGGTGGACACCAGTGGTTGGTTGGAGCATTGCGGGAGATTCGCCCTCTGGGTGATTGAGGGGACGGAGCGACTGTGCCTTCTGTGTCCAGAATACCGGATACCAACCGTTGTGTTCAGTGCATGGGTCTGGTGCGGTCATTGTGGTGATCCGCTCACACGGCTTGCATCCAGCCAGCAGGAGCCACAATACTACAATGTGGACCTGCAGTCAGGATTGTGTCGGGTGTAGCCGTGGAAGTCCCGGAAGGTCAGAGAGGGTCTGGAATCATTGCCGAAAGGTAGGGTGGAGTCTGAACCTGGTGACTCCATTGCAAACACCAGCACCATAAGGGCAGAGGAGTCTGTCATGGCCTGTGGCCTGGTCGAGGACCTGGGGACCATAAATACTGCCCAGCAGAACCAGAAATTGTCCCTAAAAAGCCGGCAGCCCCTATGTGTTCTACTGACCCCACCTGTAAGTAGCCAGTGCAGGATAAAGATGTGCCCTCAGGTGAGCCAGGAGGGGAATGTGAGGACAGGGCCATAGATTGGGGTTCTCCCAGACTGCTAGCTGGGTTTGGGTCCCTGGAGGATGGTCATCTCACAGCAGCAGCTCGGAGGAGGAATGGGAAACAGGAGGTTCTCAAGTCCTGGAGGTCCAGTCCGAGGAAGATGTGCCAGACTTTTCTGAGGGAACTGAAGAAGCTGCAGGAGCCCCTATCAGCAGCAGACAGATTTTCTATTGCAGACCTTCCATCACCCTGAACCTGGGCCCGCTTTGAGGACATTTGGAGGCTGGGGAGAGCAGTCTACAGAGGCAGAGTGGTGATCGTGAATGCAGGAAGGTCTGCAGGAGCCACTCTGTCTCCATCAGAGAAGAGGGGGGCGGTAGGAAGAGATTACCTGACTCGCATTTCTATGTGTGAGAGACTGCTGGAGAGTGCAGCTCACCTTCGAACTAAGACCGGCCTGCCACCCTGTATAGTGCCAGTTTAATGGACGTTCTCACTGAGGGACTCTGGGTGAGGTCAAAGTTCTGCCCTTATCTCTTAAAGGAGCCTGAAATTTAGGGGAGAGGCCCCTCCCACCTGGACCTCCAAAGAGAACTTTTCATGTTTGTGCTGTGTTTTCCCTCTTCTGTTTGTGTCTGTTAGCAGGTTAATAATCCCCTCCTGACAGAACAGAAGAGAAAAAAAAGTGATACCTGTGTATTTGGAGTGTAGCACTCTCTAGATTGCTAGACAGTAGTGAGTAAGCCAAGCCTGTGTGTTTTTCCTCTGCGTCAGGGATGCATGACTTAGGCAGAGCTGGTGACTCACAGGCAACATCACCAAGACCTCCCACTTCTTTCCAGAATATTCTAGCGTCTTCTTGAAAGGAAGGAGGAGAGGAAAGGTGGAGCTGCCTGGGGTATTCTGAGGAGCGCTGGCCAATCCCTAACTTGGATTGGCAGGGGGCAGGCCTCCTTAAAATACCCAGGGTCAGCCCAGCTGGGGAGGAGTTGTACAGTGTGGAAGATTGATGGATTGCTAGGCTGTAGTGGCCTTTAAGGGAGCCTGGGGCTCGGGTGAAGATAGAAACCTTCTCATGACACACAGAGGTGTCCTGGACAGATGGCATGGGAGCAAAGAGAGGACGGCAGGAAAGCACTGCCAAGCAAAGTTTCCAGGGAGGAATAACAGGTCACAACCAAGAGGGCTGGTGAGTGACACACAGTCGGGAAGGACTGTGGAGGCACGCCTGAGAAGACTGGGAGATTGCAGTTTGGGATGGGTGCAGAGCCAGTGGACTGTGGTGGCACGGGCAGTGAATAGAGGAAGCTGCAGTCAGGAGGGCTGTCAGGGCCTGAAGAAGTGGTGCTGGGATCATTAGTTACATGGACAGCTAGCACTAGGATTACCACTAATTTGTTCTGCTACACCAGAGGGGCCCACGGTCCCTGCCTGCAAAGGGCATTTGCTAAGGCCTGGCTGAGCCAAAATATAGCGCTAGCTAGTCCTGGAGGAGCAAGCAAGTGATGCAATTGCTGGAGGTATTGAGGAGAGATTGTCTGCAAGCAAGTGCTGTACTGGAGCTGAATTGTAGAAGTGCAATATACATGTAGTGTATATAGTTTTGTCCTGTATACTTTCTTCAGGCTGGGTTCACACTATTGCGAATTGGATGCGGATTCTCCGCATCCAGTTCGCTATATCAGGAGATTTTGACTGGCTCTCTATGGAGCCGGTTCACATATCTCCACTGCGATTCTGGTGCAAATTTGCACAGGGGTCCTGTGTATCTTTTGGTCCATTTCATGTTCGAATTCAGCAAAAAGTTTGGGCTGGAATTGGACCTGAGGGCCGGTACATACTGCTGCAATGCAGGAACCCTGCAAATCCACTGCAGGTTCCCACATCGCATGTTTTGCGGCGGCAGTTCACACTGCCCTATGCGAACTGCTGGGGGTGTCAGGTAAAAGTTAATGACACCCCCAAATCAGTTTGGACAGGAATTGGATCGGACCCAGGGTGGAGCCTACGACGGTGCCATCATCACATTTTTTTCAAGATTTTGGAATAGGAAGCGAACAGAAGCCTGAGGAGACGCCACGGACCTTACTGATAAGACACATGGCTGTACTGCCTCTGAAACGTCTTATATCTTGTAAGTGTAACCCACTTATATTAAACTTAATTTTTAAAGGTACTGCAGTATGGAAGAACTTTCTTGCATGGACGCCACCCCCCCAATCCCTGCCACCACCTCCCAATCCATGTGCCTGGCCCCTTTCAGGTTGCCGGATGTATGGACTCCTATAGCAGTGTGGGCGGAGGTGTTTTTTTTTTTAAGCACCTGATTAGGGTCTGAGGCTCTAATAGGCTGTCAACACCCACTTCATGATTGGCCAGGAGGAGGTGTTACAACAGTATTATTGATTTGCTGTTGTAACACGCCTGGGTGGGCTCGGAATGCACTCTCTGCGACTGGAGCCCACCCTGTATTGAAGCCTTTTAGAGCCTCTGGCTCTAATCAGTGCTACAAAAAAACAGCCCCTCTGCATTGGAATCTATGTGCCCGTGTTTCCCTAATGGACGGGCCGCCCCTGGTTGCAACACTGATCCTCCTCCCGGCAAATCAGGAAGTGGGTTTTGACCCCCGACACCCAATTGGCTGAAAAAACAGCTGATCTTATTGGATGCCTGGGAGGAGGGGAGGAACCACACGCTGGAAGCCGCAGATAGAGGAGAGGACACGGAGTCGCTGCACACCACCCGCTACCCACCTAGATGGGGTAAGTGCCGGACTGAATGGCAAACAGCAGGGGGGAAGTGGGAAGGTGCCGCCAGCCACTCGGGGGGGGGGGGTTGTTTGCCACCTCCCCCTAAAAAAACACCAGCCGCCACTGATGAATACCTGTGACTTTGTGTAACTAAAAGGCAGGCTTGATTCACCTGCTGACTTGTATACAAGCTTTGATCAATTTTTAGACATTTTGCCAAGGCACCCCTAATGCCGCGTACACACGATCAAACAGGCGGGTGGAAAAGTCCGGCAAACTGAAGTCCGCCGGACAATCCCCCCGTGTGTAGCCTCCGGCATACTTTTTTGACCCTAAAGTACGGCGGACTTAGAAAGTAGTTTTGCACTCCAATCTTCTCGCCGGACTCGCATTTCGGCGGACAATCCGGCCGTGTGTGTGCCAGTCCGCCGTACTTTTGAAATGAACGGATTTTTCCCACCCGGAGAAAAGTCCGCTCATTTCGAGCGGGTCTCCAGGTAGGCGGGGCCCGCGAAGGAGACGCCGCTGGCCCCGCCACCCGGTATGGACTTAAAGGGGAACCCCAACGCCAAAAAAAAAACGGCGTGGGGGTCCTCCCAAGTCCACAACAGACCCTTGTCTGAGCACGCTACCCGGCCGGCCAGGAAAGGAGGGGCGAGCGAGCGCCCCCCCCCCCTCCTGAGCCGTACCAGGCCGCGTGTCCTCAACATGGGGGTGCCTTGGGGAAGGGGGGGGCCGCGTGCCCCCCCACCCCAAAGCACCTTGTCCCCATGTTGATGAGGACAAGGGCCTCTTCCCGACAACCCTGGCCGTTTCCGATTCTTATGTAAATGACACTGGCAGTGAAGGGATTAACCAGGGGTTGGCAGTGTAGGAGTTAAGTGTGTCCTAGGGGCGTGTTACTAACTGTGGGGGGCTGGGATGTGTGTTAGTGAACACTGATCTCTGCTCCAATCACAGGAAGTAGAGATCAGTGTCATTTGTTGCTAGCCAGAACGGGGAGATGCTGTTTACAACGCCATCTCCCCATTCTCCTTCCCCGTGAGATGATCGCGGGCATCCCCGTGGCGATCAAGTCCGCAGGACCCGCGACTGGACTCACAGGGGTCCCGCGCCAGTTTGCTTGCCTGTGCCATTCTGCCGACGTACATCGTCGTGCGCCGGTCTTCACAGTATCTCATGGCAGCTGCCAGCGATCACGTGCCCAGCCATGTCTCCTCTCTTCTCTCCTCCTCATGTCCCGCTGACGTCAGTGGAGAAACTTCGGCCCCGCCTGCTGCTTCTGCAAGATGGGGCAGAGAGGTGACACAGCTGGTTACATGAGCGCTGTGAGATATGGTGAAGGAGGTATATTTTTTAATGAAACACAGAGAAAGAAGGGTACTCTATTAGGAGACAGAACAGATTATGGAAGTGACTGAAAGTGGGTTAACAACCACTTTAACCCTGGACCCTGCATTTACTATTTCTGGTCTCCGATAGTACACAGAACTTGGAAATGCAAATATTTTAGTAAATATGATCTGCTTTTCTCATCAGCAGTATATATCAGTCTTGTGACTTCTATCAACCTAGCACTAGTTAAAGGTTGTAGGAGGAGTTTTCATTCTCCTCTGACTGACCTATGAGGCTGCATGACTCCTGACCCTCTGTCTTGACAGTGTCGATTGGCCCTGTGCACCCTCCCAAAAAAAAAAAAAAATAATAATAATAATTCTCTAGCAATACACACCAAACTGAGCATGTGTAGTGTGCCCCCAACGCTCTGTATTATCAGGAGATGGATTAAGAAGAAGGGGAGGATCAGAAAAAACAGGATCAAACAGCCTTTTTACAGGCAGGATTAACCCCTTAGATTCCACAGTATAACACTCACTGTGTTGTAACATGACAAAATGTGGAAAATTTCAAGGAGTATGAATAGTTTTTCAAGGCACTGTACAGATTGATTTTATTGTTGTTTGCTTAGTAACACTTTAAGAGGGGGGGGGGTCAGTAAACTCAAATTGTATGTTTTTACTGCCCCCCAACCATAAGTATACATGAGGAATTAATGTGACACTCTTGCTAAATCAAAAAGTAAACAACAAGGTCTCCCAGTAAAGTGGAGCTATTGTATTAAAGTGGTTCTGCACTGAGGAAAAAAAAATATTTTTTATGTTTAAGCTTTAAAATGTATCTCTTTAAATAAAACCGCTTACTTTTCCTGCATTTGTCAGTGAAGCATGTCCGTTTTTAGTCCAAAGTTTGCTTTTTATTCTTATTGTTCGGCAGATGTCATTTTTCTTGTGGGCATTTGAAGCCCACAAGCAATAACTTCCGCCTTTCTTCCTTTGTTAGGAACCAGCATGCTTTGCCGGTTCCCGTGCATGCTCAGTAGCTACAGCTACGAGCGGTGTAATTCAAGAATGTTAGGACAACGGGCGGTGTAGTGTCACATTTTGCTGCCTATCACAGGATGCTGCGGAAGTGACGTTGCCGCCAGAAATTGCGTACTGCGCATGCGCGATGCGTTCCAAACACTCGCGCCGTGCGTTCCAACATAGCAAATTACCGCCCCCGTTCTCATGTGAAGCCAAACGTGGCCGGCGTGATGACGTCACGTCGGCCAAATCTCGCGAGATTTCGCAAGTGTTAGCCGCAATGACTCCTGGGATTACTCGGACGAGATCCCAGGAGACAGTGCGGGAATCAGCGGAAGTGATGCTGATCCCCGCATAAACCCCGCCCATAGCCGCAGGGGAAGAAGAAAACAAGTGCATAGAACGAAAGGTAGGAGAAATAAAAATAAAAATGAAGGGGCATTGTGCAATATGTGGAGGTTAGGAAAAACAATAGCACTAGGATACAAAAATGTGTGCAGAACCGCTTTAACCTTTCTCACCACTGATTTTAAAAAGTTACAGTACCCGGAAAATACCACTTCTGGAAGCATTGGATGTCTGGTCTCTGGTCTTCTGTCAAGCACTGTGGTGCCAGGACACAGCAGTGACACAGGGGCTGGCAAAAGGAACCACAGTGCACAGTGCGGCTCCGGGGATCCAACACTCCCAAAAGTGTGTCAGATGAAGAGCACTGTAGCTCTTAGAGTGAAAATGAGTGGTGGTACAGGTAAGTATAATGTCTTTTTTTTTTACAGGAGACTGAATTATTTTCTTTGCTGCAGGATGCAAGCATATCATCCTTATCCTTGCCTCACTATGGGCTACACACAAGCAGATGAGGGTGGTAAACTAGGGTTGCCACCTCACCCCTTTAAAACCAAACACATATTAATTACACAGGTTCTGTGGCTCATTAGGTAGTAATCAAACTCACTTGGTGCCTTATCTGGATTAAATTAGCCTCATAACCTGTACAATTCATATGTGTTTGGGTTTAAAGGGATGAGGTGGCAACCCTGTGGTAAACTCTTCCGTTGTTGAGCTGTATTTTTTATCAGTTAGCTGTAGAGGCAGCAGGCAGGGTTTTACATGTACCATGGTCACGATGCTTTACTTTGTGGCAAAAATTATACCTCCTGTTGCTAAATGGGGCTGCTCTGCAAGCACACTAGTGCGGGGTTTAATGGGTTAAACTAGGCCATGAGGAGGCGATACAGCACCCCCTCACCACCTGTCAAATGCTCTCTGAAGAGTGATCCAAACCTGGATTGTTCATCAGTGACCAAGGCAAGTGTGAAGAAGCCCTATCTAATGATCCTGCACTTAAAGCGGAGCTCCACCCGATTTAAACATATAATCTAAAATGCATATACTAACTTTTAGCTATCCAAAACTGTAGTTTTTTTTTTATCTATCCGCAGTGTCTCCTGGGAGCTTGTGTCATAGTTCCCAGGAGTCAGTGCGGCGGCCTGAGCTGTTGTCTGCGCTCCGAATTGAAGTCACTGCGCATGCGCGAGATCGAAAGAACAGCGCACAGTACATGCTGGCTCTAAAGTGACACATTATCCCGGAAGAAGATGCCTGTGGGCTTCACATGCCCACAGGCAAGATGAAAACCGCAGAGCAGATGCTATATAACTTCATTTATATAGCTAAAATCGATATGGTAAAGACGTATAAAATGGGACAAGTGAGTACTAATTATGATTAATTTAATCAATGTCATTGCATTTAAAAAAAAAAAAACGATTTAGGCAGTGGAGCTCCACTTTAAAGAGGAAGTAAACCCCATAACTTTTTTCTTTTTAAAAAAAAATATATAAATGCTTGCTAAGCTACACACATTAAAATTTCTCAAAAACAAGGTTTGCAAATACCTTATTTCGCATTTTTATTATTTAGTGTCTTCCGGGTATTGGCCGCGCCATTCATACTCCTGTATGTTGAATCGTTTGTGGGCGTCATTTCCCCCTTACTTCGTTTCTCTGTCCAAATCTCGTGCATGCGCCATATCGTTGAAGCCAAGCCTCTAGCTCGATTGCCGTTACTACGGCAACAGAACTAAGACAATGATGACGGCAAATCACTTGCATGGCGGTATCGCGAGGCTTCCCTCTGTGCCGTTCTCAGTGTAAGATAATGACCCGGCATGCAGAGGAGACAGAAATGGCACACATTGTGTGCCGTTAAATGATATACGCAATGCGCAAGCGCGGCTGACGTCACTGCACATTGAAGGGCAATTTCTATCACAACAAAAACAGTGAGTGAATGTTCACAGGCAGCGATCAGCTGTCTGTGCTATATACATTACGAAGAGCAAAAGTTGTAGTGGAGGGTTTACAACCACTTTAAAAAACACAGATTGGCAATGGTAGTACCTATATTTGTATCCTGACAAATGTGCCGTTTCAGTCCATCTAGAGATCATGTGACTAGACTCCATAGCTCTATAGAGCCACAAACGACAGGCAAAGCCCCCCCCCCCCCCCAATCCTTGTTTCTCAGGAAGACCTCTGCTCATATATGCCTGGCCTTATAAAACATACTAATGTGTGTAGCCTACTTTAGATTGCTACCACTGTACAACATCTGCTCCATCACTACGTATAAGATGATCCTTCTCCAAGGAAGAGATAAATCCTTTGAATTGTTCCAGTGAGTAAAGACAACTATTTTATACAATTCACAAAACCCGAAAACAGAAATAAACTACAAAACAGCAATCAAATAATCACTAAGGGAGGCATAATCTGTGTGCTTTAATGGTTGCATCAATATAAAGAGAGTGTCAATGAGCCGCACCTTTAGGCCTCCAAGCTCTGCATTGTTAAAAATGATTCCGGAAACAGCTGTGCAAGCAGGAGCTGGCTCTCCAATCATTATCCTCAATCACTGTAGCCTAAGCCTTAACGCCTTGTAGGAGCCATAGCGGGGCTGCGTAATGGATACCCATGGGTGCTGAGTCTCAGCTTTTATTTTATTTTTTTATACTCAACCAGATCATAAAAGAGGCCAAGAGTCAACATTTTTAAGATGGACCTGTCATGAAAAATAAAAGAGCTGCTGTTCTGCCTGCAGCCTGAGCAAGCAAAACTGACAGCAAATGCTTCGTGGTCTGTGTAGTTTGGGATTCTCCATACATCCTACAGTACCCTAAATTAGTCACAGGATGGCATTCTGCAAATACTTAAAGGTCAACTACAGCCAGAACTTTTTTTGGGGGGGTTGAAAACTGACAGTGACACATTTCTTCATAGTACTGTAGAGTGCAGCTTACCAGTTTTTAGATATGATGGCTGCATTCATTTAGCTTTTCTACCTTTACTTTCACCTGGTTACCCAGCCAGTAAGTCTGTTGTTTTTTCACCTTCCTTTAACAGACCAAGTTTCTAAGCAAAAATGACATGTAAGGCTAGTTTACGCTTCAAAACATGGCTTTGGACAAACTTTGTTAAAGCTCTCTGAATGCCAGTCAAAGCCCCTGTCACTAAATAAAATGGTTAGCTTACAGTCCTGTTTACACATTGCGTTTGCTTTGCTTAAAAAATGACACCCAATTTCGCTTTAGTGGTGCTGCAAAGTGTCTTCAAAGCCTCCGTAGAACTCCATGACAAAGCTTGCTTGAAGCTCGCTTGAAGCACCCGCAGCTTTTGAGTGGCTTTAATTCAGCTTTAGCTTCGCTTTGTTTTGGAGAAATTGCAGGTATGAGATCCACCCACACACAGGGCATCTGTCAAGCTTCAAAAGAGCATTATGGAAGCATAACCGACACTTCACCAAAGCATCACCAAAGCTTCATCAAAGCACCACTGAAGCTTCATCAAAGCACTACCGAAGCATCAAAAACACATCATAAGAGCATATTAAAGCGGTAGGTGCTTTATTGGGTGTTGAAGTCAAAGCAAGTGTAAATGAGCCCTTAGGGGGTTGAGAAAAACAATTTAAGACTGACAGGGGTACATACCATTGTTGTCTTGTATTCATTTATGTAAAACCTTAAAAAAACAAAATGAAATCTAAAAAAAACTGCTGCTGTAACTACCTAAAAAGCTTTAGCTGGAGTTTGGCTTTAATTTGTTAGTCAAGTCCATCTAAATCAGCTAGCGCATCTTAGGCTGGCCATACATTATTTATTCTTTGAATGACCAAAACCATATACTATGAGGTCAATCCTAAACACTTCAATGTGTATGCAGTCAGGCCAGCCATTGCACTTCAAAGTTGAAGGTAAATCTAAAGAAAATTGCAATTGCAACTACAGGTCAAATTAAATGTGATTTTTCTTTAGACATGTCATTTTTGCTGCAGCATATTCTATGACTGCTACAGATGTGCCACTTTAATGGCAGACTAAGGGGACCCCGGTACTAAATTTAAAGGAATTTTTCATTTGTATTACATCACTTTAAGTAAGTTTTTCACTTTAAGTGATACAATAAAAATGAGGTGTGTTACTGCCAGGTGAAAACAAGGAAGAAAGCCTAAAAAAAAAAAATTATATAACAAGTAAGAGCTAAAACCGCAAATCTAACGTAGCTAGCAAAAGGGAAAATATACAGAAATCCCTCAAAAAACATACATGATAAAATGCAGTTTCCTTAATGCATTACGGATAAAACAGTACTCTCTTACTAAAAAGTCCATAAATATAAAAGAAAATAGAGAGAAAGAAGAGAGAGTCCCGATCAGAAGCTTGCTGTCCTGATGTAACATGCAATATCCAGAGGGGAAAGGAGGCCACCACAAAAAAGACTGCACTCACCAACTAAAATGCCTGACAGAGAAGCAAATGGCGTGTTTTTTAGAAAAAAACAGATCAGCATCCCATCCAGCTCCATCCATCCACCCTTGTTCTTCTCATCAAAGCTGTAACTCTACACCACTAGGGAGAGTGATAATACCACCATGCCACTGTATTGGGAGAAAACGGTCACCACATGGAGCCACATGGAGCCAGAGCTGGGACCGGAGGTGGTGGCGTGATGTCAGTGTATAGCCCTGCCCAATGCGTTTCATGCCAACGCATGTCTTCAGGGGATGCTAAAAAAAAAACAAATGCAGCCAGCTCATCTAATGATTGATAGATAAGCTGCAACATATTAGTTTTTGGTTTACTATTGCTTTAAACTGAAAAAATATGTTTTTTTTAGCAAGATTTTGATATGGCGTTGTTTTATTGACGACATTTTTATTATACGGATGGGTCCAAAAAATGAGCTGCTCATCTTTTTTGAAAGGTTGAAATGTAATCATTTCAATTTCAAATTTACTATAAACTATCATGAACATACATTGAGCTTTCTAGATGTTAAAATGTTTGTTAATTCTGATGGAAGCCTTGGTTCTACCTTATTCCGTAAGTCCTCTGCGGGAAATTCTATTTTACATACTGATAGTTCCCATCCATCACCCTTCGTGATGAGCATTGCATATAGTCAGTATATAAGAATAAGGTGAAATTGCAGCAGAGATGCTGATTTTGAAAAAGAGGCCAAGGCTCTACAATTGCGCCTACACGACAGAGGTTATAGCAAAAAATGCCTTAAACGGGGCTTATAACTGAGCAAGAAATCAGGATAGGGTGCAGCTCATTCACAGTAAGAAACCTCCTAAAGCCGAGGCGGTTGTAAGAATGATCACCCGCTTCTCGGGACAACAGAAACAAGTCTGCAGCACAATGCAGAATTATTGGTATCTATTACTTGCTGATGAAACAGTATCTAAATACCTAAAAACCTACCCTGGGATAACTTTCAGAAGGTCCAGGTCAGTTTGGTCCATAGCCACCATCAGTCCGAAACTGAAGGTCAAAACAAACGCAAGGGAACTTTCCTTTGCAAAAAATTTTACTTTTATAGGTACATTTATGGATTCCAGCAGATAACATTGCTCAATGGACGTGTCTGCGATTTTTGGCCAATTGTAAATCGGTAGGGGTGGTCGACTGTGGTGTATATTATGTAGGGAAAGCAAAGAGGCCCTTCTTCCACTGTATTTGTAACCATGTCAATTTAGTTTCCAAATCCAAAATGGAAACACCCATTAGTAGACACCAGGGGCGGACTGACAACTCATGGGGCCCCCGAGCAAAAGAAGATCATGGGGCCCCCTTGGTCTCCACACTCAAGCCACACCTACACAGGGAGACACTGGAGAGAGAACATACACACAGGGGGACAATGGAGGGAGAACGCACACACACACAGGGGGACACTGGAGAGAGAACGCACACACACACAGGGGGACACCGGAGGGAGAACATACACACAGGGGGACACTGGAGGGAGAACATACACACAGGGGGACACTGGAGGGAGAACGCACACACACAGGGGGACACTGGAGGGAGAACACACACACAAGGGGACACCGGAGGGAGAATGCACACACACACAGGGGGACACTGGAGGGAGAACGCACACACACAGACAAGGGAACACTGGAGGGATAACGCACACACACAGGGGGACACTGGAGGGAAAATGCACACACAGGGGGGTACTGGAGGGAGAACACACACAGGGGGACACTGGAGGGAGAACGCACACACACAGGGGGACACTGGAGGGAGAACGCACACACGGGGGGACACTGGAGGGAGAACGCACACACGGGGAGGACACTGGAGGGAGAACGCACACACGGGGGGACACTGGAGGGAGAACGCACACACAGTGGGACACTGGAGGGGGAACGCACACACAAATACAGGGGGACACTGGAGGGAGAACGCACACACACAGGGGGACACTGGAGGGAGAACGCACACATGGGGGGACACTGGAGGGAGAACGCATACACGGGGAGGACACTGGAGGGAGAACGCATACACGGGGAGGACACTGGAGGGAGAATGCACACACAGGGGGACACTGGAGGGGGAACGCACACACAAACACAGGGGGACACTGGAGGGAGAATGCATACACACAGGGGGACACTGGAGGGAGAATGCACACACACAGGGGGACACTGGAGGGAGAATGCACACAGAGGGGGACACTAGAGGGAGAATCCACACAGAGGGGGACAGGCACACAAGAGGACGCTCACACACGACACGCACACAGGAGGACACGCATACACAGGGGGGCACGCACACAGGGGGACACTCACACAGGAGGACATGCACGCAGTAGGACACTCACACAGCACAGGGGGACATGCACACAGGGGGACACTCACGCAGGCGGACACTCACACAGGGGGACACGCACACAGGGGGGCATGCACACAGCACAGGGGGACATGCACACAAGGGGACACTCACACTGCACAGGAGGACATGCATACAGGGGCACATGCACACAGGGGGACACTCACACAGCACAGGGGGACATGCACACAGGAGGACACTCACACAGCACAGGGGGACCTGCACACAGGGGGACACGCACACAGGGGGACATGCACACAGGAGGACATGCACACAGGGAGATACTCACACAGCACAGGGGGACATGCACACAGGGGGACACGCACACAGGGGGACACGCACACAGGAGTACATGCACACAGGGGGACACTCACACAGCACAGGGGGACATGCACAGAGGGGAACACTCACACAGGAGAACATGCACACAGGGGGACACGCACACAGGGGGACACGCACACAGGGGGACATACACACGGGGGGACACTCACACAGCGGGGCACGCACACAGGGGGACACGTACACAGGAGGACACGCACACAGGGGGACACGCACACAGGGGGACACTCACACAGCACAGGAAGACACGCACACAGGGGGACACTCACACAGCACAGGAAGACATGCACACAGGAGGACATGCATACAGGGGGACACTCACACAGCACAGGAGGACATGCACACAGGGGCAAATGCACACAGGAGGACACTCACACAGCACAGGGGGACATGCACACAGGAGGACACTCACACAGCACAGGAGGACATGCACACAGGAGGACACTCACACAGCACAGGAGGACATGCACACAGGAGGACACTCACACAGCACAGGAGGACATGCACACAGGAGGACACGCACACAGGGGGACATGGGACATGCACACAGGGGGACATGAACACAGGAGGACATGCACACAGGGGGACACGCACACAGGTGGACACGGGGCATGCACAGAGGGGGACATGCACACAGGAGGACACTCACACAGCACAGGAGGACATGCACACAGGTGGACACTCACACAGCACACGAGGACATGCCCACAGGGGGACAGGGGACATGCACACAGGGGGACATGCACACAGGGGGACATGCACACAGCCAGGAGGATATTGTGGGGTGGGGGGACCCGGGGCCCATACATCTGTACACCCCCATCACGTGTGGCAGCCCTGGTGTCTCGGCTTCACTCACCGAGTCACCGGCTGCCGATAATAATACTTCTAACTGCGCGCTGCTCCCTGCCGGCCCCTCCACTCTTCTCGTGATGTCACGACGCATACAGTACAAGCACCTGGGACGGACGGGAGGGAAGGAGGGGCCGGCGGGGAGCAGCGCGCAGTTAGCAGTATTATTATCGGCATCACGGCATGTAATTCAGCTGCTGCAAGTGGCCGAGTCGGGCCTCTAATTTCCTCGGGCGGCGTTCGAGTGACCGACTGGTCAGTCCACCCCTGGTAGACACATGGGTCTCTTCCATGGGTTTGACTTGTCCAAAATGCATTTTTTTGCCTTGGAAAACCTACCATTAAATGAGAGAGGGGGTGATAATGATAACCTGCTTTTAGAGCGAGAGGCCAGATGGATTCAAAGTCTATTGGCTCTAAAAACCTATAAGCCATTTTTATGATCAAGCTTAATCTTACAGCATCTAAATCCCACTCTCTCATTCTGTGGCTTTTTTTTATCTCTATCCCTTTCCCATTCTTATTTTTTCCTCCTATTTTTCCTTTTTCTTCCCTCTCTTTTCCTTTCCCTCCCCCCCCCCCATACCTCCTCCTTTCCCCCTCCCCTTCCCCTTACCCCCTCCCTCCTTCCCCTCACACCCCCCCCCACTCTTTTTTTAATTATTTTTTCATTCTTTCTTACACAATTGTTTTTCTGCATCTGTCTCTGCAAAGGTGGGAGTGGCTGGGGCGGTTCTGGCCATCCTCGCTGCTGTTCTGGAAATGGTTATTTGTGTCTCTGCATGGGCCACCACAAGGAATCCAGACATGCGCGATACTGCCAGGAAGACGTCCGCGCCCCGCTGGTGACATCAGACGCTGCCGGGAGGGGAAGAGGACAAATTGTGACGGTCAGCCACCACTCACTGATGGAGGATTTGTGAAAGAGAGAGAGCCTGCGCCTCTCCTCTCCCACTTTACTCCAGGTTTTTACCAATGATTCTTCATTACAAGCAAGTACCTTTTTCAAATGATTTTGACCACTTGCCATCCTGTCTATTTAAGCGGTTATTGGGGTCACTAGTCACCATTCCCTCCGCACAGGAGGAGAGGGGGCTTTTCCATCCAACACTTGCAGGTGACCTCCCCCTGATGTCTATCTGTAATGGTGTTCCTCAGCTCCAGAGTGATGTGGGACTCTTGCTCCTCCAGGAATAGGAACGACTTTTTTCAATGAGATCTCACTATGGGATAACACATATCAATATATTTAAATTCATTTGTTGTTGTTTTTTTTCTTTCTTTCTTTCTTCTTAGGACTATAGCAGGACTGCTGTATGCTCTTGGCTGGGCCTTTTATAGCCCCACCAACTTCCATCTGCTCTTCTTTTCTCATTCTTTATCCCAGCAGCAAACCGTATACTCATTCAGGGAATGAAGGAACGTCATGGTTCTATTTTTTGAAAATGTATTTTGATCGAGGTAAATTGGTCTCATCTGACAGATAGGACTTAGACTACCTTTTTATATAAAACTTGATTAGCAGTGGTGATTTAGATGAATTGATATGCTATCCTATGTATTTCAGAACATTTTCCTTTCCTATGTTTGCAAACCTGCCCCTTGACTTAGGCTCCATAAGGAAGCAAAACTATTGATTTAAATATTTCTTTGGTTTAAAAGCATCTGGTAGGCACATATCCTCAGCTCATTATATGTTAACATGCTTGTAATGCTGTGTTTATGAAATTTACCCTGACTTGATAGTCACAATATCTTGAAATACATGTAATATAATTATCTATTTCTCTTGTAGTATCAACTTTATGCATTACTTTCAAAATCACCTGAGGAAGCTCTTGTGAGCGAAACATGTAGTGTAAGAAGTGGCTGCATTTTTGTATGAAATATACACTTTTTGAATCTTCATTGCTAAGTTTAAAAATAAATTGTTGTTTAATTAATAAAATATATTTTTCTAAAATTATTTGTATGTTGTCGTAGCACCTTACAAATCCTGTCTTTTTCCACTGTTTCTATTTACACAAAGGAATGTGGTGCTTGATCTTGATTCCCATTGCCCTAACCAGAAAAAAGATGAGAAGTTACAAAAATTAGCACTCTCAGGTTTTGTCCATTTCTCAATAGGGACCCTGATTAGCAGTCCTCTTGTCCTGCAAGCTGCTGAATTTCAATGATCATGATAGCACTTCTCCCATCATAAAGTCCCCTAAGTATCAGTACAACTGAGCTGAATAAATGCTACAAAAATTTACAATTTAACAGTCACTCTGTTAAGTTTAACTTCCAAATTTGGGCTCCTGCTGTAGCTCTACTCCAGAAAATAATTTAACGCCAGGCTACTTGGTCAGCTACTGCTAAACTCGTTGCTCTGTGAATTCTAGTACTAGTGGCAGTTAAATTTTAACACTTTGATATGAAGATTAGATATTAATGTACTTTAACAGTCAGCACTTACTGATTGTAGTTGAAGAACAAAATGTTGGTTTATTGATAAAAAAGAAATTACTGTGCTGTACTTTTTGTAAAGGATTTAGTGGAAAATTAAATCTGTGGTTTAGTTAAGCGACTTAAGAAAAAGTTCCTTTCAGGTCTGCGGAGCTATTGTACCCACCGGTTTGTTCTTCCTCTGGCTGCAAGTTTCAGGATCTTTCATTTGAGATGTTCCTCACCTACCTCCACCATATTTCCACGTTGGGACCCATGCAGGTTGAGCTGCGACAATATCATTTTCCACCAACCAGGTCTAACGCTAACTTTACCCAACCACCTATCACAAAAGTTCTTATTGTTCTTGGTATAACTGCTAAGGTGATTGAGCCTCTTTATTTGTCCTGGTGGTGATCATTGTCAAAGTGAAGAATATTCCCATAGGGACATCTGTTTTGGTGACAACTGTCTTTGTACACACGGTCGGAGATTCCTACGACCAAATCCGTGGGAGTAATTCCGACAGATTAATTCCGGAAGAGGTCCGGAAGTGATGTTGCATACACACGGTCGGACTAAGTCGTCGGAAAATCCGATTGTACATAACGTTATGACGTTATTTCATTACGACGGGACTACGTTCAGGCTAGTAGCCAATAGCTTTGGTCTAGGAATTTAATCTGAGCATGCATGGCACTTTGTCCATCGGAGTAGGCTACACATGATCGGAGTATGTCCGATAGGAGCATTTTGTCGGAAAATTTTACCGGCAAGTTGGAAAACTTGGTCCGTCGGATATTCTGACGAAACAGTCCGATGCCGACCACACACAGTTGGAATATCCGACAAAACGGTCCGATAGGAAACATTCCGTCAGAATCTCCGACCGTGTGTACAAGGGCTAAGAGAGGACTTACCTAATCTTGGACAGATTTCCTCTGTAGGTGGGATGCCTAAAAGGCATGAAATGAAGGGGAAACTCTAAAATGACACACAGATTGAAAGAAAGAAAACTTGACAGGGTTCAGTAAAAAGTAAAAATTGAACACTCTTTAGCTCTATTGCATAACTGCCTGCATTTAAAAACATTTTACAACACACAAACATCTGTCTTGGGCCAAATGTTTTCGCAATATATATAGGGCCATTTTCCACTAACATTTCTGAAAATACTGCTTTTAATGCTTTGCCCCCATGGTTACTGATCATTTTGCAATTTCCCAGAAATCAGTCCACTTATACCTATTTCTGATACATAATGCTTTAGCAAATGAAATGCTATTCAGTTTAGGTTCAAATCCACTTCTAAGTGCTGCCCATTTTGCTGAAACTTTTCCAGGTCCTCCCCATATTAGCACTGATGGATTGAGCTTCACCCCTTGAAATCTCAGCTTCCTTCATCATAACTATGTCTTGTGCTGCCTGCCACGCATTATCTTCTATCCCAAGACCTCTGGATGAAAGATCTTTCAGTTTCTAAGGATCTACTTGCTTTTCCACCCTGGTATTAGGCACTGGCGTAGGTATAATCCCTAAATGGGTGTTATCCAGAGCACCCTAATGCCTTGTAGTGGTACTCCTGTGGGGCCACTGAGTGTAGTAGTTCCAATTGTCACCCTTCCCAGCCTGGAATTCACTTCTATTCACCCTCCAGACAATGAATAGCCCATCAGCTTTGTTTTTGTAATTTTATTGGGGGATTAAACTTGGATGGGGTAAAGGGATTATGGGATGCCCAGAACTAATAGTATTAAACAATGAAATGATTGATTGGAACATTCACATTCTCTAAAGCTCCAGACTTCTCTAGCACAATGCTTACTTGTAGACTGTTACTTTCTCTCCTGTACAATATTTGGATCCCAGCACAGCTGGCACATGGTTAGGCCCAACTCTGAATTGAGCCCAACTTTAGAGATTTGCCATTTGCTGGCAGGGACCGGTGTAGCCACCGATAGCGGTAGAAGAGAAAGTCTTTAGTGCTAGCTGTATCAAGGTGGACTACTGGTCCCAGTCTGTCCTGTGCAGACTCTGCCAACCCTCCTGGCTGCATCTGCCTGACTTCAACGCCAGTAACATCACAGTTTTTCCCACTGGCTATACATCCACTCCTGGCATGCCTCCTGACTGTGCCTGTCACTCACCTGAACAACTCCTCCCCAATTGGGCTGGCCCAAGGTATTTAAGGAGGCCTGTCCCCTTCCAATCCTAGTTGGGGATTGTCAGGGCTCCTTACCACACCCCAGACAGCTCCACCTCTCTTCCCCTCCTCTGCCTCTAGAATCTTCTAGAGTCCAGAGGGAGGTAACCAAAAGGTAATGCTATCCGTGAGTCACCAGCCTACACTAAACCACTCTCCAGCACCCAGATCAAAACAAACAGGCCTAGCTTTCAGCTAGACCTGTCTAAATTTACCTGCACTGGCCAAAAAACTACCTAGGGTATAGGGTGCTATAGCCTTTTAGAATAAATATGTTATATTTTGTTAGGTGGTCTCCATATATGGGCATTTCAAAATGTATCGTATCGTCTGTGTCTGTCTGTCTGTGGGTTTGGTGTCTTAACTTACAGCTCTATTCCTGTCGATGAGTCCTGTCAGTTAAATTGTTACCCTTATATCTTTGTGGTTTCTTAAATATCTTGCTGTATCAAATTAGTAATTAGAGATGTGTAGTGTTTAAATAGACTCTGCGCCAAAAAGTAAAAAAAATAAATAAATAATAGAAATGAAGCTGCTCCCTTGGTTGAACAAAGTGATCAATTAAAATTGGTGATAAGTAGAGGGCGCTAGTAGATTAACTAGTGGTGATAGCAATAATTAGTGATGGCCGAACGGTTCGCCCGGCGGTCGTTTCGCGGCGAATTTCCGACATTCGCGGTCCGCACGTTCGAACGCCTTTTTCCGTCGTTCGCCGCGGCGGACTTACGTGTTTAATGTATACAAGAACTTTAACCTTTGGTGACACGTTTATCATGTGATACAGGACAGCCAATTGAGACATGACAGCACATGGACACTTGTACATTCCCCCTAACCTATAAATACACCCGATCCGGTGGCCATTTTACATTCTTTCTTCTGTTAAGATAGGGACAGGTTCCTGTGTGGAGTAGGGAGAGATAAACCACTAGCTATTTGGTACACAAAAGTTCTTTTCAGGACTGGTATAGGTGTTAGGTGTTGATAGGTTTGCTGTGCTGCTGATTCTTGCAGCAGCCTGAGTGTCTTTTGTTAGTTTAGAGAAAGGGAAAGGACGGTGTATGCTACAGGGACAGCCAGATTAGTCTTTCATCATCATCATCATCATCATCATCATTAGCTGTTACTATCAAGGTCCACAAAAGAGCTGTTCCAGTAACCACTAATCGTTCTCTTTTTTTGCCAATTTGTATAGGGACAGGAAGGAAGCAGTGTTGTCAGGCAGTGAGGGTAATTTTAAAGACTTGCTGTTATTATTAGTTCCACAAAGGTTCTTTTCAGGACTGGTATCAGTGGTACAGTAATAGGCTTGTACATGTATAATATTCTTTCTTCCAAATATAGAAAGGATATTATACTTGACTGCTGCCCTTCTGCTGCAGTCTGCTAAACATTCACAACTCACTTGTTCCACAAAAGTTCTTATAAGGACTGGTAACTTGGTATAGGGTGCTACGGTACATAGGCTTGAGTGCGGTACAGTCTGCTGTTCTGTAAGGACCGCTATCGGTCCACAATAGATAGGGTTGACGTGCACCACTGCTGACCGCTGCCCTATACTGCAGCAGTCCTTCAGCGGTATAGGGACTGACGTACAGTCTGCTAATCACTAACACACAACCTGCTTGTTCCACAAAAGTTCTTATAAGGACTGGTAACTTGGTATAGGGTGCTACGGTACATAGGCTTGAGTGCGGTACAGTCTGCTGTTCTGTAAGGACCGCTATCGGTCCACAATAGATAGGGTTGACGTGCACCACTGCTGACCGCTGCCCTATACTGCAGCAGTCCTTCAGCGGTATAGGGACTGACGTACAGTCTGCTAAAAACTAATACACAACCTGCTTGGTCCACAAAAGTTCTTATAAGGACTGGTAACTTGGTATAGGGTGCTACGGTACATAGGCTTGAGTGCGGTACAGTCTGCTGTTCTGTAAGGACCGCTATCGGTCCACAATAGATAGGGTTGACGTGCACCACTGCTGACCGCTCACCTATACTGCAGCAGTCCTTCAGCGGTATAGGGACTGACGTACAGTCTGCTAAACACTAATACACAACCTGCTTGTTCCACAAAAGTTCTTATAAGGACTGGTAACTTGGTATAGGGTGCTACGGTACATAGGCTTGAGTGCGGTACAGTCTGCTGTTCTGTAAGGACCGCTATCGGTCCACA
This sequence comes from Lithobates pipiens, assembly GCF_037356315.1. Lineage (NCBI taxonomy): Eukaryota > Metazoa > Chordata > Amphibia > Anura > Ranidae > Lithobates > Lithobates pipiens. Next base: position 452,415,695 of record NW_027507903.1, read on the forward strand.
ATAGATAGGGTTGACGTGCACCACTGCTGACCGCTCACCTATACTGCAGCAGTCCTTCAGCGGTATAGGGACTGACGTACAGTCTGCTAATCACTAACACACAACCTGCTTGTTCCACAAAAGTTCTTATAAGGACTGGTAACTTGGTATAGGGTGCTACGGTACATAGGCTTGAGTGCGGTACAGTCTGCTGTTCTGTAAGGACCGCTATCGGTCCACAATAGATAGGGTTGACGTGCACCACTGCTGACCGCTCACCTATACTGCAGCAGTCCTTCAGCGGTATAGGGACTGACGTACAGTCTGCTAAACACTAATACACAACCTGCTTGTTCCACAAAAGTTCTTATAAGGACTGGTAACTTGGTATAGGGTGCTACGGTACATAGGCTTGAGTGCGGTACAGTCTGCTGTTCTGTAAGGACCGCTATCGGTCCACAATAGATAGGGTTGACGTGCACCACTGCTGACCGCTGCCCTATACTGCAGCAGTCCTTCAGCGGTATAGGGACTGACGTACAGTCTGCTAAACACTAATACACAACCTGCTTGGTCCACAAAAGTTCTTATAAGGACTGGTAACTTGGTATAGGGTGCTACGGTACATAGGCTTGAGTGCGGTACAGTCTGCTGTTCTGTAAGGACCGCTATCGGTCCACAATAGATAGGGTTGACGTGCACCACTGCTGACCGCTCACCTATACTGCAGCAGTCCTTCAGCGGTATAGGGACTGACGTACAGTCTGCTAATCACTAACACACAACCTGCTTGTTCCACAAAAGTTCTTATAAGGACTGGTAACTTGGTATAGGGTGCTACGGTACATAGGCTTGAGTGCGGTACAGTCTGCTGTTCTGTAAGGACCGCTATCGGTCCACAATAGATAGGGTTGACGTGCACCACTGCTGACCGCTGCCCTATACTGCAGCAGTCCTTCAGCGGTATAGGGACTGACGTACAGTCTGCTAAACACTAATACACAACCTGCTTGGTCCACAAAAGTTCTTATAAGGACTGGTAACTTGGTATAGGGTGCTACGGTACATAGGCTTGAGTGCGGTACAGTCTGCTGTTCTGTAAGGACCGCTATCGGTCCACAATAGATAGGGTTGACGTGCACCACTGCTGACCGCTGCCCTATACTGCAGCAGTCCTTCAGCGGTATAGGGACTGACGTACAGTCTGCTAATCACTAACACACAACCTGCTTGTTCCACAAAAGTTCTTATAAGGACTGGTAACTTGGTATAGGGTGCTACGGTACATAGGCTTGAGTGCGGTACAGTCTGCTGTTCTGTAAGGACCGCTATCGGTCCACAATAGATAGGGTTGACGTGCACCACTGCTGACCGCTGCCCTATACTGCAGCAGTCCTTCAGCGGTATAGGGACTGACGTACAGTCTGCTAAAAACTAATACACAACCTGCTTGGTCCACAAAAGTTCTTATAAGGACTGGTAACTTGGTATAGGGTGCTACGGTACATAGGCTTGAGTGCGGTACAGTCTGCTGTTCTGTAAGGACCGCTATCGGTCCACAATAGATAGGGTTGACGTGCACCACTGCTGACCGCTCACCTATACTGCAGCAGTCCTTCAGCGGTATAGGGACTGACGTACAGTCTGCTAAACACTAATACACAACCTGCTTGTTCCACAAAAGTTCTTATAAGGACTGGTAACTTGGTATAGGGTGCTACGGTACATAGGCTTGAGTGCGGTACAGTCTGCTGTTCTGTAAGGACCGCTATCGGTCCACAATAGATAGGGTTGACGTGCACCACTGCTGACCGCTCACCTATACTGCAGCAGTCCTTCAGCGGTATAGGGACTGACGTACAGTCTGCTAAACACTAATACACAACCTGCTTGTTCCACAAAAGTTCTTATAAGGACTGGTAACTTGGTATAGGGTGCTACGGTACATAGGCTTGAGTGCGGTACAGTCTGCTGTTCTGTAAGGACCGCTATCGGTCCACAATAGATAGGGTTGACGTGCACCACTGCTGACCGCTCACCTATACTGCAGCAGTCCTTCAGCGGTATAGGGACTGACGTACAGTCTGCTAATCACTAACACACAACCTGCTTGTTCCACAAAAGTTCTTATAAGGACTGGTAACTTGGTATAGGGTGCTACGGTACATAGGCTTGAGTGCGGTACAGTCTGCTGTTCTGTAAGGACCGCTATCGGTCCACAATAGATAGGGTTGACGTGCACCACTGCTGACCGCTCACCTATACTGCAGCAGTCCTTCAGCGGTATAGGGACTGACGTACAGTCTGCTAAACACTAATACACAACCTGCTTGTTCCACAAAAGTTCTTATAAGGACTGGTAACTTGGTATAGGGTGCTACGGTACATAGGCTTGAGTGCGGTACAGTCTGCTGTTCTGTAAGGACCGCTATCGGTCCACAATAGATAGGGTTGACGTGCACCACTGCTGACCGCTGCCCTATACTGCAGCAGTCCTTCAGCGGTATAGGGACTGACGTACAGTCTGCTAAACACTAATACACAACCTGCTTGGTCCACAAAAGTTCTTATAAGGACTGGTAACTTGGTATAGGGTGCTACGGTACATAGGCTTGAGTGCGGTACAGTCTGCTGTTCTGTAAGGACCGCTATCGGTCCACAATAGATAGGGTTGACGTGCACCACTGCTGACCGCTGCCCTATACTGCAGCAGTCCTTCAGCGGTATAGGGACTGACGTACAGTCTGCTAAACACTAATACACAACCTGCTTGGTCCACAAAAGTTCTTATAAGGACTGGTAACTTGGTATAGGGTGCTACGGTACATAGGCTTGAGTGCGGTACAGTCTGCTGTTCTGTAAGGACCGCTATAGGTCCACAATAGATAGGGTTGACGTGCACCACTGCTGACCGCTCACCTATACTGCAGCAGTCCTTCAGCGGTATAGGGACTAAGAGTTTTGTCACAGGGTCATTTAAAAAATGACATGCAGAGGAAGAGGCAGGCCCTTCCGCAGGGGTGGTAGGGGTAGGGCAGGAGCAACAGGCTTGAGCCAAAGTGGGAAGTTGCAGAAGGTGCGTTCAATTACTTTAAAGGATGCACCAGACTTGGTTGAGTGGCTCGCTCAGCCTTACTCTTCTGCACCCTCCTCATCCTCTCGATCTGCACCCTCTTCTTCACTCTCTGCTATGTGCACCCCCAAAGACACTACCACCAACAACACGACCACCACCACCACCACCACATACCTTCCGCTTGAGTCACTGGAATTATTTTCCGATCCATATCAAGAGGACATTTCTGATGCGCAGCCACTCTTGGTATTGGATCAGGAAGAGGAGGTAGCAACAAGCGCTACTCAGCAGTCTGACGCCAGTACCCAGATCAGCCCAAGGAGGAGGTTGGTCCCCGGTGTTGCTGCCTACTCCGAGATCTCTACTTATAGCGGTGGGGAAGGTGACGTTGATGATGACGTGTCTAGTGATGTCACGTGGGTGCCCACAAGAGAGGAAGAGGAGGGGAGTTCAGAGGGAGATATGGACCAGCAGATAGGGAGGAGAAGCAGCAATGACTTACATTGCACAGCAGGGACAAAGCAGACTGCAAATGTATCAGGAGCGAGTCATCGACCATGTACGGTCACATCTGGCGCTCCCAGGACACCGGCACATGGCTCCGCAGTGTGGGCTTTTTTTAACGTGTCCGCTGCTGACAATAGCGTTGCCATCTGCAATCTTTGCAGTCAACGCGTTAGTCGCGGTAAGCCCAATACTCACCTAGGGACGACCGCCTTAAGAAGGCACATGAGCAGCCATCACCGAGCCCAGTGGGAGCAACGGAACACACAAAGCCACACTGCAGGCTCTCACCGTCCAGCCTCGTCTTCTACTTCTCCTTCTCCTCTCTCCTCACAATTGTCCTCCACTCCACCTTCCATCACGCCAAGCTCACATTTTTCTGCAAAAAGGCAGGCTTCCGTGGGCCTAATGTTTGAGCGTAAAAAAATGATGATGCCGGATAACCCTCTTGCCCAACGGTTGGCGGCTGGCTTGTCAGAACTCATAGCCCGCCAACTACTGCCATATAAACTGGTGGACTCGGAGGCCTTTCGCAAATTTGTGGCCATTGGAACACCACAATGGAAGGTCCCAGGAAGGAAGTATTTCTCAGAGAAGGGCATCCCAGAGCTATATGGCCATGTTCAGCGGCAAGTGAATGTATCTCTGGCACACAGTGTCGGTGCCAAGATACATCTGACCACAGACACGTGGTCTAGCAAACACGGGCAGGGAAGGTATATCAGTTTTACTGCCCACTGGGTGAACCTTCTGACGGCCGTCAAGCATGTAACCCGTGGCACCCGTGTAGATTTGGTTTTACCGCCACGGATTGCATGCAGGCCTGACTCTTCTTCTCCTCCTCCTACTCCATCCTCCTCCCTCTCCTCCTCAGCTGCCTCCTCCTTTTCCGCTGCTAGCGTCTCTTCCACTGCACCGCCCAAGCTCCCCAGAACCTATTCCACATGCCAGGTGAGACGTTGCCATGCCGTGCTGCGTCTGTTGTGCCTGGAAGCAAAGAGCCACACTGGCCCGGCACTCCTTTCAGCTTTGCGTTCACAGGCAGATGAGTGGCTAACACCGCTCAATTTGACAGTTGGTAAAGTGGTGTGTGACAACGGTGCCAATCTGCTTAGCGCATTGAAACAGGGCAAAATCACGCACGTGCCGTGCATGGCACACGTCTTAAACTTGGTCGTGCAGCGATTCCTTGTCAAATACCCTGGGGTCCAGGACATCTTGCGGCAGGCAAGGAAAATCTCGGCCCATTTCAGAAGATCTTACACGGCCATGGCTCGCCTTGCTGACATTCAGCGGCGACACCATCTGCCGGTCAGACGTCTTATTTGCGATTGCCCGACGCGATGGAACTCAACCTTCTATATGCTTGATAGGCTGCTCCAGCAGAAACGTGCAGTTAACGTCTACCTGTATGAACTCTGCGAAAGAAACGGTTCTGGGGAGCTGGGTTTTTTTTCACCGCGCCAGTGGCTGCTCATGCGCGACACATGCAGACTTCTGCGGCCATTTGAGGAGATCACCAAACTGGTCAGTCGCAGCCATGGCGCCATCAGTGACATGGTACCTTATGCCTTCTTTCTGGAGCGTGCATTGCGTCGTGTCATTGATCAGGCTGTGGAGGAGCAGGAGCGGGAAGATGAGGAAGTCGCAATGCTGGATGAATTCCCAGGGGGGGCTACTCTATCTGAGACAAGTCAACAACAGGAGTCTGATGAGGAGTCAGAGGAGGATGGTGCCGGGGCGGATGAGCAGGAGCAAGAAGAGCATGCTTTAAACCTTTCTGGGATCCCTGTTGTGCGAGGATGGGGAGAGGAGAATGAAGAGGACGACATTATCCTGGATGATGAGCAGGAGCCAGGCCACCACACCGCTTCCACTTTAGTGCAAATGGGGGCCTTCATGCTCCAGTGTTTTAATAGGGACCCCCGTATAAAAAGCATGAGGGTCAAGGACCAGTACTGGGTGGCAACGTACTTAGACCCCCGGTACAAACACAAAATGGCGGAAATGTTACCGCCGTCGCAGAGGGCTGTCAGAATGCAGCACTTCCAGGCCTTGCTTCGAGAAATGCTGCATTCTGCTTTTGCGTGCGCTGGCAGAGGAGCAATTCCCACTCCCAGAGAAGGATTTGCGGGTACCAATCCAACAGCGCCTGCAAGAAGAGGCCGGTTTGAAGATGTGTTGGTGACTTCGGATATGAGGTCATTCTTTCAGCCGACCCATCGACAGGTGTCATCCGGATCCAGCATCAGGGAACGCCTAGACCGTCAGGTGTCCGACTACATTGGGTTAACGGCCGATGTGGACGCTCTGAGGAGTGATGAACCCCTAGACTACTGGGTGGGCAGGCTTGACCTCTGGCCAGAGCTTGCCCAATTTGCAATCGAACTGTTGGCTTGCCCCTCATCCAGTGTCCTGTCCGAAAGGACGTTCAGCGCAGCAGGGGGGATTGTGACCGATAAGCGTACTCGCCTAGCTCACCACAGTGTTAACTACCTCACATTTCTAAAAATGAATGAGGCATGGATCTCGGAGGAATTCAACACATGTGACCAGTAGACCATGTATATGTCTATAAACTATTTTTTTAATCAAGCACACAGACCTTCTTAATTCATTTGGCTCACTTCCTTGACCCAAAAAAGCACACCGTACTATATGCCCCTACCCTCCTCTTTGAAGAGGTTGAGCGGTGTCATATTTCTACTGGGGCTGCTTATGATATCCCTGTGCTGTGCTGACTTCCTCCTGGGGGTTCTTATTATGAAGGGATCACACTATCCCTGTGCTGTGCTGACTTCCTCCTGGGGGTTCTTATTATGAGGGGATCACACCATCCCTGTGCTGTGCTGACTTCCTCCTGGGGCTGCTTACGGTGCTGCTGTCAGTGCTGTATGTCACGGTGCTGCTGTCAGCGCTGTATGTCACGGTGCTGCTGTCAGCGCTGTATGTCACGGTGCTGCTGTCAGCGCTGTATGTCACGGTGCTGCTGTCAGCGCTGTATGTCACGGTGCTGCTGTCAGCGCTGTATGTCACGGTGCTGCTGTCAGCGCTGTATGTCACGGTGCTGCTGTCAGCGCTGTATGTCACGGTGCTGCTGTCAGCGCTGTATGTCACGGTGCTGCTGTCAGCGCTGTATGTCACGGTGCTGCTGTCAGCGCTGTATGTCACGGTGCTGCTGTCAGCGCTGTATGTCACGGTGCTGCTGTCAGTGCTCTGTATTACGGTGCTGCTGTCAGATGCCTCTATCACGGTGCATGTGTCATTCCGGTATGTCACGCTGCTGGTGATCATCTCCTGCACCCTCTTCTTTGCCTACCCTGGTCCCTGACCTTCCCTCTCCTCCATTGCCTTCATTAGCTCCATAGTCCTGAATTGTTAGAACAATTTCCCAAATAAAATAAAAATGCTTGTAGTTATCGATCCCAAATTCACCTCATACATGTATTATGTCATTGTCCAGATGGTGGGACTACGTTTTACCCCCTAATAATTACCACGTGGCCGCAAATTCGACATGAAGGTTTGCAAAGTTCGCCTCCCATTGAAGTCAATGGGGCCCGCGGCGAACGGTCGGTTTCGCGAACGTTTGGGTCCGTTCGCATTTCGCGTTCGCGAAACGTCCCGTCGGAAGTTCGTCCATCACTAGCAATAATGAAAAAAATTAATTATACATGACATATTATAAAACTAAAAATGTAAACACCAAGTGATAAAGAATAATGGTTGCCAAAAAAAAGGAAGTATATGTGAAAAATTGATTGATCACAAAAATAAACAATAGTGATGAATATAAAGTCCCAAATGTGAAGAACAGCAACAGTTGACAGAGTGGTCTTCTAGGAGTATAGACTCTTCTGTGTAGATAGTGGGAGTTCCTTCACCAAGAAGAAAAACTAAGCAAAACTTCCTTCCAGGATTGTTAGACATGGGATATATAAAAAAAAAACAATGGATAGGTCCATAGCATGATACAGTTTATTAAGAAAGATTAAAAGCATAAAACATAGCCAAATGGCCACTTACATGTGTTGGTGCCTACCCCTAACCTATGTACGTAGGAGCGGTATCTGGTCACATCACCCTACACCATATCTGGTTCCTCTGGTTGTTGCTATGGTTGGGTCGAAGGTACGCCAACTACGGAGGTGGTACACAGCCAACCATGCACAGCCCTAATACCGATGAGCGAGCAGCCCCAGTACCAGGTAGGCACCAACACATGTAGGCAGCCATTTGGCTATGTTTTAATCTTTCTTAATAAACTGTATCACGCTATGGATCTATCTATTGTTTTTTATATATCCCATGTCTAACAATCCGAGGAGGAAGTTTTCCAGTTGATCTCCATATGTGAGAAGGCACTATCCTGCATAAGCGCTTTATGACTTTCTATTTAATTAACCAATTCCGGACTGGCGCATGACTATGTACATCCGCAGAATGGCACGGGCAGGCATATTGGTGTACAGGTACGTCCATTTCTATTAGCCGCTCTGCCATCGCGTGTGCGCCGCCGGCAGCGCGCTCGCATGCCGGTCGGGACCCCCGTGAGTCCAGTCGCAGGTCCAGCAGACTCGATCGGAGCGGGGATACCTGCGATAGTCTCCCGGGGAGGCTGAACAGGGAGATGCCATTGTAAACAGCATCTCCCTGTTCTGCCTAGCAACAAGTGACGCTGATCTCTGCTCCATGTGATTGGAGCAGAGATCAGTGTTCACTAACACAAAGCCCAGCCCCCCAAAGTTAGTAACACGCTCCTAGGAACACTTAACCCCTACACTGACACCCCCCGGTTAACCCCTTCACTGCCAGTGTCATTTACACAGGAATCAGTACATTTGCGCAAACCAATCAATAATTGCTTATTGCGATTTTTTTTTACCAAAAATATGTAGAAGAATATGTATCGGCCTAAACTAAGGGAAAAAAAAATTTTTTATATATATTTTTTGGGGATATTTATTATAGCAAAAAGTAAAAAATAATGTGTTTTTTTTCAAAGTTGTCGCTCTATTTTTGTTTATAGCGCAAAAAATTAAAACCACAGAGGTGATCAAATACCACCAAAAGAAAGCTCTATTTGTGGGAAAAAAAGGACGTCAATTTTGTTTGGGAGCCACGTTGCACGACCGTGCAATTGTCAGTTAAATCGACGCGGTGCCGAATCGCAAAAAGTGGTCTGGTCTTAAGCCAGCAAAATGGTCCGGTCTGAAAATGGATAAAGAAGTCAATTGCATCTGGTAAGCAGATTTGTTACTCAGCACTGTGGGGTGTCGTTTTACTTATTGGTGAAGGAACTCCCACTATCTACACAGAAGAGTCTATACTCCTAGAAGACCACTCTGTCTACAATAGAACTGTTGTTCTTCACATTTGGGACTTTATATTCATCACTATTGTTTATTTTTGTGATCAATTTTTCACATATACTTAGTCTTTTTGGCAACCATTATTCTTTATCACTTGGTGTTTATATTTTTAGTTTTATAATATATCACGTGTATAATTCTTTTTTTTTTTTATTATTGCTATCACTACGAGTTAATCTACTAGCGTCCTCTACTTATCACCAATAGTAATTAGAGATGCACTGAAATTTTGGCCACGGGCAAAAATTGTGTTATCGGCATTTTGCTGATAAGAGAAAAAGGTGCAGATAATGGGAGCGAAAACTCACGCGATTTCACTACAATTTTACCACCATTTTACTGTGCTTATAGTATGTTTTTCACGTAACATGGTTGCATTATCGATGCGTTCTTGCTCCATTTTCATTGCATTTCAACAGGTAGGTGCATTTTTATCCATTTTTTTAACTGACCAAGAATGCAGCAAACATGATTTTTAGCACCACAATGAAAATACAACTGACCAATATGAAGACATACACTATATAGAATTTTCTTGCGCTAAATGTGCCAATAATGGCCGACAATAAATTCCTATTTATTTAAATTCATCATATTTTTTAAAAAGTTGTAATTATATATAAAAAAAATATATTTTTTTAAAACTGTAATTTTCGGTTTCGGTTTTCAGCCAAGTGCATCCTGCATTTTCGGTTTTGGTTTCCGCACCAAAATTTCAGTTTAGTACACCTCTATTATTAACACTTCATTTACTTTGGCTTTGCTGTTCATTCTATCTTAGTGCTTCTGCTATGGGTCCACCATGCTCAAATGCTTCAAGCATTCCAATCAGAGGACAAGTTGAAAGCTAAGCACATGCTGTTTGAATTTTATTTCACTGTGATATATTCAGTATTAGTTGCATCATCAACTTTATCTGTTTCTCAGGGGGAACCAACTTGTCAGCCAGAAGTTAAGGTGAAGACATCATCATGTTTCCTGCATTTGGCTCTCCTCATTCTAAGGCCGCGTACACACGCGGGGACTGTTCGGCCAACTTTGTCCGTCAAACAGTTTCGGCAAACAGTCCGCTCAAAATTAGCATGGACGGACATGGCCACACACGACGTACGAACAGTTTGCTGAAACCGTGCGCGATGACGTGAACGGCACGTACGACGGGACGAAAAATACGACGTCCTATACACTGCATTATAACTTTCGGCGTGTAAATCCTTTCTGAGCATGCGCGGAACTTAGTTTGTCGAACAAGCCTACACACGAGGGAACTGTTCGCTGAAACAAGGTTTCAGCGGACAGTTTTTCGGAAATTCCGAAAAACCTTGTTCAGCGGACTGTTCGCTGAAACTGTCCGCTGAACGCCCGCACACGGGCGGACTGTCCGCCGAAACACTGTTCAGCGGACAAAGTTGGCCGAACAGTCCCCGTGTGTGTACGCGGCCTAAGGAGTCTAAATAATCCAGAGATTAAAAGGAGAAGGACTACCATAAATCTTTAGGTTACAAATATAATAGCAAATGTAAGCATCACTCTTCCCTTTATTCTACTCATAGGGCCTTGGAGTCTGGCTTTGGAGCTCTTGGCCCTAAGAGGGCTTCTTCTGGGCTTGTGCTTCCTGGCAAGGTAGTGTGTGAAGCCCGCTTCTGTGACATCTCAGGAAAAGTGGAAAAAGAAGCAGAAGAGGTAAAAGCATATATTGTATAAGCATATATGAAAGAAGCAGTAGTCTGAAGCTTGAGTCTTTCCCTTTCTTCTTCTGTTTTTTTCCCCCGAGTCCCGCACCATCTCCTTCTATGGCTTCTGTTTCAATACATTTATTAGCCAGAGAAGATTGAACAAGTTTCTCAAAAAAATGTGCATGTGGAGAAGAAAGGAGTGATCTTGAACTTTAGCCTCCTGGATACTTTAGGCCATTCACAAGGCAAAGGAAGCTAAGAAGGTTCCCCTTCTTTCACAAGTTATAGAACATTTGACTAAGGCAATGACAAAGTTGTGGATCTCATAAGCAGGAATCTTCAAGAAATGCATTTGTGAACCATAATAGTTTGGAAGTGGCTGCTATATCAGATGTGGACATTGACTTGGTGGTTCTTTTCTCTGTGTGTAACTCTATAGAATATTTATTTTTTATTTTTGCAGTACCCTCTCTAGTTTTTATTTTCATTGCTATTAAGTTGCCATCAGTGCTGACACAGGAAGGCGTATGGAAAACACAAATATATACTTACCATCATTTTTGTTTCCAGCCACCTCACCATGTGAGCACAATTTTCCCTCAATGTCTTTATTTTTATTTTTCAGTACTATTTTATCAAAATATGCACTGCAGAGGAAGAAGACCTTTAAAGTGGAAGTAAACCCTCCTATCATTTTCAGCCATGGAAGCTGCCATTTTTAACTCTGTTTAATCTTCAACTGCCATGGTGCTGCACATGTGATCAGTTATGACACCAGCCATTGGATGGTTTGACAGTTTGACTGAGAGCACAACCAATGTGCAGTTAGCATTCCCGGCAAGCCGGGAATGTAACTTTTTTTGAAACTGTTAAAGAGGAGGGCCGGTTTAAAAAAAAAATTTAAAGTCAGCAGCTGCAAACACTGTAGCTGCTGACTTAATAAACACACTTACCTGTCCAGGGCGCCAGCGATGTCGGCCGCCCGAGGCTGACCCGTCCCTCGGCTCTCGGGTCCCGGCGCCGCCATTGTGGCTAAGGGAAACAGGCAGTGGAGCCTTGCGGCTTCACTGCCCGTTTCCTACTGTGCATGCGCGAGTCGCGCAGCGCTTTGTGAATGGGGCGCGCTGTGTTCTGGGACACACAGTTCCCAGAGCACAGCATGACCCATTACCCAGAAGACGCCGCACGGAGGAGAGAAGATAGAAGATCTCCGTGGAGGAGGAAGAGGCAGATTAGGATGATGTGCCTAGCAACAGGCATTTCTGGTATGTTAAAAGAAATTTAAAAAATTCATTTATTTTTTTCAGATTTTTTTACATTTTTAATGTATTTTTTTTTTAGGGTGGCCCTCCACTTTAAATTAAAGGGTTTACTTCCACTTTAAGCAATGGTGAAGGTGGTCTCGAGGAGTCAAGCTTAACCCATCAGTGCTGACTTGTAAAGGAAAATGATGAGAAGTATATGTCAACAATTTTCCATTTCCATTTCATCAGTGCCTATTTGCTAAAAGCTTTTGCATGGACCAAGAAAGCACATTGTTTATCAGACCCAGCAAAACTTATTTATAATCAGTGTCCAGATCTCCAAAACTGTAAATGTTAAGATGAAATTATGGTTGCTCATTTGATTCTTAATAAACTATAGCCATGAATCAAGCAATTATTTCCCAATGTTTTTTGAAACTACAAAATGTGTCATGACAACATGAAAACAAGTCAGTGTTTTTGGTATTTTTTTTAATAATCTCATCAATATGTTTATTTTTTGAAAGTGGAGGTAGCCACATGGGTTCATCACATAAAAAAATAAAAAAAATAACATAAAGCCTTATGGGCAAGTCTAACCCCTCTAAATACTAATGACCCTGGGAGAAAGAGAGCAACATTTGGGGAGCGTACCTGGCTGGGTAGAGCTATGGATTGGAACATAGAAAGAGAGACTGGTATACTACAGAAGGCACCTTGTTAATCTCAAATGACAGAGAGGGATGCTTCACCTTGTGACTATCGGTTTTATAGATCAAGTATACAGGGAGGTGGATCCCAACATTGTGGTGATCCTTTGGAGAGGAGAAAAAAGTTGGCATGGGGAAGATGGCTTATTAGTGATGTACAATGCACTGCTTTAATAATGACTGCTACAGCATGTATAGAAATGTATGCTGATGCTGAAGACACCTGTCAGGTATTGTTATATGATGTGGTTTGTCACTGCCATCTTTGAAGAACATCTGTAAAGTGTGAAAATTTTATTTCTTGTGTGGGCATTATTTTTTTATGAATATAAAGTCTAATGACATGGAATGTCATAAGAATGCCAGCATATGGCAGGGAGTGGGCACGATATGGCAGAGGCTTTTAGCAGAGTGGGAGCTTGGGCAATTTGATGCTAACAGTCGACCAATCAGAAGCCCCCTTACAGGCACCTTAGTGACTGTGGGCATCTACAGACATGATGTTAAAATTGTAACTGTCACTTTACATCTTTGGTTCCCTTTAAAGTTTACCTGTTGTGAACATTTTAATTTAAAGTCTTACTTACTATGAACAGCAGGTATCCCCACATTTCTGTTTGCAACTTATGATGCTCTGCTGAGCCCACAAAACGAGTATATTATGCACCACCCAACTTACTAGTTACATGCTGTAGCCCTGCCCCTTCCCATCTCATGTGTCCTACCATTGGGCATCACTGTGCTGGTAAGCTCAACCAACCAATATTAAGATACATAGGGTGGTAGCATTTATGGCTAGAGCCAGCAACCTAGGAGCTAGATACTTTCACTGTACATTCAAGATGTGCAGGGGAGCTATGCAAGGCATCAGATGCTACAAAAAGGCACCTGGACGAGCCTGCTATTCATTGACCCTTTAAATATTTTTACCATAAGCTTGCTTTCAAGTAAACAATATAGTCAGTAAATTCAATAGATCCCTAAAAATACATTTCTTAACATTTCTGTTTGAAATGTAATCATAAAAACATGGAACAGCAAGCAAGTAAAAGTTACATCAAAAATGACTTCCTTGGTAATTTTACAATAACACGTTTCATGCAATCTTCGGCAAAAATACATTGTAATTTCACTTTAAGATGTGTTGTATTTACAGAAATAAAATGTTATCACATTGTAAAAATGTACCTGCATAAAAAATTATTTCAACCCTGACCTTTTATCTCAATAAAACATACTTACAAACATGTCAAGTCATACCGTGCTCTTGGGTACACTGCAACTACTGACAACGCAATAGGCTGCCCCTCGCATGGCAGAATTATCATTTATTACAAAATTGGGATGCCCAGGATGACATTTTAGGCAGATAAACATAACAAGCGAGCTAACTCTGCATCTTTATTCTTGGAAAGTAAAACAAGAGGCGTTTGGGAATATGAGATCACGTGTTTTCATAATTAAGGGGTTGATTTAAGTGATTTTTAAAATGTGAACAAACATCTGTGTCTGAGATTGTGCTGGTGTATTAGACTACCGCCAATAAATGGTGTTTCATTAATGCCAATCATCACCATTAGTACCCCCCCGGGCAGGGGGGATATTCCAAATGTGAATACCTGTTTCCTTGTTAAATAGTTTTTATTAAAAAAAGCTTACAATACAAAGCAAAAATAAAATTTGAGCAGGAACATGCATGCTATAAGTCTTCATCATGAACATTTGCGTATAAAAGTTTATAGGACCTTGATTAGAAAATACATACAGCATATCATTCAGCAGATTAAAATAATGTATATTAGCATACAACAAACACAAAAGTTCCCACTCTTATGATGTCACTGGCATGCCAGTTTTTAAGCAGGTTGGGAATTTAGCCAGTTAGTTTGGTGCTGTCTCGGCTGGGAGTTAAGACCTTTCCCAGTTATTTTGCTGTTTTGGTCTGGTCTTTTTGTTGGGTCTGACCCACTGGTGCTGTGACATATAAAAGGGACGGAGGTTCCAATCTAGAGGGAGGGAACAGAAAAGAACAGCCTGAATGCAGTCAGGAGTTGGTCAGCATGTGGAGGGTCTCACTGGGATGCCACTTCTCACTCTTGGGATGTGAAGCTACAGTGCCTTGAAAAAGTATTCAAAGATTTTCTACATTTTGTCATGTTACAACTTAAAACCAAAAATGTAAATGTATTTTATGTGATAGACCAACACAAAATGGCACATAATTGTGAAGTGGAAGGAAAATGATAAATGGTTTTTAATTTTATTTACGAATAAATATCTGAAAAGTGTGGCATGCATTTGTATTCAGCCCCCTTTACTCTGATACCCCTAACTGAAATCTAGTGGAACCAATTGCCTTCAGAAGTCACCTAATTAGTAAATAGAGTCCACCTGTGTGTAATTTAATCTCAGTATAAATACAGCCATTCTGTGAAACCCTCAGAGGTTTGTTAGAGAACCTTATTGAACAAACAGCATCATGGAGGCCAATGAACACACCAGACAGGTCAGGATTAAAGTTGTGGAGAAGTTTACAGCAGGGTTAGGTTATAAAAAATATCCCAAGCCTTAAACATCTCACGGAGCACTGTTCAATCCATCATCCGAAAATGGAAAGCAGATGGCACAACTGCAAACCTATCAAGACATGGCCATCCACCTAAACTGACAGGCATTAACCACTTAAGGACCGACGCATGGCAATGTATGTCGGCGCAATGACACCGACAGGCACAAACACGTACATGTACGTGCTTGCCTTCCAGCGGGTGGGGGGTCCGATCGGACCCCCTCCCGCTGTATGCGGCGTTCCGTTTCGCTTCAGGAGCGATCCGGGATGAGGGGATGGCCGTTGATTTCTGGCCATCCCCTCTCGATTGCTCCTGGCGAATGAGAAGCTTCCCCCGCTGTGTATAGTAAACACAGGCAGGGAGGAAGTGATGTCATTCTCCTCGGGGCGGTCTTTTTGACTGGACTGCGAGGAGAACACAGAAAGTAAGTGCACCAAATACTACACTGACATGTAGGTACACATAGGCACACAAATCCCCCCCCCGATCACCCCCCGATCGCCCCCGCCCCCCCTCCCAGTCACAGTGTCACTGATTGCAGTGATCATTTATTTACTGATCACTGCATTTAGTGTCAGTTGTGACAGTAAATACTGTCAGGGCAGTTAGTGTTAGGTCCAGGGTAGCCCCCTACCCCCCCCAATAAAGGTTTAACCCCCTGATTCCCCCAGAGTTAACCCTTTCACCCCCTTTTGCCAGTGTCACTAAGCGATCGTTTTTCTGATCGCTGCATTAGTGTCACTAGTGCCGCTAGGTAGCTAGTTTTTTTTTTTAGGTTCACTGCCAGGTTTTTATAGCGCTAGGTACCCCCATATACTACCCAATAATGGTTTTAACCCCCTGATTGCCCCTAGTTAACCCTTTCACCAGCGATCACCGCATAAGTGCCACTGGTGACGCTGGTTAGCCAGTTAGTTATTTAGGTTCCCCGTCAGGTTTTTATATAGCGCCAGGGACCCCCATATACTACCTAATAAAGATTTTAACCCCCTGATTGCCCCTAGTTAACCCTTTCACCAGTGATCACCGTATAAGTGTTACGGGTGACTCTGGTTAGTTAGTTTGCTTTTTATAGCATCAGGGCACCCACCATTTATTACCCAATAAAGGTTTAACCCCCTGATCACCGAGCGGGTGATATCAATTAGGTTTTAGGGTCAGGGTCTTCGTCGCCCCAGGCAGCGCTAGGTTAGTGCCAGTACCGCTAACATCCACGCGCAAAGCATAAACCTCCCGTAGTGGTATAGAATCTGAACAGATCAATATCTGATCTGATCAGATCTATACTAGCGTCCCCAGCAGTTTAGGGTTCCAAAAAAACGCATTGTTAGCGGGATCAGCCCAGATACCTGCTGGCACCTGCGTTTTGCCCCTCCGCCCAGCCCACCCAAGTGCAGTATCGATCGATCACTGTCACTTACAAAACTCTAAACACATAACTGCAGCGTTCGCAGAGTCAGGCCTGATCCCTGCGTTCGCTAACAGTTTTTTTTGGTAGCGTTTTATATTTAAATCCTGAAGGCAGTGCTTGGTTTTCGGGGTCCCGTACATGGCTAGGCTCCCAAAAACTTCCCCCACATGTGGTATCCCCGTACTTGGGAGAAGTAGCAGAATTGATTTTGGGGTGTAATTTCACTTATGCCCATAGCATGTGTGAGCCTGATCCCTGCGTTCGCTGACAGTTTTTTTTGGTAGCGTTTTATATTTAAATCCTGAAGGCGGTGCTTGGTTTTCGGGGTCCCGTACATGGCTAGGCTCCCAAAAACTCCCCCACATGTGGTATCCCCGTACTCGGGAGAAGCAGCAGAATTGATTTTGGGGTGTAATTTCACTTATGCCCATAGCATGTGTGAGCAATATATCATTTAGTGACAACTTTGTGCAAATATAAATAATAAATAATTTCACTTATGCCCATAGCATGTGTGAGCAATATATCATTTAGTGACAACTTTTTGTAAACTTTTTTTTTTTGTTGTGTCATTATTCAATCACTTGGGACAAAAAAAAAATATTCAATGGGCTCAACATGCCCCTCAGCAATTTCCTTGGGGTGTCTACTTTCCAAAATGGGGTCATTTTGGGGGGGGGGTGTTGTACTGCCCTGCCATTTTAGCACCTCAAGAAATGAGATAGACAGTCATAAATTAAAAGCTGTGTAAATTCCAGAAAATGTACTCTAGTTTGTAGAAGATATAACTTTTGCGCAAACCAATAAATATACGCTTATTGACATTTTTTTTTACTAAAGACATGTGGCTGAATAAATTTTGCCCTAAATGTATGACTAAAATTGAGTTTATTCGATTTTTATTATAACAAAAAGTAGAAAATATCTTTTTTTCTTGAAATTTTCAGCCTTTTTCCATTTATATCGCAAAAAATAAAAATCGCAGAGGCAATCAAATACCATCAAAAGAAAGCTCTATTTGTGGGAAGAAAAGGACGCAAATTTCGTTTGGGTACAACATTGCATGACCGCGCAATTACCAGTTAAAGCAGTGCAGTGCGAAATTGTAAAAAGACCTCTGGTCCTTAGGCTGGCAATTGGTCCGGGGCTGAAGTGGTTAATAAGGGAAGCAGCCAAGAAGCCCATATTAACTTTGGAGGAGCTGCAGAGATCCACAGATCAGGTGGGAGAATCTGTTCACAGGACAACGAATAGTCGCGCAATCCACAAATCTGGTCTTTATGGAACATTGGAAAGAAATCCATTGTTGAAAGAAAGCCCTAAGAAGTCCTATTTGCACTTAGTGAAAAGCCATGTGGGGGACACAGTAAAGGTAAAAGAAGGTGCTCTGGTCAGATGAGACCAAAATTTAAATTTTTGGCCTAAAAGCAAAATGCTATGTATGGCCAAAAACTAAAACTGCACATCACTCTGAACACACCATCCCTGTGAAACACGGTTATGGCACCATCATTTTGTGGGGATGCTTTTCTGCAGCAGGGACAGAGAAGCTGGTCGTAGTTGATGGGAAGATGGATGGAGCCAAATATATGGCAATCTTAGAAGAAAACCTGTCTGGGTTAGAGGTTCAACTTCCAGCAGGACAACGGCCCTAAATATACAGCCAGAGCTACAATGGAATAGTTTCGATCAAAGCATATTCGTGTGTTAGAATGGCCCAGTCAAAGTCCAGACCTTAATCCAATTGAGAATCTGTAGCAAGATCCTATCTTTTTAGGTCCCATGCACACTTGGTATTTGCCCAGTTATTCTAAACACCTTTTCTCCTGGCAAACTGGGCAGCCGCTAGGGCGCACTGCTGCCTAGGGGCGCCCGGCAGCTGGTTTCCCTCCACGTCTGCATGCTCTGCAGGCTGCAGCATGTAACTAACTCAGTCTGACCGGTAGTGTAATTTGAGTTGCAGCGCAGCACTGGAGCCAGTGCTAGAGGAAGCAGAGCCAATGCTTCCTGTATAGCGGCGCCTTCTGTCACCTGGGCAAATGGGGTGTAGTCAGGGGTGGAGCCAATGGGGGTGGCAAAATTAGGTTTCGCCTAGGGTGTCAAAAATCCCTGCACCAGGACTGTATATATATATATATATATATATATATATATATATATATATATATACACACATATTCAATATTTTTCTCCCAGGAACCTGTGACGCATTGCACCATTGCACCCCCAATCAGTGGACTCATCTCTGAGTCAATTACCTCAAATAAACAGCCTAACACTTTACAATAGCATTTACCACTCAAATGTGTTAAGTTGTATTTCTTTGTTCTTCCTTGAAACTTGTATAAAGCCTGAGGAAGGGATCTAAGGACTCAGTTAGCCATGTGGTTGGGGGGGGGGGGGGGGGTGCATAAAAACAGGTGGTTGAGCTGTATTTTTTACCCCCTGAGCTGTAAAGACACTTGGACAGGGGTGTACACATGTTGCAGCCATATTCTTTGTCACATTCTGCAGGCAGTACTGCCACTAAAGGTGATCCATTCAAGTGAATAGGGCCCCACTGCAACTGCCCTGCAATCATGATTACTAAAAATTGTACGTTAGGGGCATACAACCCTGAACATATATGGCCCTGAATGCAGGTACCACCTGGAACAGTGTTCAGCCATCATGGTTTTTACACTATATGTGCAAAGATGTCCCGTTGCGTCACCCTTTAATAACTTAAGTTAGTCTGTGGGGAGGTGCAGCCTGTTGCGGCGACAGTAAACATACAGAGTTTGATTGCAGAGAACAGGTACTTGTATTAATGCAGAATCCAGTAATTCACGACAAACCCAGTGGGAAGGCACCTGGCCAGGAACATTTAAGGCAATATCAGCAATGTAGAGTAGAGCAGGTTTTAGATGTGCCGACAGCATCTGTCTTGAGGGGCGGAATGCGGACTGGCCAGTCTGAGCCCAAATAGGGAGGTCTCCAGAAGGATGGCACATCCCTATCCTTTCCCTACTCGTCTGATACCTCTCCCTGCTGCTAATAACTGTCCCTGTCAGACCAGGCCTGGAAGCCAGGGCCTTAAATAGGCTCTTCCTGACCCAAGATGGTTGTTAGAGTCAAATAGGGCGGCAGCATCCAATTGGATAGCTTCCCCAGTGACCCAAGAAACCATGAAGGAACCATGTTCCTCTTGACTTCATTTCCTCCTGCAATGCCACTGCAGTTGAGCGCCACCTGCAGTGAAGAAAGTAGACTGCACCTGCCTGCAAGCTAATAAACTATATCATTAAACTTAATTTTGCAGTTTTTTTTGGGTGGAAACTTGGGCATTTTGGTCTTAGCTTACAAAAGTAATTTTGCTAGTCTGTGGATGGCTGATTTATAAACACGTGGGAAAAACTCTGAAGCTAAGGCTCCTTTCACACAGGGCAGACAGCAGCAGCAGATCCGCCTGTTCAGCGGGGAATCTGTCCGCTGATCCCTGTTGAGCAGGCGGATAACAGGTCCTTTTTCCGATACGGACACAGCCCGCTATTCTCTATGGGGCGTTTGGATGGAAAAAGACTGCCTGTCTGTTTCCATGCAACTATCATCCGATCTGATCCACTAAACAAATGGGGAGCCCCCATCCGTCTGTTTTTAGCGGACAGGATCGGATGTCAGCGGGTGTCAATGGACACGTCTTTTAGCATCCACTGCTCCATAGAGAGAAATGTCAGTGTGAAATAGGCCAAAGAGTTGTGAATTTTTTTCTGTTGACAAAATGTTTAGAAACAGAGCCATTTGCAGGCATTATGGATTTTTTCATTATTTATTGTATATGATTAAATGCTGCCATCTAGTGGCAGAATTTTTATTTGACTTCATTATTAGGAAGGAAAAACACACCAATACTTTTATTTGGAAAAATTAAGGTAACAAAAAAAAAAAAAAAAAAAACTGAAAACAAACAAACAAAAAAAATACATAGCTCATATCCCTTCCATATTACATATAAATTAGAAAAGGTTTTTCCATATTACATATAAATTAGAAAAGGTTTTTCCATATTACATATAAATTAGAAAAAGGGTTTTCGAGAGTCAAGTGATACGTAAATAGAAGACACCAATTTATTTTTCTTCATTTTAATAGTTGTTCCCGAGGTTTGGCACATTTATTCTTTTATTTGTTGTTTGCAGTGCGGGATCAATAAATAGGGTGGCTGCAAAGCAGACAGGAATGGGATAATGTCATATCTTTATTATATATATTAATAGTATTTATATTGTATTCCATTATCTTATTTACCACTTATTCAGCCCTAATAACATATGCCAGATTAGGAATGGGATTGCAGATGCATCCCATGCAGAGATGTCAAACTTTAGCTAAATAAATGGTGTCCCATGGCAAGAAGTGAGTATGGCTAAATAGATGTGCTAAGAGGTGTGCCCATTCAGTAATAAGCAGTGGTGGGTTCAGTAATTAACTTGACATAGGAGCTTCAAGAAAGCAAGAAAGAAAGAGAAAACCAGCTCCCAAACTAAACTACTTATAAAAAGACTTATACATGCATGAGAACATTTTTAATAATTTTTTTTCTTAACATCATTGCTATCACAATATAGCATATTACATATACATATTATTATAACATTGTAGCAATATACAGCATATAGTAGGCGAGAGCATACCTCCCAACTTTTTAGGATGGGAATGAGGGACACCTATCAGCAAAAGTATGCAGGCATAGGACACACCCCTTGTCACGCCCCCTTAAAGGAGCATTGTACAAGCTATACATCTATATAGAGCAGACCAAAATGAGGAGAAAGAAGGGCATTGCTCCAAATCAGGGACAGTCCCTTGAAATCAGGGACAGTTGGGAGCTATGGGTGAGAGGTTCTCTTTAAGCACACAGCAATGATCTATTAGACTCCTAATGTCACCTCTGCTTTATTTATTATTACAGGTACTTATATAGCGCCATCAATTTATGCAGTGGTTTATATTATATATTCACATAAGTCCCTGCCCACAAGGAGCTTACAATCTAGGGTCCCTATCTCACATTCATGCATACACATACTAGGGCAGTCAATTGACCAGCATGCAAGCTCCAGGCAGGCTGTGCCATGGATGGGATCCGAACCAAGGGCCCTAGTGCTAGCAGGCAGAAGTGCTAACCCCTTCACCACTGTGCTGCCCACTCTCTAAAGCTGAGCAAGCACAAATTGGTACTACATTAGCTTCTTACACAGCCTGGGAGGTTAAAGATTTCCAGCTCTGAACCTTAATTCTTCACAGGGGACAGCAGACTCTGACACTCTGCATTCTGCCAACTGCCATGGAGGTCGTGGGCACCAATGAAAACAGGGTGATTCCAGGACACATGATGGAGGTAGGGTTGTCATGTTTGTGAGCATGTAGAAGTGATTAGGCGACTTTACAGCCATCTGAGTCCCCTCTACTAGAAATCCAATATGCACAATGTAAACAGACTCCTGAATGCATAGAGGCTGGTAGTCTGAATATTTGTTGGTGCTGCTGCCAATGCAACCCTTATGTTGGTGTCAGCAAAGGGTTAAAAGATACATGTACAGTACCACAAGTATAAAATTATGATAAATGTATAGGCCTCCAGACAGCTGAAATAAAAAATGAATTTTGAACTATTGAACTATTTTGGGCCTGTTTTGCCTTGATACAAAAAAAAAAAATCAGGAGATAGCTATTACAATTTAGTACCACATAAAAGCCCAATTTGTGCTATACAAAAACAAAACAAAACAAAGTATAAGTCATCTGGATACACTGTAATTGTGACGATATGTACAGATTTACTAACACTTGTCAGAGTTGCAAAATTGTGTTCAGGTGTTACCATATATGTTAGCCTCCATCAAGACGGGGTTATAGAAAAACTTCATTAACCACTTCAATACAGGGCCCCCTTCCTGCCCAGGCCAATTTTCAGCTTTAAGAGTTGTCACACTTTGAATGACAATTGTGCGGTCATGCAACGCTATAAAACTTTCTTTTGGCGTTATTTAATCACCACTGGCTAAATAAATGAAAAACAACAGAAAATTTTGGGGGAAAAAAACAATTTTTCTTCGTTTCTGTTATTAAATTTTGCAAATAAATAATCTTTCTTTATAAATGTAGGTGAAAATGTATTCTGCTACATCTCTTTGGTCAAAATAACCCAAATCAGTGTATGTTATTTGCTCTGTAGAGTCCACAAACTATGGTACATACAGTGCCATGAAAAAGTATTCATAGCCCTTGAAATTTTCCACATTTTGTCATGTTATAAACAAAAATGTAAATGTATTTTATTGGGATTTTATGTGATAGACCAACAAAAAGTGGCACATATTTGGGAAGTGGAAGGAAAATGATAAATGGTTTTCAACATTTAAAAAAAAATCTAAAAAGTGTGGCGTGCATTTGTATTCAGTCCCCCTTTACTCTGATACCCCTAACTAATATCTAGTGGAACCAATTGCCTTCAGAAGTCACCTAATTAGTAAATAGAGTCCACCTATGTGTAATTTAATCTCAGCATAAATACAGCTGTTCTGTGAAGCCCTCAGAGGTTTGTTAGTGAACCTTAGTGAACAAACAGCGTCATGAAGGCCAAGGAACACACCAGACAGGTCAGAGATAAAGTCGTGGAGAGGTTTACAGCATGGTTAGGTTATAAAAAATGATCCCAAGCTTTGATCATCTTACGGAGCACTTTTCAATCCAGCATTCAAAAATGTAAAGAGTATGGCACAACTGCAAACCTACCAAGACATGGCCGTCCACCTAAACTGACAGGCCGGGCAAGGAGAGCATTAATCAGAGAAGCAGCCAAGAGGCTCATGGTAACTCTGGAGAAGCTGCAGAGATCCACAGCTATTAGTCGAGCACTCAACAAATCTAGCCTTTAGTGGCAAGAAGAAAACCATTGTAGAAAGAACGCCATAAGATGTCCCGTTTGCAGTTTGCGGGAAGCTATGCGGGGGACAGGGTAAACATGTGAAGAAGGTGGTCTGGTCAGATGAGACCAAAATTTTACTTTTTTGGCCTAACAGCAAAATGCTATGCGTGGTGGGAAACTAACACTGCAAATCACCCTGAACACACCATCCTCACTGTGAAACATGGTGGTGGCAGTATCATGTTGTGGGGATTCTTTTCTTCAGCAAGGACAGGGAAGCTGAACAGAGTTGATGGGAAGATAAATGGAGCCAAATACAGGGCAATCTCAGAAGAAAAACTGTTAGAGTCTGCTAAAGACTTGAGACGGAGGTTACCCTTTTCAGCAGGACAACAACCCTAAGCATACATCCAGAGCTACAATGGAATGGTTTAGATCAAAGCATATTCATGTGTTAGAATGGCCCATTCAAAGTCCAGACCTGAATCCAATTGAGAATCTGTGGCAAAACTTGAAAATTGCTGTTCACAGACACAGAAGAATGGGCAAAAATGTCACTCTCTAGATGTGTAAATCTGGTAGAGACAAAGAAAGGACTTGCAGCTGTAATTGCAGCGAAAGGTGTTCTATAAAGTATTGAATAGGGGTGACTGAATACAAATGCACACCACATTTTTCACATATTTATTTGTGAAAAAAAATGTGAAAAACATTTTTCATTTTCCTTCCATTTCACAAATATGTGAATTCTGGGAGTATGCTATAGGCCCCCTAATAAGAGTGAGGAGGCGGAGGCGGACCTCCTATCACAATTTGGATTAGCGGCAAGGTTGGGAAGTGTCTTCATAATGGGGAATTTTAATTATCCAGACATTGACTGGGGGGAAGGAACCGCACACTCATCTAAAGCTTGCCATTTAGTAAATGTCTTGCAGGGAAATGTCATGGGTTAGATGGTAAACACACCAACTAGAAACAAAACATTACTAGACCTACTGATTACCAACAATACAGACCTGATCACGGATGTGGAAATACGGGGCAATTTAGGAAACAGCGATCACAGGTCAATTCGTGTTAGTATAAATCACACAAAAAGGAAACAAAAGGGGAATACAAAGACACTGAATTTCAAAAGAGCCAACTTCCCTAAACTAAGAGCCTTAGCTCAACACGACCTGCCCCTGACGGTGATACCTAGTGTGGTGTCCCCTTCAGGTGAATCGGTCTCCTCTCTTCCAGACATATTAGACGTGTTTAGGCAATACTATAGTTCCCTTTATACCTCCATACTGCCCTCGGATCTCAGGCCACAGGACCTGGCGCCTTGGCTGGACCCCCTGGCACTCGGCTGGCTCTCGGACGCCGAGAGAGAAAATTTGGTAAGACCCATTACCCCGGAGGAACTACGGAGGGCCATTTGCTCCTTTCCCGCAGGGAAATCCCCGGGTCCAGATGGCCTCCCTATGGAGTTCTACAAAACCCACGGGGACCTACTTGCCCCCCAGCTGGCCCAGCTCTATACTCACTGTCTGGCGGAGGGCACCCTTCCCACCTCCATGAGCCATGCCCACATTATACTAATCCACAAGGCCCCTAAGGACCCCACATTATGTGCCTCATATAGGCCTATCGCCCTCCTAAATGCGGACTTCAAAATTCAGACTACAGCCCCTACTGCCGTCTGTGATAGAGACAGACCAGACTGGTTTTATGGCTAATAGAGCCACTGACATCAACTTACGACGCCTGTTTACTAACATCCATGCTCAGCACCTTACTGAGGGTTCCAGGGTGGTGGCCTCCCTGGACATAGAGAAGGCCTTCGACACTGTAGAGTGGCCTTTTCTGTGGGAGGTCCTCCGCAAAATGGGGTTCCCCTTGGTATTTATTAAGTGGCTTCAGACGCTCTATAGGCACCCCACGTCGGCCATTAAGTTGGGGGGGAGTCTTTCGCGGTCCTTCCCTTTGTCCAGGGGCACAAGACAGGGCTGCCCTCTTTCTCCGGCCCTATTCGCCATTGCAATGGAGCCTCTGGCGGAGGCCTTACGTACCTCCCTGCATGTCAGGGGCCTGCGTGTTGGCTGGCTGGAGGAGAGGGTCGCCCTGTATGCGGACGACCTCCTTCTCTTCCTTAACGATGCAGACTCCTCACTCAGAGGGGCATTACAAATTCTTGACTCATTCTCCACGATCACGGGCCTTAAGGTTAACTGGTCGAAGTCGCTTCTGTTACCCATAGACCCAGCAGCTCGCGACACTGCCCCCCCTGATTTACCCCTACAGTGGGTGGAGACCTTCAGGTACCTTGGGGTTGTGGTCTCGAGGCAGGCTTCGGACTTCGTACCCCTAAATCTATCCCCAGTGGTTCATGAGACACGGCTGCGTCTGAAGGCATGGGAGTCACTACCCCTATCATTGCTAGGGCGGATAAACCTGATAAAAATGAAAATCCTACCGAAATTTATCTACCTACTTCGCCACTCTCCACATTGGATTCCCAAATCCTTTTTCTCCCGTCTGCATAGTCTGTTTGCCTCCTTCATCTGGGGAAACCAGTCCCCCAGGTATGGATGGTCAACAATTACGCGTCCGTCCTCCCAGGGAGGACTGGCGTGCCCTGACCTGTACAAATATTTTCTAGCCACCCAGCTGGTTACAGCAGCTTGGTGGCTCACTCCTGATAAGACAAACCCTGCCACCTTGGTTGAAGCGGCGGTGTTGGGGTCGCTGGAGGCGTTGAAATTTTTACCCTATCGTGGCCCGAGGGCCCCGTACCCACTGACCCCCTCCATGCGCACCACGTTACGTGCATGGAGGGTAGGACTTAAAATTGAAAAATACCCTACCAATGCACTTTCTCCAGCTGCCCCCTTGTGGCGAAACCCCACCCTGGAGCAGTTTTACAAGCTGCCTGAACCCCATGCCTGGACTAAATTCAATATTAGAACAGTGGACCAGGTGATTTCTGACCAATCGCTGGCTCCACTCCCCAAGTTGATTTCTGATTTCAACGTCCCGCAGAGTTATTTTTTTAGGTATCTACAACTCTCCCATGCCTTCAGGTGCCAGTTCTCCAGCTCTCCCCCCCAGGTTGTCCAATCCGCACTGGAGGGCCTCCTCAAGTCCAGCTGTGACACTAAGCCCACCTCAACACTTTACTCCCATTTGATCATGACCTCCCTCCCTACTTTGGGAAAACTTAGAGATAGGTGGGTGCGAGACATTCCCACCTTTGATAACGATGATTGGGATGACATGTGGGACTTCCCCTTCAGATCCCTGGTCTCCCTGAGAGATCGGCTGATACAGTTTAAGATGGCCCACCGAGCATATTTCGCCCCATACAGACTGCACAAAATGAACCCCGCCTCCCCCCCGGGATGTTGGCGTTGTGGGACAACACCGGGGGACTTCATTCATATTTTTTGGACCTGCCCAGCCATTGTTGACTATTGGAAGGAGATACTAGGGGTCATTACA
Organism: Lithobates pipiens; assembly: GCF_037356315.1. NCBI lineage: Eukaryota > Metazoa > Chordata > Amphibia > Anura > Ranidae > Lithobates > Lithobates pipiens. The sequence goes on from NW_027507903.1 coordinate 452,442,630, forward strand.
CAGGTCACCTCCATATCGCTCCCACTCTCTATAGAAACTTGCATACTGGGCCTGCTAGATCATCTAATTCCCACTGTGGCGCGGCGCACCCTAGCTGGGCTACTCCTCTTCTATGCCCGCAAGGCCATTGCGCTCAGCTGGCGTAAGCCCACTCCTCCCCCTCTCTCCCTGTGGAAAAAATTGGTGAACGAAAGTCTGCCTCTCTACAAGGACTGCTATATTAATAGAGGTTGCCTGCAAAAATATAACAAGGTCTGGTCCAGCTGGCTGGCGGATGCCTCCACGGCCTCAGACCCACAGCCTACTTAACGCTTTTTCGTTTGTAATAAATAGGAATATGCACTAGTGGAAATGTTGTATATCTGAGTAGCGTGGTTTAGTCCTGAGTCGTCCTACTGCACATGGAGACGGCCCTCTGTGGCCGGTGAGATGCCTTGAACTCTCCGACATGTTTTGTTTGTAACGCACTGTCTTATATTGCAACTCTTTACACGTCACGCCTGTAACACTAATCGTGACCAATGTATGTGTTTTTGTTTTTGTTTTTGTCTGTTTTGTTTTGCTTTTGGTTGCTTGTTCACTGTCTAAATTCCAATAAACAGATTTTCAAAAAAAAAAAAAAAAAAAACTAAGAGCCTTGCTAGAAGCTATTAAATGTGATATAATCCTAGGGGAAAAAAACACACAGGAGGAAGAATGGGTGTACTTTAAGGGCATATTAAACAAGGACATCAGCCAGTGCATTCCATTAGGATATAAATTTAAAAGTGCTAATAAATGTCCTGGGTGGCTGAACTCCAATGTAAAAATGCATATAAAAGCAAAGGAGAAGGCCTTTAAAAAATACAAGGGATCATTAGCAGCATTCCAACTTTACAAAGAATGCAACAAGAAAGGTGAAATCAGGGCTGCTAAGATGGAACATGAAAGGCACATAGCAGAGGAGAAAAAAAATTCTTTAAGTACATAAATAGTAAGAAAGGGAGGTCAGATCATATTGGTCCCATGATGAAGGGAACCTGGTTACTAAGGATGGAGAGATGGCGATGGTATTGAATTTATTCTTCTCGTCAGTCTTCACAAAACTGCAATGTATCATCATGACATGTCATAGGAAGCACCCTCATGGCTAACAGAAGACAGAATTAGAAATAGACTTGAAAAACTTAACATTAATAAGTCACCGGAACCAGGTGGCTTGCACCCGAAGGTTCTTAAGGAACTCAGTCAGTAATTGCCAGACCATTGTTCCTAATTCTTCAAGAAAAGCCAATGTAGCACCAATTTTTAAAAAAGGGCCAAGCTACATCCCTGGGAATTACAGACCAGTTAAAATAACAAATTGTGTGCAAGCTCTTGGAGGGGATGATAAGGAACTATATACAAGATTTTAGTAATGACAACTGTATCATTAGCAGTAACCAGCATGGATTCATGATGAATCATTCTGGTCAAACCAATTTATTAACCTTCTATGAGGAGGTGGGCTGCCATCTAGATAAAGGAAGGCCTGTAGACGTGGTGTGTCTGGATTTTGCAAAGGCATTTGATACAGTTCCCTATAAACCTCTACTTTTCAAAGTAAGGTCTGTTGGCATGGACCATAGGGTGAGTACATGGATTGAAAACTGGCTACAGGGGCAAGTTCAGAGGGTAGTGATAAATGGGGAGTACTCGGTATGGTCAAGAATGGAAAGTGGGGTCCCCCAGGGTTCTGGTTCTGGGACCTATCCTATTTAATTTATTCATAAAGGACCCGAAGGATGTAATAAATAGCTCAATCTCAGTATTTGCAGTTGATACAAAGCTAAGCAGGGCAATAACTTCTCCGCAGGATGTGGAAACCTTGCAAGAAGATCTGAACAAATTAATGGGGTGGGCAACTGCATGGCAAATGAGATTTAATGTAGAAAAGTTTAAAATAATGCATTTGGGTGGCAAAAAACATGAATACAATCTACTCACTAGGGGGAGAACCTCTGGGGGAATCTAAGATGGAAAAGGACCTGGGGGTCCTAGTAGATGATATGCTCAGCAATGGCATGCAATGTCAAGATGCTGCAAGCAAAGCAAACAGAATATTGGCATACATTAAAAAGGGGATTAACTCCAGAGATAAAACGATAATTCTCCCGCTCTACAAGGCTCTGGTTTGGCCTTGCCTGGTCTATGCCGTCCAGTTCTGGGCACCAGTCCTCGGGAAGGATGTGCTGGAACTTAAGAGGGTCCAGAGAAGGACAACAAAACTAATAGACACTGGAGGACCTTAGTTATGAGGAAAGGTTATGAGCACTGAACTTGTTCTCTCTGAAGAAGAGACACTTAAGAGGGGATATGATTTCAATGTACAAATACTGTACTGGTGAACCCCCAAAATAGGGATAAAACTTTTCAACGAAAGGGAATTTAACATGTGGCCATTCACTAAAATTAGAAAAGCAGTTTTATCTTAAACTGCGTAGCGGGTTCTTAAATAAAAAGAGCGGTGAGGATGTGGAATTCTCTTCCACAGGCAGTGGTTTCAGTGGGGAGCATTGATAATTTCAAAAAACTATTAGAAAAGCACCTGAACGATGACAATATACAGGGATATACAATATAATACTGACATAAAATCACATACATAGGTCGGACTTGATGGCTTATATCTTTTTTCAGCCTCGCCTACTATGTAACTATGTAACTACTTGCCACTTTGAGTTGGTCTATCACATAAAATCCCAATAAAATAAATTAAAATTTTTGGTTGTAACATGACAACATTTGGAAAATTTCAAGGTGTATGAATACTTTTTCAAGGCACTGTATATATAGTTAGTTACATAGTTATGTACTGAAGCCCTATCTCATTTCTTAACATTGTAAAGCACTGCGTAAACTGTTTGCATTATGTAAATTCTATATAATAATATGATAATTTCTCAAGGTCCGAAAGTGCCAAGACAGTAAAAATACCCCCAAATGACCCCTTTTTGGAGCGTAGACAGTCCAAGGTATTTAGTAAGAGGCTTAGTGGGTTTTCTGGAATTGTAATTTTTTGTCACAACTATTTGGAAAATGAAGAAATTTAAAAAAATGTATATATATATATATATATATATATATATATATATATATATATATATATACTGTCACCAGTGCAGTACACCGTTATCATATAACTGGTGTGATGGTGATTAGGAACACTGACTGGTGACAGGATGTAAGAAAAAATCAATATATATATATATATATATATATATATATATATATATATATATATATATATATAGCCACACAGGTGAGTATGATTTTTTTTTTTTTAACATCCTGCACTTCTATTTGAAAGTAGTCAGGATCAGGAACTGCTTAGCAACCAGCAACTGTTGAGAAAAGGAACACTTTGATAAGATGTACAGTACTGTTCAAAGGTTTTAGGCAGGCATGAGGAAATGCTGTAAAGCAAGAATGCTTTGAAAAATATATTTTTTAATTGTTTATTTTTTATCAATTTACAAAATGCGAATTGAGTGAAAAGGAGAAAAATCTAAAAAAAATTTATATTGGGTGTGACTATTATTTGGGTTCAAACCAACATCAATATTTAGACCCCATCCATACACACTATTCGGTTTTCTGCAGATTTTTGTCTTCAGATTTACCAAAACCATATAATATGAGGTCGAACCTTAAAGCGTAAGTTCAGCTGAAAAGATTTTTTTTTTTAAAGTCAGCAGCTACAAACACTGTAGCTGCTGACTTTTAATAAGCACATTAACCTGTCCAGGGTGCCCACAATGTCAGCCGCCCGAGGCCGATCCGTCCATCAGATCGGGTCCTGGCCCGCCATTTGAACTCAGGGAAACAGGCAGTGGAGCCTTGCGGCTTCACTGCCTGTTTCTTACTGCACATGCGCATGCGCACGTCACGCAGCGCTTTGTGAATGGCCGGCTGTGTTCTTGGACACACACAGTTCCCAGAACACAGCACGCCCCACTCCCCAGAAGACAATGCGTGGAGGAGAAGAATGAAGATCAACGTGGAATAGGAAGTGGCAGATTAGGACGATCTGCCTAGCAACAGCCATTTCTAGTAAGTAAAAAAAATAAAAATTACGATTTTTAGGAGCATTTTTATGTAATTTTTGTCTTTGGGGTGGGCCTCCGCTTTAAGAGTTTAAATTTGTATGCAATCAGACAGGCCCTTGTACTACATGGTTTTGGTAAATCTGAAGACAAAAATCTGCAGAAAATCTAATAGTGTGTATGGGGCCTTACACTTGCACACTTTGTGCACTTGCACAATATCAGGGAGTTTGTAGGATTAGAGTCAGGTGTATGATTAACCAATTATACCAAGCAGGTGCTGATCCTCCGCTTCTGCAGGTTTCTCCACGCTACCCACAGCAGTGGTTCTCAACCCTGTCCTCAAGGACCCCCAACGGGCCGTTTTGCTAGCCCCGTCCACTATCTGGAGGAAGATGACTTGCTTGGTTGCCACTCTTAATATCAGAAAGAAGGGATTTCACTGTGATTGAGAAAACCACAATCAGGTGACAGTTTGTGGAATTACTGTTGAGCTTCTGGGAACTTTGTTGAAATTATTCCTGAACCTTTGAGTCACTTACTACTGAACCCCAGCACTCTGTGTCCCTTTAAGCCACAGCTCCTATTCAGTGCAATGAAAATCATATCCACCTTTTACTGCGGCACAGAAACTTTTCTCAGCTGGGAGTGCAACTTATGATCCTGCACACAGGTCGACTGCTTTCAGAAAATGCCCCTGACCTGAGCTCATCATTGTGCATCCATTCCAGATGCTTGTATGTGACATCACATACATCAGAGACATCACATAAAAGCACGTGGGCTGGATACAAGAGGTGGATCAGCAGGATGAGTGTGCCAGGACAAGTAGGTGTGTCTCATCTCTGCTTCCTTTCACCACTCTGCATATTATAGATGAGAAAAGGGTACAGCGGAGGAGCAGATGAGTAGGAAGTTACAGCCGCGGGGCAGATGAGCAGGAGGGGTTCAAAGGGGGGATAGAAGAGCAGGAGGGCACAGTGGTGGGGCAGATGTCCAGGGAGGTACAGTGGTGGAAGAGATGAGAATGGAGTTCAGCAGTGGGAAAGAAGAGCAGGGGGGTACAATGATGGGGCAGATAAAAGTGGGTTACAGTCATGGGACAGATGAGTGGGGGGGTTCAGTGCTGGGGCAGATGAGAAGGGGGTTCAGTGGTGGGACAGAAAAGCAGGGGGTAGAGCAGTGGGACAGATGTGAAAGGAGGTGTACTGGTGGGACAGGAGAGCAGGGGGGTACAGAGGTGAGACAAATGTGCAGGAGGCACATTGGTGGGGTAGATGAGAATGCGGGTTACAGTGGTGGGACAGATGAGAAGATGGGTTCAGTATTAGGACAGATGAGAAGGTGATTCAGTAGTGAGACAGAAGAGCATGAGGATATGGCAGTGGAGCAGATGTGCAGGGAGGTACAGTGTTGAGGCAAATGAGAAAAGGGGTACATTGATGGGGCAGATGAGCAGGGGGGTTACAGTGGTGGGATAGAAGAGCAGGGGGTACAGTGGTGGGGCAGGTGTGAAAGGAGGTGCATTGGTGGGACAGATGAGCAGGGGATTACAGTGGTTGGGCAGAAGAGCAGGGATACAGAAGTGGGGCAAATATACAGGGGGTACAGTGGCAGGGCAGAGGAGAAAGGAGGTACATTGGTGGGACAGATGAGCAGGGGTTTACAGTGGTGGGGCAGAGGAGTAGGGGGGTACAGAGGTGGGGCAGATGTGCAGGGGGGGTTACAGTGGAGGGATAGAAGAGCAGGGGGTATAGCGGTGGGGCAGGTGTGAAAGGAGGTGCATTGGTGGGACAGATGAGCAGGGGATTACAGTGGTTGAGCAGAAGAGCAGAGGTACAGAAGTGGGGCAAATATACAGGGGGTACAGTGGCAGGGCAGAGGAGAAAGGAGGTACATTGGTGGGACAGATGAGCAGGGGTTTACAGTGGTGGGGCAGAGGAGCAGGGGGGTACAGAGGTGGGGCAGATGTGCAGGGGGGTGCAGAGAAGAAAGGGGGTACAGTGGTGGGACAGATGAGAAAGGGGGTTACAGTGGTGGGGCAAATGAGCAGATAAGGTTAGTGTTAGGAAAGATGAGAAGATGGTTAAGCAGTGAGACAGAAGAGCATGGTGGTGGAGCAGATGTGCAGGGGGTTACAGTGGAGGGGCAGATGTACAGGGGGTTACAGTGGTGAGCAGATGAGAAAGGGGGTACATTGGTGGGGCAGATGAGCAGGGTGGTACAGTGGTGGGGCAGATGTACAGGGGGTTACAGTGGTGGGGCGGATGTACAGGGGGTTACAGTGGTGAGCAGATGAGAAAGGGGGTACATTGGTGGGGCAGATGAGCAGGGTGGTACAGTGGTGGGGCAGATGTACAGGGGGTTACAGTGGTAGGGCAGATGAGAAAGGGGGTACATAGGTGGGGCAGATGTGCAGGGAGTTAGTGGTAGGGCAAATGTGCAGGGGGTACAGAAGGGGGGCAGATGGGCAGATGTGCAGGGTAGTACAGTGGTGGGGCAGATTTGCAGGGGGGCAGTGATCTGAGGTGTGAAGGTGCATGAATTGGGGCTGATCTGATCCATGTTTATTTCTCACTACTAAAGTAATTTACAGCATTCATTTTATAAAAAAAATCCTTTTAGTGATTGAGAGTGTGAAGTTGACTTTTTCTGTTATAAAATCGGCACGCTCTATTTCTTTGAAAACATTTTTCAGCACACTGTGCTCAAAAGCTTGCCTACCCTTGCCCTAGACTTAAACGCAGTGCGTGTTTTATATACAGTCCCAGAAACCGACCCCTCCTCCCCATTTACCTTAATTGTGGGGTTCTTCTCCCTGCAGGCTTCTGTTGAATTTGGCATATTTGTGTGCAGCTCTGCCCACACAGCTGTGCCATCAAGTCACAGAGATCTATGAATGAATAGACTACAAGACCAATCCGCCTCTGCAATGGAGGAGTGAAGTGATGTCATAGCATCGATATTCCATCCAGACACTCAACATATCACAATGAATGTGACCCATTCAAGCAAATAGGGATGGACCACAATCGCATGCAATAGTTGTTGGCAAAAATGAGGTTGAAACAGACAGTGAAGAGGTGTCACATCGCTTTCTTACTACCTATGAATTGCCTCTGAAAAGCAATCCGAAGGCAGATTGCTCTTCAGAGGAGAGGTGGATTTAGAAGAACATCTAAATTTACCCTAACATTAAGAAAAAAAGCTTTACCAGCTGTGTTCCCGCAGAGCCCAAATCTGCTGCCAGGCCACCCAAAATTCCATCCAAGTATATAGGAACATATGAGACCCTCTGCGCCTCCCCGCAACCCAGCGCTGGTTGCCTGAGCCAATCACCAAGCAAGAAAAATAAGTACATGTTTCCTATGGTCCCTCCTATATTGTGAACCTGATTATTTCTCTAGTGTGGACAAAGATAGGTCCACTATGAAATTGGGGCAATTTAGAAAGACAAACCTTGGGTCCAAAGGGGTGCAAGGCGTCACATCTCTCACCATATTAAATAACAGGCTAAATTAGCCCTCTGACCTAACATATCATTTTCACTGGGGAAATGATGACAATTCTTCAGCTTCCGCTGGTCCTCTATGGCAGGTGTTGAATTTATTCCATTTACTGACATTGACAATAAATCTCAGCTGATTGCTAATGAACGTAATGACCAGCAGAGGGCGACAAAGATTAATAAGAACACAATATGGATGTATGATACATTATGAATACCGGAGACAGGCTAATCCCTTTCATTTATAACATTCCAGAATGATACAATCACGTTTCCTGTATGTAAAAAAAAAACGATACTTTGTATAAACACATAACTGGTTCATTCAAGTCTGCATTATATTATTAGCTGTTATTCAGTATCTCATGCATTTTTGTATTGTAAGCTGTGATGGCCGAGTGGTTAAGGCGTTGGACTTGAAATCCAATGGGGTCTCCCCGCGCAGGTTCGAACCCTGCTCGCAGCGAAATCTTGGAAGGATATTTTTTTTCTCTCTAGGGCTTGTTTTTTCATTTCATCCATATTAGAACCATAATATACAAAAAATAATATTGATCGTCAATGTAAATTTCTGCAGCCATTACTATGCATACTTATGAACTCCAATGAGACTGATTCAGTTTTGAGGAATAGGAAAGAATATTTATCCAGTGTGGATTTGCTGCAAGATGCTGCCCATTATTCAGCCTGGAAAAGGACCAGATAGTAAGCTTGCGGGGGACAGAGCTGGAGACAAGGTGAGTATTGCAGCGTCCTTATTTTATCGTCTTTCTCTAAAAACTGGAGTCCTGCTTTAAGTTTAACCACTTCCCACCCGGCCTATAGCAGAATGATGGCCGGACGATGGTTCCTTTATCCTGACTGGATGTCATATGGTGTCTGTCAGGATAATAGCGCCTGTGGGGGCGCTCAGCGCAGCGATCAGTGGTGCGGCGTGTCAGCCTGACACGCTGCAACACCGATCTCGGTATAGAGTCTGACGGAGACTCTTAACCACGCGATGAGCCATGTCCAATCACAGCTGATCACAGTGTAAACCGTTTATCGGCTTTTCCTCACTCGTGTCTGACAGACGCAAGGAAAGGAGAGACAATCGGCGGCTCTTCTGAAAGGGGGGGGGGGGGGTCTGTGCTGATTGATTATCAATGCAGCCCCCCCGTAGATGCCTACGCTGGCCCACCAGGGATGCCCACAATGGATGGCCACCATGTATGCCACTCTGCACCACCAGGGATGACAGTCAGTGCCCATACAGATGCCAACCAGTGCCCAGACAGATGCCAATCAGTGCCCATCAGCAATGCCTGCCAGTGCCATCAGTGATACCCATCAGTGCCATCTATTAGTGTCCATCAGTGTCATCCATCAGTGTCCATCAGTGCCACATATCAGTGCTGCCTATTAGTGCCCATCAGTGCCGCCTATAAGTGCTCATCAGTGCAGCCTTTCAGTGCCCATCTGTGTTGCCTATAAGTGCCCATCAGTGCCACCTATTAGTACTCAACATTGCCACCTATCAATGCTCATCAGTGCCCATCAGTGCTGCCTATCAGTGCCCATCATCAGTGCTCAACAGTGCTACCTCATCAGTGCCATTTCATTGGTGCCATCTCATCAGTGCCCATCAGTGCCACCCTATCAGCGCCCATCAGTGAAGGAGAAAACTTACTTATTTACAAAATTGTATAACAGAAACAAAGAAAACCCTTTTTCAAAAATGTTAGTTATTTTTCCTTTTTAATAAACACTAAAGTTTTAAAACAGTGAGCACTGTATGAGTTCCTTTCTATCCACATGTGATTATCGGGATTGCTGTGGTCTGAGGTGTGTGAGCGCCCAAGGAGCACCTGAGCAGCTCTCACCCAGAGGATTTGTACCCCTGAGAGGAAGGCACCACTAGACCCAATTTGAGGTCTTATTGGGAGGTGAGCGCATAGTTTGACTGGTGGAGGGCACGTGTCACTTGGAAGACTTCTCATTTAGTCACTGAAGGATTTTACTATTGCCACAGAATGGATTTGGCATGTTCACTTTGAATGGAGTAATTTATTCATGTTTTATTTGCACCATTATCACTAGGTGGTCACGCTCACTGTGATACATTTCTATATTTTGTTCATGATTTTTGATTTTTAGAAAGTTTTTCGCATTTATAGGAGGGTCTCGCCATTATTGCTATGCTGCAAGTAGCCACTGGGTGGCACTGTTAACATTGCTATAGCATTTTTTATGTTATACTTTTATAAAACAGGTAGCGCTTCATCGTTTTATTAATATTTTTTCATAGTTTAAGTGGGAACACTATTTGTGTTAAGCAGCAACCTTATTATATCTATAGTAGACATGTACACCATCTACATTTTTTTGTTTAATTCTTCATAGTAGCACAAACGTTTCTTCATTGTTTATATTTCCAATATTCCACTTGCCTTTAATGCTTGTTTAACCAGGAAAAATATATACACCATCCCAGAGAATCCTGGAATCTCATAATCAAGGGTCGGCTGTCTATTCCTCACTTACTCAGCTGGCCTCCCGATGGCGCTCCCTCCATCCCGCACAAGCATATTTGTGCAGCAGGTCTTCAATCTCATCAGGAGCAACAAAAATTGCAATACTTCAAGCAGAGCCTACTGGGATGTGTGATAGGCCTGGATCTGGGGGGCTGCTGGGGGAGGGCTGTGGGCTGTGCCCCCCCCCCCAGATTTTAGTTGTGACCCCCTTCCCCAGGTCTCCAAGAATGTCTCCTCTGATCCATGAGGCAATCTGATGGGGGAAATTGATGTATGAGGGACTCAGATGGGGATAACTGATGTAAAGAGCACTTTGATGGGCATAGCACACTCCATGCATCTCCCATACACTCTCCTATACACCATAGCATACTCCATGCGTCCCCTATACACTCTCCTATACACCATAGCGTACTCCATGTGTCCCCTATACACTCCTATACACCATAGCGTACTCCATGCGTCCCCTATACACTCTCCTATACACCATAGCGTACTCCATGTGTCCCTTATACACTCCTATACACCATAGCGTACTCCATGCGTCCCCTATAAACTCTTCTATACACCATAGCATACTCCGTGCATCCCCCATACATTCTCCTATACTCCATAGCGCACTCCATGCATCCTCATACACTTTGCTATATTCCATAGCGCACTCTATGCATACTCATACACTCTCCTATAGTGCACTCCATGCGTCCCCCATACGCTCTCCTATACACCATAGTGCACTCCATGCATGTCCCATACACTCTCCCATAGACCATAGCACACTCCGTGCATGCCCCATACAGTCTCCTTTACACCATAGCACACTCCATGCATCCCCAAACACTCTTATACACCATAGCGCACTCCAAGCATCCTCATATACTATCCAAACACCATAGTGTACTCCATGCATCCTCAAACACTCTCCTATACCCCATAGAGCACTCCACGATGCTCCATACACTCTCCTATACACCAGAGCGCACTCCATGCGCCCCTCATACACTCTCATATTCACCATAGCAGACTCCATGCGTCCCCCATACACTCTCATATACACCATAGCACACTCCACGTGTCTTCATACACTCTCCTATACAACATAGCACACTCCATGCATCCCCCATATGCTCTCCTATATACCATAGCTTACTCCATGCATCCCCCATACACTCTCCTATACACTATAGCGCACTCCAGGCGTCCCCTCTACACTCTGCTATACACCATAGTGCACTCCATGCATCTTCATAAACTTTCTTATACACCATAGCGTACTCCATGTGTCCCCCCATACACTCTCCCATACACCAGAGTGCACTCCATGCATGCCACATACACTCTACTATACACCATAGCACACTTCATGCATCTCCCATACACTCTCCCATACACAATAGCGCACTCCATGTATCCTCATACACCCTTCCAGCTTCCAGGATGTCTAGGTGAACTTATACTGAATTGTAATATGTTTTCTGAACACAAGATGGCAAGATGATGTTCATCCGCCTTACACCCGCTATCCCATAGGGATGCATGTATGTCCGTATTTCATCCGAACGTGTGAAAGGGGCCTTAGGACTAGTACTAATTGGAGTCCGCATTTTAATGTATGTGAATAGACAGCAGGCTACAAAAACATGGCGCCCGTATCTACCTTTTCACTATCTATTATGTACTAGGTGACCCCTTGTCTTTATTTTTTATTTTTCATTTTTAGGGCCAGTTCATGCCCTATAAATGCCGCCTGGATGCGTTCCAGATGCTTTTCTGCATGCGCGTTTGTGATGCAGTCCAGCAAGTTTTGATGCATTTTTGATGCAGTCCAGTGCATTTCCCCTCCTCTTTTTAACCTTAAATAAGGACATGTGGGTTCCAGTGCATTTTTGATGCGTTTTACAGCGTTCCAGTACAGTCCAGTGCAGGAAAAATGCAGCATGTTCTACTTTTTTTCCTGGAATGCCCTTGAACTGACTGCACTGGTGTGAACTATGCCACTGAAAACCATATAACCTACTTTCCCTGCTTTTTGATGCAGAAAAAAAAAACACTGAACTGCATATGGTGTGAACTGGCCCTAAATGTACATATTACTCCCTCTGTAGTCTTATGTAGCTTGTATCTGCAATAGCCTGCACTGAACGTTTTTACATCTAAACAGGGGGCTGCACACCCTTTATGCGCCATGTATGTGATCTGAGTGCACCAGTATCAGTGCACCATAAAATGTGAGTTTTTATATTTTATATTGGCTTATATTAAAGTTTTTATAAGGATTCAGCACTATGTCAGTCTTCTCTATTCTATGTGAGCAATACCACACAAGACTGTTATAGGATATATGGCACGAGCCAGGACCATTCAGGACTATTGCAAGCACCCATAGAGGATAATACCATCCACTAGGATGTTACACCCCTTAAAGGGGAAGGCACATTGTGACCTGTATTAGGCCCAGGGCCATCTTTAATATTGATTGGACCCTGGGTAAACGTTTTCTTGGGCCCCCATACAATTTCGCTCTCCACCTGCTCTGAGTCGTACAATAAATAGCAGCTAAACTTAAAATCAGTTTACTGTATCAGATCAGGCAGCGATTGCGATTGGTTAGCAGAGCTTACAGTGTATCATTACCACTTACTGACTGGTTCCTAGAGGTTACAGCAAATGTTACGGCTCACTGATTAGTTGCTAGAGGTTACAGCACATCATTTCTGCTTGTTTGGTTGCTAGAGATTACTGTACAGTAATACTGCTCACTGATTGGTTGCTGAAGGTTAAAGCACATCGTCTCCTCACAGCAGGGGGCATGATATACACATGAATGCCACCTTTATTTACATATCAATGCCGCCAGATGCAGCTATTTACATATGAATGCCACCTCTATTTACATATGATTGCCAGTTATTTACATGTAAACACAGGGTCTGCAGGTGAGTCATTTGTATAAAACAATGGGGCAGAGCTGGGCAGCATTAGTAGCAACACTTTACATTGAGATATCAAGACATAGCACAGGACTAAAACTTCAAGGAAATTTAAACTGGGATAGTTGGCAAGTATGAGGCAGCTGCTTTTGGCCCCACAACAATGACAGGGCCCAGGGCAGCTGCCCCTTTTGCCCTTCCTTAAAGACAGCCCTGATTAGGTCCAAAGTGGAGGTGAGCGCAGAGTGAAGGTGGATGGACACTGAAGGTGTTTGTGTGTCTGCACTGTACCATATAATCCTCTGGATGTCTTTGGACTGCACTCTTTAACCACTGGAATCTACTGTTTTATTTGTTTATATGGTTGCACTCATGATCTCTATCATCACTACGGTGTTCTATTGTAATGTTATTAGGAGTATTGTGATTTAAAGTGACACAGTTTGAATGACTTCACTTGATTGATTTGCGTTTTTAATATTCTTTATCATTTTTGTCAATGACTTTCTTTATTAAGTTAAATCATTTCTTGTATTGCTTCCCATCACAGACGGTTTACACAGGGTATATAAAGCTTATTTATCATCTAGGGGAGCGCTGTACCAATCTTTATACTAAACGAAAAACTCAATTTAATACATTTTTAATATTCAAAGCTCCATCCATGTCTCCATGGTTTATTTTGTTGAGAAATCACTTTGAACCCCCCCCCCCCTCTAGTATGTCTGGCCGTTGTTATCTTGAGCAAGAGCAAATGATTCATGTGATGTTTACTTCCTGGATTCCATCTGCCTTTGGCTCAGGCATACATGCAGGAGTGTGTTCTTAGTTGAGAAAAACCCTCCTCCCCTCCTGAAGACTCCTGGGATGTATGGCTAGGCAAGAAACCAGGAACCAACTGAAGAAATAAAAAAAAAAATTTTTAAACAAGTAAATATTGTATACTTTTCTCTCTATTAACTAAGACTAGTAGCATGTGAATTAAAAATAATCAATATTGATTTATTATGTAGATTTACTGAAACACTATGGAGTGATACGCTTTATTTATATTTTATGGATGAGGTTTACAACCACTTTACGTGTTCTATAAATCTCACCTTGCTAGCAGTGCAGATGGAGGAAGCTATCACTCCTGGCCATCACATATAAATAAAGCATGCTTAAAGTGGTTGTAAAGTCAGAAGGTTTTTATCTTAATGCATTCTATGCAATAAGATAAAAAAACCTTCTGTGTGCAGCAGCCCCTCTAATACTTACCTGAGCCCATCTCAATCCAGTGATGTTGCAGGAGAGTCTCAGCTGCCTGGGACTCTCCCTCATGATTGGCTGAGACAGCAATACCATTGGCTCCTGCTGCTGTAAATCAAAGTCAGTGAACCAATGAGGAGAGAGAGTAGGCGGGGCCGAACCATGGCTCCATGTCTGAATCGACAAACATAGCAGCGGCTCAGCTCAGATGCCCCACAGCAAGATGCTTGCTGTGGGGGCAGGCGGAAGGGGCCAGAAGAGCCGATGGGGGACCCGAGAAGAGGAGAATCTGGGCTGTTTTGTGCAAAACCATTACACATAGCAGGTGTGTATAACATGTTTATTATTTTTAAATGGAAAAAAACTGAGACTTTAGTATCACTTTAAATGGTTTTATTTTAGTAAAATAGAACAAACAAATCCACTGACGCATAGCTCCCAACTGTCCCTGATTTTGAGGGACTGTCCCTGATTTCGAACAATGTCCCTCGTTCCTCCTCATTTGTCCCTCATTTTGGTCTGATCTATAAAGTTGCATATAAAATGCACTTTTTATCCATCAAAAAGTGTTCCCCAGTGCTAAACCTTTCATCTAATTTCTAAATTGCTGCATTTGTAAATTCCAAAAGCCAATATAAAGGAATAGTAGTGGTAAAAAAAAAAAAAGTACTTGTGGGTTTAACCAATCTTGTTTTTTTGTACAATTCTCCTTTAAGGGGGCGTGGCAAGGGTGTGTGTCCTATGCCTGCATACTTTTGCTGATAAGTGTCCCTCATTCCCATCTCAAAAAGTTGGGAGGTATGCTGACAAGTTATAAAGCTATATATTTTTATTTCCTGAAATGAAAAAACATACTAGAGCCTACAATTTTTTTTTACAAAGCAGTGTTATTTCCACACATTTTCCTGTTTCTGCACTTAAGAAAGTTGCAATTCCACATTCTTCCAGCAGTGGCAGTGATCAGTCCTTAAGCGGGGTTCCACCCTAAAGTGGAACTTCCGCTGATCGGAACCCTCCCCCCCTCCGGTGTCACAATTGGCACCTTACAGGGGGGAGGGGGGTGGAGATACCTGTCAAAGACAGGTATTTACACCCACTTCCGGGCATAGACTCCTATGGGAGCCTATGTCATTTCCTGTCCTGCCGCGCTGTCTGCTGGGACACACACGGGTCCCAGTGACAGCGCGGACAATTCCTATTGCGCTGCGCGACTCATGAGCAGTAGGGAACTGGGAAGTGAAGCCGATTCGCTTCACTTCCTGATTCCCTCACCTAGAATGGTGACGGCAGCAGCCGAGAGCCGAGCGATCGATCGGCCTCGGCTGCCGGCATCGCTGGAACCCGGGACAGGTGAGTGTCCATTTATTAAAAGTCAGCAGCTGTAGTATTTATAGCTGCTGGCTTTTAATATTTTTTTTTTTAGGTGGAATCCCTCTTTACATTATACTGGAGGGGTTTTGCATGCACGCTGTCCAGTGCTGTAAGTAAGGGCTTATTCACATCATGTCCATTGAGCTGCATTTTGCTTGCACACCTCCACACATTTATAGTATGAGCAGGACCCATATGAAACAATTGTTTTCTATGTGCCCTGTTCACACCATGCAAGCGTGTTGCTTTGCAGTAAACGGACACGGTGTGAAGAAGCTCTGTGCCTGTTCACAGATAGCAGGGTGATTGTCATATTTCTGCACCAGAAGAATGCCAGTCACACAGATGTTATCTATGTGTCCTGTGCACACTGCAATGCAGCCTGGAGCCGCTGTAAAATGTAGACATGTTGCGTTGTATTGTAGCGCACAGGAAGGCACTGCATGTCACTGTACTGTAACAGCTCGTCACACTGCACTGCTCTGTGGTGACATGAATGATGTGTCACTTTGTGCACTTCACATAAGGTTCACCCAAAAAAAAAGAAAAGGGACCCGCGTGATGCACTAAAGCGTGCTTCACTCCACCTCCTACTGCTGGCTCACTGTGACGAACAGCTGCCTGCACACTAAACCACTCCTGTTTGATGTGTGGACAGTGTGAACAGACCCCTAATGATCAAAATAAAACCTTGAAGGGAACTAGAGGCAGGAGGGACAGACCAGGACATAGTAGGCACGGCAGAACCTCGAAGGTGGATAGAGGCGGGAGGGAGAGACCGGGACTTAGAAGGATCGGCAGAACCTCGAAGGGGGCTAGAGGCGGGAGGGAGAGACCGGGACTTAGAAGGCATAGCGGAACCTGGAAGGAGGCTAGAGGTGGGAGGGAGAGACCGGAATTTAGAAGGCGCGGCGGGACCTCAAAGAAGGGTAGAGGCAGAAGGGAGAGACCTGGACTTAGAAGGAGCAGCAGAACCTTGAAGGAGGCTAGAGGCGGGAGGGAGAGACCGGGACTCAGAAAGAGCGGCGGAACCTCGAAAGAGGCTAGAGGCGGGAGGGACAGACCAGGACTTAGAAGGCACGGAGGAACTCGAAGGGAGCTAGAGGTGGGGGGAGAGACCGGTATTTAGAAGGAGCGGAGGAACATCGAAGGGGGCTAGAGGAGGGAGAGAGAGACCGGGACTTAGAAGGAGCGGAGGAACCACGAAGGAGGCTAAAGGCGGGAGGGAGAGACCGGGACTTAGAAGACGCGGTGGAACCTCGAAGGGGGCTAACGGTGGAACCTCGAAGGAGCTAGAAGCAGGAAGGAGAGACCGGGACTTAGAAGGCTCGGTGGAACCTCGAAGGGGGCTAGAGGCGGGAGGGAGAGACCGGGACTTAGAAGGAGCGGCGGAACCTCGAAGGGAGCTAGAGGCAGGAGGGAGAGACCGGGACTTAGAAGGCGAAGTGGAACCTCGAACGAGGCTAGAGGCGGGAGGGAGAGACCGGGACTTAGAAGGCGCGGAGGAACCTCGAAGGGGGCTAGAGGCGGGAGGGAGAGACCGGGACTTAGAAGGAGCGGCGGAACCTCGAAGGGGGCTAGAGGCAGGAGGGAGAGACTGTGACTTAGAAGGCACGGTGGAACCTCAAAGGGGCTAGAAGCAGGAGGGAGAGACCGGGACTTAGAAGGCTCGGTGGAACCTCGAAGGGGGCTAGAGACAGGAGGGAGAGACCGGGATTTAGAAGGCGCGGCGGTACCTCGAAGGAGGTTAGAGGCGCGAGGGAGGGACCGGGACTTAGAAGGCGCGGTGGAACAACAAACAAAGCTAGAGGCGGGAGGGAGAGACCGGGACTTAGAAGGCATGGAGGAACCTCGAAGGGGGCTAGAGGCGGGAGGGAGAGACCGGGATTTAGAAGGTGTGGAGGAACCTCGAAGGGGGCTAGAGGCGGGAGGGAGAGACTTTGAATTAGAAGGCACGGTGGAACCTCGAAGGGGCTAGAAGCAGGAGGGAGAGACCGGGACTTAGAAGGCTCGGTGGAACCTCGAAGGGGGCTAGAGGCGGGAGGGAGAGACCAGGACTTAGAAGGCGCGGCAGAACCTCAAAGGAGGCTACAGGCGGGAGGGAGAGACCGGGACTTAGAAGGTGCGGTGGAACCTTGAATGAGGCTAGAGGCGGGAGGGAGAAACCGGGACTTAGAAGGCGCGGCAGAACCTCGAAGGGGGCTAGAGGCAGGAGGGAGAGACCGGGACTTAGAAGGCTCAGTGGAACCTCGAAGGGGGCTAGAGTTGGGAGGGAGAGACCGGGACTTAGAAGGAGCAGCGGAACCTCGAAGGGGGCTAGAGGCAGGAGGGAGAGAACGAGATTTAGAAGGCGCGGCAGAACCTCGAAGGGGGCTAGAGGCGGGAGGGAAAGACCGGGACTTAGAAGGCGCAGCAGAACCTCGAAGAGGGGGCTAGAAGCGGGAGAGAGATTAGGACTTAGAAGGCGTGGAGGAACCTCGAAGGGGGCTAGAGGCGGGAGGGAGAGACCGGGACTTAGAAGGCACAGTGGAACCTCGAAGAGGCTAGAAGCAGGAGGGAGAGACCGGGACTTAGGCCGCGTACACACGGGCGGACTGTCTGTCCAACTTAGTCCGCTGAAACGTGTTTCAGCGGACAATCCGCTCGTGTGTGGGCTTCAGCGGACTTTTTCAGCGGACAGTCTGGCGGACTAAGTCTTTCGGAATTTCCGTAATTTTGTCCGTCCAAACTTGGTTTCAGCGGACAGTCCGCTCGTGTGTAGGCAAGTTGGACGGACTAAGTATGGCGCATGCTCAGAAAGGATTTACACCCCGAAGGTTGCATTGCAGTGTATTGGACGTCGTATTTCTAGTCCCGTCGTACGTGCTGTACACGTCATCGCGCAAGCTTTCAGCGGACTGTCTGTTCATCGTGTATGGTCAAGTCCGTTCATTCAAAAGTTGGACGGACTGTCTGTCGGATTGTCTGACAAACTTAGTTGGGCAGACAATCCGCCCGTGTGTACGCGGCCTTAGAAGGCTCGGTCGAAGCTCGAAGGGGGCTAGAGGCGGGAGGGAGAGACCGGGACTTAGAAGGAGCGGCGGAACCTCGAAGGGGGCTAGAGGCGGGAGGGAGAGACCGGGACTTAAAAGGCGCGGCAGAACCTCAAAGGAGGCTACAGGCGGAAGGGAGAGACCGGGACTTAGAAGGTGCGGTGGAACCTTGAATGAGGCTAGAGGCGGGAGGGAGAAACCGGGACTTAGAAGGCGTGGCGGAACCTCGAAGGGGGCTAGAGGCAGGAGGGAGAGACCGGGACTTAGAAGGCTCGGTGGAACCTCGAAGGGGGCTAGAGTTGGGAGGGAGAGACCGGGACTTAGAAGGAGCGGCAGAACCTCAAAGGAGGCTACAGGCGGGAGGGAGAGACCGGGACTTAGAAGGTGCGGTGGAACCTTGAATGAGGCTAGAGGCGGGAGGGAGAAACCGGGACTTAGAAGGCGTGGCGGAACCTCGAAGGGGGCTAGAGGCAGGAGGGAGAGACCGGGACTTAGAAGGCTCGGTGGAACCTCGAAGGGGGCTAGAGTTGGGAGGGAGAGACCGGGACTTAGAAGGAGCGGCGGAACCTCGAAGGGGGCTAGAGGCAGGAGGGAGAGAACGAGATTTAGAAGGCGCGGCAGAACCTCGAAGGGGGCTAGAGGCGGGAGGGAGAGATCGGGACTTAGAAGGCACAGCAGAACCTCGAAGAGGGGGCTAGAAGCGGGAGGGAGAGACCAGGACTTAGAAGGCGTGGAGGAACCTCGAAGGCGGGCTAGAGGGGGGAGTGAGAGACCGGGACTTAGAAGGCACAGTGGAACCTCGAAGAGGCTAGAAGCAGGAGGGAGAGACCGGGACTTAGAAGGCTTGGTCGAAGCTCGAAGGGGGCTAGAGGCGGGAGGGAGAGACCGGGACTTAGAAGGAGCGGCGGAACCTCGAAGGGGGCTAGAGGCGGGAGGGAGAGACCAGGACTTAAAAGGCGCGGCAGAACCTCAAAGGGGGCTAGAGGCAGGAGGGAGAGACCGGGACTTAGAAGGCGCGGAGGAACCTCGAAGGGGGCTAGAGGCGGGAGGGAGAGACTGGGACTTAGAAGGAGCGGCGGAACCTCAAAGGGGGCTAGAGGCGGGAGGGAGAAACCGAGACTTAGAAGGAGCGGCGGAACCTCGAAGGTGGCTAGAGGCAAGAGGGAGAGACCGGGACTTAGAAGGCGCGGAGGAACCTCGAAGGGGCTAGAGGCGGGAGGGAGAGACTGGGATTTAGAAGGTGTGGCAGAACCTCGAAGGGGGCTAGAGGCGGGAGGGAGAGACCGGGACTTAGAAGGCACGGTGGAACAACGAACAAGGCGAGAGGCGGGAGGGAGAGACCGGGACTTAGAAGGCACAGCAGAACCTCGAAGAGGGGGCTAGAAGCGGGAGGGAGAGACCAGGACTTAGAAGGCGTGGAGGAACCTCAAAGGGGGCTAGAGGCGGGAGTGAGAGACCGGGACTTAGAAGGCACAGTGGAACCTCGAAGAGGCTAGAAGCAGGAGGGAGAGACCGGGACTTAGGCCGCGTACACACGGGCGGACTGTCTGTCCAACTTAGTCCGCTGAAACGTGTTTCAGCGGACAATCCGCTCGTGTGTGGGCTTCAGCGGACTTTTTCAGCGGACAGTCTGGCGGACTAAGTCTTTCGGAATTTCCGTAATTTTGTCCGTCCAAACTTGGTTTCAGCGGACAGTCCGCTCGTGTGTAGGCAAGTTGGACGGACTAAGTATGGCGCATGCTCAGAAAGGATTTACACCCCGAAGGTTGCATTGCAGTGTATTGGACGTCGTATTTCTAGTCCCGTCGTACGTGCTGTACACGTCATCGCGCAAGCTTTCAGCGGACTGTCTGTTCATCGTGTATGGTCAAGTCCGTTCATTCAAAAGTTGGACGGACTGTCTGTCGGATTGTCTGACGAACTTAGTTGGGCAGACAATCCGCCCGTGTGTACGCGGCCTTAGAAGGCTCGGTCGAAGCTCGAAGGGGGCTAGAGGCGGGAGGGAGAGACCGGGACTTAGAAGGAGCGGCGGAACCTCGAAGGGGGCTAGAGGCGGGAGGGAGAGACCGGGACTTAAAAGGCCCGGCAGAACCTCAAAGGAGGCTACAGGCGGAAGGGAGAGACCGGGACTTAGAAGGTGCGGTGGAACCTTGAATGAGGCTAGAGGCGGGAGGGAGAAACCGGGACTTAGAAGGCGTGGCGGAACCTCGAAGGGGGCTAGAGGCAGGAGGGAGAGACCGGGACTTAGAAGGCTCGGTGGAACCTCGAAGGGGGCTAGAGTTGGGAGGGAGAGACCGGGACTTAGAAGGAGCAGCAGAACCTCAAAGGAGGCTACAGGCGGAAGGGAGAGACCGGGACTTAGAAGGTGCGGTGGAACCTTGAATGAGGCTAGAGGCGGGAGGGAGAAACCGGGACTTAGAAGGCGTGGCGGAACCTCGAAGGGGGCTAGAGGCAGGAGGGAGAGACCGGGACTTAGAAGGCTCGGTGGAACCTCGAAGGGGGCTAGAGTTGGGAGGGAGAGACCGGGACTTAGAAGGAGCGGCGGAACCTCGAAGGGGGCTAGAGGCAGGAGGGAGAGAACGAGATTTAGAAGGCGCGGCAGAACCTCGAAGGGGGCTAGAGGCGGGAGGGAGAGATCGGGACTTAGAAGGCACAGCAGAACCTCGAAGAGGGGGCTAGAAGCGGGAGGGAGAGACCAGGACTTAGAAGGCGTGGAGGAACCTCGAAGGCGGGCTAGAGGGGGGAGTGAGAGACCGGGACTTAGAAGGCACAGTGGAACCTCGAAGAGGCTAGAAGCAGGAGGGAGAGACCGGGACTTAGAAGGCTTGGTCGAAGCTCGAAGGGGGCTAGAGGCGGGAGGGAGAGACCGGGACTTAGAAGGAGCGGCGGAACCTCGAAGGGGGCTAGAGGCGGGAGGGAGAGACCAGGACATAAAAGGCGCGGCAGAACCTCAAAGGGGGCTAGAGGCAGGAGGGAGAGACCGGGACTTAGAAGGCGCGGAGGAACCTCGAAGGGGGCTAGAGGCGGGAGGGAGAGACTGGGACTTAGAAGGAGCGGCGGAACCTCAAAGGGGGCTAGAGGCGGGAGGGAGAAACCGGGACTTAGAAGGAGCGGCGGAACCTCGAAGGTGGCTAGAGGCAAGAGGGAGAGACCGGGACTTAGAAGGCGCGGAGGAACCTCGAAGGGGCTAGAGGCGGGAGGGAGAGACTGGGATTTAGAAGGTGTGGCAGAACCTCGAAGGGGGCTAGAGGCGGGAGGGAGAGACCGGGACTTAGAAGGCACGGTGGAACAACGAACAAGGCGAGAGGCGGGAGGGAGAGACCGGGACTTAGAAGGCACAGCAGAACCTCGAAGAGGGGGCTAGAAGCGGGAGGGAGAGACCAGGACTTAGAAGGCGTGGAGGAACCTCAAAGGGGGCTAGAGGCGGGAGTGAGAGACCGGGACTTAGAAGGCACAGTGGAACCTCGAAGAGGCTAGAAGCAGGAGGGAGAGACCGGAACTTAGAAGGCTCGGTCGAAGCTCGAAGGGGGCTAGAGGCGGGAGGGAGAGACCGGGACTTAGAAGGAGCGGCGGAACCTCGAAGGGGGCTAGAGGCGGGAGGGAGAGACCAGGACTTAAAAGGCGCGGCAGAACCTCAAAGGGGGCTAGAGGCAGGAGGGAGAGACCGGGACTTAGAAGGCGCGGAGGAACCTCGAAGGGGGCTAGAGGCGGGAGGGAAGGTGGCTAGAGGCGAGAGGGAGAGACCGGGACTTAGAAGGCGCGGAGGAACCT
Organism: Lithobates pipiens; assembly: GCF_037356315.1. NCBI lineage: Eukaryota > Metazoa > Chordata > Amphibia > Anura > Ranidae > Lithobates > Lithobates pipiens. The sequence continues at coordinate 452,465,070 of NW_027507903.1, forward strand.
CGAAGGGGCTAGAGGCGGGAGGGAGAGACTGGGATTTAGAAGGTGTGGCAGATCCTCGAAGGGGGCTAGAGGCGGGAGGGAGAGACCGGGACTTAGAAGGCGTTGAGGAACCTCGAAGGGGGCTAGAGCCGGGAGGGAGAGACCGGGATTTAGAAGGCACAGCAGAACCTCGAAGAGCGCTAGATGCAGGAGGGAGAAACCGGGACTTAGAAGGCGCAGAGGAACCTCGAAGGGGGCTAGAGGCGGGAGGGAGAGACTGGGACTTAGAAGGAGCGGCGGAACCTCGAAGGGGGCTAGAGACTGGAGGGAGAGACCGGGATTTAGAAGGCGCGGCGGAACCTCGAAGGAGGCTAGAGGCGCGAGGGAGAGACCGGGACTTAGAAGGCACGGTGGAACAACGAACGAGGCGAGAGGCGGGAGGGAGAGACCGGGACTTAGAAGAAGCAGCGGAACCTCGAAGGGGGCTAGAGGCAGGAGGGAGAGACCGGATATAGAAGGCACCGCAAAACCTTGAAGGGGGCTAGAGGCGGGAGGGAGAGACCGGGACTTAGAAGAAGCAGCGGAACCTCGAAGGGGGCTAGAGGCAGGAGGGAGAGACCGGATTTAGAAGGCACCGCAAAACCTCGAAGGGGGCTTGAGGCGGGAGGGAGAGACCGGGACTTAGAAGGAGCGGCGGAACCTCGAAGGGGGCTAGAAGTGGGAGGGAGAGACCGGGACTTAGAAGGTGTGGAGGAACCTCGAAGGGGGCTAGAGGCGGGAGGGAGAGACTTTGAATTAGAAGGCACGGTGGAACCTCGAAGGTGCTAGAAGCAGGAGGGAGAGACCGGGACTTAGAAGGCTCAGTGGAACCTCGAAGGGGGCTAGAGGCGGGAGGGAGAGACCAGGACTTAGAAGGCACAGCAGAACCTCGAAGAGGGGGCTAGAAGCGGGAGGGAGAGACCGGGACTTAGAAGGCGCGGAGGAACCTCGAAGGGGGCTAGAGGCGGGAGGGAGAGACCGGGACTTAGAAAGAGCGGCAGAACCTCGAAGGGGGCTAGAGGCGGGAGGGAGAGACCGGGACATAAAAGGCGTGGCAGAACCTCAAAGGGGGCTAGAGGCAGGAGGGAGAGACCGGGACTTAGAGGGCGCGGAGGAACCTCGAAGGGGGCTAGAGGTGGGAGGGAGAGACTGGGACTTAGAAGGAGCGGCAGAACCTCAAAGGGGGCTAGAGGCAGGAGGGAGAGACCGGGAGTTAGAAGGCGCGGAGGAACCTCGAAGGGGCTAGAGGCGGGAGGGAGAGACTTTGAATTAGAAGGCACGGTGGAACCTCGAAGGTGCTAGAAGCAGGAGGGAGAGACCGGGACTTAGAAGGCTCAGTGGAACCTCGAAGGGGGCTAGAGGCGGGAGGGAGAGACCAGGACTTAGAAGGCACAGCAGAACCTCGAAGAGGGGGCTAGAAGCGGGAGGGAGAGACCGGGACTTAGAAGGCGCGGAGGAACCTCGAAGGGGGCTAGAGGCGGGAGGGAGAGACTGGGACTTAGAAGGCGTGGAGGAACCTCGAAGGGGGCTAGAGGTGGGAGGCAGAGACCGGGATTTAGAAGGTGTGGCAGAACCTCGAATGCGGCTAGAGGCGGGAGGGAGAGACTGGGACTTAGAAGGCGTGGAGGAACCTCGAAGGGGGCTAGAGGTGGGAGGGAGAGACCGGGATTTAGAAGGTGTGGCAGAACCTCGAAGGGGGCTAGAGACGGGAGGGAGAGACCGGGACTTAGAAGGCGTGGAGGAACCTCGAAGGGGGCCAGAGGTGGGAGGGAGAGACCGGGATTTAGAAGGCACAGCAGAACTTCGAAGAGGGCTAGAGGCGGGAGGGAGAGACCGGGACTTAGAAGGAACAGCGGAACCTCGAAGGGGGCTAGAGGTGGGTGGGAGAGACCGGGACTTAGAAGGCACGGCGGAACCTCGAAGGGGGCTAGAGGCGGGAGGGAGAGACCGGGACTTAGAAGGAGCAGCGGAACCTCAAAGGGGGCTAGAGGCCGGAGAGAGAGACCGGGACTTAGAAGGAGCAGCGGAACCTCAAAGGGGGCTAGAGGCGGGAGGGAGAGCCTGGGACTTAGAAGGAGCAGCGGAACCTCGAAGGGGGCTAGAGGCGGGAGGGAGAGACAGGGACTTAGAAGGAGCAGCGGAACCTCGAAGGGGGCTAGAGGCGGGAGGGAGAGACCGGGACATAGAAGGAGCAGCGGAACCTCGAAGAGGGGGCTAGAAGCGGGAGGGAGAGACCGGGACTTAGAAGGCGCGGAGGAACCTCGAAGGGGGCTAGAGGCGGGAGGGAGAGACTGGGACTTAGAAGGCGTGGAGGAACCTCGAAGGGGGCTAGAGGTGGGAGGGAGAGACGGGGATTTAGAAGGTGTGGCAGAACCTCGAATGGGGCTAGAGGCGGGAGGGAGAGACTGGGACTTAGAAGGCGTGGAGGAACCTCGAAGGGGGCTAGAGGTGGGAGGGAGAAACCAGGACTTAGAAGGCGTGGAGGAACCTCAAAGGGGGCTAGAGGCGGGAGGGAGAGACCGGGACTTAGAAGGAGCGGCGGAACCTCGAAGGGGGCTAGAGGCAGAAAGGGAGAGACCAGGACTTAGAAGGGGCAGCGGAACCTCGAAGGGGGCTAGAGGCGGGAGGGAGAGACCGGGACTTAGAAGGAGCAGCGGAACCTCGAAGGGGGCTAGAGGTGGGTGGGAGAGACCGGGACTTAGAAGGCACGGCGGAACCTCGAAGGGGGCTAGAGGCGGGAGGGAGAGACCGGGACTTAGAAGGAGCAGCGGAACCTCAAAGGGGGCTAGAGGCCGGAGAGAGAGACCGGGACTTAGAAGGAGCAGCGGAACCTCAAAGGGGGCTAGAGGCGGGAGGGAGAGCCTGGGACTTAGAAGGAGCAGCGGAACCTCGAAGGGGGCTAGAGGCGGGAGGGAGAGACAGGGACTTAGAAGGAGCAGCGGAACCTCGAAGGGGGCTAGAGGCGGGAGGGAGAGACCGGGACTTAGAAGGAGCAGCGGAACCTCGAAGGGGGCTAGAGGCGGGTGGGAGAGCATGGGACTTAGAAGGCGCGGCGGAACCTCAAAGGGGGCTAGAGGCGGGAGGGAGAGACCGGGATTTAGAAGGTGCGGCAGAACCTCGAAAGGGGGCTAGAGGCGGGTGGGAGAGACCGGGACTTAGAAGGCGCGGGGGAACCTCGAAGGGGGCTAGAGGCGGGAGGGAGAGACCGGGACTTAGAAGAAGCAGCAGAACCTTTGAAGAGGGGGCTAGAAGCGGGAGGGAGAGACCGGGACTTAGAAGGCGCGGAGGAACCTCGAAGGGGGCTAGAGGCGGGAGGGAGAGACCGGGACTTAGAAGGAGCGGCGGAACCTCGAAGGGGGCTAGAGGCGGGAGGGAGAGACCGGGACTTAAAAGGCGTGGCAGAACCTCAAAGGGGGCTAGAGGCAGGAGGGAGAGACCGGGACTTAGAAGGCGCGGAGGAACCTCGAAGGGGGCTAGAGGCGGGAGGGAGAGACTGGGACTTAGAAGGAGTGGCGGAACCTCAAAGGGGGCTAGAGGCGGGAGGAAGAAACCGGGACTTAGAAGGAGCGGCGGAACCTCGAAGGTGGCTAGAGGCGAGAGGGAGAGACCGGGACTTAGAAGGCGCGGAGGAACCTCGAAGGGGCTAGAGGCGGGAGGAAGAGACTGGGATTTAGAAGGTGTGGCAGAACCTCGAAGGGGGCTAGAGGCGGGAGGGAGAGACCGGGACTTAGAAGGCGTGGAGGAACTTCGAAGGGGGCTAGAGGCGGGAGGGAGAGACCGGGATTTAGAAGGCACAGCAGAACCTCGAAGGGGGCTAGAGGCAGGAGGGAGAAACCGGGACTTAGAAGGTGCGGAGGAACCTCGAAGGGGGCTAGAGGTGGGAGGGAGAGACCGGGATTTAGAAGGTGTGGCAGAACCTCGAAGGGGGCTAGAGGCGGGAGGGAGAGACGGGGACTTAGAAGGCGTGGAGGAACCTCGAAGGGGGCTAGAGGTGGGAGGGAGAGACCGGGATTTAGAAGGCACAGCAGAACGTCGAAGAGGGCTAGAGGCAGGAGGGAGAAACCGGGACTTAGAAGGCGTGGAGGAACCTCGAAGGGGGCTAGAGGCGGAAGGGAGAGACCAGGACTTAGAAGGGGCAGCGGAACCTCGAAGGGGGCTAGAGGCGGAAGGGAGAGACCGGGACTTAGAAGGAGCAGCGGAACCTCGAAGGGGGCTAGAGGCGGGAGGGAGAGACCGGGACTTAGAAGGAGCAGCGGAACCTCAAAGGGGGCTAGAGGCCGGAGAGAGAGACCGGGACTTAGAAGGAGCAGCGGAACCTCGAAGGGGCTAGAGGCGGGAGGGAGAGCCTGGGACTTAGAAGGAGCAGCGGAACCTCGAAGGGGGCTAGAGGCGGGAGGGAGAGACAGGGACTTAGAAGGAGCAGCGGAACCTCGAAGGGGGCTAGAGGCGGGAGGGAGAGACCGGGACTTAGAAGGTGCGGAGGAACCTCGAGGGGGCTAGAGGCGGGAGGGAGAGACCGGGATTTAGAAGGCACGTTTGAACCTCAAAGGGAGCTAGAGGCAGGAGGGAGAGACTGGGACATAGAAGGCACAGCAGAGAGAGAGAGAGAGAGAGACGGACACCTAGAAGACGGGGTCGAGGCACAGGAACCTGTTTGCGGTCTCCCTATCACTTGCAGGTGGTCAACAGGTGGACCACGATTGACGGGTTGACAACCCCTGTTTTATAGCAAAAAAGTAAAAAAAAAATTTTTTTAAATATTGTCTGTCTTTTTTTATTTATAGCGCAAGGAATAAAAAAATGCAGAGGTGATCAAATCCCACCAAAAGAAAGCTCTATTTGTGGGGAAAAGGGACATCAATTTTATTTGGGTACAACGTCACATGACCGCACAATTGACAGTTAAAGTAACGCAGTGCTGTATCGCAAAAAATGGTCTGGTCATGAAGGGGGGATGTCAAGTGGTTAAGCGCAGTGCATTGTGCCACTAACTAAAGTGTTCAGGTTGGGCTTAAAGAACAGGCGGTAGCTCGGACAGAGCGTCACCAATTCCATAGGGAGGCGCTGTGCCCCTATTGAGGTTTTATTGTGAGGCGTATCACTTCCAGGATCTCATGTATCAGGTGTAGGAGGAGCGAATTCTTTCCACCAGCACATCCCTCCCCTCCTATCACTCGCGCTGCAACTACAGCGCCCTCTAGTGACAACTAAACTCATACCTTCGCAGAAGCTCTTCCTCGCACGTCTGCCACTTGGTTCGCGGCAGCCAATGAAAACCGCTTTGGGCGGGAGGGCTGTGTTTCGGCGTGAAAACGTGAAGGGGGGAGAGACGTCACGTCCGGGGACGTGTCGCCGCTTAGAGTGGAGCTGAGCGGGTGTGTGTTGTGGGGCTGCAGGTAATGTGACAGAGATTCCTGTGTGAGAGGGATACCGGCAGAGCTGTGCGGGGGGATTGGAGGAGTACGGCTGGCCCTGTTGCTGGTAGAAGGTCTTACTGCTACATTGCAGCTGGAGTATTTGTGCTGATCACACAGTTTGTCATAGGGGACTGATAGCAATTACCAGTGGAGGATGGCCTCTCTGTAGGGTTGTGTATAGGAAAAGTGTGTAACACTCTATAGACACTTTCCCTACACAAACTAGTGTTAGTAGAGTGGGGAGGGTGTGCTAGTTTGTGTCTCCTTCCTGTCCTGGTGACACAGCAGGAAGTGTGAAGAGAGGTGACTTCTTTTTCCTGCCTGTGCTTAAAGAGGGGTGCCAGGCTTCTTCAGGAAAAATAAAAAAAAATAGAAACCAGCAACTCCAAATACTGCAGTTGCTGACTTTTACTATAAAGACGCTTAACTGTCCAGGGATCCAGCACTGTCCTCACCTGAACCCATTCTTAAACAGGCTTCGGGTGCAGGCACCGCCATCTACAGTAAGGGAAACGAGACATAAAGCTGTGCTGCACCTTGTGGATGGTCCTGTAGTCTTCTGTGACCTGGGGGGGGGGGTGATCTTCTGTCTCAGATCACCACAGTGGGTACCTGTCAAAACCAGATCCCCCCCCCCCCCCCCAAAAAAAATAGAAGGTTTTACCCCCTTCACGACCAGAGAATGTTTGTTAGTCAACACTGAGCTTCTTTAACTGGTAATTGTGCAGTCGAGCAATTCTGTACCCAAACAAAATTTATATCATAATTTTCACACATAGAGCTTTCTTTTGGTGGTATTTGATCACCTGGCTTTTTGTTTCTTATAAACAAACAAAAAATGTTTCCTTTAAAAAAAAAAAGTGTGTGTGTGTGTGTGTGTGTGTATATAATATATATAATTTCTTTCTGTTTATAAAACATAACCAATAAAATAGCTGCATATATTTAGGCCAAAATGTATTGTACTACATGTCTTTAGTGGAAGAAGAAAAAAAATTCCACTAAATGTATTTTGATCAGTTTGTGTGAAAGTTATGGTGTCTTCAAACTATGGGATATATGTGTGAAAATTGATGAATCCTGATGTACTGACAGCCTATCTCCTTTCCTGAGGCTCTAAAAATACCAGAACAGTTCAAATGACCCCTTTTTAGAAAGGTATTTAGTAAGAGGCATGGCAGGTTTTTATAAAGTTGTAACTTGTCCCAAGTTTTTTGGAAAACGGAACAATTAAAAAAAAAAAAATTTTTTTTTATTTTGCACATACCAGTGCGCTACAGAGTCATATGAGTGATCCTGACTATAATATATATTATCTCTCTCTATCTCTCTCTATCTCTCTCTCTATTATTTTTTCCATATAAAGTTTACTTACCCTGGCAGAATTGAATTTATGATTTCTTGGCCATTCTTCAGAATATATGACACAAACACATTTCTTCCACTCATGGTTAGTGTTTGGCTAAAGCCATTTATTATCAATCAACTGTATTTACTCTTTTTAAATCATAATCGCAGTAGAAACTACCCAAATGACTCTGATCAAAAGTTTACAGGCCGAATACCGCCTTTAAAACAGCGCTAAAATTACCGCAGATGCTGCTCCTGCCCCAGTGTGAAAGGGGCCTAAAAGGTCAATGAGTTTCTGGACTCCTGACAGACCCTTGCATCTTTCTGATTCTGAGTCATGGGGAAAGGAAAATAATTGTCAAAGTATCTGCAGCGAAAGGTAGTTAAACGGTATAAATCAGTAAAGGGATATAAAAAGATATCCAAGGAATTGAGAATGCCAATCAGCAGTGTTCAAACTCTAATCAAGAAGTGGAAAATGAGGGGTTCTGTTGAAACCAAACCACGGTCAGATAGACCAACTAAAATTTCAGTCACAACTGTCAGGAGAATTGTTCTGGATGCAAAGAAAACCCCACATATAACTTCAGGTGAAATACAGGACTCTCTGAATGCAAATATAGTGTTTATGGTTGTGGCCAAAAAGTTCAATTTTGGTCTCATCACTCCAAATGACTTTGAGGTTTGTCTCTGTGCTGTTTGGTGTATTGTAAGCGGGATACTTTGTGGCAATTGCGTAGCGATGTCTGTCTTCTGCCGACTCGACCATGCAGCCCATCTTTCTTCAAGTGCCTCCTTATTGTGCATCTTGAAACAGCCACACCACATGTTTTCAGAGAGTCCTGTATTTCACCTGAAGTTATTTGTGGGTTTTTCTTTGCATCCCAAACAATTTTCCTGGCAGTTGTGGCTGAAATTTTAGTTGGTCTACCTGACTGTGGTTTGGTTTCAACAGAACCCCTCATTTTCAGCTTCTTGATTCAAGTTTGAACACTGCCGATTGGCATTCTCAATTCCTTGGATATCTTTTTATATCCCTTTTCCTGATTTATATCCCGCAGATCCTTTGATAATTATTTTGCTTTCCCCATGACTCAGAATCCAGAAACATCAGTGTGGCACTGGATGAAAGATGCAAGGCTCTGTCAGGAGTCCAGAAACTCATTGACCTTTATATATATATATATATATATATATATATATATATATATATATATATATATATATATATATATATATATATATATATATATATACATACATACATACATACATACATACATACATACATACATACATACATACATACATACACACGCACACTTACCTTTTAATGGCCATTCAAACCCCTTTGTTTCAACGTGTGTGCAGGTTATCAGGCCAAAATCACCAGGGTGATCAGGGTCATTTGGGTAGTTTCTATTATGATTTAACTGCTTCGCGCTCGCCCTATAGCCGAAAGACGGCTACAGAGCGGAAGCTAACTGCCGGGAGGCCGTCCCTGGACGTCTTCCTGTTTACTTCCCTTTTTGCGCGCGGGCGCGCATCGGGGAAGTTCTGTGCTGGCCGTGTCCCCTGGACACAGCCAGTCACAGATCACTGTAAATGGCCAATCACAGCGGCCGTTTACAGCGCGATCGGCTTGTCCAATGAGAGATAATCTCATATGTAAACATATTGGATCATCTCTCAGCGCCGCTCTCCCTCCTCACACAGACAGCGTGTGAGAAGGGAGAGATGAACAGCTGCAGCGGCCGTAAGTTAAAAAAAAGTGCCATCCTCCGCAGTGCCATCTGTTGTCAGTGTCACGCGTCATCGGTGCCATGTATTAGTGCCATCTGTCATCAGTGCCACGTATCAGTGCCATCTGTCATCAGTGTCACGTGTCATTGTCCTGGTGCTCCAGGGCCTTCAAAGTGTAATAGGTAGTCGACCAGTTAGATGTGTAATTTATGCTCCTAGAACACGTGATGGTGCTCCCTGCATGTTGGGCCTCTCTATGTGGCTAGGCTGTGAAAAAGTTCCACACATGTGGGATTGTAATACTCAGGAGGAGTAGCAGAATTTTTTGCGGTGTCAAAAAAAAAATCTTAATTTTTGCAAAGAATTGTGGGAAAAATTACAACATCAAAAAGCTCACCATGCCTCTTACTAAATACCTTGGAATGTCTACTTTCCAAAAAGGGGTCATTTGGGGGGTATTTGTACTTTCCTGACTTGTTCGGGTCACAAGAAATGAGTTAGTCCACCAGTACATCAGATGTGATCAATTTTTTATGATTCGCACCACAGCTTGTAGACTCTCTAACTTTCACAAAGACCAAATAATATCCACTAATTTGTGTTATTTTTACCAAAGATATGTAGCAGTATAAATTGTGGCCAAAATGTATGAAGAAAAATTTATAATTTGCATAATTTTGTCACAGAAACAAATACATTTGCGGGGTTTTTTTTTTTTTTTTAATTTTCGGTCTTTTTTTCATTTATAGCGCAAAAAATTAAAAACCCCAGAGGTGATCAAATACCACCAAAAGAAAGCTCTATTTGTGGGGAAAAAAGGACAAAAAATTCATTTGGGTACAGTGTAGCATGACTGAGTGTCATTCAAAGTGTGAGAGCACCAAAAGCTGAAAATTGGTCTGGGCAGGAGAGGTGTTTAAGTGCCCAGTAGGCAAGTGGTTAAAGAGTAAACACAGTTGATTAATAATAAATGCCTTCAGCCAAACACCATAAATGAAAGATGTTTTTGTGTTTTATCATTCATGTTCTCTGAAAAATGGCCAAGAAATCATTCATTCAATAAAGTTATGAGCACAACGGTATATAATTTTTAGCAGAGACCCTAGAGAATAAAATGGTGGTCGTTGTAATATTTTATGTCGCACTGTATTTGCGCAGCGATCTTTCAGAAGTAATATTTTGGGGGGAAAAAATACACTTCAGTGAATAAAAAAAAAATAAACAGCAAAGTTAGCTCAATTTTATTGTATAATGTGAAAGATGTTGCGCCTCGAGAATGAGAGAATCGTGATCTTCTACGGAAAAAAGTTGTGATTCTCATTTTATCCAGTATCTTGCAGCTCTACTTTAAAGGTGATTTCTGTTTTCTCTTCCAGGTCATTTCACTTTTTACCATGGGGGAGCCTCAGCAAGTGAGTGCTATGCCTTCGCCACCACTGCAGTACATCAAAGAGTTCACTGATGAAAATGTCCGCAAGGGGTTGGTCCCTAAACCACCACCACCCATCAAGGACAGCTACATGATGTTTGGTAACCAGTTCCAATGCGATGACATTATCATCCGCCCTCTGGAGAGCCAGGGCATTGAGCGGCTGCACCCTCAACAGTTCGACCACAAAAAGGAACTGAGACGACTCAACATGTCTATACTAATTAACTTCCTGGATCTACTGGACATCTTGATACGAAGTCCTGGAAGTATAAAGAGAGAGGAGAAGCTGGAGGATCTTAAACTACTGTTTGTTCACATGCACCACCTCATCAACGAATACCGACCCCACCAAGCCCGGGAGACCCTAAGGGTTATGATGGAGGTGCAGAAAAGACAGCGCCTGGAGACTGCCGAGAGGTTTCAGAAACATCTTGAAAGGGTGGTAGAGATGATCCAGAACTGTTTGGCTTCATTGCCTGATGATCTGCCCCTGCCTGATGGCGATGTCACTGTTAAGACTGAATGTATAGAGGAGCCATGTTCTGACCAGAAGGACACTCCCACAGAGGCTGCCAGTTCAACCAAAGAGCCACCAGTAGACAAAGATGCAGCCATGTGTGTTATTATTGATGAGATGACATAGGGGATATTTGTAATATTTATGTTTCAGGGCTGCCCGTGGAACCTTGGCCAGAGTTCTTGGATCCTGACAAATTTGTCACCTCCTCAGATACTCAGGTGTCCACAATACTTCTCGTGAGGACTCCTTAGAGAGAGGCTGTGATGTATGTATTTAGGCAATATGGAAACAATGTTTTGGGAAAGCATTGTCCTGCTCAGGAATGTATTTCTACCTTTTTATTATCGACATGTTAATTTGCATTCTGTTTGCCAATAAGTATTTCCTGTTTTCTGTTTGGGCTCCCAGTCGGAGTTGTCCGTGTCTATAGGTTTGTTAATATTGGGTTCTTATTTGCTTCATTAAAATGCTTTTGCTTTTTGAAATGCGAAGACTACATTGCAGTCTTTTGTTTACATTTCGTATCCATGTACGTTTTCAGCTATGAGAAACAATGTAAACAGAGACATATGTGAGCTGCCATTGTATTTTGTCATTGACCCAGGATGCACTTGAGACAAGGAGGTTCTGATTTGATACTTTTTCAAGATCCGTGAAGTCAAGAGTTGATTTGACAACCGACACCTAACTTTTTCTTTATGAAATTAGAAATGACGGCTCTCAAATTTTCTCATGACAATTTTTTTGAAGAGTTGGTCTAACCATACTGATAATTTGATTTTTGGTAGATGCTGATGTTTTTGTACCATCTACTGATGGAGCATTGGTGACTTTAACATAACAAATTTGTTAATTGGGGTTGTACCAACTGTGGGTGATTGTTGTGAGAACCCAATATGTACTGCAGGATTCCAGAGATGAGGACTAGGCTTCATGTACATGGGATGTTTTTACAACCTCTCCTAAACGATTTAACTTTACAGATAGCAACCACATTTAAAATGTTATGTATGTATGTATACATATACATATACATACATTTTTTCTCTCTATGAAAAACACCCGCAAGCAAAACGTGGCTAATTTTAGTGCTTGAAATGCCTCCAATGTGGCTTCTGAACCTATATTATTATTATTATTATTTTTTTTTTTGCATTCCAAAAACGCCTCAAACTCGACTGCCTAGAAATGACTATAACTGACCCTGTGTACTGATAACATACGGGAGGGTTTTCAACTGCTCTTGAAAAAATGCCAAACTGCTCCTAAATGTCCCGTTTAGCAGCAGCAGTGTACATGAGGCTTAAGTTTCATGGATTATTAATGTAAAGGTGTTTTTGAATTACCTAGGTGTACATTTTAAAAAGGCATAAACAAAGCGACTGAAGAAGGTAAGGCACCAAGCTGTCGATTAGTGTAGCACAGTTTATTTCAAACATCCAAGAAGACAGACATATATATTAGCTCAATGTGGGACCACCAAGGAGCCGCCATCAGGGGAGAACAGTCAGGAGCCTCTGGCTGATGAGGGAGGCATGGTCTGGTCTCTAAAACATGTTCCCATAGGGTTGACAGCTCTCTCCTCATGGTGACTCCTTTCATGTTATACAAAAAAATTGCGGTGTTTGTTAACCACTTCATTCCCGGAAGGTTTTACCCCCTTTCATGACCAAAGCACTTTTTACAGTTCGCCACTGCGCTGCATTAACTGGTAATTGCGCGGTCATGCAATGCTGTACACCATATTTTGCATATATCATTTAGTGACATCTTTGTGTTTAAAAGCCATTTTCCAGACACTTGTGGCAAAATATAAAATATTCCATGGACTCAACGTGCCTCGCAGCAAATTGCTCGGGGTGTCTGCTTTCCAAAAAGGGGTAATTTGGGTGGGGGGGGGGTTTGAACTGTCTTGGCATTTTATGCCCAACTTTAGAAGCTTATGCCACACATCACCCACCCTTCCAATCACTTGAACCACCAAGTCCTTTCTGACACTCTTATTTATTTTTTTTGCTCCAAAATTACCCTGAACCCCCAAACAAAATAAATAAGTGTGTGTGTGTGTGTGTGTGTATATATATATATGTAATTACCTTCAAATTTACAGAGGAGGTCTACTGATAGAATTACTGCCCTCGATCTGATACCTCACATGTTCAATTGCTGTTTACATATGATGCGAATGCAAGCATTGGTCTTGTCTCTTTGTGCATCGGGGGATGGGTGCTTTTAATTTTTGCTTTCTTTTTACACTGAATTTTTATATTCAAATGTATTGTCATCACAGGGAATGTAAATATCCCCTATGACAGCAATATGTTTTGGAACATTTGATAGATGCTAGATTTCTCCTCAGCCTTTCAAGCATCTGACCACACCAAGATCATTGTGATAAGATGATTTCCCAATGGTGCTGTTTTATATCTGGTGAAACTGAAGTCATGGAATGCTTGTAGCTTGCGATTTCTTAGGCCATAGAGATTATTGGAGCTGGTCTGGTCTCCGATCAGCTCTATGGTCAACTGGTGGAACCACCAGCTGCATTCTCGGGTTCCCGGTGGGACAGGAGAATGCTGTTCCCTTCCACTGCTTGTAAAAGCAGTCTAGCGGCTAATTGCCCTAAGGATTGCTTTTACATAAAAGCCAACCACTGGCTGAAAAAAAAGATACCAAGATGATGCCTATACCTGCAGGCATCATTCCAGTATAACCGCTCAAAGTCCAGCAACATACCAGTACGCCGCTGGTCCTAGATGGCCATATTTTGTAATGTTTTGGGTTTTATTTTTTTTCATGCAGCCTGTGGGCTGAACGAAAAAGAGAACTGTGTGTGTGTGTGTGTGTGTGTGTGTGTGTGTGTGTGTGTGTGTTTTTTTTTTTTTGTTTGTGTGTTTTTTTGTTGTTTTTTTGTTTTGTTTTTTTGTTGTTGTTTTTTTGTTTTTTTGTTTTTTTGTTTTTTTTGTTTTTTTTGTTTGTTTGTTTGTTTGTTTTTTTGTTTTTTTGTTTGTTTGTTTGTTTTTTTGTTTTTTTGTTTTTTTGTTGTTTTTTTGTTTTTTTGTTTTTTTGTTTTTTTGTTTTTTTGTTTTTTTGTTTTTTTTTTTGTTTGTTTTTTTGTTTTTTTGTTTTTTTGTTTTTTTGTTTTTTTGTTTTTTTGTTTTTTTGTTTTTTTGTTTTTTTGTTTTTTTGTTTTTTTGTTTTTTTTGTTTTTTTGTTTTTTTGTTTTTTTTGTTTTTTTTGTTTTTTTGTTTTTTTGTTTTTTTGTTTTTTTGTTTTTTTGTTTTTTTGTTTTTTTGTTTTTTTTGTTTTTTTGTTTTTTTGTTTTTTTGTTTTTTTGTTTTTTTGTTTTTTTGTTTTTTTGTTTTTTTGTTTTTTTGTTTTTTTGTTTTTTTGTTTTTTTGTTTTTTTGTTTTTTTGTTTTTTTGTTTTTTTGTTTTTTTGTTTTTTTGTTTTTTTGTTTTTTTGTTTTTTTGTTTTTTTGTTTTTTTGTTTTTTTGTTTTTTTGTTTTTTTGTTTTTTTGTTTTTTTGTTTTTTTGTTTTTTTGTTTTTTTGTTTTTTTGTTTTTTTGTTTTTTTGTTTTTTTGTTTTTTTGTTTTTTTGTTTTTTTGTTTTTTTGTTTTTTTGTTTTTTTGTTTTTTTGTTTTTTTGTTTTTTTGTTTTTTTGTTTTTTTGTTTTTTTGTTTTTTTGTTTTTTTGTTTTTTTGTTTTTTTGTTTTTTTGTTTTTTTGTTTTTTTGTTTTTTTGTTTTTTTGTTTTTTTGTTTTTTTGTTTTTTTGTTTTTTTGTTTTTTTTTCACTTTCATTCCTATTACAAGGAATGTAAACATCCCTTTATCCCTAATAGGAATAGGGCATGACAGGTCCCTCCTTATGGAGAGATCTCTATGCTGAGAAACCAGTAATAAAAACAAAACCAGTAAGAAACCCAAAAAACTGTAAAAAAGAAAAACGGCAAAATAAGACAAACCAGTTAAAAAAAAAAAAAAAAAAAAATTATAATAAAGTAAGAAACCCAAAAACCAAGGAAAAAAAATTAAACATGGATATTCGACTACTCGTGCGCTAATAAGCGCTCTTCAACCATAATGGTATAATACAGCCTTTTGATTCCATGTCTCCCCTGGTTTCCCAGTAAACATTACCACATTTATGTCTTCATCTCAGCATCACTGCCTTTCTTAGCAGTCCCCCTTGCTTTTATTTGCAATATCACAAAAGCTATGACAAACAAGAAGTGATGGTTACAACAGCCAATCACTCCCTCAATACATAATGACATCACAGGAAATGACCATATAAGGACATGACTTTCAACATAGGAAATACAAAAACCCATGAACAATGACTAGGGGAGTCTTATGGGCGCGTCTGGGCGGGGGCAGCGTGCACAATCTCCAGCCCCCTATCTCTGATCATAGGATGCCCGAGACTATGAACAGCTCCCCCAACCACAACGATTCACAAGAATCCCGTTCTTATAGTTCGTTTGTGAATCCTTTTTCTACTTTGTTCCAGAGAACAACGCATACCCAGACTATTCTGTCCTTGTGGACAAGAGATTATTGGCAGGTTTACACTCATGGGGCCGCAAATATGTTGATCAGGCATACAGGGGCGCCATGAGCTCACACTCACTAAACCGACAATGTCTTCGCAGAGCGAACACCCCCCCCCCCCCCCACCAGACGATCGCTCTGTGCATCGCAGTGGGGCCCTTCGCTGGCGGACATGTTTCCACCCCGCAAACACTACTCTCCATCCCCAAGGAGCTTTCCACTACCAAACAGATCTCAACCAGCTTCGGTCTGCCCAAGTCAACTCTTTAGAGAGGGCCGCAGGAGTACTAGCACCACGAGACTCTTATGACAATACATTAAAATACATCTTCATAACATTTTCCACAACAAAGTAAACAAAACCAGTAAGTAGGGGTGCACCGAATGGGTTTTTTGGTGCCGAAACCGATACCGAAAATGAAAAATACACTAGGCCAAAAACCGATACCGAAACATTTAAAAAATATATATTTTTATACAGGAGATGGTGATGGTCAGAGACTGGGGACATGGTACATGAGATGGTCAGAGACTGGGGGCATGGTACAGGAGATGCTCAGAGGCTGGGGACATGGTACAGGAGATGGTCAGAGACTGGGGACATGGTACATGAGATGGTCAGAGACAGAGGACATGGTACAGGAGATAAGAGACTGGGGGTATGGTACAGGAGATGGTCAGAGACTGGGGGCATGGTACAGGAGATGGTCAGAGGCTGGGGACATGGTACAGGAGATGGTCAGAGGCTGGGGACATGGTACAGGAGATGGTCAGAGGCTGGGGACATGGAACAGGAGATGGTCAGAGACAGAGGACATGGTACAGGAGATGATCAGAGACTGGGGGTATGGTACAGGAGATGGTCAGAGGCTGGGGACATGGAACAGGAGATTGTCAGAGGCTGGGGACATGGAACAGGAGATGGTCAGAGGCTGGGGACATGGAACAGGAGATGGTCAGAGACTGGGGACATGGTACAGGAGATGGTCAGAGGCTGGGGGCATGGTACAGGAGATGATCAGAGACTGGGGACATGGTACAGGGGATGGTCAGAGACAGAGGACATGGTACAGGAGATGGTCAGAAACTGCACACATGATACAAGAGATCAATGCAGCCTCACCAGTGTCCCCCATATTGCAGCCAGCCAGCGTGTCTCCCCATATTGCAGCCTGCCTGTGCAAGGAAGGGAGGAGAGCCACCTGGGACGGATGATCTGTCTATCAAAGTGCCCGGACAAGGGGGAGGGGTTGTATGTGACTGCACGGCCGGGAACACACAGCTACTGAAATGAAAGCTGTGATGTTCCCGACACTATTATCAAACAGGTGGCGGAGGTGGCTCTCCTGCACTATAGGACACCCCCATGATGGGTGGCACCAGGGCTGGGGGCGGAGCTCTGCCCCACCCAGGCCCCGCCCCATTTTCGGCTCCATTATCGGCCGATATGTTTCGGCGGGCTGAAATTTCGGTGCATCCCTACCAGTAAGAAACCTAAGAACCAGGAAAATAAGTGTTTGTGGTGGATTTTCTGCCAGCTACATTGGGGCCATTTAAGACCGTTGGCACGTACAGTGATGAGAATACGTCAATAGATGGAGTATAGCATCAGTATATTGCGAATGTTGGACTTGAACCAAGTAAGTACAAAAGGGACCAGACCTAGACGCAGCAGCAGCAGGGGACTGGGACATATGCAGTGATAACGGTCAGATATGAAAGCAAGAACAATGTCAGCACTTTATAGGACAGACTTTTGGACCACATAGGACTCTGCCCACAATAGCTTGGCAAGTCGCACAGCAGCAGCTGTGAGGGGTCTCTGATTGTACGTTGTTAACATGTGAATGCAGCTTAATAGGTCTGCAACTGTAAATTGCTAGCAGGTGATTACAACCTAATGGTGGGTCTGTGATCCTCTCACCAACTCCCTTCTTGACAGTCCTCTGGTGGGAAGGAGTTAACTGCATGGTGGGGGGGCTCCCACTGCGCTGGCAGCAACACGTGTGATGGTGACCTTCTCCTCCTGTCCTGGATCACCACAGCATTATGGGATAGTCCCCAAACTGCCAATACCGCAGCAGACTCCCTCCAGCCCCACCTCCTGGTTCTAATCTCCAGCAGTGTCCAGCGAATTCAGCACTAGGGATGAGCCGAACACCCCTCGGTTCGGTTTGCACCAGAACTTTCGAACGGACCCCAAATTCGTATGAACGTTAGAACCCCATTGAAGTCTATGGGACTCGAACGTTCGAAATGAAAAGTGCTAATTTTAACGGCTAATATGCAAGATACTGTCCTAAAAAGGGTTTGGGACCTGGCTCCTGCCCCAGGGGACATGGGTCAATGCCTAAAATGTTTTTAAAAATGGCCGTTTTGGTGGGAGCACTGATTTTAATGACGATTAAAGTGAAAAAAAGTGAAATATTCCTTTAAATATGGTGCCTGGGGGGTGTCTGTAGTATGCCTGTGAAGTGCCACGTGTTTCCCGTGTTTAGAACAGTCCCTGCACAAAATGACATTAAACGGAAATAACACCATTTAAAACTGCTTGCGGTTTTAATGTTATATCTGGTTCCTGCAATATGGTTGAAAATCATTGAGAAAAATGGCATGGGTAGCCCTCCCTGCCCATTACCAGCCTATTTGGGTCTTGTACGCATATTAAGGGGAACCCTGTACCCATATTAAAAAAAGGAAATGCGTGTGGCCCCCAGGCCCTATATACTCAGAACAGCAGTATACAGGCGGTGCAAACAAGACAGGGACTGTGTAGGTTTGTTGTGTTAAGTTGAATCTGTTTGTAATTTTCAACTGGTACATTTTTAAAGTGTAGCTCCAGTCCAAAAAACTATTTTTAAGCTTTTTGGAAAACATAGGGAAGGGTTATCACCCCTGTATAATTTGTTTTGTCGTCCATCTTTTTTCATCTCACTTGCTGTTGTCTCCTTCCGTTTGCAAGTAGGAGATGTTTGTAAGTTGGATGTTTGAAAGTAGGGGCCTGCCCTATATGCTCTGCAGAAATGGCGGAACAAGGTGTTGGTTTTGCCACAACATTGTAAGCCCTCAAAGTGACTCTTGGTGGGCGCTGGAGCGCCCTGCTGTGAACGATTATATCAAGAATTGTAATTACATGCCATTGTTGAACAGTGGTAGAAAAATTGACCTTTGGTGGTTGTGGTGCTGGTGCCACAACACTATAAGTCCTCACCGTTACTCTGGGTGGGCACAGGAAGGGGCCCTCCTGTGAAATATTATATCAAGAATTGTAATTACATGTCCCTGTTGAACAGGGGCAGAAAAATTTGGCCTTAGGCACTGCTGCTGGTGCCACCACACTGTAACCTCTTCCATATACTCTAGTTTTAATGCAGGAATTAGCCCTGCTGCAAAGCATTGCATCAAAAATTGTACTTAAACGCCCCTGTTAAACAGGGGCAGAAAAATTGGGCCTTAGGCACTGGTGCTGGTGCCACCACACTGCAACCTCTGCCATATACTCTAGTTTTATTGCAGGAATTAGCCCTGCTGCAAAGCATTGCATCAAAAATTGTACTTAAACGCCCCTGTTAAACAGGGGCAGAAAAATTTGGCCTTAGGCACTGCTGCTGGTGCCACCACACTGCAACCTCTTCCATATACTCTAGTTTTATTGCAGGAATTAGCCCTGCTGCAAAGCATTGCATCAAAAATTGTAATTAAATGCCCCTGTTAAACAGGGGCAGAAAAATTGGGCCTTAGGCACTGGTGCTGGTGCCACCACACTGCAACCTCTTCCATATACTCTAGTTTTATTGCAGGAATTAGCCCTGCTGCAAAGCATTGCATCAAAAATTTTAATTAAACGCCCCTGTTAAACAGGGGCAGAAAAATTGGGCCTTAGGCGCTGGTGCCACCACACTGCCACCTCTGCCATATACTCTAGTTTTAATGCAGGAATTAGCCCTGCTGCAAAGCATTGCATCAAAAATTGTAATTAAACGCCCCTGTTAAACAGGGGCAGAAAAATTGGGCCTTAGGCACTGGTGCTGGTGCCACCACACTGCAACCTCTGCCATATACTCTAGTTTTATTGCAGGAATTAGCCCTGCTGCAAAGCATTGCATCAAAAATTGTAATTAAACGCCCCTGTTAAACAGGGGCAGAAAAATTTGGCCTTAGGCACTGCTGCTGGTGCCACCACACTGCAACCTCTTCCATATACTCTTGTTTGATTGCAGGAATTAGCCCTGCTGCAAAGCATTGCATCAAAAATTGTACTTAAACGCCCCTGTTAAACAGGGGCAGAAAAATTGGGCTGATGGCATCAACCAGAACCAGAAATGTTCTTCCAACATATCAGCGGAGGAGGAAGAGGATAGACAATCAACATAACAGGACAGTCACTCAGCATCAGCATAGGCAGTCTTGAAGGGATGTGATATTTCAAAAAAAATTATTCTGTTACATCAGCTTCAGGTGCTTGGTAGCTGTGGGTGATCCAAGACTGATTCATCTTGATGAAGGTCAGTCGATCAACTGATTCAGTGGACAGGCGCACCCTGTGATCGGTAACAAAGCCACCAGCAGCACTGAAGGTGCGTTCCGAAAGAACGCTGGATGCAGGACAGGCCAGTAGCTCAATTGCATACTGTGCAAGCTCTGGCCAGTGATCCATCCTCAAGACCCAGTAAGCCAGAGGATTTTCGGTGGGAAAGGTGTCTAAGTCTGACCTTGCCCCTAGGTATTCCTGCACCATGTAAATCAGACGCTGGCGATGGGTGCTGGAACCGATCATACCTTGGGGCTGCGGACTAAAAAATTGTCTGAAAGCATCAGTCAGACGGCCACCTTCTCCACCGCTCCTTCTGACCGATGCCTCAGCAACACGTTGTCCAGGACCAGGAGTTTGTAACCTCCCAGTCTCTGGGAACGCGTTGCACAGACCTTTCTGCAAGGCCTCCCGGAGATGTCTCATCCTCTGCTCCCTCTGCGAATGCATGATAAGGTCGGCAACCTTACCCTTGTACCGTGGACCAAGGAGAGTGGCCAGCCAGTAATGGTCCCTCTCCTTGATCCGAAGAATACAAGGATCCTTCCGCAGGCTTTGCAGGATCAGGGAGGCCATGCAGCGTAGGTTAGCTGAGGCATTCGGTCCGGAGTCCTCTGGGTCACTAAGGACAACATGATCCGCAGCTACCTCCTCCCAGCCACGTACAAGTCCACGTGTTTCTTGGGACTGTAAATCATCCCTACAAGACTGCTGCTGCTGATGCTGATGCTGAGTGCCAGCCTCCACCTCCATGCTGACACAATCATCCTCTTCCTCCTCCTCATCCTCTTCCTGTGTGATGGGTGGCACAGCAGGAACACTGTCTGGATAAAGGGGGCCTTGAGAGGCAAGGAGAATTGTAATTACATGCCATTGTTGAACAGTGGTAGAAAAATTGACCTTTGGTGGTTGTGGTGCTGGTGCCACAACACTATAAGTCCTCACCGTTACTCTGGGTGGGCACAGGAAGGGGCCCTCCTGTGAAATATTATATCAAGAATTGTAATTACATGTCCCTGTTGAACGGGGGCAGAAAAATTTGGCCTTAGGCACTGCTGCTGGTGCCACCACACTGCAACCTCTTCCATATACTCTAGTTTTAATGCAGGAATTAGCCCTGCTGCAAAGCATTGCATCAAAAATTGTACTTAAACGCCCCTGTTAAACAGGGGCAGAAAAATTGGGCCTTAGGCACTGGTGCTGGTGCCACCACACTGCAACCTCTGCCATATACTCTAGTTTTATTGCAGGAATTAGCCCTGCTGCAAAGCATTGCATCAAAAATTGTAATTAAACGCCCCTGTTAAACAGGGGCAGAAAAATTGGGCCTTAGGCACTGGTGCTGGTGCCACCACACTGCAACCTCTGCCATATACTCTAGTTTTATTGCAGGAATTAGCCCTGCTGCAAAGCATTGCATCAAAAATTGTACTTAAACGCCCCTGTTAAACAGGGGCAGAAAAATTTGGCCTTAGGCACTGCTGCTGGTGCCACCACACTGCAACCTCTTCCATATACTCTAGTTTTATTGCAGGAATTAGCCCTGCTGCAAAGCATTGCATCAAAAATTGTAATTAAACGCCCCTGTTAAACAGGGGCAGAAAAATTGGGCCTTAGGCACTGGTGCTGGTGCCACCACACTGCAACCTCTGCCATATACTCTAGTTTTATTGCAGGAATTAGCCCTGCTGCAAAGCATTGCATCAAAAATTGTAATTAAACGCCCCTGTTAAACAGGGGCAGAAAAATTGGGCCTTAGGCGCTGGTGCCACCACACTGCCACCTCTGCCATATACTCTAGTTTTAATGCAGGAATTAGCCCTGCTGCAAAGCATTGCATCAAAAATTGTAATTAAACGCCCCTGTTAAACAGGGGCAGAAAAATTGGGCCTTAGGCACTGGTGCTGGTGCCACCACACTGCAACCTCTGCCATATACTCTAGTTTTATTGCAGGAATTAGCCCTGCTGCAAAGCATTGCATCAAAAATTGTAATTAAACGCCCCTGTTAAACAGGGGCAGAAAAATTTGGCCTTAGGCACTGCTGCTGGTGCCACCACACTGCAACCTCTTCCATATACTCTTGTTTGATTGCAGGAATTAGCCCTGCTGCAAAGCATTGCATCAAAAATTGTACTTAAACGCCCCTGTTAAACAGGGGCAGAAAAATTGGGCTGATGGCATCAACCAGAACCAGAAATGTTCTTCCAACATATCAGCGGAGGAGGAAGAGGATAGACAATCAACATAACAGGACAGTCACTCAGCATCAGCATAGGCAGTCTTGAAGGGATGTGATATTTCAAAAAAAATTATTCTGTTACATCAGCTTCAGGTGCTTGGTAGCTGTGGGTGATCCAAGACTGATTCATCTTGATGAAGGTCAGTCGATCAACTGATTCGGTGGACAGGCGCACCCTGTGATCGGTAACAAAGCCACCAGCAGCACTGAAGGTGCGTTCCGAAAGAACGCTGGATGCAGGACAGGCCAGTAGCTCAATTGCATACTGTGCAAGCCCTGGCCAGTGATCCATCCTCAAGACCCAGTAAGCCAGAGGATTTTCGGTGGGAAAGGTGTCTAAGTCTGACCTTGCCCCTAGGTATTCCTGCACCATGTAAATCAGACGCTGGCGATGGGTGCTGGAACCGATCATACCTTGGGGCTGCGGATTAAAAAATTGTCTGAAAGCATCAGTCAGACGGCCACCTTCTCCACCGCTCCTTCTGACCGATGCCTCAGCAACACGTTGTCCAGGACCAGGAGTTTGTAACCTCCCAGTCTCTGGGAACGCGTTGCACAGACCTTTCTGCAAGGCCTCCCGGAGATGTCTCATCCTCTGCTCCCTCTGCGAATGCAAGATAAGGTCGGCAACCTTACCCTTGTACCGTGGATCAAGGAGAGTGGCCAGCCAGTAATGGTCCCTCTCCTTGATCCGAAGAATACAAGGATCCTTCCGCAGGCTTTGCAGGATCAGGGAGGCCATGCAGCGTAGGTTAGCTGAGGCATTCGGTCCGGAGTCCTCTGGGTCACTAAGGACAACATGATCCGCAGCTACCTCCTCCCAGCCACGTACAAGTCCACGTGTTTCTTGGGACTGTAAATCATCCCTACAAGACTGCTGCTGCTGCTGCTGCTGCTGCTGCTGATGCTGATGCTGAGTGCCAGCCTCCACCTCCATGCTGACACAATCATCCTCTTCCTCCTCCTCATCCTCTTCCTGTGTGATGGGTGGCACAGCAGGAACACTGTCTGGATAAAGGGGGCCTTGAGAGGCAAGGAAGTCCTCCTCTTCCTGCCTCTGTTCTGCCTCAAGTGCCCTGTCCATTATTCCACGCAGCGTATGCTCCAAGAGGTGGACAAGAGGTACAGTGTCACTGATGCATGCACTGTCACTGCTCACCATCCTTGTGGCCTCCTCAAACGGTGACAGGACAGTGCATGCATCCCTGATCATGCCCCACTGGCGTGGTGAGAAAAAACCAAGCTCCCCTGACCCTGTCCTGGTGCCGTAGTCGCACAGGTACTCATTGATGGCCCTCTGCTGCGTGTGCAGCCGCTGCAGCATGGCCAATGTTGAGTTCCATCTGGTGGGCATGTCACATATAAGGCGGTTCTTGGGCAGGTTCAACTCCTTTTGGAGCTCAGCCAGCCGAGCACAGGCATTAAATGATCGGCGGAAATGCACACAGACTTTCCTGGCCTGCTTCAGGACATCCTGTAAGCCGGGGTACCTGCCCAAGAACCGCTGCACCACCAGGTTAAGGACGTGAGCTACACAAGGCACATGGGTCAGTTGTCCCTGTCGGAGGGCGGAGAGGAGGTTGGTGCCATTGGCCTGCCCCTGCAGAGCTGACAAAACATCCGCCCCAGTGTGGCTCCTGTCCCCCAAACAAACCAGCGCAAGCACGGCATGGCATCGTTTTGCCTGCGTACTTGCGTAGCCCCTGGAACGCCTACGAAGCACCGCTGGTTCTGAGGACAGAGCACTGGAAGAGGCCATGGAGGAAGAAGAAGAGGAGGGGGTGGAGGAGAGAGGTGTGTCACAACCAATAGTAGCATTTTGGAGGCGTGGTGGCGGAACAACCTCCAACACTACTGCACCTTGTCCTGCATCCTTCCCAGCTGCTAGAAGAGTGACCCAATGGGCCGTGAAAGACAGGTAACGTCCCTGTCCATGCCTGCTGGACCATGAGTCAGCGGTAATATGCACCTTACCGCTGACCGCCCTGTCCAGCGAGGCAAGGACATTGCCTTCCACATGCCGGTAGAGAGCCGGAATCGCCTTCTGTGAGAAAAAGTGGCGTTTGGGGACCTGCCACTGAGGAACCGCACATTGTACAAACTCACGGAAGGGGGCCGAGTCTACCAACTGAAAAGGCAGCAGTTGAAGTGCTAGCAATTTAGCCAAGCTAGCATTCAACCGCTGGGCATGTGAATGGCTGGGAGTGAACTTCTTTCGATGGTCCAGTAGCTGGGGCAGGGAAATTTGCCTGCTATAATCAGACGTGGGTGTACTGCTAGCAGAGTGCCTGGAAGCATTTGGCTTTGACACACCTAATTCTACACCTTCATTCCTCTCAGAGCAGGTTTCAGAGAGGACTGAAGGTCTAGTGGGGTTGGAGATCCCAGCTGATGAAGAGCAAGGAGAGGTCCGCTTTGTTCTTTGGTGTGGGTCTTTGATGTTCGCTTGCCAACAAGCTGCATGGCAGGTCAACATATGTCTGGTCAAGCATGTGGTGCCCAAGAGGCTGATGTTTTGGCCATGCGAGATACGCTTGAGACATATGTTGCAAATAGTGATCTGATGCACTCGTCTCAAAAAAGGCCCACAACAAAGAACTTTTAGAATAACGCGCAGAGGCAGCGTCCTGCACAGGCAGAGCTCTGCGGTGTGATTCAGTCGGTGTGCTGCCCCTAAGCTGGCCCCCGGAGGGCATCCTGCCTCATTGGACATGTGCCTCCTCCTCCTCTCTCCTACCAGGCACCCACGTGGAGTCAGTGCCCTCATCATCCCACCTTCTTCATCGCTGGAGAAAACCTGGCAGTATGCTGCAGCTTGTGGAACATGACTGCCAGATTGCTGTCCTTCTTGAGCATCCCCTCTCTCTGCGCTCACGCTACTGCCTTCCTCTAGCTGAGTATCATCATCAGAGCCTACAAAACACTGGGCATCCTCCTGGAGCATGTACCCAACACTGTTCTCAAAGAGTTCAGGGGACTCCTCAGGAGGACGTGGTGGGTCTAGGGAAGGAGTCACTGATGATGACATTGAGACGAGGGAAGACGATGCATTGGCAGCTGCTTTGCTAGTACCCTGAGACTGGGTGAGAGAGGATGAGGAGGATGAAGAGGGCTTGGTCATCCACTCTACCAAGTCCTTGGCATGTTGCGGTTCAACATGTCCAGCTGCCGAAAAGAAGGACAAGCGTGTCCCATGGCCACGTGCTGATGACAATGCACCGCATCCACGACCAGCACTGTTGTCTCTAGACACAGAGCCTGCTTGCCCTCTTTTATCGGCTCGCGCCTGTCTGCCTCTCCTTGCTGGCCTTCCAGACATGGTAATGGCCTGAAGGGAGTTGGGTAAAAAAGCAGTCGGGTAGTGTATATTGTGCTAGAGGCACACAACACCCACTAACTCCTGCAGATGCCTTTATTATAGAACACCAGAGATAAAGGGGTATATACAGATGTATACTGTGCTGTGCTGGAGGCACACACAACTTCCAATAACTCCTGCAGATGGCAAGTGGGCTCAAATAGAGAACAGCTATGTAGGTGGATATAGCGGTATGTACTGGGTACAGAGCACGCAGACAGCAAGCACTATCTCCTAACACTACTGACTGCAAGCTCTATTATAACAGATAGATCACTAGCTATATAGGTGAGGTGAATATAGCGGTGTATACTGCGGTCAGGGCACGCAGACAATAACCAGAGAACACCAGAGATAAAGGGGTATATACAGATGTATACTGTGCTGTGCTGGAGGCACACACAACTTCCAATAACTCCTGCAGATGGCAAGTGGGCTCAAATAGAGAACAGCTATGTAGGTGGATATAGCGGTATGTACTGGGTACAGAGCACGCAGACAGCACGCACTATCTCCTAACACTACTGACTGCAAGCTCTATTATAACAGATAGATCACTAGCTATATAGGTGAGGTGAATATAGCGGTGTATACTGCGGTCAGGGCACGCAGACAATAACCACTACACAACAGCAAGATCGAAAATCGGCCGAAAACGATCGGTGTGTACTGTGTTGAAGGTACACAGAACACCCACTGCTTCAGACGCCAACACACTACACAAGGCCGCCGCGCTGGTGGCCTTATATAGTGTGGGGCGTGCACTACACAGCCTGAGCTATGATTGGCCACAGGCATCCTGCCTGTGGCCAATCATGGCTCTCCTCGCTGCTGGCGCTGCGATTGGCCAAGCATGCGGGGTCACAGTGCATGCTTGGCCAATCATGAGCCAGCAATGCACTGCGCCATCGCAGTGCATTGTGGGCCGTGAGCGCCACACGAATTTGGCGCGAACGGACCAAAATGTTCAGACTTCGCCGAACGGACGAACAGCCAATGTTCGAGTCAAACGTACGTTCGACTCGAACACGAAGCTCATCCCTATTCAGCACACAAACCTGCTCACCAGGCACAGCAAAAAAATAAAATAAACAAAAACCAGTTTAAAAAAAAAACTGTAAAAAAACAAAAAATATTAAAACCACAAAAAACAGTAAAATAAAAGCAAAACCAGTAAAAAAACCAAAAAAATTGTAAAAAAAAATAAGACAAAAAACAGTAAAAATCCCCAAAAAACAGTAAAAAGATAACCAATAAAAAACAGTAAAAAAAAGTAGAAAAACAAATCAAAAAAACCCCCACAAAAATCGGTGCTCCGGTTGGCACACTCTGCCCCACTTATTCCTGGGCTTTGCTTTTATGACAAAAACCAGTTAAAAAAATAACAAACAGTGAAAAAAACAGTAAAAAAAACACAAAAACCAGTAAAACAAAAAAGCCCCAAAGCTAGCTGAAGACTGCCAAATTCCAAAGAGTAACATTTCAACCTTTATATCCTCTCTTTATTTGCTCTAGTGACTAAAGTTATTTAGCACAAAAAGGTCTCATTCTCTGTAACTCTATTCAAAGAAGCCAGCTATTTTGGATAACGGAAAATTTATATCAAATACTTACCGTAATTTTCCTTTCCTGATGGACTCCATGGCAGCCTACGTATGGGTTAATCCCGCCTCTCCTAATTCATAGGACCCAACTCCCATAAATCTTTGCTTCTAGTCAAAGACCACGTTCCGTAACTTAGCCTACTCCAGCAAATGGGAGGGAACTCCTGCTGCCATGGAGTCCATCAGGAAAGGAAAATTACGGTAAGTATTTGATATAAATTTTCAGTTTTCCTGACAGACTCCATGGCAGCCTACGTATGGGAAATGACTAACCATACACACCCGGGTGGGCAATTGCTGGTTAAAGAAAAGAATGTTTAATTGGCACCGTCGACAGATAAGACATTCAAACCAAAATTAACCGAAGACAAGGAAGCCGGTTCTACACAATAGTGTGTCATAAAAGTATTAATCGACGACCATGAGGCCGCTTTACAGATCACTTCCGGGGAAACATGACGGGAAGCTGCCCACGATGTAGAAACGCTCCTGGTAGAATGAGCAGTAACCGCTTCTGGGGGAGCCAGACCCTTAGCCTTATACGCCCTTTGGATGGCTTGGACAATCCAAGATGCTATAGTTCTTGAAGAAGCACGTAAACCTCTATTTTTCCCATAAAAGTAGATGAATAAGTGGTCAGAATTCCGGAAAGGAGCTGTGGCTTCTAGGTATTGCCTTAAGACTTCCCCAACATCTAGAGGATAAATATTGGAGTCTTCATCTGCCTGGAAAATTGGAAGGACAATTTCTTGATTTTCATGAAAAACAGTTGTTACTTTCGGATTTGATCCTAACATAGGAATCAAGACTGCCCGATCTGGGAAAAAGGTTAGAAACGGCTCCTTGCAGCCTAGAGAACTAATCTCAGAGACCCTTTTGGCCGATGTTATGGCCACTAGAAAAGCAGTTTTAAGAGAGAGATCCTTAATAGATGCTTGTCCCATATGCATATCTGAGAAAAAATCCTTTCTCTGAGGTCTGAGTCTTCTTGCCCCTTTGAAGAACTGCCTAGTGAGAGGATGCTTGGCCCATGAGACACCTGAAAATGCAGAAATCGCAGAGACCTGAACCCGCAAGGAACTTACAGATAGGGACAAGTCTAGAGCCGTTTGTAGAAAACCAATAACATCCCGTATCTTCGGATCTCTACATGAGCCGTTGGATGTAGACACATATCCTCTGATAAACTTTGTTGGTACCTGGTCTTCTGGCATTTAGTAGAGTAGAAATGGCTGTGTCAGGACAGCCTAATGCTTCCAACCTTTCCCTTTCAAAAACCAGGCCATCAGATGGAGCTGAGATGGGCAAGGGTGATAGGTTGTTCCCTGTGACAAGAGGTCCGGTCTGAGAGGGAGAGGAACTGGATCCTGGTAGCTGAGTTGTAACAAGAGAGGGAACCATGGCCTGTTGGGCCAGTATGGAACAACCGCTACTACTTCGACTTCTTCCCATCTGAGCCTGGACAGAAATCTGAGAATGACCGGAACCGGGGGAAAGGCATAAGCCTTGTGGAACCTCCACTGGTCCGTAAGTGCATCCACTCCGAAGGCCTGGGGACAACGACACCTCGTGTAATACTTCTCCAGCTTGAAATTGCACGGGGAGGCAAACAGGTCCACCTCTGGTAGAACTCCCAGAGACAGAATCCAGTTAAACACCTCGATGTGGAGAGACCATTCATTGTTGTCCAGGGAAAACCTTGACAGAAAATCCGCCTGGACATTTTGAATTCCCGGAAGATAGACTGCCGTTAGATTCAACAGATTCGACTGGGCCCAAGACATGATTGGCCTTACTTCCCTCAACAAGGAAAGACTGCGGGTGCCCCCTTGTCTTTTGATGTAAGAAACAGCCGTCGTATTGTCCATCCTTAGAAGGACTGACGATCCTGATGTTAGGTGGAGAAGGCCTGTAAAGCACGGAAGGCGGCCCGGAGTTCCAACACATTTGAGACTACCTTCTGGGATGGGAAATCCCACATGCCTTGGGCTACTGCCGACAAGCATAGAGCACCCCAACTTCTGCTGCTGGCGTCCGTTGTCACTGTTACCTAGGAGACCGGAGCTATTGAATGGCAATTCAGAAGATTCTTCTGCTGTAACCACCAGGGAAGACTCTCCCTCATTGAAGGGGTTATCCAAACTAGATGGTCTCGGGAGTCCGGATCCCACTGTTGGAGAAAGCCCTTCTGAAAGGGTCGCATTTTCCATTGCGCCCATTTCACCATTGGAGCTGTGGCCACCATGGTACCTATTATCATCAGACACTGTGAGGCCCTGAGAAGGGGAGATGACATTGCGAGAGATTCTGTCGCGAATCACCGGAATCTTCTCTAGAGGTAAGGAGATTGTACTCTTTACTGTGTTGAATCGGGCTCCAAGAAACGTTAAGGACTGAGTTGGGATTAGATGACTTTTCTCCCTGTTCAATAGCCACCCGAATTTCGTCAGGGTAGAAATGACCTGATCTCGATGTGACAAGAGATGGTCTCTGTTTTGAGAGAGTAAGAGTAGATCATCCAAGTAGTGGTGCAATCGAATCCCTTTGACCTGGATTAGAGCCACGATAGCCAGTAAGAGCTTGGAAAACACTCAAGGCGATGTGGTAAGCCCGAATGGGAGACATGTAAACTGAAGGTGTGTTTGACCCACTGCAAAACGGAGATACTTCTGAAACTCCCTTGCGATAGGAACATGAAAGTAAGCATCTTTCAGGTCTATGGAAATAAGCCAGTCGCCTGGTTGGATCGTCTGGCGTATTGTTAGCAATGTCTCCATCTTGAACCTTTCTTTCTTTATAAATGTGTTCAGGTGTGTCAGATCGATGACCGGCCTCCAGGAACCGCTCTTTTTGAGGACCATGAAAAGGGGAGAGTAAATCCCTTTGAACCTTTCCTCGGTTGGAACCCAAATAGCGGCTCCTTGGGCCAACAGGGATTCTGTATAAGACAGGAGAATTTGTCTCTTTTCTTCTGAGTGTGGCAGAACTGTCGGAACAAACCGGTGTATGGGCGGGCTGCTGAAGACCCAGGAATGGCCCGCTGACACTGTATTGATTGTCCAATAGTCTTTGACCGAGGCTGCCCAGACGTGCTGGAAAAGGAGTAACCGGGCCCCAACCCGCTCCGCCGGGACAGGCTTTATATCAAAAAGACTTGGAAGGCTCCCGCCCCCCAGATGTAGCTGACTTTGAGGACTTCTGGCCAGAGGGCTGATTTCTCCTCCAATTTTTTCTAAATTTGCGACCAGGCCTGTAGCGACAGGCATCTCTAGCGCGTTCTGGATCCGACCTATGTTGAGATCTTCTCTGGCCCAGGAGACGGCGATCCTGGGGTAAGAACCCCGACTTACCACCTGTAGCGCGTGTAATGGCTGAATCCAATTTGTTCCCAAAAAGGGAATTCTGCACCATGCCTGTTTGGAGGCAGGATCAGCAACCCAAGGACAAAGCCACAAGGCACGCTTGGCCGTAACAGAGGAAAGCATAACACGTGCTACTAAGCGAATAATATCATAATTCCTCCCCCAGGAAAACCGAAGCAAGTCTCAGATCATGTATTGGTGATCTCCTGACCAAATCTTCAGACATACTGCCCAGGGTTGCACCAACCTCATCCGTCCAGGCCTCCATAGCTTTTGATAACGCTGCCAGGGCTAAGGCTGGTTTACAAGCCATACCTGCTGTTATATAAATACATTTCAAGTCCGTATCAATCTTTCTTTCTAGGCCATCCCTGAAGGACACAGTATCTTCCAGAGGGAGTGTAACATTTCTCACTAGCCTCATCAAGGCTGCATCAATGAGAGGGGCCGACTCCAGATGTTTCACCTCATTGCTCTTAAATGGGTACATTTTTGAAATTTTTAAAATCAAGGAGTTTTTCCTCTCAACTTTACTCCATTCGTCCATGATAATTTCGCCAAGTTCACCCAAGAAGGGAAAGTTTGGGCGCTCCTTCTTGAGATGTTTAAAGTATTTCCTCTGTTTAGAGGGAGCTTCTACAGGATCTTCCCATCTCAATGTCTCCTTGACCGCTCTGACCAACTGCGGAACTAAGGAAAAGTCAAAACCGGCACCAGGTTCCAAACCTTCAGTCTCACTGTCAGAAGAACCGGTAAATGAGGGACTATGACGAGAGGGACCAGGAACCTCTGTATCCGAAATATCAGTGGCTAGAGCCGTACCGGAGGGAGGGATAAATGGTTGATCAGAATCTGCTTTATTCAGTGATTCCTGAACTACTCTCCTGACCAGAGCTTCCACTTGCTGGTCCCCAGCTCCTCTTTCCTTCATGGCTCTTTCATAACATAGCTCGCAGAGGGATTTACCCTCTGGGACCTGAGCATTACATCCCCAGCAGGCTCTTTTCACTGAGCGGCTGGCATGGCGGTGAGAATAGTGACCAGACTCAGACTTAGACCTTTTTTTACTGTGTCTGGACGGTGACCTAATATGTCTAGAACTTGACGTGGAATGGTGATGTTGCGACCTAGACTGGTCCGAATCTTTATGCGCTGATAACTGAGGATCAGACCTAGAAGGGCTGGAAAGAGAACATGCAAAACAAAGTCATCCTGATCCTAACCCAAGCAATACAGGCAGAATGAAAGGAAAAGATTCATTCCTACCTGCGGCATAAGGGTTGGCCACTGGGGAGCGGCGATACTTCCATAGTGGCAGACTCAAACAGCTAAGAGTAAAACAAAAACACAGTGCTTGCAGAGTACATAATACAGGGCAGACACAACTGACATAGGGAAAAAAAAGGGACATACCTTGAGAAAACAGAGAAGCAGACACCGGGATCAACAGCCTGAGCTCAAAAGCATCCCAATCAAATAGCTGTCTCTGACAGCTATTTGAATCTGCCGCCGAGTGATGATGTCATCGCGCCAACAGCGTACTTGCGCCGAGACTGACGCCACCGTACAACGCCCGCGCGCATGCGCGGCCGCCACCATCTTGCCCCGACCGCGCCTGTGCAAACCAAGCCTTGATCTCAATCGAGACTCGGCAGCTGCGCAGATCGAAGCAGGAAGCAGCGAGTTGGAACGCTGGAGCGTCCCAGCGCCATGATCAGGAAGACCACTAGACAAAAAACGGTACAAAACACACAAAAACTGCTGCTATAGAGATAAAATGTGTATACATTACCAGTCCCGCACAACACATGATCCGACCTGGTACTGGGAGCTTGAAGTACTCATAGTGCACCCGGGGCATCATAAATGGGGGGGCCTCCTGCTAATAGCAAGGACGTTTGGCCAAATTGCTGCTTGCCAGCCAATGGCTGGTTAGTAAGCTCTTCATGGCATCGCATCAAAATCGCCCGTGCCCACCCTGCTAATAGCTGGGAAATTGGGCTCCAGAAAGAACAACCATCCTGAAATTCGTGCACAAACCAGCCGGCCTGGATCCAAACTTCATAAGGTAAAACACCTTGGTCCTAGGAGGAGGACAAAAAAGGAACGTGGTCTCTGACTAGAAGAAAAAATTTATGGGAGTGGGGTCCTATGAGATAGGAGAGGCGGGATTAACCCATACGTAGGCTGCCATGGAGTCTGTCAGGAAACATATTTTGCAGAGTGTTCTGTTGAGTTGTATTGATGTTAATGGCTTGTGGGTTGAGAAGACAGAAATGAGCGAATCTGACCTATAAAATAAAGTGTCAGTTCCCTCCACTTCTGCTGACCTGATCCCATAGGTCTCTATGATCAAATGAGGGTTTGGCTGAATTTGGATCATACTACGTATTTTGTACTTCTTTATTACTGCAAGGTTTAAGTTACCAATTAGCCCTTTTCATAGTGATATATTGTTCAGATAAAAGTACCTTTATGATCTACAGTGTAATATTTTGCACTTTCATGTGTCCCTTCTACTACAGTAAGCAAACTTGATATTGTGCAAGTCTCTTATAATTGGTGATTGTGAAAATGCCTGAATCCAGGGTGTTAGAGGTGATGGAGGATTTGCAGATTCGGGGCAACCAGTGGAGTACAGATTCTATTAGCGATCCTTATGAGGGTAGCGCTACATTGACAACACAGGGCTGTGGGTGTACACATGCTGCCACTGTGAAATTTTGTTTCCTGTCCATAACAGAAACGGTATCCTCAGTTTCTTTGTGTGTGCACAGTGCCTGCTGACCGCGTCCCATTCCAGTGAATGGAGTTGCCCTGCAAGCACCCCCCATCTGTGTGCAACGCATGCGGTGCTCTCGTGTGGGGTTAAAAAAGGCGGTAAAGAGGTAATAAAACACCTCACTGCCTGCCAAATGCTCTCTGAAAAGCGATCTGAATGCTGATTGCTCTTCAGAGACCAAAACACATCTAAACAAGTCCCTAAATGCTAGGGTTGGGCAGGAATGGGCTAAAACAGAGGAATCACAAACGTGTAAAAACCCCATCAGTTACTCTAACTAGCAGATTGTGGTGGGGGAGATGGGGAAAGTTTAGTCCTAGTGCAGAGCTCACTCACTCACCCCAGGCTGGTCTCTAGTGGCTCAGAGGAATCCATCTTGCAGCCGCCATGTAGTGCTTCAAATTTCCCACCCACACATCAGACAGATATGAAGAGAGGGGCAGGACAAGGCATTGCCTCTCCTGTCTGTGCAGGGGGGGGGGGGCATTCTGGCTGAGCTCTGTCAGACACTCAGCCTTGACTATCCCTGGACAGCAACTAAAATACCTAAATATATCTGAGAGCAGAAGAAGTCATGTAAAAAGCAAAGCCCAGGAATAAGTGGGGCAGTTGGGGAGTGTCACGTACCTGGTTGGAGGCCGAAATGCAGAGAGAGCTCCCCTTGCAGCTGAGTGCAGTTACCCCTGAAGTACAGAGGGTGTAGTGCCCACAGAAGCAAAGTCGCCAGATGGATTCCGGGGAGAAGAGCTGGTGGACACCTGAAGAATACTGGGTAATACAGGAAACACAGTTGGACCGAAGTCTCTAGGAATCCTCGGTAACACTTGGCAAGGTGCGGACAAGGCACAGTAGTGGAAGCCAGGCCAGGGGTCAAACAAAGTAGATCTGGCAGGTTGCAAAAACGCAGCAGCCAAGCCAAAGGTCTGATATCAGATAACTGTAGCAAAGTCCGTGATACAAGCCGGGATTAGGTACTGGAAAAGGCAACAAGTCGGTAAAGCAAGCCAGGGGGTCAAACCAGGAGAGCAGATCAGACAGGTCAGGAACAAGCCGGGTCACAACGGAAAATCCAAACAGCAATTGCACAGAGGCTCAGGAACACAGGAAGTCTGATGACAATCCAGCAATGAGATGGGCTCAGCAGTAGTCTTATATAGGCCAGCAAGTGGCCGCATCTGTCGTGCTGTGCGTTCATCAATTGCGTGTTTGCCTGTTGATTCCATTGCAAATCTGTGTGCGCCCGATCGCACCTCTTGTATTACTGCGCACGGGGATGGGCTGGAAGTGACCATTACCAGTAATGGCACTATTGCCAGTTCTCCTTCTGCCATTTCCCTGACAGGGAGTGTTACAATCGGAGCAGGAATAGAACGTAGGTCCTGTGTTATGCTGTGCCTGGTGAGCAGGTTTGTGTGCTGAATTCGCTGGACACTGCTGGAGATTAGAACCAGGAGGTGGGGATGGAGGGAGTCTGCTGCAGTATTGGCAGTTTGGGGACTATCCCATAATGCTGTGGTGATCCAGTACAGGAGGAGAAGGTCACCATCACACCTATTGCTGCCAGCTATGTGGGAGCCCCCCCCCCACCATGCAGTAAACTCCTCCCCACCAGAGGACTGTCAAGAAGGGAGTTGGTGAGAGGATCACAGACCCACCATTAGGTTGTAACCACCTTCTAGCAATTTACAGTTGCAGACCTATTATTAACCACTTCAATACAGGGCACTTAAACACCTTCCTGCCCAGACCAATTTTGAGCTTTCAGCGCTGTTGCACTTTGAATGACAATTGCGCGGTCATGCTACACTGTACCCAAATTAAATTTTTATAATTTTTTTCCCACAAATAGAGCTTTCTTTTGGTGGTATTTGATCACCTCTACGGTTTTTATTTTTTGCGCTACAAATAAAAAAACACCGAAAATTTTAAAAAAATATATGTTTTTTTTTTGTTTCAGTTTCAAAACTTTGTAAATAAGTACGTTTTCTCCTTCACTGATGGGCACTGATGGGGCTACACTGATGGGCACTGATAAGGCGGCACTGATGGGCACCAATGATGTGGCACCAATGAAGTGGCACTGATGAGGTGGCATTGATGGACACTGATATGTGGCACTGATAGGCGGCACTGATGGGCGACACGGATGGGCACTGATAGGTGGCACAAATTGGCACTGATAGCT
The DNA here is from genome assembly GCF_037356315.1 of Lithobates pipiens. Taxonomy (NCBI): domain Eukaryota; kingdom Metazoa; phylum Chordata; class Amphibia; order Anura; family Ranidae; genus Lithobates; species Lithobates pipiens. Next base: position 452,500,169 of record NW_027507903.1, read on the forward strand.
GGCACGGATTGGCATGGATGGGCGGCACAGATGGGCATGGATAGGCGGTTTGATGGGCATGGATAGGCGGCACAGATGGGCATGGGTGGGCACTGATAGGCGGCACAGGTGGGCACTGATAGGCGGCACAGGTGGGCACTGATAGGCGGTATTGTTGTTATACTGTACTAATGGATGCCAATCAGTGCCAAACAATAATGCATGCCAATCAGTGATGCCCATTGTGGGCACTGATTGGCATCCATTATGGGCACTGATTGGCATCCATTGTGCTGACTGGCATCCCTGGTGGTCTAGGGAGGATTACCCTTTGCTGGGCATCCCTGGTGGTCTGGTGGCATCCCTGGTGGTCCAGTGTGGGCATCCTCGGGGGGACTGTGCTGATAATCGATCAGCACAGACCCCCCCTGTCAGAGGAGCAGCCGATCGGCTCTCCTCTACTCGCGTCTGACAGACGTGAGTGAGGAAAAGCCGATCACCGGCTCTTCCTATTTACACTGTGATCAGCCGTGATTGGACACGGCTGATCACGTGGTAAAGAGTCTCCGTTGGAGACTCTTTACCGAGATCGTAGTTGCCGGGTGTCAGACTGACACCCCGCAACAACGATCGCCGCGATGCGCGCCCCCGGGGGCACGCAGCGGCTCATAATCCTGATCACGTCATATGACGTCCGATCAGGATTATGAAACCACTTTGCCACCGTCAATTCCCTATAGGGCGGGCGGCAAGTGGTTAAGCTGCATTCACATGTTAACAACATACAATCAGAGACCCCTCTCATCTGCTGCTGTGCGAATTGCCAAGCTATTGTGGGCAGAGTCCTATGTGGTCCAAAAGTCTGTCCTATAAAGTGCTGACATTGTTGTTGCTTTCATATCTGACTGTTATCACTGCATATGTCCCAGTCCCCAGCTGCTGCGTCTGGGTCTGGTCCCTTTTGTACTTACTTGGTTCAAAGGATTTTTCTTCTAAGTCCAACATTCGCAATATACTGATGCTATAACCCAATCTATTGACGTTTTCTCTTCACTGTACGTGCCAGCAGTCTTAAAGGGCCCCAATGTAGCCAGCTAAAAATCCACCACAAACACTTGCCCAGTTTATTCTGAGAGGAGAGCTGTGTTTAACTATAAGTCTAAATTTGGACGGTCTAAACCTAGCCCCTTTGTTACATAGTTACATAGTAGGTGAGGTTGAAAAAAAGACACAAGTTCATCAAGTCCAACCTATGTGTGTGATTTTATTTCAGTATTACATTGTATATCCCTGTATGTTGCGGTCGTTCAGGTGCATATCTAATTGTTTTTTAAAATTATCGATGCTTCCCGCTGAAACCACTACCTGTGGAAGAGAATTCCACATCCTAACCGCTCTTACACTAAAGAACCTCTACGCAGTTTAAGTTTAAACTGCTTCTTGTTTTTAGTGAATGGCCGCGTGTCTTATTAAATTCCCTTTCACGGAAAAGTTTTATCCCTATTGTGGGGTCACCAGTAGGGATGAGCTTGATGTTTGAGTCGAACATACGTTCGACTCGAACATACGTTCGACTCGAACATTGGCTGTTCGCACGTTTGGCGAATACCGAACGTTATGGGCTGTTTGCGCCAAATTTGTGTGGCGCTCACGGCCCACAATGCACTGGGCCATCGCAGTGCATTGCTGGCTCATGATTGGTCAAGCATGCACTGTGACCCCGCATGCTTGGCCAATCACAGCGCCGGCAGCGAGGAGAGCCATGATTGGCCACAAGCAGGATGCCTGTGGCCAATCATAGCTCAGGCTGTGTAGTACACGCCCCACACTATATAAGGCCGCCAGCGCGGCGGCCTTGTGTAGTGTGTTGGCGTCTGTAGCAGTTAGTGGGTGTTCTCTGTGTACCTTCAACACAGTATACACCATTCGTTATCGGCCGATTTAGCATTCTTGCTCTTCTGTAATTGAGCTTTTAGCAATCTGCAGGAGTTTGTGGGTGCTGTCTGCATGCCCTGAGCACAGTATACACCATTATATCCACCTATATACAGTGGTGTGAAAAAGTGTTTGCCCCCTTCCTCATTTCCTGTTCCTTTGCATGTTTGTCACACTTAAGTGTTTCGGAACATCAAACCAATTTAAACAATAGTCAAGGACAACACAAGTAAACACAAAATGCAATTTGTAAATGAAGGTGTTTATTATTAAAGGTGAAAAAAAATCCAAACCATCATGGCCCTGTGTGAAAAAGTGATTGCCCCCTAAACCTAATAACTGGTTGGGCCACCCTTAGCAGCAACAACTGTAACCAAGCGTTTGCGATAACGTGCAATGAGGCTTTTACAGCGTCCTGGAGGAATTTTGGCCCACTCATCTTTGCAGAATTGTCCTAATTCAGTTACATTAGAGGGTTTTCGAGCATGAACGGCCTTTTTAAGGTCATACCACAACATCTCAATAGGATTCAGGTCAGGACTTTGGCTAGGCCACTCCAAAGTCTTAATTTTGTTTTTCTTCAGCCATTCGGTGGTGGACTTGCTGGTGTGTTTAGGATCATTGTCCTGCTGCAGAACCCAAGTTCGTTTCAGCTTGAGTACACGAACAGATGGTCGGACATTCTCCTTCAGGATCTCTTGGTAGACAGCAGAATTCATAGTTCCTTTTATCACGGCAAGTCTTCCAGGTCCTGAAGCAGCAAAACAGCCCCAGACCATCACACTACCACCACCATATTTTACTGTTGGTATAATGTTCTTTTTATGAAATGCAGTGTTCCTTCTACGCCATATATACTTGGACACACACCTTCCAAAGAGTTCCACTTTTGTCTCATCGGTCCACAGAATGTTGTCCCAAAAGTCTTGGGGATCATCAAGATGTGTTGTGGAGAAATTGAGACGAGCTTTGATGTTCTTTTTGCTCAGCAGTGGTTTTCTCCTTGGAACTCTGCCATGCAGGCCATTTTTGCCCAGTCTTTTCCTGATGGTGGAGGCATGAACGCTGACCTTAACTGAGGCAAGTGAGGCCTGCAGTTCCTTGGACGTTGTTGTGGGGTCTTTTGTGACCTCTTGGATGAGTCGTCGCTGCGCTCTTGGGGTAATTTTGGGCGGCCACTCCTGGGAAGGTTCACCACTGTTCCATGTCTTCGCCATTTGTGGATAATGGCTCTCACTGTGGTTCGCTGGATTCCCAAAGCTTTGGAAATGGCTTTATAACCCTTTCCAGACGGATAGATCTCAATTACTTTCTTTCTCAATTGTTCCTGAATTTCTTTGGGTCTCGGCATGATGTGTAGCTTTTAAGGATCTTCTGGTGGACCTTACTGTGTCAAGCAGCTCCTATTTAAGTGATGCCTTGATTGTGAACAGGTGTGGCAATAATCAGGCCTGGGTGTGGCTAGAGAAATTGAACTCAGGTGTGGACAACCACAGTTATAGTATGTTTTAACAAGGGGGGCAATCACTTTTTCACACAGGGCCATGATGGTTTGGATTTTTTTTCACCTTTAATAATAAACACCTTCATTTACAAATTGCATTTTGTGTTTACTTGTGTTGTCCTTGACTATTGTTTAAATTGGTTTGATGTTCCGAAACACTTAAGTGTGACAAACATGCAAAGGAACAGGAAATGAGGAAGGGGGCAAACACTTTTTCACACCACTGTAGCTATCTATATTGCTCTTCTGTAATCGAGCTTGCAGTCAGTTGTAGGAGATTGTGCGTGTTGTCTGCGTGCCCTGACCGCACTATACACCATTATATCCACCGATATAGCTAGCTATATTGCTCTTCTGTAATAGAGCTTGCAGTCAGTTGTAGGAGATTGTGCGTGTTGTCTGAGTGCCCTGACCGCACTATACACCATTATATCCACCTATATAGCTAGCTATATTGCTCTTCTGTAATAGAGCTTTCAGTCAGCTGTAGGAGATTGTGGGTGTTGTCTGTGTGCCCTGACCGCAGTATACACCATTATCCACCTATATAGCTCTTCTCTAATTGAGCCATCTGCAGGAGTTAGTTGGTGTTGTGTGCCTCCAGCACAATATACACTACCCAATTGCTGGTTTTCCCATCTCCCTTCAGGCCATTACCATGTCTGGAAGGCCAACAAGGAGAGGCAGACAGGCGCGAGCCGATAAAAGAGGGCAAGCAGGCTCTGTGTCTAGAGACAACAGTGCTGGTCGTGGACGCGGTGCATCGTCATCATCAGCACGTGGCCATGGGACACGCTTGTCCTTCTTTTCGGCAGCTGGACATGTTGAGCCGCATCATGCCGAAGACTTGGTAGAGTGGATGACCAAGCCCTCTTCATCCTCCTCATCCTCTCTCACCCAGGCTCAGGGTACTAGCAAAGCAGCTGCCAATGCATCGTCTTCCCTCGTCTCAATGTCATCATCAGTGACTCCTTCCCTAGACCCACCACGTCCTCCTGAGGAGTCCCCTGAACTCTTTGAGAACAGTGTTGGGTACATGCTCCAGGAGGATGCCCAGTGTTTTGTAGGCTCTGATGATGATACTCAGCTAGAGGAAGGCAGTAGCGTGAGCGCAGAGAGAGGGGATGCTCAAGAAGGACAGCAATCTGGCAGTCATGTTCCACAAGCTGCAGCATACTGCCAGGTTTTCTCCAGCGATGAAGAGGGTGGGATGATGAGGGCACTGACTCCACGTGGGTGCCTGGTAGGAGAGAGGAGGAGGAGGCACATGTCCAATGAGGCAGGATGCCCTCCGGGGGCCAGCTTAGGGGCAGCACACCGACTGAATCACACCGCAGAGCTCTGCCTGTGCAGGACGCTGCCTCTGCGCGTTATTCTAAAAGTTCTTTGTTGTGGGCCTTTTTTGAGACGAGTGCATCAGATCACTATTTGCAACATATGTCTCAAGCGTATCTCGCATGGCCAAAACATCAGCCTCTTGGGCACCACATGCTTGACCAGACATATGTTGACCTGCCATGCAGCTTGTTGGCAAGCGTACATCAAAGACCCACACCAAAGAACAAAGCGGACCTCTTCTTGCTCCTCATCAGCTGGGATCTCCAACCCCACTAGACCTTCAGTCCTCTCTGAAACCTGCTCTGAGAGGAATGAAGGTGTAGAATTAGGTGTGTCAAAGCCAAATGCTTCCAGGCACTCTGCTAGCAGTACACCCACGTCTGATTATAGCAGGCAAATTTCCCTGCCCCAGCTACTGGACCATCGAAAGAAGTTCACTCCCAGCCATTCACATGCCCAGCGGTTGAATGCTAGCTTGGCTAAATTGCTAGTACTTCAACTGCTGCCTTTTCAGTTGGTAGACTCGGCCCCCTTCCGTGAGTTTGTACAATGTGCGGTTCGTCAGTGGCAGGTCCCCAAACGCCATTTTTTCTCACGGAAGGCGATTGACTCATGGTCCAGCAGGCATGGACAGGGACGTTACCTGTCTTTCACGGCCCATTGGTTCACTCTTCTGGCAGCTGAGAAGGATGCAGGACAAGGTGCAGTAGTGTTGGAGGTTGTTCTGCCACCACGCCTCCAAAATGCTACTACTGGTTGTGACACACCTCTCTCCTCCACCCCCTCCTCTTCTTCCTCCATGGCCTCTTCCAGTGCTCTGTCCTCAGAACCAGCGGTGCTCCGCAGACGTTCAAGGGGCTACGCAAGTACGCAGGCAAAACGATGCCATGCCGTGCTTGCGCTGGTTTGTTTGGGGGACAGGAGCCACACTGGGGCAGATATTTTGTCAGCTCTGCAGGGGCAGGCCGAGAGGTGGTTGACGCCACGCCAGCTTAAGCCAGGAATGGTGGTTTTCGACAATGGCACCAACCTCCGCTCCGCCCTCCGACAGGGACAACTGACCCATGTGCCCTGTGTGGCTCACGTCCTTAACCTGGTGGTGCAGCGGTTCTTGGGCAGGTACCCGGGCTTACAGAATGTCCTGAAGCAGGTCAGGAAAGTCTGTGTGCATTTCCACCGATCATTTAATGCCTGTGCTCGGCTGGCTGAGCTGCAAAAGGAGTTGAACCTGCCCAAGAACCGCCTTATATGTGACATGCCCACCAGGTGGAACTCAACGTTGTCCATGCTGCAGCGACTGCACACGCATCAGAGGGCCATCAATGAGTACCTGTGCGATTATGGCACCAGGACAGGGTAAGGCGGAGCTCGGCTTTTTCTCACCACGCCAGTGGGGCATGATCAGGGATGCATGCACTGTCCTGTCACCGTTTGAGGAGGCCACAAGGATGGTGAGCAGTGACAGTGCATGCATCAGTGACACTGTACCTCTTGTCCACCTGTTGGAGCATACGCTGCGTGGAATAATGGACAGGGCACTTGAGGCAGAACAGAGGAAGGAAGAGGAGGACTTCCTTGCCTCTCAAGGCCCCCTTTATCCAGACAGTGTTCCTGCTGTCCCACCCATCACACAGGAAGAGGACGAGGAGGAGGAGGAGAAGGAGGATGATTGTGTCAGCATGGAGGTGGAGGCTGGCACTCAGCATCAGCAGCAGTCTTGTAGGGATGATTTACAGTCCCAAGAAACCCGTGGACTTGTACGTGGCTGGGAGGAGGTAGCTGGGACCATTACTGGCTGGCCACTCTCCTTGATCCACGGTACAAGGGTAAGGTTGCCGACCTTATCTTGCTATCGCAGAGGGAGCAGAGGATGAGACATCTCCAGGAGGCCTTGCAGAAAGGTCTGTGCTACGTGTTCCCAGAGACTTGAGGTTACAAACTCCTGGTCCTGGACAACGTGTTGCTGAGGCATCGGTCAGAAGGAGCGGTGGAGAAGGTGGCCATCTGACCAATGCGTTCAGACAATTTTTTAGTCCGCAGCCCCAAGGTATGATCGGTTCCAGCAACCATCGCCAGCGTCTGATTTACATGGTGCAGGAATACCCAGGGGCAAGATCAGACTTGGAGATCTTTCCAACTGAAAATCTGGGTTACTGGGTCTTGAGGATGGATCACTGGCCAGAGCTTGCACAATACAATACAATACAGACAGCTACTGGCCTGTCCTGTATCCAGCGTTCTTTCTGAATGCCCATTCAGTGTTGCTGGAGGCTTTTTAACCGATCACAGAGTGCGCCTGTCCACAGACACAGTTGATCGTCTCACCTTCATGAATCAGTCTTGGATCACCAGCTACCAAGCACCTGATGCTGATGTAACAGATTAATTTTTCAATGAATGTGAGATCCCTTGAAGACTGCCTATGCTGAGTGACTATCCTGTTATGCTGAGTGACTATCCTATTCCTCCTCATTGTTCATGTTTATAGCTTCTAAGAACATTTGCAGTGTTGTGGCACCACCACCAGTGCCTAAGACCCAATTTTTCTGCCCCTGTCACCAATGAATTATAAAGCGTATATTAAAAAATATAATTTTTAATAATAGTATTAAAAAACATGAGCACATACAAGATGAAAGGACAATCCTATACACAAATCTTTATAGGAAGCTGGAAAATACATCATACATGTTAAATTCTACATCAAATGCAAATCACACTTATTCTACTGCACTATGAAATAATGCATCAGCTATACCCAACGCGTTTCAAGACTTTGCTTATGTTGCTTTCTCTTCCTCAGGGGTGTGTGCGATTAAGGCAAAACATATACGTCTGCAATCAAACAAGAATAAGTTACATACATATAATGTCCTAACAAGAACACTTTATAGTCATTATGCATTATCTAATTCCATTAACTATAGTCTGAGAGCATATGCACTGACCATACAAATTGTAGGTGTTCCAGCATCCAAATTCTTTTTTTTTAATTTTTTAAAAACCAATATATGTATAATGCAGACAATAGCCCCTCTCTGGTCTCCAGCTCACTAGACAATTCAAGAACGCCCTCCAAAAGCAGCAAATTCCAATGCAGGTGAGATCCCCCACAAAGGATTAGAGGTCGACCGATATATCGGCCGATATTTGCCGTTTTTTAATTAATCGGCATCGGATTGAGCTGATAAAAAGCCCGATTTAGAACAGCAGGACTTGGAAATGACTTCTGTAATAGAAGTCAGTGTAAGTTGCCTGAGTCGTCATAGAAACGTCTTTCCTCCTCTCTGGGCAGGCTGCCAAGAAAAGAACAGAAAGATACAATGTTTACACTTGAATGAATGAAATCATCTGAGTGTGTAGAGTTCTCAGTTTAACCATTTAAAGGCTAAATCTTTTCTGACACTTGTTGCTTACAAGTAAAAGTCCTGTATTTTCTGCCAGAAAATCACTTAGACCCCCCAAAAAGTATATATATTTTTTTAGCAGAGATCCTAGGGAATAAAATAGCGGTTGTTGCAACATTTTATCACACAGCATTTGCGCAGAGGTCTTTCAAATGCATTTTTTTGGGGGGGAAAAAAATACACTTAATGATTTAAAAAAAAAAAAAAAAAACTAAAACAGTAAAGTTAGTCCATTTTTTTTTTTTTCGTCCAAAAGTTTTGAGTACTTGTTTTTATTTTATAGGCTGCTTGCACACTGGAGCGGGCAGGCGTTGATGGTAAAATGTTGCTAGTTTTAGCAGTGCTTTACCATCATTTTAGCGGTGCTATTCGGCTGCTAGTGGGGCGCATATAATCCTAGCTAGCGGCCGAAGAAGAGGTTAAATGCGCCCGTGAAGCACCGCTGCCAAATCGCATTGCATGCGCTTGGGCAGTGGTGCCCATTAATATCAATGGGCAGGAGTGGTGGAGAAGCGTTATACACCACTCCAAACGTGCTGCTTGCATCGCCTCAGTGTGAAAGCACTCTGTCTTTCACACAGACTGCAGGGGAGCCGTTTTGCAGGCACTTTACAGGCGCTATTTTTAGCCCAAAAGCGCCTAAAAAAACGCCCCAGTGGGAAAGGTGTCTGTTAGGTTTTATGAGATGAAGGGGGATAAAAAAATAAAAAAATAAAAAAATAAAAAATCGGCCTAACGGCTGGGTTCACACCACAGCGATGCGGGAACGCCGCGAATCCGCGGCGTTTTCCCGCATCGCATTACTCCCGCCGGCAGTTCACACTGCCCTATGCGAACGGCTGGGAGTGTCAATGATATGTTAATGACACCCCCAGATCCGTCCGCATATCGCAGTGCGATCTGCCAACTCGCACAGGAATCGGATCGCATGGTGTGAACACCCATGCGATCCGATTCTGTTGCGGACCAAAAAAAGGGTCCCGTGCGAGTTTGCTGCGGGAGCGATGCGAATTCAGCCATACTATCTGTATGGCTGAACTCGCATCGCTACGGAGATCGGATGTGATTTGCACTGCAGTGCGGTGCGAATCACATCCGGATCTCCCCCCGCAGCAGTGTGAACCCGGCCAACATATCGGCCCAAAAAAATCGGCATCATATATCGGCCATCGGCCGCCATGATTTCTAAATATCGGCATCGGCATCGGCCAGAGAAAAACCCATATCGGTCGACCTCTACAAAGGAGGAGGAATCCTCTATGTACCACAAATAAGGAAAGAAAAAAAAGAGGAGGAAATAGTGTAAAAATACTTATAAGATATAAAATATAATCAATATAAATAAATAAACATCCCTATAACTATTGCAGCAAGTACTAAACCAGCGAATTATATATATAGCCAAATGAAATCATATAAAGCATATCAACAATCGCAAATGTAGTATGCACTGCAATATATGCCTAAGTAACAATATACCGGTGTAATATAACAATCCCCTACCCAAAAGTAGCAGAAATCACAAAGAGAGTTTTTAAAAAAAAAAATTTACACATCCATACTATGTATAGAGTGAAACACAGCTGTAAACATTTTGTGCCCTATATTTTTTTTTGTGTTGTTTTCCCAAACAAAAATATATAAAGCCAATTAGCTATATATATTATTACACCGATATGTATAACATTGCTATCTCAGTATATAAATAAACCAATCAGTATATATATATATATATATATATATATATATATATAAACTACCTTGAGCCTGAGGGGATGCCGACTACTGGGAGAATCTATTGATGTATATAGACACAGAACCCAGTCACCACTTGTCTACACAGCTTATTCAGAGTCCTGGGCATGGTCAGATGCACTACCCTGGAATAAACAGGGAGACAGAGGGAGAAAAAACCCCACAACAGAAACCCTGGGTTAGAGCTGTATAATTATATGTAGCTTACAAAACAATGTGATCAGACAGACCGTTGTATGCAACACAATTGTATGCCTCCCCGGTCTGTCAGCCACACTAGTGCCATAAATAAAGACATTTCGATATAATATAAAGTATAAAACCCCGTGCTACCTGCTACATGCGTCCGTGGAATAAAGCCGATCTGTGTGTGATCCTCACCATCCACATCACAGGCGGCTAGATGCAGGGAAGATTTTAAAGTGGTTGTATACTCGATTTTTAAACTTTTACCTACAGGAAAGCCTATAATAAGGCTTACCTGTAGGTAAAAAAAATATCTCCTAAACCTGTACGGTTTAGGAGATATCCCCCTCGGTATGCGCCGCTGACTGCAGCGGCGCATGCGCACAAGGGGATTCTCGGCCTGAAAATCCAGCAGTGGCCGGCGGCCGGAATGAAATCTCCCGCGCGCATGCGCGGGAGTGACGATATCGCAGCTCCAGCCACTCACAGCGCCGGAGCCGCGATACCCAGAAGAAACGCCGAGGGAGCATGTCAGCTCCCTTGGCGTGGATCGGGCCAGATGTCGGGGCCTCGTTCTAAGGTAAGTATTTCATAATGAGCTAGTATGCGGTGCATACTAGCTCATTATGCCTTTTGCTTTGCAGGTTTAAAAAAAAAAATGTGCGGGTTTACTACCGCTTTAAGGTGGTTGGTTGGAAGCAATCAACCAATCATGGCGCCTCCACCGCTACCATGGTTACCCAGCAGGCATCATGCGTGGATGGAAGAACGCAATGCCGCAGGGACCACCACCCCAATCAATAACGACAGAGGTGGAACGTACGCTGCGCCGCCCCGCACCGCTGCCCCTCGACGCACGCACAGCAGTCACATGACCCAAGCATATGGGTCACGTGACCGAATGTAAATGCTGCCGGCGGCACAAAAACAACACCGGCGGCCCCCGTGCGCCGAGTGAGGGGACACAAAGCGCAATATGCCGCAATGGTGGCAAAGAAGAGGCCATATGAGATCCAGAGCCAGAGAGAGGGTACAGTACAGACAATGTCATTACAGAGCCAATTTAGCAAAACAGAGCACAAATAATAAAAATACAGATCATATCATTACTGAACCAATTTAGCAAAACAACGCACAACTATGTAAATAAATAAAAATAAGTATGACACAAAAAAAAAGGGGGCCAGCACTAATTGTCATCAGGTGGCTCCCACTCACACCCTCCGGAGGAAATGGGAATGGCCTAAATGATATAATTCCATTCAAGCCTGGAGGTGAGGTGACATTCAGACGAAAAATCCAGCGTTGTTCACGCTGGAGTAAGGTCCGGTTCCAGTCACCCCCCCCCCCGCATCCCCGAATGGACGCGGTCAAGAATGACAAATTAAACTCTTGGACATACTCCATCATGAACCTCAGTGACATGCCTACCAAGTGGAAGGCTGGGGGTAAATGTTTGCATGGAGGCCAAATGCCGATAGGCTCTTTTCCAAAACTCTTGGGCAGTTTTGCCCACACAGAAGCAACCGCACAGGAGAAGATATACTACTCCTGGCGTTTTGCAGTTTGCAAAATGTCGTGGCTGATAATGCTTACCATTAGGCAGCGTTAAATCTTAGATCACCAGTTACCAAGCACCTGATGCTGATGTAACCGATTAATTTTTCAATGAATGTGAGATTCCTTGAAGACTGCCTATGCTGAGTGACTATCCTATTCCACCTCATTGTTCATGTTGATAGCTTCTAAGAACATTTTTGTTTCAGGGCACTACCACCAGTGCCTAAGGCCCAATTTTTCTGCCCTTGTTTAACAGGGGCATGTAATTAAATTTTTTGATCAAATATTTTGCAGCAGGGCTCGTTCCTGTGCTCAACTAGAATATCTGTGAGGGGTTGCAGTGTTGTGGCCCCACCACCACTGCCTAAGACCCAATTTTTCTGCCCCTGTATAACAGGGGCATGTAATTACAATATTTGCTCTAATATTTCACAGCAGGGCCCATTCCTACGATCAACAAGAGTATCTGTGAGGCTTTACAGTGTTGTGCCACCACCACTGCCTAAGGCCCAATTTTTCTGCCCCTGTTTAACAGGGGCAACAGAATCTGTGAGGGGTTACAGTGCTGTGGCACCACCACTGCCTAAGACCCAATTTTTCTGCCCCTGTTTAACAGGGGCGTGTAATTGTGAGGGCTTACAGTGTTCTGTTACCACCACCAAAGGCCCAATTTTTCCCAATTTTTTTCCTGCCCCTGTTCAACAGGGGCATGTAATTACAATTCTTGATATAATATTTCACAGCAGGGCCTGTTCCAGCGCCCAACAAGAGTAACTGTGAGGGCTTACAGTGTTCTGGTAACACCTAAGGCCCAATTTTCTGCAGAGTATATAGGGCAGGCCATATAGTACATACAGGCGGTCCCCTACTTTCAAGCATCTGACTTACAAACGACTCCTACTTACAAACAGAGGAAGACAGCAGGAAGTGAGAGGAAATCTACCCCTAGGAAGGCAAATTCTCTCCTGTAAGAGTTAATATGGGAAAAAGGTGTCTCCATTGATGCTTTATCACCAATCCTTGTTTCCCTAATAACCCCAAATTTTCCAAATCCAATTGTCATTGGGACATAAAGTGAGGTGAAATCTTCTGAGCAGGGGCACAGACAGCAAAACAAATCTTACAGGAGTGATAACCCTTCCCTATGTTATCCAAAAAGCTTAAAAATGTATTTTTTGTCTGGAACTACATGTGCAAAATGTACCTGTTCTAAATTACAAACAGATTCAACTTAAGAACAAACCTACAGTCCCTGTCTTGTTTGGACCGCCTGTATACTGCTGTTCAGAGTATATAGGGCCTGGGGCGCCACACTTTTTTTTTTTTATTTGGGTGCGGGGTTCCCGTTAATGTCTATACAAGTCCCAAAGGGCCTCGTAATGGGATGGGGGGGTTACCCATGCCGTTTTTCTCTATAATTTTCATTCATATTGCCGTGACACGACATTACATTACAGCCGCAAGCAGTTTTAAATGACTTTTATTCCTTTAGAAATGTCCTTTTGTGCAGGAACTGTTCTAAACACGGGAAACACGCACCACTTTACAGGCATACTATAGTCACGCCCCAGGTATGATATTTAAAGGAATATTTCACTTTTATTTTTTTACTTTAAGCATCATTAAAATCACTGCTCCCGAAAAAGCGGCCATTTTTAAAACTTTCTTTTGCATTGATACATGTCCCCTGGGGCAGGACCCAGGTCCCCAAACACTTTTTTTAGGACAATAACTTGCATATTAGCCTTTAAAATTCACACTTGATTTTTCACGTTCAGGTCCCATAGACTTTAATGGTGTTCGAATCTTTGCGGGAGCTTTTGGTCCGTTCGCATGTCCTGCCCCGAACCAAACCAGGGGGTGTAAGACTCATCGCTAATAGAAATAATGAACATACAACTACACACAGAGAAACATGACAGATTTACCTTTCAAACAGAGCCTTCCAGTGCTGAGCTGTTGCTGCTCCCAGCGCTGTTTGAACAGGATGTCATTCTAGTGCACGCCCTTGCATCACTATTGCAGCACAATGCTCTCTGCAATCACAGCACACTGACGGGAGCTGAAGTGAATATCTATGCACAGGTTTAACCTCCAAAGTAATTTTATTTTTATTTATTACAGGTACTTATATATAGCGCTGTCAATTTACGCAGCGCTTTACACATATATATTGTAAATTCAAATCAGTCTCTGCCCTCAAGGAGCATACTTGACGACTTATTATAAGCTTACCTGTTGGACAAAATTTTAAGTTAGCGTTTAACCACTTGCCGACCGCTGCACGCCGATATACGTCAGCACAATGGCAGTGGTGGGCAAATGGGTGTACCTGTATGTCCCCTTTAATTGGCGGGGCTAGCAGGCACACACGCGCATGCCGCGTACAATGTGACCATGCCCGCGGGACCCGGGAAACTCGATGTCCACCGGTCTCCCGGTGATTGTGTCACGGAGCCACAGAACGGGGAGATACCTATGTAAACAAGGCATTTCCCCATTCTGCCTTGTGACATGACAGAGATCACTGCTCCCTGTCATCGGGAGCAGTGATCGCTGCCATGTGAGTGTAAGGCCACCCCCCCCCCCCACAGTTAGAATCACTCCCCAGGACACACAACCCCTTGATCGCCCCCTAACCCCTTCCCTGCCGATTTCATTTACACAGTAATCAGTGCATTTTTATAGCACCGATCCCTGTATAAATGACAATGGTCCCAAAATAGTGTCAAAAGTGTCCGATGTGTCCGCTATAATGTCGCAGTCACACTATAAATTTAATAAAAATTTATTATTAATTTAAAATAAAAATGCCCTAAAACTATACCCTATTTTGTAGATGCTTTAACTTTTGCGCAAACCAATCAATATACTCTTATTGTGTTTTTTTGTTTTTTTTTACCAAAAATAGTTAGAAGAATACATATCAGCTTAAACTGAGGAAAAAAATTAGCTTTTTTATATATTTTTGGGGGGTATTTATTATAGCAAAAAGTAAAAAATATTGCTTTTTTTTCAAAATTGTCGCTTTTTTTTGTTTATAGCGCAAAAAATTTAAATCACAGAAGTGATCAAATACCACTAAAAGAAAGCTCTATTTGTGGGGAAAATAGGACATCAATTTTGTTTGGGTGCAACGTCACATGACCACGCAATCGTCAGTTAACCACTTACAGACCGGATCATTTTGCTGGTCAAAGACCAGACCACTTTTTTGCGATTCAGCACTGCGTCGCTTTAACTGACAATTGCGCGGTCGTACAACGTGGCTCTCAAACAAAATTGACGTCCTTTTTTTCCCGCAAATAGAGCTTTCTTTTAGTGGTATTTGATCACCCCTGCGGTTTTTATTTTTTGCGCTATAACCAAAAATAGAGCGACAATTTTGAAAAAACACATTATTTTTTACTTTTTGTTATAATAAATATGCCCCAAAAATATATAAAAAAACATTTTTTTCCCTCAGTTTAGGTCGATACGTATTCTTCTACATATTTTTGTTAAAAAAAATCGCAATAAGCGATTATTGATTGGTTTGCGCAAAAGTTATAGCGTTTACAAAATAGGGATAGTTTTATGGCATTTTTATTAATAATTTTTTATTATTATTTTTTTTACTAGTAATGGCGGCGATCAGCCATTTTTATTGTGACTGCGACATTATGGCGGACACATCGGACATTTGACACATTTTTTGGACCATTGTCAGTTGTACAGCAATCACTGCTATATAAATGCAGTGAAGGGGTTAAGTGTTCCTAGGGGTGTGTTACTATCTGTGGGGGGTTGGGCTTTCATTTAATGAACACTGATCTCTGCTCCAATCATATGGAGCAGAGATCAGCATCACTAGTTGCTAGGCAGAATGGAGAAATGTTGTTTACAACGGCACTTCTCCATTCAGCCGTCCCGTGAGACGATCGCCGATATGCCCGCGGCGATCGAGTCCACGGGACCCGCGACCGGACTCACGGGGATCCTGACCTGCACGCAGGACAGCATTGAAGATTGGACGTACCTGTACGCCAATATGCCTGCCTGTGCAATTCTGCCGACATACATCGGCGTGCGCTGGTCGGGAACCGGTTAAAGCTGCGCAGTGCCCAATCGCAAAAAGTGCTATGGTCAGGAAGGGGGTAAAATCTTCTGGGGTTGAATTAATACCACTTTAAATGCCATAAAGGCTTTGCAAAGCACCAAGACTGAATCGGAGGAGAGTTAGGCCCCTTCCACACTGGGGCGTTTTTCAGGGGCCACAGCGCTAAAAATAGCGCCTGTATAGCGCCTGAAAGAATCTGGCCCCTTTCACTCCAGTGTGAAAGCCGGAGGGCTTTCACACTGGAGCGGTGCGCTAGCAGGACGGTGAAAAAAGCCCTGCTAGCCGCATCTTTGGAGCGGTGAAGGAGTGGTGTATTTACCGCTCCTAAACCGCTCCTACCCATTGAAATCAATGGGGCAGCTCGGCTATGCCGCCGGCAAAGGGCCGCTATAGCGGCGCTTTGTGGGCGGTTTTAACCCTTTTTTGGCCACTAGCGGGGGTATACCGCCGCTAAAACGATGGTAAAGCGGTGTTAAAAATAGCGCCGCTTTACCGCTGCCGCTGCCCCCGCCCCAGTGTGAAAGGGACCTTAGAGGATTTGGCCAGCTGGAGAGGGTGAGAAATGACCTCTTCTTTTGCAGGAACCTGTTGGCTTAAGGCCTTATTCCCACAAGGCGGATTCGCTCAGCAGAGTCCGCCAGCTCAGCAGGAGATCTCTCCGTTGATCTCCGCTGAGCCAGCAGATGACATCCGTCGCTCTATGGATCTGCATGGAGCATCCGTTCAGGTCCACCTAAAAAGCTGACAGGCGGACTTGAACAGTCCATTCGTGTGAAAGGGGCCTAAAACATTTAGGGACCTGACTGGGTATGTTTAGAAGACTGTATACTGTACTATACTATCTGTGTTAACCATCTTGCCTGGCAGCCACACTCACACAACTTGTTGACATGAAGGAATACACATGAAATAAGTAGCATCCTGTCAGCGAATAATGACAGACTGTATAGTTACTATGGGCTTCCTGTGGATTTTACCATTTTAAATTATTAGTCAGAACATTGGCTATAATCTCAAAATAAGATTAACCACTTTCAGACCGGACCAATTTGCTGGTCAAAGACCAGACCACTTTTTGCGATTCGGTACTGCGTCGATTTAACTGACAATTGCGCGGTCGTGCGACATGGCTCCCAAACAAAATTGACGTCCTTTTTTTCCCACAAATAGAGCTTTCTTTTGGTGGTATTTGATCACCCCTGCGGTTTTTATTTTTTGCGCTATAAACAAAAATAGAGCGACAATTTTGAAAAAAACGCATTATTTTTTACTTTTTGTTATAATAAATATCCCCCAAAAATATATATAAAAAAAAATTTTTCCCTCAGTTTAGGCCGATACGTATTCTTCTACATATTTTTGGTAAAAAAAATCGCAATAAGCGATTATTGATTGGTTTGCGCAAAAGTTATAGCGTTTACAAAATAGGGATAGTTTTATAGCATTTTTATTAATAATTTTTTATTATTTTTTTTTTACTAGTAATGGCGGCGATCTGCGATTTTTATTGTGACTGCGACATTGTGGGGGACCCATCGGACATGTTTGACACATTTTTGGGACCATTGTCATTTATACAGTAATCACTGCTATATAAATGCAGTGATTCCTGTGTAAATGACACTGGCAGTGAAAGGGTTAACCAGTGGGTGGCAGTGTAGGGGTTAAGTGTTCCTAGGGGTGTGTTACTAACTGTGGGGGGGTTGGGCTTTCATTTAGTGTACACTGATCTCTGCTCCAATCACATGGAGCAGAGATCAGCGTCACTAGTTGCTAGGCAGAATGGAAAAATGTTGTTTACACAGCATTTCCTCCATTCGGCCGCTCCGTGAGACGATCGCGGGGATGCCCGCGGCGATCGAGTCCGCGGGTCCCGCGACCGGACTCACGGGGGTCCCGACCAGCGCGGGAGCGCGCCGCCGGCGGCGCGCTCCCGATGGCAGGGCGGCATCGAATATTGGACGTACCTGTACGCCAATATGCCTGCCCGTGCCATTCTGTTGACGTACATCGTCGTGCGCTGGTCGGGAAGTGGTTAAAGTGATTTCTTTTTCATTTTTTTTTTTTACATTTGTATTAGACTAGAATACGTGTGTCTGTAGAATGGGATAAATACTGGATCCCTTAAAGAGAAACTGCAGTCTGCTCGCATAATTTGTAATAAATACATCTTTGCCATTCTGAAGCTTCCCTCCAACCATTTTGTATATTATTTTAAATATACTGTGATTCTGTACTTGCCAAATATGCTACAGAAATCTCCCTCCATTGAGTCTGGCTGCATCCATTTTAACTGTGGGCAGCTAAAGCTGCTGCCTGTTCACTTCCTGGATTTACACGTGCACACAGAGGCACACCTCTAGCTCTGCAGCTCTCATTGGCCCTCTTATGACTCATCCTCCTTCCCTTTCTGGCAAACTGAGAGAGAGAGAGAGAGAGAGCTGTGCATGATGTGATAAGCCTAGGCTTTTTTTCCAAGCAAGAAACAGGAAGTGGACTGTATAAGGTATTTACTGGCAGAAAAAAAAGTTTTACTATCCAAAGTAAAAACAACAAGGGCAGAAGATTTAATAGATGGAAAGATGAAAAAATGACCGAAGTTCCGCTTTAAGCATGGATCCCCTGTAGTATGAATGTATAATATTTTTGGAATGCTACTGAAGATATCACTTCTACCAGACAGAAGGTGCTGGACATATGGGGGGTTATTTACAAAAGGGAAATCCACATTGCTCTGCAAGTGCACTTGGAAGTGCAGTCGCTCTAAATCTAAGGGGTAGATCTAAAATGCGTGGAAGCTCTGCTGATTTTATCATTCAATCATGTGCAAGCTAAAATACTGTTTTTAATTTTCCTTGCATATCCCCCTCGAATCTACAGTGACTTTACTTTCAAGTGCATTTGCAGTGCAAAGTGGATTTTCCTTTAGTAAATAACCCCCATGGAACCCTTCCTGTTTTATTGGAAAATTAAAGTGTAGTGCTACCCCGGAGGAGCCGCTTGAGTCTGGCACACCTGGCAATAAAGTTACTGCAAACATCACCAATGAAAGATACACGTTATAGTAAAACACAGAAATAGTCTTTACTGTGCAATTTCTTTGAAATGGGAACAAACAACTGCAGTATATCTGAACAATAGGCAAATATGTCTCAAGTAAACTAACCGTTTAAAGCGGGAGTCCGCTGGGACTCCACGTTTTTTTTTTTTTTTAAAAGCCAGCAGCTACAAATACTGCAGCTGCTGACTTTTAAAATAGTGACACTTACCTGTCCAGCGCGCCCGCGATGTCGGCACCCGAAGCCGATCTCTAGATCGTCTGTCAGGTGCTGCCGCCGCCATCTTGGGTATGGGAATCAGGAAATGGAGCCTTAATTTTCCGGTTCCCTACTGCGCATGCGCGAGCCGCGCTGCGCAATAAGGACAGTCCCCGCTGCCTCTGGGATCTGTGTGTTTCCCAGCAGGCAGCGGGGCACTTGCGGAAAGGGGCAGGCACTTGCGGAAAGGGGCGTAATCTACGCCCCTTTCCGCAGAGAGCTATCCCGGAAGTGGGTGCAGAATACCTGTACTGTACAGGTATCTGCACCCCCCTCCCCCCTGAAAGGTGCCAATTGTGGCGCCGGAGGGGGGGAGGGTTCCGATGAGCGGAAGGTCCACTTTAGGGTGGACCTCCGCTTTAAGGACTGAAATCAGGAGCAATAGATATCAATGTTATTTTATGGTCTGCTCTCAGGGGACTCCTCAAGGCGAGTAACCCTGAGAGCAGAGGCAAACACTTTAACAATTGACAGATCACAAAATAGTAGACCCTGTAACGGATTGGTCACCACTACTTAAATTGGGCTCTATGAGTCCAGGCAGGAGGAGAGCAGAGGAATGACCTTTTCTTATGTCAGACCTCTACCTTATGTTCCCAGCCCCCACAGGCCCAGAAAACCTTAAACACTGTACCAAATGCAGCATTTAGTAATGTAACTGCATCAAGCAAGGTGGATTGCAAAGGTAATATATGCACTTAAACAGTTGAATATTCCTCAACGACAATTGGAAGGAATGAAACGGTTTGCACATTTTGTCAGCCTCATATATGTTCTCTTTTGGCTCCAAAGAATAATTTGGATATGCTACAGCTTTTGAGCACTTACCCAGATGCAGACGTCAAAAAATGTGCTCTCACAGTTGCTAAGAGACACCTTTGGTATCTGTCAGAAACAAACGTAGGATTGGCTTTTTTGGACGAACCTGCAAAGAAAAAGGAAGTGAAATGATTAGAGGGTAAAAACATGGTTTTTGAAGGAAAAGACCTGAGCCATTTCTTTACTACTAAAACAAAGACGTTCTTTGAATTGTTTGGGATCCTTGACGTGACAGAATACAAGGGATTGTATCGTTTAAAGTTGATTAATATAACGCATGTTTTGCCTATCATATTACCTATTAATCTTAGTGTATACTTTTCATAGTATTTTAAGTTTGTGATTTCTAGTTTTCCCAAAAGTAATTAACATTGAAAAATCTTATTTTATGCCTATTTTTACAAAACAAATCAAAGTGTGCAACCTCTAAATATTATCCAATCTTCTTGAAATTTAGCATATACCGTATTTTTCAGACTATAAGATGCACTTTTCCCCCCAGAAATATGGGGGGAAATGTGCCTGCGTCTTATGGTGCGAATATACGCTTGGCACCGCTCCGCGCCCCCGCTCCGGAGTGCCTCGGCCTTAGGAAAGGCCATCTTGGTGCACCCACCGTTTGCAATGTGGTCTCTCTGTCAAATGACGGAGTGATCACTTGTAAACAAACTGGCGTCATCAGATCTGTACTGATCTGTACAGTGGAGGGGAGAGATCGGATGGCAGCAGCGCTGTGGGCAGCATCTGTAGTGCCCACAGCGCTGCTCTGTGACAATTGCAGTCACAGCCATCCCTCCATACCCTGCCAATACTCTGCAATACTCTGCAATACCCTGCCAATACTCTGCAATACTCTGCCAATACTCTGCAATACTCTCCAATACCCTGCCAGTACTCTGCAATACCATGCAATACTCTGCAATACCCTGCCAATACTCTGCCATACCCTGCCAATAATCTGCAATACCC
This sequence comes from Lithobates pipiens, assembly GCF_037356315.1. Lineage (NCBI taxonomy): Eukaryota > Metazoa > Chordata > Amphibia > Anura > Ranidae > Lithobates > Lithobates pipiens. Next base: position 452,521,037 of record NW_027507903.1, read on the forward strand.
TGCCAATACTCTGCAATACTCTGCCAATACTCTGCCATACCCTGCCAATACTCTGCGATACCCTGCCAATACTCTGTCATATCCTGCCAATACTTTGTCATACCATGGCAATACTCTGCAATACCCTGCCAATACTCTGCAATACCCTGCCAATACTCTGCCATACCCTGCCAATGCTTTCTGTGGTAATGGTCACTCTGCATTTTCTATGGTAATGGTCACTCTGCATTTCATGGGCACTGGAAAATATTTTAGTACACCATTTGGTTCAGAATATTTTTATTTTATTTTTTCTTGTTTTCAACCTCTAAAATCTAGGTGCGTCTTATGGTCAGGTGCGTCTTATGGAGCGAAAAATATGGTATATATCTTTTACATCACTCAGACTTGGGGTGTAAGCAAAGTCTTCAAAAATGTTAGAGTTTATTTTTTTCATTAGAAAATGAAGCCTAGTAGAGATGGCCTTGCGGTTCGCCCAGCGGTCGGTTCGCGGCGAACTTTGCTCGTTCACGATTCATTAAACCGGCGGACTTCTTGCGCTGTTCACAGCGGACATATTTGTTTACATTGTGAAGAACTTTGACCCATGACACATCCATCATGGGGTACAGGACAGCCAATTGAGACATTTCAGCACATGGACATACCCCCAACCTTATAAATAGACCTGATCTGGCGGCCTCTGTCTTTTGTCAGTGTAGGGAAAGGACGCTGTGTGGAGCAGGGACAGTCAGTGTAATCACTAGCTATTACTATTAGGTCCACAAAAGTCCTTTTAAGGACTGGTATAGGTGTACAGTATATAGGGTACAGTATATAGGGTTGTAATACACTTATAATATACTTTCTTTCAAATATAGAAAGTATATTATAGTGCACTGCATGCAGTGCTGATCGATTCTGCAGCTGTCGATTCTCAGTGTAGGGAGAGACAGTTTGGTGTTTGGAGCAGGGACAGTCTGCAATTCACTAGCTATTAGGTCCACAAATGTCCTTTTAAGGACTGGTATAGGTGTACAGTATATAGGGTTGTAATACACATATAATATACTTTCTTTTAAATATAAAAAGCATATTATAGTGCACTGCATGCAGTGCTGCTGACAGATTCTGCAGCTGTTGTTTCTCAGTGTAGGGACAGTTTGGTTTTTGGAGCAGGGACAGTCTGCAATTCACTAGCTACTAGGTCCACAAAGGTCCTTTTAAGGAATGGTATAGGTGTACAGTATATAGGGTTGTAATACACGTATAATATACTTTCTTTCAAATATAGAAAGCATATTATAGTGCACTGCATGCAGTGCTGACCGATTCTGCAGCTGTCGTTTCTCAGTGTAGGGAGGGACAGTTTGGTTTTTGGAGCAGGGACAGTCTGCAATTCACTAGGTACTAGCTAGCTACTACTAGGTCCACAAAGGTCCTTTTAAGGAATGGTATAGGTGTACAGTATATAGGGTTGTAATACACGTATAATATACTTTCTTCCAAATATAGAAAGCATATTATAGTACATTGCATGCAGTGCTGCTGACCGATTCTGCAGCTATCGTTTCTCAGTGTAGGGACAGTTTGGTTTTTGGAGCAGGGACAGTCTGCAATTCACTAGCTACTAGGTTCACAAAGGTCCTTTTAAGGACTGGTATAGGTGTACAGTATATAGGGTTGTAATACATGTATAATATACTTTCTTTCAAATATAGAAAGCATATTATAGTGCACTGCATGCAGTGCTAACCGATTCTGCAGTTGTCGTTTCTCAGTGTAGGGACAGTTTGGTTTTTGGAGCAGGGACAATCTGCAATTCACTAGCTACTAGCTAGCTACTATTAGGTCCACAAAGGTCCTTTTAAGGACTGGTATAGGTGTACTATTTGGTGTGCAGTATATAGGGGTGTAATACATGTATAAAATACTTGCACATATAGATAGCATAGTATAGTGCATTTCCACTGTGCAGTATTGTGACTACTGAGCGGTTCTGCAGCGATACTACAAAGAGTGACAAACGCAATTAGAAAAAAGTATTATAACTGGTGTGATAGACCAGTGGCTCCCCAAATGGACAGATTGAAGTGGGGTGTTATATACCTTCTTCCACATATACTGCACTTCTCTAGAGACTTTTGTCACAGGGTCATTTAAAAAATGACAGGCAGAGGAAGAGGCAGGCCCTTCTGCAGGGGTGGTAGGGGTAGGGCAGGAGCAACAGGCTTGAGCCAAAGTGGGAAATTGCAGAAGTGATCTCTATCTTGGTGCTGGTGTCAGTGCTCTCTATCTCGGTGCTGGTGTCAGTGCTCTCTATCATGGTGCTGGTGTCAGTGCTCTCTATCGCGGTGCTGGTGTCAGTGCTCTCTATCATGGTGCTTGTGTGGTGTCAGTGCTCTCTATCACGGTGCTGGTGTCAGTGCTCTCTATCACGGTGCTGGTGTGGTGTCAGTGCTCTCTATCTCGGTGCTGGTGTCAGTGCTCTCTATCACGATGCTGGTGTCAGTGCTCTCTATCTCGGTGCTGATGTCAGTGCTCTCTATCACGGTGCTGGTGTCAGTGCTCTCTATCACGGTGCTGGTGTGGTGTCAGTGCTCTCTATCTCGGTGCTGGTGTCAGTGCTCTCTATCACGGTGCTGGTTTCAGTGCTCTCTATCACGCTGCTGGTGTCAGTGCTCAGTCTCTATCGCGGTGCTGGTTTCAGACAGTGAGGGAGATAGCAGCGGAGAAGCCAATCAGCAGGCAGTGCCAGCACCATGGCTGAGGATCAGCACTGGACTGGCACCTCCGGACCACCGCAGTGGAGCCCTGCATAGGTGGGGTAAGGGCTGGGCAGAGGGAAGGGTCAGGGGCTCAAGCACAGGTTGGCACACTGGGACACTGGCACAGGACTGCGCTGCCCTGACTGTGGCACTGATTATCTCCTGCACCCCCTTCATAGCCTGGCCTGACCTTGCCTCTCCTCCATGGCCTTCATGCGCTCCTGAATTGTCAAAATTTCACAGATAAAAAAAATGCTTGTCGTTGATCCCAGATTCACTTAATACTTTTGTTATGTCAGTGTCCATGTTGTGGGACTATGTGTGCACAGCTAGTAAGTATTTTGTGGCTGAAAATATGACCTGGAGGTTTTTAAGGTTCGCCTGCCATTAAAGTCAATGGGGTCCGCCGCGAACCTTGCGGTTCGCAAACTTTTGGCCACGTTCGCGGTTGGCGTTTGCAAAACATCCCGTCGGAAGTTCGTCCATCACTAGAGCCTAGTGCTAAAAGTGAAAACGTTGACACCCCCACCACTTTTTTGTCCTTGGAACAAACTAGTTAATAGCTTCTTAATTGTTTAAAAAATAGTTCAAGGCAACGTGTAAAAGCATAAAATGAGCTGCTGATGATAACCACTGTAGTTGTGCTGGAATCAGTCCTGCCTCACAGTACAGCCAGGTCCTGGAACTCTACAAAGACTGCATTGTGGCTTTAAATAATACAGCATGGCCTAGGACCCCCTCAACATCCTTCAATTAGACAGTGAAGGAGTGAAAGCACACTGTTATTGTCATCCCCCTGCATTCCCTTCCTGTAAGCATATTCAGAGACACCTCAGTGCAAAGCAAATCCTTGGTTAGCTAGTTGCTTCTTCTCCCACTGAGTGTGCTGTTGTATGGATAATTATGGATAATTATAGGAGACTGGTATACCAGATTCAGATACTTTTGCTATTTTTCAATAAATACAAAAACGGTGTGTTTTTTTTTTTTTTCAAATCTGCCTGGAGTTTATATTTCAAGCAAATTCATGGGATGGTTAGACAGTGGTAAGCTGGCTCCTGTTCTTTCTCCCTGCGTGTGCTTCCAACTTTTTTCATAGCTCCCCATTGGCCTGCAACATAAGAGCTTGTGTCTTCCAATTGGTTATAAATTTGATGGGTGTTGTCACTAGCTAATAGGAAGCAGCAGGTGGTGCACTCTAAGTAAGTTTGGTGAAAACTATTTTTTTCCAATGCATTGTTACTGCCTTGGGCTTGAACTGTACCCAATAGACAAGCTTCCCTTACAGACCATTGTCTATAGTCATAGGCCTATTCAGCCTGAAGCTAAATCTATTTTGGGATCCAGTTAATCAATTTGATATACTTACGTACATTATAGATATACATTCAGTAGGAGGAATACATAACCTTTCAGTAGGAAGTTTATTTGTTATTGATGATAAACCTACACTGCAGCAGCTTAGTAAGGAGGATGTGGTTATAGCCTGAGGTCTCAAAACTCGTGTTTAACACCTTGACTTTGCTCATAGATCCACAGATAACATTTTAGAAGCTCCTCCTCCACCATCTCTGTTTCTTCCAGACCCTCTTTCTCTAAAAAAAAAAAAAAAATTCTGTCATAGCTCATGATGTCGAACGTTTGTGCACTCACCTGCATGGCCGTCCTGGGATTTAATATTTTTCTGCTTTAAATGGATGCCAATAGTCATATGATCCACCCTTCACCCACCTGTGACTCTATGGAGCAGAGGCCAATGAACCAGATTAATAATTCGGTCATATTACGACAGGTGCTTATTAAGAGATCCCAGCAAAAAAGGAGGACTTCTCCAGCCAACTTAAAGTCAAGGGTCTTCATCCTTACGCCAAGCTTACTCAACTACTATGAACACCGAAATGGGGTGAGTAAAGTCACACTAGTTGCTCATAGAGAACATAGCTGTCTATTTAGATGATCATCCATCTTTGGTTTTTATCTATTGTAATTATTGTATTAAGAAATCTTTTTATTTGAATGATTTTAGTCGACTAAAATGTACTGGAGATTTTAATCAACTAAAATATGACTAAAACTAAAACAATTCAGATGACTAAAATACGATTAAATCTAAAAGGGCATTTTAGTCAAAAGAATATGGCTAAAACTAAATACAGTAAAGCCTTGGTTTGAGAGCAACTTGGTTTGAGAGTATTTTACAAGACAAGCAAAATGTAAAAAAATGTTTTGACTTGATATACAAGCGATGTCTTGATATACAAGTAGCGTCATGTCACAACTGAGTATAAAAGAGAAGAGAGGCGTCTCTAAGTGTAACAGTATGGTTACATTTAATGAAGGTATAACATTAAGCAACATATTGCTACACTTAAGCTGGCCATGTACCTATAGATTATCTGCAAAGTTTCTATGGTTAGATGGAAAAAGTGCAACAGATTTCTCCATGTACACTAAACTGTGTAGATGGAGGAATCTCCCACTTTTTCCATCTGACCAGGGGCAGACTTACCATTCGGCCACTTGGGCACTGCCCAAGGGCCCCATGCCACTAAGGGGCCCCATCAGGGTTGCCAGCCTCAATAAAACCAGGGACAGTATGTAAAAATCTGTGTTTTTTTTTAAATCCCAAGATTATAGCTGCTTCGCCTCTCCAGTACCTTTTCAGTGTGTGTATGTGTATTCTGTGTGTGTATACTATGTGTGTATATTGTGTGTCTGTGTGTGTATACTGTATGTGTGTTTGTGTATACTGTGTGGCCCCATAATCTTCTCCTATTGCCCAGGGGCCCCATAATCTCCTATTGCCTGGGGGCCCCATAATCTTCTCCTATTGCCCAGGGGCCCCATAATCTCCTATTGCCCGGGGGCCCCATGAGTTGTCAGTCCGCCCCTGCATCTGACCATAGAAAATCTGCAGATAAGCTATAGGTGTATGGCCAGTCTTAGAGACGCCTCTCTTCTCTTTTATACTCTGTAGGCCCTGCTGGATTTTGCTTCTAATCCCCTTGTGGCGGCTTCCATTTGTCAATGGACATTTTATGGTTACACAACCTGGTCACATTGCTAGAATCTTTTTATATGGACTATATACTGAAGGACTTATGACTAAATGGTTGTGGAATGAATCATCAGAGTTTCCATTATTTCTTAAAATTTGCTTTGATATACAAGTGCTTTGGATTACAAGCATGTTTCGGGAACAAATTATGCTTGCAATTCAAGGTTTTACTGTAGAAGTTTGACATCAACATTAACACTGCTCTTATGACTCATATGCCGCGTACACACGATCGAACTGTCTGGCAGACTTAGTCCGGCAAACAATCCGGCAAACAATCCGCCGGACTTTCTAACGAACAGACTTGGCCACGCACGGACACTACGAAAGTCCGGCGATTTCTAACGTGATGACGTACAGCACGACGGGACTAGAAAAAGAAGTTCAATAGCCAGTAGCCAATAGCTTCCTTCTCGTACTTGCTTCTGAGCATACGTCATTCTTAGTCCGCCGGACTAGCACACTGACGAACAGATTGTCCGCTGAAAGCCAAGTCCGGCGGACAAATTTTGAGTCAAAACTACTTTCTAAGTCCGCCGGACTTTACGATGATTAAAAAGTCCGCTGGAGCCCACACACGATCGAATTGTCCGGCGTAATGCGGTCCGGCGTACAATTCGGTCGCGTGTACGCGGCATTACTATAATTTTTTATGCGATCAGCTGTTTTTAACATTTTTTTTTGTGTGTGATTCCAGCCACTATCCTTCATGAGGAATAATCATCTGTTGCATCTGTGCTATAAACCTGGTTCTGGATGTAGAGTTGGCCAAAAGGGAATAAATGAATGCTCTGCATGTCTCCATCCAATAACCTAAAATGAGAAATAATACTCTTATTTTTGGGATTTGTGATCGAATAAAATATGTAAACATGTATTGTTCTAAGAAGGATGTACTGTGCATTGCAGGACATTTCTAAAATCTCACACACAAAAAAAAAGGAAACTACTTTTTTATGTACCGTATTTATCGGCGTATAACACGCACTTTTCCCCCCCTAAAATCAGAGGGAAATCGGGGGTGCGTGTTATACGCCGATCCCCCGCTGTTGCCGTTCTCTGCGGCATCCGGGTATTTACGGCCGCACTTGGCCGTTCTCGGCTATCTTTGGCCGTTCTCGGCTATTTTCAGCCTCGCTCTACCGAGAACGGCCGAGTGTGGCCGAAAATATCTGAGAACGGCCGAAAATAGCCGAGAACGGCCGAGTGTGGCCAAAAATACCTGGAAGCCGCCGAGAACTACCGAGCGCCGCCAAGATACACAGGACATCCGCTCTGTGTCTTGGTGGCACCATTTTTAAATGGCAAACACACTGACAAGGCTGCAATGGAAGGCTGCAATGCAAGGCTGCAAACGACTGACAAGGCTGAAATAGCATTAATATTCTTACATTTTTTTTTGAAAAAAACATTTGAAAAATTTTTTTTTTTTAACCACTTTCAGACCGGACCATTTTGCTGGTAAATGACCAGAGGTCTTTTTACAATTTGGCACTGCGCTGCTTTAACTGGTAATTGCGCGGTCATGCAATGTTGTACCCAAACAAAATTTGCGTCCTTTTCTTCCCACAAATAGAGCTTTCTTTTGATGGTATTTGATTGCCTCTGCAATTTTAATTTTTTTGCGATATAAATGGAAAAAGACCGCAAATTTTGAAAAAAAATTATATTTTCTACTTTTTGTTATTAGAAAAATCCAATAAACTCAATTTTAGTCATACATTTAGGCCAAAATGTATTCAGCCACATGTCTTTGGTAAAAAAAAAGTCAATAATTGTATATTTATTGGTTTGCGCAAAAGTTGTCACATCTACAAACTAAGGTACGTTTTCTGGAATTTACGCAGCTTTTAGTTAACGACTGCCTATCTCATTTCTTGAGCTGCTAAAATGGCAGGGCAGTACAAAACCCCCCCAAATGACCCCATTTTGGAAAGTAGACCCCCTAAGGAAATTGATAAGTGGCATGTTGAGCCCATTGAATATTTTATTTTTTTGCCTCAAGCAATTGAATAATGACAAAAAAAAAAAATTTTTTTTTTTTTTACACAAAGTTGTCACTAAATGATATATTGCTCACACATGCTATGGGCATATGTGAAATGACACCCCAAAATAAATTCTGCTGCTTCTCCTGAGTACGAGGATACCACATGTGTGGGATTTTTTGGGAGCCTAGCCGCGTACGGGGCCCCGAAATCCAAGCACCGCCTTCAGGTTTTCTAAGGGCGTAAATATTTGACTTCACTCCTCACTACCTATTACAGTTTTGAAGGCCATAAAATGCCAAGATGGCACAAAACCCCCACAAATGACCCCATTTTAGAAAGTAGACACCCCAAGCTATTTGCTGAGAGGCATGTTGAGTCCATGGAATATTTTATATTTTGCCACAAGTTGCGGGAATATTACAAACTTTAATTTTTTTTTATTTTTTTTTCACAAAGTTGTCACTAAATGATATATTGTTCACACATGCCATGGGCATATGTGAAATGACACCCCAAAATAAATTCTGCTGCTTCTCCTGAGTACGGGGATACCACATGTGTGGGATTTTTTGGGAGCCTAGCCGCGTACGGGGCCCCGAAAGCCAAGAACCGCCTTCAGGTTTTCTAAGGGCGTAAATATTTGACTTCACTCCTCACTACCTATTACAGTTTTGAAGGCCATAAAATGCCAAGATGGCACAAAACCCCCACAAATGACCCCATTTTAGAAAGTAGACACCCCAAGCTATTTGCTGAGAGGCATGTTGAGTCCATGGAATATTTTATATTTTGCCACAAGTTGCGGGATAATTACAAACTTTAATTTTTTTTTATTTTTTTTTCACAAAGTTGTCACTAAATGATATATTGCTCACACATGCCATGGGCATATGTGAAATGACACCCCAAAATAAATTCTGCTGCTTCTCCTGAGTACGGGGATACCACATGTGTGGGATTTTTTGGGAGCCTAGCCGCGTACGGGGCCCCGAAAGCCAAGAACCGCCTTCAGGTTTTCTAAGGGCGTAAATATTTGACTTCACTCCTCACTACCTATTACAGTTTTGAAGGCCATAAAATGCCAAGATGGCACAAAACCCCCACAAATGACCCCATTTTAGAAAGTAGACACCCCAAGCTATTTGCTGAGAGGCATGTTGAGTCCATGGAATATTTTATATTTTGCCACAAGTTGCGGGAAAATTACAAACTTTTTTATTTTATTTATTTTTTTCACAAAGTTGTCACTAAATGATAGATTGCTCACGCATGCCATGGGCATATGTGAAATGACACCCCAAAATAAATTCTGCTGCTTCTCCTGAGTACGGGGATACCACATATGTGGGACTTTTTGGGAGCCTAGCCGCGTACGGGGCCCCGAAAACCAAGCACCGCCTTCAGGCTTTCTAAGGGCGTTACAGTTTTGAAGGCCATAAAATGCCAAGATGGGACAAACGCCCCCCAAATGACCCCATTTTGGAAAGTAGACACCCCTAAATTTAGGGGTACACTAGTGAGACTAGGTAATAAATGGCGGGTGCCCTGAAACTATAAAAAAATAACTAACCAACCAGCGTCACTTGTAACCGTTATATGGTGATCACTGGTGAAAGGGTTAACTAGGGGGCAATCAGGGGGCTTTATGCGGTAGTATATGGGGGTCCCTGGCGCTATAAAAAGCTGCGGCGAACCTAAATACCTACCTGCCTAACTAGCGTCACCTGTGACACTAATACAGCGATCAGAAAAACGATCGCTTATTAGGCTGGGTTCACACTGGAGCGATGCAGGAACGCCACAAATCCGCGGCAGGTTCCCGCATCGCATGCCTCCCGGCGGCAGTTCACACTGCCCTATGCGAACTGCTGGGAGTGTCAGTGAAATGTTAATGACACCCCCAGATCAGTTCGCATATCGCAGTGCGATCTGTAAACTCGGATCGCATGGTGTGAACACCCATGCGATCCGATTCTGCTGCGGACCAAAAAAAGGGTCCCGTGCGAGTTTGCGGCGGGTGCGGCGGGTGCGACACGAATTCAGCCATACTATCTGTATGGCTGAACTCGAATCGCACAGAGATCGGATGTGATTTGCACTGCAGTGCGGTGCGAATCACATTCGTTCTCAAACCGCTGCAATGTGAACCCAGCCTTAGTGACACTGGCGACGGGGGGTGATCACGGGGTTAAACCTTTATTGGGGGGGTTAGGGGGGTACCTTAGAACTAAAGGGGGCTAACCCTAACTGCCCTAACAGTTATTACAGTCACAAATGACACCCGCCGGGTGATCAGGGGGTTAAACCTTTATTAGGTAATAAATGGCGGGTGCCCTGAAACTATAAAAAAATAACTAACCAACCAGCGTCACCTGTAACAGTTATATGGTGATCACTGGTGAAAGGGTTAACTAGGGGGCAATCAGGGGGCTTTATGCGGTAGTATATGGGGGTCCCTGGCGCTATAAAAAGTTGCGGCGAACCTAAATACCTACCTGCCTAACTAGCGTCACCTGTGACACTAATACAGCGATCAGAAAAATGATCGCTTATTAGGCTGGGTTCACACTGGAGCGATGCGGGAACGCCACAAATCCGCGGCGGGTTCCCGCATCGCATGCCTCCCGGCGGCAGTTCACACTGCCCTATGCGAACTGCTGGGAGTGTCAGTGAAATGTTAATGACACCCCCATATCAGTTCACATATCGCAGTGCGATCTGCAAACTCGGATCGCATGGTGTGAACACCCATGCGATCCGATTCTGCTGCGGACCAAAAAAAGGGTCCCGTGCGAATTTGCGGCGGGTGCGGCGCGAATTCAGCCATACTATCTGTATGGCTGAACTCGAATCGCACAGAGATCGGATGTGCTTTGCACTGCAGTGCGGTGCGAATCACATTCGTTCTCATAAACCGCTGCAATGTGAACCCAGCCTTAGTGACACTGGCGACGGGGGGTGATCACGGGGTTAAACCTTTATTGGGGGGGTTAGGGGGGCACATTAGAACTAAAGGGGGCTAACCCTAACTGCCCTAACAGTTATTACAGTCACAAATGACACCAATGCAAAAAAAAAAAAAAAATGCAATTGGTGTCACTGTGACTGGGGGGGGGCAGGGGTAATTGGGGGGTGATCGGGGGGTAAAGGGGGGGTGTGAGTGTGCCTGGCATGTTCTACTGTACGTGTGGTGTGTTGGTGCAACTCACTGATCCTCTCTCCTCGGTGCCGGAACGAAAAATACCGACACGGAGGAGAGATTACATCACTTCCTCTCCTGTGAGGAGAGGAAGTGATGTCACGGAGCATTTCTATTCGTCGGGAGCGATCGCGAGGGGGTGGCCATGAATGAATGGCCGCCCCCTCATCCCGGATCGCTCCCGAACGAATGCCGACCGCCGCAGGCACCGGGGGGGCCCGATCGGGCCCCCCACCCGCGGGAAGGCAGGGACTTATATATACGCCCATATGCCTGCCCGTGCCATTCTGCCGACGTATATCGTCGTGCGGCGGTCGGCAAGTGGTTAACTTACCAGAAACCCCTGTTGCTAGGCAGTCTTCCTAATCTGCCTCTTCCTACTCTGCGGTGATCTTCAGTCTTCTCTCCTCCTCGTGTTGTCTTCTGGGGAAGGTGGCGCAGTATGTTCTGGGAACTGTGTGTGTCCCAGAACACAGCACACCCCATTCACAAAGCGCCACACGACTCGCAAATGCGCAATAGGAAACGGGCAGCCACTGCCTGTTTCCCTTAGTGAGGATGGCAGCGCCGGGACACGATACAAGGGGCTTATCGGCCGGAGGGGGGGGTTTGACATCGTGGACGCCCTGGACAGGTAAGTGTCCTTATTAGTGTTTGTAGCTGCTGAATTGAAAACATTTTTTCTTACGCTGGAACACCCCTTTAAATCAAATTAGCTTTTTTTTTTAAGATAAGCTTGGTAACATATAGTGAAAGTTAATAAAACAAGCAGTTAATGGGGTGTTGGATTCTGCTCATTCTAGAGAATTTTCATATTTAACGTGTCTCGGGGAAATATTTAACTTTTTTTTTTTTACTTATACAATGCGTCCAATTACTATTCAGTATTTCTTCTATATTGTAACAAACAAAATTAAGTTGGAAGTAGGGTACAGCAAACTCTTCCCTCTAAAATCTGGAAGCTTCTGAGATGTTTGAAGACAATTGGATGTTCAGCCACAGTTCAATTACACATTTATTCTGGCTGTTGGAAACATAAAGCCCAAATGAACATATTATGAAACTGAGTTTAGGCCATGCAGAGGAGTGGTGGAAGTTCTTCAGACACCTCAGGCACTGGCTTTAAGGGGAGAAATCCTAGTCATTAGACAAGGTTTGTCAAGTCCCTTCTCTAGTTCTGGCTAGAAGGGCTGGATTTACATCTCAGGAGCCTATAGGCAGAGAATTCTGAAGCATCCCCCCCAAAAAAAAACGCTCACCCCTAAGCACAAAATTGTTCTGCAAGTTAAAAATGTTCCCTCCTAGTACAAATTTTCTCCCCCAATCCCCCCTCTTAGTACAGATCCTCTCCCCCAAATCTCCCCTCCCAGCACAAAACCTCTTCCCCACTAGTTGCGTAAATCTTCACCCCAAACCCCCCCCTTAGTAGAATCCCCCCCTCCTAGCACAAATCCCCTACAATCTGTCCTCTAAGCACAACCCCCTCCAAATGACCCTTCCCAGCACAAATCCCTATCCCCCCAAATTCTCCCCTCCTTGCACAAATCTTCCCCAATTCTGCCCGCTAACACATAAGTCCCTCCCCCATTCCTCCTTCTAGCACAAATCCCCCCCCCCCCCATTACCCTTCCCTTCCAATCTTGCAGGAGCAATGCGGAAAAAAATAATGTACATTTTGTTGTATATAATGAGATATGTGGACATGTGCTAGGAGTATATATGTGTGGTTTTGCTGTTGTAAAGAGTATCCTGATAAATTTTGTTGTATGTATACAATGAAAATAAAGTATATTATCATATATTATCTTATGAAAAAAAAAAGTTTTGCCTATAGTTCTACTTTAACTCAGTTGGGGGCACATTATTTATTAGAGATGTGCACACTGAAATATTTTGTTTCGGAATTTCGTTTTCGTCCGAAAAATACATTTATTTAGTTACTCCCGAAATTCGTTTTTATTTATTTTGTTTCGTTAAAAAATGCATTCGTCCGAAAATCCGAAATAATTAAGGTTGAATCTGTCATTGAAGGCTAATGGTGTCTGTAGAATGTTCTAAGAAGATTTGACAGAGCAGCTAAACTGTACGACGAGCAGCTAAATCGTACATTTCCGGTCGAATGTTCTGCCTACAAGCTATAGTAGAATTCTAATGTTGTATGACACTAGTAATAATTGTATTTATTAATTATTATTACTAGTCAACCAACATTAGAATTCTTCTATAGCCTATGGGCGGCGCATTTGACCATAAATGTCCTGTCGAATCTTTTCTCTCTATGTCAAATAATCTTGGACTAATAGAGTTAGGTTAGGCACATTCAACCATTTTTACTATTGTCTATAATGTCAAATCTTTTCTCTCTATGTCGAATCTTTTCTCTCTATGTTGAATCTTTTCTCTCTATGTCGAATCTTTTCTCTCTATGTTGAATCTTTTCTCTCTATGTAGAATAATCTTGGACTAAACCCTTGTACACACGGTCGGACATTCCGACGGAAAATATCCGATCGGACCGTGTTGTCAGATAATCCGACTGTGTGTGGGCTCCATCGGACTGTTTCCGACGGACAACACAAGTTTCGTACAAAATCCGTCAGACAAAATCCGACGGATTTTGGTGTCGGAATGTCCGACCGTGTGTACAAGGGCTAATAGAGTTAAGGTTAGGCAGATTCGACCACAGGTTCGATGGACACAGATGGCTATTGTCAGCGTCATGTCGAATCTCCTATCTATATCGAACTGTTGTCGCAACGAAAACAAAAATAAAGCATTTGTTTATGTTGGATCTTTTGGTTTTCGGATTCTGCACATTTGTTATCGTTTGTTAAAACGATAACGAAAATACCCAAAATTCTAACAAAAATGCATTTGGACAAAAACGAATGCACATGTCTATTATTTAGTAGTTTTGTTTTAGTGACAAAATCACTTTCAAGTAAAGTAAATTCTCACCAACAGGAACACAGACATCCATAAAAACCTCATAGAAGTTTTAACCCTTCTGCATTACAGGATATCCAAACTACAAAAACATGTTTTTCTCTTCTGGCTTTTCTTTTAAATATGTCTTGCTTAAATTAATTCTAATATTTTTTTACATTTTTTTAAAATAACAAACATGTTATACTCACCAGCTCTGTGCAATGGTTTTGCAAAGAGCAGCCCTGATTCTCCTCTTCTTGACGCTGCTGGCTCCTCCCCCTTGCTGAGTGCTCCCCATAGCAAGCTGCTTGCTATGGGGGCAGTCGTACGCGCTCGCTCCCGAACCAGCCAATGGCTCCCGCCGCTGGGTAACGAGGATAGAGAGAGCGGAGAGATCCTCTGCTCTCGTGCACATTGCAGGTTCGAGATCTAACTTATGTAAGTATAAGTGGGGCTTTGCACCCTGTAGGTTTTTTACCTTAATGCAGTGAATGCATTAGGCCCCTTTCACACTGAGGCGTTATTCAGGCACTACAGCGCTAAAAATAGGGCCTGTATAGCGCCTGAAAAAAGTGTCTCCTTTCACTCCAGTGTGAAAGCCCAAGGGCTTTCACACTGGAGCGGTGCGCTAGAAGGACGGTAAAAAAAGTCCTGCTAGCAGCATCTTTGGAGCGGTCAAGGAGCGGTGTATTCACCGCTCCTAAACCACTCCTACCCATTGAAATCAATGGGGCAGCGCGAATATACCGCTGGCAACACGCCTCTACAGCGGCGCTTTGTGGGCGTTTTTTAACGCTTTTTCGTCCGCTGGAGGGGTTAAAACCGCCCGCTAGTGGCTGAATACCACCGCTAAAACGACGGTAAAGCGGCGTTAAAAATAGCGGCGCTTTACCGGCGACGCCCGCACCGCCCCAGTGTGAAAGGGGCCTTAGGGTAAAAAACATTTTACCTTTGCAATCACTTTAAAGCAACCCAAAAAAAACACTGCTAAAGAAGATGAAAAATAGGTAACATTCTGTAGGGCAGTGGCTTTGATCTTTGCCCTTTTGAAGAGCTATTGCACTATAAGAATCTTTTACAACCACAAACTTCTGAGGGTTTTAGATGCCTTTTTTCTGCTGGGTGCTATGGTTCCACTCTCCAGCTCGTATGTCACTACATATTTAAATAAAAAAATCTGCTTTGTCTAGAGATTTTCTCCAAAGCACTTTTTTTCTGCTGCTGTATGTCCTCAGTCTGACCAGCATCAATTATCCCACTTCCTCTGAGTCCAGGTCATTCTGGACCTGACGCAGCCTGTGGTTGGATAGTGAAAGGAGAAGCAACAAAGTGATCAGCTACTCTTTCTGTCACTCTGCTTTCTGTTCCTATCAACATTCTTCTTCTCAGCACATGAACTAATTGGTTTCTTATATTCCTTAATATTGCTGTACATGGACTGCACCAGGCTAACACCAGGTCAAATTCAGGTACTTACACTGCTTGCATAAAAAAAGACATTTAATGATTTATTAACCGCTTGCCGACTGGCTCACGCCGATATACGTTGGCAGAACAGCACCTACAGGCAGATTAACTTACCTGTATGTTGCCCTTTAATAATCGGTTTGCGAGCACGCGTGCGTGCCGCAACCTCCATGAGCGCGATCACAGGTCCCGTGGACTCGATGTCCGCGGGGATACCCGCGATCATCTCATGGAGAGGAAGAATGGGGAAATGCTAATGTAGACAAGTATTTCTCCGTTCTGCCTAGTGACACTGTCACTGATCACAGCTCCCTGTGCGGTGATCAGTGTCGTGTCACACACAGCCCATCCCCCCACAGTTAGAATCAGTCCCTAGGACACACTTAACCCCTACAGCACCATCTAGTGGTTAACCCCTTCACTGCCAGTCACATTTACACAGTAATCAATGCATTTTTAATTGCACTGATCGTTGTATAAATGTGAATGGTCCCAAAATCACTCTGAAAGTGTCCAATCTGTCCGCCATAATGTCGCAGTCACAATAAAAATCACTGATCACCACCATTACTAGTAAAAAAAAAATATATATTACTAAAAATGCCATAAAACTATCCCCTATTTTGTAGACGCTATATAAACTGAGAGGAAAAATGTTTTTTTTTTATATATATATTTTTGGGGAAAATTTATTATAGCAAAAAGTAAAAAATAATGAGTTTTTTTCAAAATTGTCGCTATTTTTTTGTTTATAGCGTAAAAAATAAAAACCACAGAGGTGATCAAATACCACCAAAAGAAAGCGACACAGTGCCAAATCGCAAAAAGTGCTCTGGTCTTTGGGCAGCCAAATGGCGATCAGAGGTGCTGTGTGTTAGTCTGACACACCGCAACTCCGATCGTGGTATGAAGCCTCTGACAGAAGCTTACCACGTGATCAGCTCTGACCAATCACAGATGATCTTTGGGTGAACCAAGAAGTGTCGGTAAACGGCTTTCCTCAGCTGACAGAGAGAGAGACGATCGGTGGCTCTCTCTGTCAGGGGGAGGGGGGATCTGTGCACATTGATTCAGCACAGCCCCCATCAAAAGGTGCCCATCAGCTGCCAATCAGTGCCCAACGCCTGCCAGCCCGATCCCCTTAATTAATGCCTGTCAGTGCCCATAACAGTGCCAATCAGTGCGCAAAAAGTGCCAATCAGTGCCTCATCAGTAATGCCTGTCAGTAGCTCCTCATCAGTGCTGCCTATCTACTACCACCTATCAGTGCCCATCAGTTTTTTGTTTTTAATTGTCTGCCTTTTTTGTTGATAGCGCAAAAATTAAAAACCGCAGAGGTGATCAAATACCACCAAAAGAAAGCTCTATTTGTGGGAAGAAATGATAAAAAATTTGTTTGCATGACCACGCAATTGTTGTTTAAATTTCAACAGCGCTGAAAGCTAAAAATTGTCCTGGGCGGGAGGGGGGGAAAGTGCCTGGTAAGGAAGTGGTTAAAAATCTGAATGTCATTCAGTTAGGGTTTACATCTATTTTATATCTATTTATGAGGTTTTTGTGGGAATTGGTTGTGTTGGTATGTAAACACAAGCTTCAAAACGGTCAAGGATTGTCTTACTATTATAATATGATATATGCAGGGAAATTTCAATTTTGTATAATTATTTATATTATTATTATGATTTTTTTTTTGTTTTGGATAGAGTGTGGAAAAATAAGGGCTCTCACACATAGGCAACTGGGCCAGTCCAATGTAATTGCTGGTGTATTTCCTCCTCCCGGGCAGCCCAGGTCCTAATGACATGAAATGATGTATTCTGCTGGTGTGAACACGGGTACAGCGTACAGGCATGTGCAAAAAATAGAAAACAAAAATTTAGCCCTTCCCTGTTCAACTAGAAATGTGTTTTGGCTGGAGTTGAGCTTTAACTTATACAAAGATTAGCACAAAAATATTGGACACGTCCAGTCCTTAAAATATTCATCGACCCCAGATCGAGAAAACTGCTGTCTTTCTCGGAGCTGCAGACTAAACACGACCTCCCCCAGCGGACGTTCTACAGTTACCTACAGATCAGACATTTTGCGCAAACAATAGCTCCGAGACTCCAATTCTCCCCGCCCACTCCCTTTGAACTGATTATACTCGAGGGACGGAACCGCAGGGGAATGATATCAGATATCTACCGCATCCTTAACTCGCACCACTTTCACGCAAAGGGCAAGCACAAGTATATGCTGCGATGGGAAAGAGAGTTGGGTGAGGAACTTCCTCTGGAAGTTTGGCAGGGGATATGGAGGCAGGCGGCCAAATCCTCCCTGTGTACCCTTTATAAAGAAAACTTTTATAAAATTCTCTACCACTGGTACCAGACCCCAGCTGTGCTCCACAAAATCTATCCCTCCGCCTCTGATCGATGCTGGCGCTGTCTACAGGACAGGGGTACCTTATTCCATATATACTGGTCTTGCCCTTTGATAGCCCCGTTCTGGACATCAATCCAACAGCTCCTTGGCCGGGTATTTGGGGTGCCTGTCCCGTTTGTGCCCAAGTTCTTTCTATTTGGCCTGTCCCAACCGCGGATGGCTAAGCCGTCCCGGCAGCTCCTGCGGCATATTCTTACCGCAGCCCGTTGTCTAATAGCCCTTAACTGGAAGAGTCGACTGGCCCCATCTATGGAGGCCCTCTACTCCAGGATTAAGGATGTGGAATTAATGGAGAAGATGACGGCCAGAGTGAGGGACAGGCTGGAGGAATTTGACCGAGTATGGGAGAGATGGCGGCTGCGGGAAGACTAGGGGCGAATTGGTTAAGGTATGGCGACCTGGATCTCTGGCACTTTCTTCTCTTTCTTTTCTTTCTCCTTTCTCTCTTTTTCTTTCTCACCTCTCCTGTTTTTATAGCGGTTCTCATCTGCTATGCATTTTGTGTTTTGCATGGGCCGCATGGCAGCTCGCACTGGGTCGTGGGGGTTATGGGGTGGGCGGCTGACTTTTGGTGTCCTCCGCCCCCTGACACTCTGTCGCCCGAACTACTGGATTCTATTGCACATGCCTGTGCTCTGTTGCTGCCTGTCACATATCTATATTTACTCTTGCATAGCCCTATAAATGTTTGCCTTTCATTGCACTTCTGTACTGTTTATATACCTATGCTATCACTGACAGTGAATAAAACGTTATTTGGAAAAAAAAAATGTTCATCAAGTTCATCTCTAAGGCACAACAGGAAGAAATGAAAATATTCAAAAAATTTGTTGTATCGGACAATAATATTGGCTTGTGCCTACCATAAGTATTATTGTCAATATGGCATATCCTGGGTAATTGGTTAGAAGCACCTAGTAAGAAACGTTATGATATACTGCGGCAGGGAGGCCGCACTGCCCTGGATTTCGTATCTGATACTTAATCCAACACTTCCAGGTAGGGAGTGCGATCGCCGCCCCGGCTGTGTGGGTGATTTGGCACAGCACAAGCTGATCAGTGGGTGATGATCAGTTCTATCACATCAGGGAAGAGAGTTCTGTTTTGTAAACAACACAGAACTCCAAACACTAACTGGAGATCCTGCTTTTTTATTCCCTGCAAAGCAGGGGAAAAAACAGCAAGATTTCTTAGTAAAAGCACCACATAACAAATACATTACACACAGTTAGGCACATATTTAACCCCTGGCTAACCCCTAGATGTCAACCCCTTCCAAGAAAGTGTCATTAGTGCAGTGGCAGTGTTTAGTATTAGCATTGATCACTGCATTAGTGTCATTGTTGATGTCAGTTAGTCGGTTAGTGTACTCCCCAGCCAGCGTCAGCTAGTGTCAGATTGCCCGCCATACTATCACAGTCCCACTATAAGTTGTTGATCACAGCCATTACTAGTATAAAAGGATAAACAAAAATTCCAGTATCTGTACCAGATGCTATAACTTTCACACAAACCAAATAATATACACTTATCAGGATTTTATTTATTTATTTATTTATTTTTAGCAAAGACATGTAGCAGAATACATTTTGGCCTAAATCCATCAAGAATTTTTTTTTTTTTAATTGAATATGTTTTATAGCAGAAAGTAAAAAATATCGTTTTTTTTCTCAAAAATTTATTTTTTGTCTTTTATATCGCAAAAAATTAAAAAACAGTGGTGATCAAATACCATCAAAAGAAAGCTCTATTTGTATGGAAAAAAATTATATGAATTTCGTTTGAGTACAGTGTTGCATGACCATGCAATTGCGAGTTAAAGTAGCGCAGTGCTGAATTACAGCATCGCATGACTGCGCAATCGGCAGTTAAAGTAGCGCAGTGCCGAATAGCAAAAAATAATCCCCGTCATGAAGGGTGTAATACCAAAATGGGACAATTAATGGCATCCCACATTCCTGTTTAATAAACATTTTAAATTAACTTCCAAGCAAGTAAAACATTTCTTACCAAGAGCTCCTAACCACTTAAAGCGGAGGTCCACCCTAAAGTGGACCTCCACTCATCGGAACCCTCCTCCCCTCCGGCGCCACAATTGGCACCTTTCAGGGGGGAGGGGGGTGCAGATACCTGTACAGTACAGGTATTCTGCACCCACTTCCGGGATAGCTCTCTGCGGAAAGGGGAGTAGATTACGCCCCTTTCCGCAAGTGCCCGCCCCTTTCCGCAAGTGCCCCGCTGCCTGCTGGGAAACACACAGATCCCAGAGGCAGCGGGGACCGTCCTTATTGCGCAGCGCGATTCGCGCATGCGCAGTAGGGAACCGGGAAATGAAGCCGAAAGGCTCCATTTCCTGATTTCCATACCCAAGATGGCGGCGGCAGCACCCGACAGACGATCTAGAGATCGGCTTCGGGTGCCGACATCGCGGGCGCGCTGGACAGGTAAGTGTCACTATTTTAAAAGTCAGCAGCTGCAGTATTTGTAGCTGCTGGCTTTTAAAAAAAAAAAAAACGCGGAGTCCCGGCGGACTCCCGCTTTAATAAGGATTTTCCAGTCGCAATTAGAGAGTTATGCCGTGTACACACGGCCGGACTTTTCGACAACAAAGGTCCGACGGAATGAATCCGTTGGACAATTCGACCGTGTGTGGGCTTCATCGGACCTTTGCTGTTGAAAAATCAGACGGACTTTAGATTTAGAACATGTTTCAAATCTTTCAGACGGACTCGAGTCCGGTCAAAAAAATCAGTTCGTCTGTATGCTAGTCGAAAACCGACGCTAGGGCAGCTATTGGCTACTGGCTATGAACTTCCTTATTCTAGTCCGGTCGTACGTCATCACGTTCGAATCTGTTGGCCTTTGGTGTGATTGTGTGTAGACAAGTCTGATTCGACGGAAGTCCGTCGAACGTCTGTCAAAGGGTCCGACAGAATTCAGTCCGTCAAAGTCCACTTTGTGTACACTGCATTAGAAGCTGCAGACAAGGTTCATAATCAGGCCTGTTCACACCTACAAGTAACACGGGTCTACTTCCCCTTTAAAGTACAACCCCCCCCCCCCCCCCCCCCGTGGGAACCACAGCACAAACAATTCTCAGCTGTACAGGTCCAGCGCTATTGCACACCTACCAGATCCTGCCAGCTCGTCATGTAAGTTGGTAGAACTATGTTTGACCCTGAACTTGAAGTCCTACTTCAGTGTCACTGGAGATGCTAGGCAACTTTGGCTCCTGCACTTTCTCACTTCTATTCTGTTGTTTCACACAGCCACTAAATCGTTCCACAACGATATGAGTCACTGAACATTTAAAGATCAACGCAATCATTTCCTAAAATACTTTGCATCAGTGGGAATATTTTGATAGCTATTTAGAGAAAGATTTTTGTCTGCACTATCATATCAAAATAATATGACATATTGGAAAATCTGTTGCACAATGCACAGCGCCCCCCATAGGCTTGAATAGGGCTGTATACTGATTCTCTATAAAATATGCAGGCTACCACCTTCTATTGAGAACGTAGTTGCCTGGTTGTAATGCAAAAGTTTCAATACCTCTAGTGCCTTGTACACACGGTTGGAATTTCCGACAGAAAGTCAGACGGGAGCTTTTAATCGTATATTCCGATCGCGTGTATGCCCCAATTTTACGTTGAAAATTCTGACGGACCTAGAAGAGAGCATGTTCTATATTTTTCCGACGGAACAAATTTCTATCGGGAAAACCGCTCGTCTGTATGCTGTTCTGACATACCAAAAATGAAGCATGCTCTGAAGCAAGTACGAGACAGAAGCTATTGGCTACTGGCTATTGAACTTCCTTTTTCTAGTCCCGTCATATGTGTTGTACTTCACCGCGTTCTTGACAGTCGGAATTTGGTGTGTTCATGTGTACGCAAGACAGCTTCAGCGGAATTCCGTCGGAAAAACCTTCATGCCGCGTACACACGATCGGACTATCCGGCAGAAAAACCGTCGGACTTTGAAGCAGAGGTCCGCCGGACTTTCTGAACGAGTGGACCTGCCCACACACGACCAGACTTTTCCAGCGGACCAGGTGCGGCCGACAAACCGCCAGACTATGGCGGGAGTCTGCCGGACTTTTGAAATGAACGGACTTGCCCACACACGGAGGAAAGTCCGTTCATTTTGAACGCGGCTCCAGGTAGACGGGACTAGTGAAGGAAGTCAATGTCGCTGCCTTCGGTATCGAACAGGACATAAGTTACTGACCCAGAACTAATTGTTATATAGAGAGTTCTGTTATTGACATTGCTTGCTTGTTCCTGGTCCGCAGTTTACAAAGCTCTGAGCTTGGAGATGGCCAGGCAACTAGCATTTTCATTAGGAAGTCAGACGTAACATATTACTTCTTTCAGTAAAAGTTTTATTTAATATTATAATATAATGACAAGAAACTGACTGCAGTAACATAACAAACATTATTCTCTGTCCCCAGAAAGTACGTAGCCTCAGAGGTTTTGTCGAAGTGGCTCACATTAAATGTGTTGAAATTGTTACCACTGATGTCAGCATTGCCTGCAAGAACAAGTACGCCTTCCAGGTAATTGTTTTATTTCATTTGTTTTCGCAAAGCGTAGTACAAGATAAGTATAAAAGTTGTTTGTATATATACTCACTGTCCACTTTATTAGGTACACCTTGCTGACCATGTCCGTCCCTTTGTGACTACAGTGTACCCATCTTCTGATGGTTACTTTCAGCATGTGTATGTGGATGTGCATCCGACATATCTACAACTGCATGATACTACCATGTCAATATGAACCAAAATCTCTGTGGCATGTTTCCAACACCTTGTTGAATCTATGTCACAAAGAATTAAGGCACTTCTGAAGGTAAAAGGGGTGCAACTCTGTTCTGTCAAAAGAGCCAACTCATCAAAATCTTCAATCACGTCACTTCCGGTGACTCTCCAGCAACAGATTTTGCAGATTTCAACAACAGCATACAAACTAGGGTACACGATATGAGTGGACATTGTTAGTCCACCCGCTAATATCCAACAACATGGCTGCCTCCAAAGCAGCGACAACTTTTTTACTTCTTAGCTGACGTTCTGTCAAAACAGCCAACTCGTCGCGTACCATAGTGTATACACTGCCGGTGCAATTACTGCTGCTGGAGAGTCACCGGAAGTGAGGTTTTGGTCCATATTGATATGGTAGCATCAGGACCTTGCTGCAGATTTGTCGGCTGCACATCCACATTCCCATGCTGGAAGAAGCCATCAGAAGATGGAGCTCACACTCCAAAGACATGCAGGTAGGTTAATTGGCTTCTGTCCCAAATTGGCCCTAGTATGTGAATGGGGACCTTAGATTGTGGGCTCCTTGAGAGTAGGGACCAATGTGAGTGTGCAATGTACAGGGATAGGGGTAGACACTCACTCAGGTTGAACTGGATGGACTAGTGTCTTTATTCAACCTTACTAACTATGAAACTATGAAACACTGTAGTCATAAAGGAATGGACATGGTCAGCAACAATACTCAAGTAGGCTGTGGCATTTCAACAATGCTCACTTGGTACTAAGGGGCCAAAAGTGTTCCAAGAAAATATCCCCCACACCTTTACACTACCACCACCAGCCTGAACCATTGATACAAGACAGGATAAACAGACCCCTGACATCTCCCCTTTGAGACAGAGAAAGAGGCTGAGGACAGAGATTCCCCAGTCCCTTTCTCAGCATTGAAGATGAATGGACAGGAGACAGCGGCTCCTGTCCATTCATAAACTGAGCATAGTAACACACAGGTTGTTCTGTTCAGTTTTCACAGAAATTAATACAAAAAATGGTTCTGGACAGCCACACTCCAAAAAAAACACCTTTTATTCAAAAAAACACACAAAATCCAAAATGCATGTCAAAGCAGAACAAGACAGCTGATGCGTTTCGCACTACACACAGTGCTTAGTCATAGTAAGTCATAGCAATAAGCAAAAAGTGTGGCTGTCCAGAACCATTTTTTCATTTATTGCCATATGCATTGCTGGCACCTGTGGCTTCTTTAGCTGGGTGGAGATCTTTTGTCACTAAACGATCCTCCTGGAGCGGTGACACTCTCTCCCTTACTTTGATTAATGGACTCAGTTTTCACAGGACACAGGAGCGATCTTGTTCACTGTGTACAATTCAAAAAAAGAAGGGGCCTGCAAATGACCGGTCCCTTCCTCCGCTTTCCATCCTGACAGATCCCCACAGCCGGTGGGAGAGGATAGGAGGGAATCTGGCTGTAGTGGATGAGGTAGGGCGGAAGAAGAGGACAGGGAGCTGGAGAAGAACAGAGGGATGAGGGGTGCCGTAGAAGAAGGGGGGGGGGGAGAAGAGCAGGGGGGTAGAAGGACACAGAGGGGGGCTGGAGGAGGAGGATACAGGGAAAAGTCTGGAATGATCGATGCAGCAGGAGGGACAGCTGTCATCATCGATCTCCCTGTATAGCTTTTTAGTCGACAGCCGCAGGAGGGAGAGAAGGAGAAGCGGATGTCGGCTATACAGGGAGATCGGTGTTCACAGCTATCCCTCCTGCTGCACCCATCATCCCCGACTGTGAACCAGGGGACCATCCAGGATCAGCCCCACAGCCCGGATATTGGGCAGCATTTGCGGGTGTCCAGGAGCCGTCCCCAAAATACGGGAGGCTCCCGCACCTCACTGGAGACTTGGGATGTCTGCTATTTTCTCTAGCACACTACTAGAGGGTGCTACACTTCTCTGAATCATTTAGATGTTCATTGGCAAACTTCAGACGGGCCTGTACAAGTGATTTCAATCTATGGCAGCATATTGTGTTACTAGTGGTTTGTTTGGTGACTGTGGTCCCAACTGCCTTGAGATCATTCACTCGTCCCATGTAGTTCTGGGCTGATCCCTCACTTTTCTCATGATTATCCTTATCCTATGAGACAAAATATTGCATGGAGCTCCAGACTGAGGGCTAGTGACGGTTGTTTAGTATTTATTCCATTTGCGAAAAATCGCTCTAAGCCCTTGTACACACGGTCGGAGATTCCGACGGAATGTGCCCAATCGGACCGTTTTGTCGGATAATCCGCTTGTGTGTGGTCTTTATCGGACTGTTTACATCTGAGTATTCCAACTTGTCCGTAAAATTATCCAACAACATGATCCGATCGGACCTTGTCCGATCATGTGTAGAGAATTCCGATCGGACAAAGTGCCACGCATGCTCAGATCAAATTCCTACACCAAAGCTATTGGCTACTAGCCTTAACCACTTGCTTACTGGGCACTTAAACCCCCCTCAGTCCCAGACCAATTTTCAGCTTTCAGCGCTGATGCACTTTGAATGACAATTGCGCGGGCATACAACACTGTACCCAAATGAAATTTTTATCATTTTTTTCCCACAAATAGAGCTTTCTTTTGGTGGTATTTAGTTACAGCTCGGAGTTTTATTTTTTGCTAAACAAACAAAAAAAGATGCAAAAAAAAAATCATGTTTTAATAGTTTGTTATAAAATTTTGCAAACGGGTAATTTTTCTCCTTCATTGAAGTGCGCTGATTAGGCGGCACTGATAGGCTGCATTGGTGGGCACTGATGGGCTGCATTGGTGGGCACTGATGGGCTGCATTGGTGGGCACTGATAGGCTGCACTGGTGGGCACTGATAGGCATAGTTAAGGCGGCACTAATAGGCACAGATAAGGCGGCACCGATGGGCACAGATAAGGCGGCACTGATGGGCAAAGATGGGCACAGATAAGATGGCACGGATGGGTGGCACGGATAAGTGGCACGGATGGGTGGCACGGATGGGCACTGATAGGTACCACAGATAGATGGGACTGATGGGCACTGATAGGTGGCACTGATAGGTGGCTCTGATAGGTGGCACTGCTGGGCACTGATGGGCGGCACTGCTGGGCACTGATGGGCGGCACTGCTGGGCACTGATGGGCGGCACTGGGGTGCAGCACCTTTGAGGCAGATTTTGGGTGGCACTGTGGGTGGCACTGCTGGGTGGCACTGTGGGTGGCACTGTGGGCACTGCTGGGTGGCACTGTGGGCACTGCTGGGTGGCACTGTGGGCACTATGGGCACTGCTGGGTGGCACTGACAGGGGGGCACTTACTTTATTTCAGGATGGCACTGCGGGTGGCAGGTGGGCACTGGCAGGGGGCAGGTGTCCGCTTAAATTGCTGGCCGTGATCGGGACTGATGTCCCGAACACGGCCGCCGGCGATCGGCTTTTTTTTTTTCTCCTCGCGCTGTCAGCGCGAGGAGGAATACTAGCCGATTACCGGCTCCGTTTTATCACATGATCAGCTGTCATTGGCTGACAGCTGATCACGTGATAAGGGGTCGGGATCGACCCCTTACACGGATCGGTGATCAGGCGAGTCTCACGGACTCGCCGATCACAGAGCGCGCCGCGCGCGCCCCTCAGGGGGCGCGCAGGCCGCTCGTATCCGGGATGACGTCAATAGACGTAGTCCCGGAAATGTGGGTCCGCGCTATTGCCGTCATTTTGCAATAGCGCGGTACCCAAGTGGTTAACGTAGTCCCGTCGTAACGAAATAACGTCATCACGTTCTGAACGATCGGATTTACCGACAACTTTGTCCGACCGTGTGTATGCAACAGTTTCAGACAAAATCCGTCTGACAAAATCCGTCTGACAAAATCCGACAGATTTGGTTGTCGGAATGTCCGACCGTGTGTACAAGGGCTAACAGTTGTTCCTTCTCACCAAGCTTCTTGCTGATGGTTTGTAGCCCATTCCAGCCTTGTTCAGGTCTAAAATCTTGTCCCTGATGTCCTTTGATAGCTCTTTGGTCTTGCCCATGATCATGAGGTTTGAAAGCAAGAAAGAGATTCTGTGGACAGGTGTCTTTTATACACATAATGAGTTTTCGTTAGGAGCACCTTCCTAAATTGACAGTACTAATCTGTGTACCACATGAGCACATACTGTAGCCAGTTTGTCAGAGCCAGAATTATTGTTAGTTGGTAGGGGATCAAATACTTATTTTACTCACTGAACCCCCAACTCTGTCATTCATAATAATAATGATAAAAATTCTAGACTGTTCATTTCTTTCTAAGTGGGCAAACTTACAAAATCAGGGGATCAAATAATTATTTTCCTCACTGTATGCTATTTGGGATGGTAAGGCCAGCTTGTAGCATTTGAAATAGTTTTTTTTTTCTTCAATAAATATTTATGGGAACAACTGATATAAAAGTGGGACAATATGGCATATTGTATGTAGGAGGGAAGATTATTTGGGCAAGTTTAATTTTACAGGACAACAGATGACTTTTCAAGTCTGGAAACCTTTTTGGATAATAATCGATCCCCTACTAGGCATAATACCCTCTAGTGTGGGTAATAGAATACACAGTGGCTGGAGGTATATAAACCACTCCTACTGCGATATAGGCTCTCTATATGTGGCAGAATCAGTAAACTTAGGGATGGGATTTATGTATATTTGAAAGTAGATAGAATATTAGACAGGCTGGCATTGCAACCTGAGCGTAAATATGAAAGGATTTTAATGTAAATGTAAAAGAACACACACAAGTCAAATATGTTTTGCTGATGGTTTAATGAAGCTCAAGATTAAAAGATCTCTGATAGGGTTCATATTTAGCAAGTAATGCACGATACGCTATTTACACCAGACATATTTTATTCTTATACCCCAAGTGCAGAGGAAAGTTTATGAAAAATTACAATTTTGAATATGTAAATGCTTTCCAAACAAAATTATTTATTTAGTAACTGCATTATCTGTAACCAAAGAAAACTATTTTCTGTGCCTTTTCTTAGGTCCTCCATGAGAATTATTTTCTGTATATTTATGCTCCAGACAAAGAGAGTCGGCAACGGTGGGTGCTAGCTTTAAAAGAAGGTAAGAAACAGATTTAACTTATAGTGATAAAACGCTGGCATAATCACATTAACAAATATAGCACATAAGTTAAAATTTATCACCAGTATATACAGTATTTCGCAGAGATGCTTATCATGCTTATATTATTTTAGTATGGAAGTAATTAGGTTGAAAGTAATTTTCTCTAACACTGAACCCAAGCCTAAACATCAACCTTACCCTCTAAACCTTAAAGTGATTGTAAAGTCTTTTTTTTTTAAATAACAAACATGTCATACTTACATGCTCTGTACAATGTGTTTGCACAGAGTGGACCTGAACCCTCTCATCTGGGGTCCCCTGCCAGTGCCCTCAGTTTCTTATTCTTCCACTGCTTCCTATGGAGTACCACCCTTGGGCCCGCTCCCAAGCCACGCTGCCTGCATCCATAGACACAGACAGTATAACTCAGCCCCACCCCCACTCCCTTGTCACAATATATACCTGACAGCAGCAGGAGCGATTTCCTCAGCAAAGCCTGTGAGAGCCACTACATACAGGCACAGCGCTGGATCAAGTGAGGACTCAGGCAAGTAAAAGGGGAGGAGGGGTGAAATTGTTATCTAAATATTTTTTATCTTCATGCAGGGAATGCATGAAGGTAAAACAGGTTTAGGCTATATAAGCACTTTAACCACTTGCCACCCACCCACAGCAGTTTTACTGTTAACGGGCAGCAAAGCCAGGCCAGACGACATACTGTTGCCTGACACATGCGCACTGGCACACCCCCGGGAGGGCACAGCTGCGCAATCCCATGACAACTGTGTCTGGTGGATACAGTGGATTATGGTGCTCGGTGCCAGCTGCTGGAGTATCATGTAGTCGCTATCATTAGTCATAGTGATCACCTGAGTACAATATAAACAAACAGACATGAATCATTTCCATTCATAATGGAAAAATTTGTTTTTTTTTTATGTTTTTGTATTTTTTCATTTTTATAGCAAAAATATAAACCCAATTGTGATTAACCACCTCAAAACTGGCCACTAACACCCCCTTCCTGCCCAAGCCATTTTTCAACTTTCAGCACTGTCACACTTTGAATGACAATTGCACGGTCATGCTACACTGTACCCATGTGACTTTTTTTATCAATTTATTCACATAAAGAGCATTCTTTTGGTGGTATTTAATCAATCCTGGGTTTTTATATTTTTTCCTAAAAAAAAAAAAAGACCAAAAAGCACAGGAGCACAGCAGAGGAGAGTGCTGTCTATCGAAGAAGCCAGAAATAAGTTACATATAAATCCCTAGGCCAGGGGCCTCCACACTGCAGCCCGTGAGCCAAATCTGAGCCACTGGAAGATTTTATTATGCCCTCTGATTATTATTATTATTATTCAGGATTTATATAGCGCCAACAGTTTGCGCAGCACTTTACAATATGAGGGCAGACAGTACACTTACAATACAAATCAATACAGGAGGGATCAGAGGGCCCTGCTCGTTAGAGCTTACAATCTAGAAGGGAGGGTCAAGTTGAATAGTGATGGCCGAACGGTTCGCCCGGCGGTCGTTTCGCGGCGAATTTCCGACATTCGCGGTCCGCACGTTCGAACGCCTTTTTCCGTCGTTCGCCGCGGCGGACTTACGTGTTTAATGTATACAAGAACTTTAACCTTTGGTGACACGTTTATCATGTGATACAGGACAGCCAATTGAGACATGACAGCACATGGACACTTGTACATTCCCCCTAACCTATAAATACACCCGATCCGGTGGCCATTTTACATTCTTTCTTCTGTTAAGATAGGGACAGGTTCCTGTGTGGAGTAGGGAGAGATAAACCACTAGCTATTTGGTACACAAAAGTTCTTTTCAGGACTGGTATAGGTGTTAGGTGTTGATAGGTTTGCTGTGCTGCTGATTCTTGCAGCAGCCTGAGTGTCTTTTGTTAGTTTAGAGAAAGGGAAAGGACGGTGTATGCTACAGGGACAGCCAGATTAGTCTTTCATCATCATCATCATCATCATCATCATTAGCTGTTACTATCAAGGTCCACAAAAGAGCTGTTCCAGTAACCACTAATCGTTCTCTTTTTTTGCCAATTTGTATAGGGACAGGAAGGAAGCAGTGTTGTCAGGCAGTGAGGGTAATTTTAAAGACTTGCTGTTATTATTAGTTCCACAAAGGTTCTTTTCAGGACTGGTATCAGTGGTACAGTAATAGGCTTGTACATGTATAATATTCTTTCTTCCAAATATAGAAAGGATATTATACTTGACTGCTGCCCTTCTGCTGCAGTCTGCTAAACATTCACAACTCACTTGTTCCACAAAAGTTCTTATAAGGACTGGTAACTTGGTATAGGGTGCTACGGTACATAGGCTTGAGTGCGGTACAGTCTGCTGTTCTGTAAGGACCGCTATCGGTCCACAATAGATAGGGTTGACGTGCACCACTGCTGACCGCTGCCCTATACTGCAGCAGTCCTTCAGCGGTATAGGGACTGACGTACAGTCTGCTAATCACTAACACACAACCTGCTTGTTCCACAAAAGTTCTTATAAGGACTGGTAACTTGGTATAGGGTGCTACGGTACATAGGCTTGAGTGCGGTACAGTCTGCTGTTCTGTAAGGACCGCTATCGGTCCACAATAGATAGGGTTGACGTGCACCACTGCTGACCGCTGCCCTATACTGCAGCAGTCCTTCAGCGGTATAGGGACTGACGTACAGTCTGCTAAACACTAATACACAACCTGCTTGGTCCACAAAAGTTCTTATAAGGACTGGTAACTTGGTATAGGGTGCTACGGTACATAGGCTTGAGTGCGGTACAGTCTGCTGTTCTGTAAGGACCGCTATCGGTCCACAATAGATAGGGTTGACGTGCACCACTGCTGACCGCTGCCCTATACTGCAGCAGTCCTTCAGCGGTATAGGGACTGACGTACAGTCTGCTAAACACTAATACACAACCTGCTTGGTCCACAAAAGTTCTTATAAGGACTGGTAACTTGGTATAGGGTGCTACGGTACATAGGCTTGAGTGCGGTACAGTCTGCTGTTCTGTAAGGACCGCTATCGGTCCACAATAGATAGGGTTGACGTGCACCACTGCTGACCGCTCACCTATACTGCAGCAGTCCTTCAGCGGTATAGGGACTGACGTACAGTCTGCTAATCACTAACACACAACCTGCTTGTTCCACAAAAGTTCTTATAAGGACTGGTAACTTGGTATAGGGTGCTACGGTACATAGGCTTGAGTGCGGTACAGTCTGCTGTTCTGTAAGGACCGCTATCGGTCCACAATAGATAGGGTTGACGTGCACCACTGCTGACCGCTGCCCTATACTGCAGCAGTCCTTCAGCGGTATAGGGACTGACGTACAGTCTGCTAAACACTAACACACAACCTGCTTGGTCCACAAAAGTTCTTATAAGGACTGGTAACTTGGTATAGGGTGCTACGGTACATAGGCTTGAGTGCGGTACAGTCTGCTGTTCTGTAAGGACCGCTATCGGTCCACAATAGATAGGGTTGACGTGCACCACTGCTGACCGCTGCCCTATACTGCAGCAGTCCTTCAGCGGTATAGGGACTGACGTACAGTCTGCTAAACACTAATACACAACCTGCTTGGTCCACAAAAGTTCTTATAAGGACTGGTAACTTGGTATAGGGTGCTACGGTACATAGGCTTGAGTGCGGTACAGTCTGCTGTTCTGTAAGGACCGCTATCGGTCCACAATAGATAGGGTTGACGTGCACCACTGCTGACCGCTCACCTATACTGCAGCAGTCCTTCAGCGGTATAGGGACTGACGTACAGTCTGCTAATCACTAACACACAACCTGCTTGTTCCACAAAAGTTCTTATAAGGACTGGTAACTTGGTATAGGGTGCTACGGTACATAGGCTTGAGTGCGGTACAGTCTGCTGTTCTGTAAGGACCGCTATCGGTCCACAATAGATAGGGTTGACGTGCACCACTGCTGACCGCTGCCCTATACTGCAGCAGTCCTTCAGCGGTATAGGGACTGACGTACAGTCTGCTAAACACTAATACACAACCTGCTTGGTCCACAAAAGTTCTTATAAGGACTGGTAACTTGGTATAGGGTGCTACGGTACATAGGCTTGAGTGCGGTACAGTCTGCTGTTCTGTAAGGACCGCTATCGGTCCACAATAGATAGGGTTGACGTGCACCACTGCTGACCGCTCACCTATACTGCAGCAGTCCTTCAGCGGTATAGGGACTGACGTACAGTCTGCTAATCACTAACACACAACCTGCTTGTTCCACAAAAGTTCTTATAAGGACTGGTAACTTGGTATAGGGTGCTACGGTACATAGGCTTGAGTGCGGTACAGTCTGCTGTTCTGTAAGGACCGCTATCGGTCCACAATAGATAGGGTTGACGTGCACCACTGCTGACCGCTGCCCTATACTGCAGCAGTCCTTCAGCGGTATAGGGACTGACGTACAGTCTGCTAAACACTAATACACAACCTGCTTGGTCCACAAAAGTTCTTATAAGGACTGGTAACTTGGTATAGGGTGCTACGGTACATAGGCTTGAGTGCGGTACAGTCTGCTGTTCTGTAAGGACCGCTATCGGTCCACAATAGATAGGGTTGACGTGCACCACTGCTGACCGCTGCCCTATACTGCAGCAGTCCTTCAGCGGTATAGGGACTGACGTACAGTCTGCTAAACACTAATACACAACCTGCTTGGTCCACAAAAGTTCTTATAAGGACTGGTAACTTGGTATAGGGTGCTACGGTACATAGGCTTGAGTGCGGTACAGTCTGCTGTTCTGTAAGGACCGCTATCGGTCCACAATAGATAGGGTTGACGTGCACCACTGCTGACCGCTCACCTATACTGCAGCAGTCCTTCAGCGGTATAGGGACTGACGTACAGTCTGCTAATCACTAACACACAACCTGCTTGTTCCACAAAAGTTCTTATAAGGACTGGTAACTTGGTATAGGGTGCTACGGTACATAGGCTTGAGTGCGGTACAGTCTGCTGTTCTGTAAGGACCGCTATCGGTCCACAATAGATAGGGTTGACGTGCACCACTGCTGACCGCTGCCCTATACTGCAGCAGTCCTTCAGCGGTATAGGGACTGACGTACAGTCTGCTAAACACTAATACACAACCTGCTTGGTCCACAAAAGTTCTTATAAGGACTGGTAACTTGGTATAGGGTGCTACGGTACATAGGCTTGAGTGCGGTACAGTCTGCTGTTCTGTAAGGACCGCTATCGGTCCACAATAGATAGGGTTGACGTGCACCACTGCTGACCGCTGCCCTATACTGCAGCAGTCCTTCAGCGGTATAGGGACTGACGTACAGTCTGCTAAACACTAATACACAACCTGCTTGGTCCACAAAAGTTCTTATAAGGACTGGTAACTTGGTATAGGGTGCTACGGTACATAGGCTTGAGTGCGGTACAGTCTGCTGTTCTGTAAGGACCGCTATCGGTCCACAATAGATAGGGTTGACGTGCACCACTGCTGACCGCTCACCTATACTGCAGCAGTCCTTCAGCGGTATAGGGACTGACGTACAGTCTGCTAATCACTAACACACAACCTGCTTGTTCCACAAAAGTTCTTATAAGGACTGGTAACTTGGTATAGGGTGCTACGGTACATAGGCTTGAGTGCGGTACAGTCTGCTGTTCTGTAAGGACCGCTATCGGTCCACAATAGATAGGGTTGACGTGCACCACTGCTGACCGCTGCCCTATACTGCAGCAGTCCTTCAGCGGTATAGGGACTGACGTACAGTCTGCTAAACACTAATACACAACCTGCTTGGTCCACAAAAGTTCTTATAAGGACTGGTAACTTGGTATAGGGTGCTACGGTACATAGGCTTGAGTGCGGTACAGTCTGCTGTTCTGTAAGGACCGCTATCGGTCCACAATAGATAGGGTTGACGTGCACCACTGCTGACCGCTGCCCTATACTGCAGCAGTCCTTCAGCGGTATAGGGACTGACGTACAGTCTGCTAAACACTAATACACAACCTGCTTGGTCCACAAAAGTTCTTATAAGGACTGGTAACTTGGTATAGGGTGCTACGGTACATAGGCTTGAGTGCGGTACAGTCTGCTGTTCTGTAAGGACCGCTATCGGTCCACAATAGATAGGGTTGACGTGCACCACTGCTGACCGCTCACCTATACTGCAGCAGTCCTTCAGCGGTATAGGGACTGACGTACAGTCTGCTAATCACTAACACACAACCTGCTTGTTCCACAAAAGTTCTTATAAGGACTGGTAACTTGGTATAGGGTGCTACGGTACATAGGCTTGAGTGCGGTACAGTCTGCTGTTCTGTAAGGACCGCTATCGGTCCACAATAGATAGGGTTGACGTGCACCACTGCTGACCGCTGCCCTATACTGCAGCAGTCCTTCAGCGGTATAGGGACTGACGTACAGTCTGCTAAACACTAATACACAACCTGCTTGGTCCACAAAAGTTCTTATAAGGACTGGTAACTTGGTATAGGGTGCTACGGTACATAGGCTTGAGTGCGGTACAGTCTGCTGTTCTGTAAGGACCGCTATCGGTCCACAATAGATAGGGTTGACGTGCACCACTGCTGACCGCTGCCCTATACTGCAGCAGTCCTTCAGCGGTATAGGGACTGACGTACAGTCTGCTAAACACTAATACACAACCTGCTTGGTCCACAAAAGTTCTTATAAGGACTGGTAACTTGGTATAGGGTGCTACGGTACATAGGCTTGAGTGCGGTACAGTCTGCTGTTCTGTAAGGACCGCTATAGGTCCACAATAGATAGGGTTGACGTGCACCACTGCTGACCGCTCACCTATACTGCAGCAGTCCTTCAGCGGTATAGGGACTAAGAGTTTTGTCACAGGGTCATTTAAAAAATGACATGCAGAGGAAGAGGCAGGCCCTTCCGCAGGGGTGGTAGGGGTAGGGCAGGAGCAACAGGCTTGAGCCAAAGTGGGAAGTTGCAGAAGGTGCGTTCAATTACTTTAAAGGATGCACCAGACTTGGTTGAGTGGCTCGCTCAGCCTTACTCTTCTGCACCCTCCTCATCCTCTCGATCTGCACCCTCTTCTTCACTCTCTGCTATGTGCACCCCCAAAGACACTACCACCAACAACACGACCACCACCACCACCACCACATACCTTCCGCTTGAGTCACTGGAATTATTTTCCGATCCATATCAAGAGGACATTTCTGATGCGCAGCCACTCTTGGTATTGGATCAGGAAGAGGAGGTAGCAACAAGCGCTACTCAGCAGTCTGACGCCAGTACCCAGATCAGCCCAAGGAGGAGGTTGGTCCCCGGTGTTGCTGCCTACTCTACTTATAGCGGTGGGGAAGGTGACGTTGATGATGACGTGTCTAGTGATGTCACGTGGGTGCCCACAAGAGAGGAAGAGGAGGGGAGTTCAGAGGGAGATATGGACCAGCAGATAGGGAGGAGAAGCAGCAATGACTTACATTGCACAGCAGGGACAAAGCAGACTGCAAATGTATCAGGAGCGAGTCATCGACCATGTACGGTCACATCTGGCGCTCCCAGGACACCGGCACATGGCTCCGCAGTGTGGGCTTTTTTTAACGTGTCCGCTGCTGACAATAGCGTTGCCATCTGCAATCTTTGCAGTCAACGCGTTAGTCGCGGTAAGCCCAATACTCACCTAGGGACGACCGCCTTAAGAAGGCACATGAGCAGCCATCACCGAGCCCAGTGGGAGCAACGGAACACACAAAGCCACACTGCAGGCTCTCACCGTCCAGCCTCGTCTTCTACTTCTCCTTCTCCTCTCTCCTCACAATTGTCCTCCACTCCACCTTCCATCACGCCAAGCTCACATTTTTCTGCAAAAAGGCAGGCTTCCGTGGGCCTAATGTTTGAGCGTAAAAAAATGATGACGCCGGATAACCCTCTTGCCCAACGGTTGGCGGCTGGCTTGTCAGAACTCATAGCCCGCCAACTACTGCCATATAAACTGGTGGACTCGGAGGCCTTTCGCAAATTTGTGGCCATTGGAACACCACAATGGAAGGTCCCAGGAAGGAAGTATTTCTCAGAGAAGGGCATCCCAGAGCTATATGGCCATGTTCAGCGGCAAGTGAATGTATCTCTGGCACACAGTGTCGGTGCCAAGATACATCTGACCACAGACACGTGGTCTAGCAAACACGGGCAGGGAAGGTATATCAGTTTTACTGCCCACTGGGTGAACCTTCTGACGGCCGTCAAGCATGTAACCCGTGGCACCCGTGTAGATTTGGTTTTACCGCCACGGATTGCATGCAGGCCTGACTCTTCTTCTCCTCCTCCTACTCCATCCTCCTCCCTCTCCTCCTCAGCTGCCTCCTCCTTTTCCGCTGCTAGCGTCTCTTCCACTGCACCGCCCAAGCTCCCCAGAACCTATTCCACATGCCAGGTGAGACGTTGCCATGCCGTGCTGCGTCTGTTGTGCCTGGAAGCAAAGAGCCACACTGGCCCGGCACTCCTTTCAGCTTTGCGTTCACAGGCAGATGAGTGGCTAACACCGCTCAATTTGACAGTTGGTAAAGTGGTGTGTGACAACGGTGCCAATCTGCTTAGCGCATTGAAACAGGGCAAAATCACGCACGTGCCGTGCATGGCACACGTCTTAAACTTGGTCGTGCAGCGATTCCTTGTCAAATACCCTGGGGTCCAGGACATCTTGCGGCAGGCAAGGAAAATCTCGGCCCATTTCAGAAGATCTTACACGGCCATGGCTCGCCTTGCTGACATTCAGCGGCGACACCATCTGCCGGTCAGACGTCTTATTTGCGATTGCCCGACGCGATGGAACTCAACCTTCTATATGCTTGATAGGCTGCTCCAGCAGAAACGTGCAGTTAACGTCTACCTGTATGAACTCTGCGAAAGAAACGGTTCTGGGGAGCTGGGTTTTTTTTCACCGCGCCAGTGGCTGCTCATGCGCGACACATGCAGACTTCTGCGGCCATTTGAGGAGATCACCAAACTGGTCAGTCGCAGCCATGGCGCCATCAGTGACATGGTACCTTATGCCTTCTTTCTGGAGCGTGCATTGCGTCGTGTCATTGATCAGGCTGTGGAGGAGCAGGAGCGGGAAGATGAGGAAGTCGCAATGCTGGATGAATTCCCAGGGGGGGCTACTCTATCTGAGACAAGTCAACAACAGGAGTCTGATGAGGAGTCAGAGGAGGATGGTGCCGGGGCGGATGAGCAGGAGCAAGAAGAGCATGCTTTAAACCTTTCTGGGATCCCTGTTGTGCGAGGATGGGGAGAGGAGAATGAAGAGGACGACATTATCCTGGATGATGAGCAGGAGCCAGGCCACCACACCGCTTCCACTTTAGTGCAAATGGGGGCCTTCATGCTCCAGTGTTTTAATAGGGACCCCCGTATAAAAAGCATGAGGGTCAAGGACCAGTACTGGGTGGCAACGTACTTAGACCCCCGGTACAAACACAAAATGGCGGAAATGTTACCGCCGTCGCAGAGGGCTGTCAGAATGCAGCACTTCCAGGCCTTGCTTCGAGAAATGCTGCATTCTGCTTTTGCGTGCGCTGGCAGAGGAGCAATTCCCACTCCCAGAGAAGGATTTGCGGGTACCAATCCAACAGCGCCTGCAAGAAGAGGCCGGTTTGAAGATGTGTTGGTGACTTCGGATATGAGGTCATTCTTTCAGCCGACCCATCGACAGGTGTCATCCGGATCCAGCATCAGGGAACGCCTAGACCGTCAGGTGTCCGACTACATTGGGTTAACGGCCGATGTGGACGCTCTGAGGAGTGATGAACCCCTAGACTACTGGGTGGGCAGGCTTGACCTCTGGCCAGAGCTTGCCCAATTTGCAATCGAACTGTTGGCTTGCCCCTCATCCAGTGTCCTGTCCGAAAGGACGTTCAGCGCAGCAGGGGGGATTGTGACCGATAAGCGTACTCGCCTAGCTCACCACAGTGTTAACTACCTCACATTTCTAAAAATGAATGAGGCATGGATCTCGGAGGAATTCAACACATGTGATCAGTAGACCATGTATATGTCTATAAACAATTTTTGGAATCAAGCACACAGACCTTCTTAATTCATTTGGCTCACTTCCCTGACCCAAAAAAGCACACCGTACTATATGCCCCTACCCTCCTCTTTGAAGAGGTTGAGCGGTGTCATATTTCTACTGGGGCTGCTTATTATGAGGGGTTCCCACCATCCCTGTGCTGTGCTGACTTCCTCCTGGGTGTTCTTATTATGAGGGGCTCCCACCATCCCTGTGCTGTGCTGACTTCCTCCTGGGGGTTCTTATTATGAGGGGATCACACCATCCCTGTGCTGTGCTGACTTCCTCCTGGGGCTGCTTACGGTGCTGCTGTCAGCGCTGTATGTCACGGAGCTGCTGTCAGCGCTGTATGTCACGGAGCTGCTGTCAGCGCTGTATGTCACGGAGCTGCTGTCAGCGCTGTATGTCACGGAGCTGCTGTCAGCGCTGTATGTCACGGAGCTGCTGTCAGCGCTGTATGTCACGGAGCTGCTGTCAGCGCTGTATGTCACGGAGCTGCTGTCAGCGCTGTATGTCACGGAGCTGCTGTCAGCGCTGTATGTCACGGAGCTGCTGTCAGCGCTGTATGTCACGGAGCTGCTGTCAGCGCTGTATGTCACGGTGCTGCTGTCAGCGCTGTATGTCACGGAGCTGCTGTCAGCGCTGTATGTCACGGAGCTGCTGTCAGTGCTGTATGTCACGGAGCTGCTGTCAGCGCTGTATGTCACGGAGCTGCTGTCAGCGCTGTATGTCACGGAGCTGCTGTCAGCGCTGTATGTCACGGTGCTGCTGTCAGCGCTGTATGTCACGGAGCTGCTGTCAGCGCTGTATGTCACGGAGCTGCTGTCAGCGCTGTATGTCACGGAGCTGCTGTCAGCGCTGTATGTCACGGAGCTGCTGTCAGCGCTGTATGTCACGGAGCTGCTGTCAGCGCTGTATGTCACGGTGCTGATGTCAGTGCTCTGTATTACGGTGCTGCTGTCAGTGCTCTGTATCTCCTGCACCCTCTTGTTTGCCTACCCTGGTCCCTGACCTTCCCTCTCCTCCATTGCCTTCATTAGCTCCATAGTCCTGAATTGTCAGAACAATTTCCCAAATAAAAAAAAAATGCTTGTAGTTATCGATCCCAAATTCACCTCATACATGTATTATGCTATTGTCCAGGTGGTGGGACTACGTGCTACCCCCTAATAATTACCCCGTGGCCGCAAATTCGACCTAAAGGTTTGCGAAATTCGCCTCCCATTGAAGTCAATGGAGCCCGCGGCGAACGGTCGTTTTCGCGAACGTTTGTGTCCGTTCGCGTTTCGCGTTCGCGAAACGTCCCGTCGGAAGTTCGTCCATCACTAAAGTTGAAACAAAAGGTAATAACTGTGGGGTAATTCACTGTTTCCATGAATAGTGCCAGGCAAATAACTCTGATGCAAGAGGGGGCTCTGATGGGGACTCAGATGGAAGTGAGGACTCTCATGTAAGGAAGGATGCCAATGTAATGGAAACTGTGATGAGACTCTGATGTAAGGGGATTTTAACGGGGACTTTGACTCAGAGAAAAGGGGGACTCTGATGAGCTCAAGATTATTTATTTTCTTTCACTGGACTTTTGCACTGTTCTAAACCATATAATGCTGATTTAAAAAAAAAATCCAAGTCAAATGTATTCATTCATTTAAAATGAATTCTTTAACTTATAAAACATATTTTTTTGACCCTCAATTACTTGCAAGGAATATGATGCGACCCTCATATTGAAGAGTTTGAAGACCCCTGCCCTAAGCATCTTGTTATTCTTTGTTAGTATCAAGGCCACAGGTTCAGGTTGTAAAGGTAAAACCTTTATAAAGACGTAGAAATCATAAACAACAGCTCCATACTCATGGAAATGTATGATTGTGCCATTTTAGTTGTATGATTTAAAATGGGCCATGTGAGCATAGCCTAAATTAGTACCAATGATGACCTATGAGAATAGGGTGTGGGCTGCACTGTTTGCACCCAACTGCTTCCATGAACAGTGCCAGGCAAACAGGTGGGTGCGTCTGCCTCATGTACGCTATTTGAAAATAAAGACCAGCATGAAGCAGACCCCACCCACTTGTGCGCAGCTCATGGACACTGGCCCAAGCCATTTAAAGGAGCAGAAACAGGAGGCACTAAACACTCTGAAGGTATTTACCAAAATTGCAGCAGCCAGAATCTGGAGTAGTTGTGCATGGCAACCAATCAGCTTCTATCCTTCATATTCAAATATTTAGGCTGCATTCAGATGGCCAAAGAGCAGTGGCCAGGGGTGGTCACAAGCAGGAATCAGTAGATTCTTGCTGGCAGTTGTAAACCCTGCCTGCATACACTATGTTCAAACAGCTGTAGCTGTCAGCGGTGGCTGTCAGAATTGTAAAAATCTATGGCTGGCACCACTGCTGTTAGCATGTAGCCACTCTTGTAAGTGGATACAAGCAAATAGAACCTCTGACCAACCCTGAACGCAGCCAATGCACCTTCAAGGTTGTTGTTTCTGCTGGGTTTTGGACACACACAAACTGACTATGGCTAATCCACCACTTTATATGCAGCCGTAGCACAGAGTGGTGTGCGTCCTGAGGTGGCGTTTATCTGCCTCTGAATGCAGCAAAATATCTGCTCTTTGGCTGTCTGGATGTACCTAAACTGAAAAAGCTGAAGATAGAAGCTGGTTTGCATGCACAACTGCTCCAGATTCTGTCTGTTCCAGTTTTGCAGTCCTATTTTATGGGTGCAGAGGTAGTAAAAATGTTTAGCTACACAGGCATCCCATGTTTACTAATGCCTAATTTTATTTTTATTAACAAAGTACAGCTATCCTTTAAATAAAAGAGGCCATAACCACTGATTTTGGTTTTAATCTGCTGTACTTCACTGTAGGGTTGCCACCTGTCTGGGATTTACCCAGACAGTCTAGGTTTTAAATCATGTTTCTGGGTCTGAAACCCAGACACATTATTTCAACAGGAATGTGGTTCGTAACAGGGCTTGACAGGAGGGCGAGAGGGCACTATGTGCACCGCATTCAAAGTAATTAATTAATAAGTAATTCAAAGTAATTTCTCGACAAAATAAAGCATTGAGACATGGATGGATGGGTGGGTTTGCTTGAAACATTAAAAATGCATTTAAGTTCCATTTTAATGCTTTTTCTGTGAATACGAAAGTGAACTGGTGGCTTATAGAAACTTTCTCTTCATGTACAGTGATAAAGAACAACCAATGCATCATTCCTAAGTACCACCCCAACTTCTGGGTGGAGGGTCGGTGGAGATGCTGCTGCCAGACAGAGAAGATGGCAGGGGGATGTGCATTATACGACCCCAGTATTGGCTGTAAGTACCATTTTGTATATAGATTGTGCTGTCGATATGCAAATTGAATGGTTAGTTTGATTACAATGGTTGCTGATGTAAATTTTACTTTATCTATACACTTTAATTTAGAGGCAACACTTTACCTAAATTAAATTTACAGCAATTTGGACTAAATACTGTATTAGACCAATGCCTCACAACCCAGAATATTCTATTTGTCTTATAAGAAATGTTATATAACTGGGATGGGGAATTGTTATAAATGTTGTATATAGCCCTACAAAACACAGTGCACAGTCCACATGGGCTTTGCTGCTTAACTGTAGACAGGAAACTTTATAATAGAGACATAGAGCGGATCATAGATGCAGCTACAAACTTCTAAACACTGCCATTTACTGGTTGAAGAATATATCTCTACTAAATACTGATATTGATGTAGTTGTTGCATAAAATGCAAATCTGTATTCCAACACCC
Source organism: Lithobates pipiens (assembly GCF_037356315.1). Lineage (NCBI taxonomy): Eukaryota > Metazoa > Chordata > Amphibia > Anura > Ranidae > Lithobates > Lithobates pipiens. Next base: position 452,562,643 of record NW_027507903.1, read on the forward strand.
TCGCTCAATAACTACTGCTTAAATTAGTCCCATCTCAGTTATATAAATTTTAAAGCTTGTCCAAGCTTCTGATTCACTTTTGTTTCTCATGGGTTGGAAGTCTTTGCATCTCATCCAATGAATCTGGCTCTGGTTTTAAATCTATGTGAGCAACATAGGACAGACATTTGGCTGGGATTCTTCTGGCGGATATCCTGATTGAAGCTTCTTGTGGCCTGGTTTCTTCTTTTACAGTATTGGATTATCTGCGGTAATTTAATTTTTTTTGTCACTTTGTTGCTTATCTTTATGTGACACTAATGTGGAATTTCCCTCATTTTGTGTTTATGTTAGTTTGTGAAATTTTGAATATACTGCAGTTTCATCAATAATTATACTTCCACTGATGGCTAACTTGTTTGCATCTTGGTGTAGAATTCTGTATACCTTTTGAGATTCACTGTATCCCACGAGTACACCTTCCTTTGCACAAGGATGTGGGATGTGCAAAATTTTTTAGATGATTCAGATTTGGGCCTTTTCTATTCCACAGTTCATGGTTGATTTCCTGGTAGTTGATTTTGGAGATAGCATGCGGTCATAATTGCCTCCCCCCAGTATGTGGTTGGCATCAAATAGCATAGTCCTTCTACTCTCACATAGAGTATGGTTCATTCTTTCTGCAAGCCTGTTTTGTTCCCAGTTGTATGGTACAGTAGTTTAAAATATCATGCCATGCTTTTTTAGAAGTGCCTGTGTGTATTCAGTTCCATTGTCTGTGCGCAAGACACTCAGCATTTTGTCAAATTTGTTGCTTACTTAAGACAAATACTGTTCAAGTTTTTCTGGTACTTCACTTTTGTTACCTGGAGTAATCATCTATAAAAGTGAAAAAATACCTCTTCTTTCCTGGAGTAAGATTTTCTATTGGACCGCAAAGATCTGAATTAATTAAGTCCTGAAGTTTTTTTTTTTAGCTCTGCTGTTACTGCTGTTGCTTTGGAAAGGCTTTTATTGTAAAATTTCCCTTTGATACAGCTGTTGCATTTCATTGTTTGATCACATGGCCTGATTTTTATTCCACCTGCATAGTCCTTCTCAGTTAATTTCTTTATTATGTCAGGACTTCTGTGCCCCAGTCGTCTATGCTATGTATGAACACAGTTTGAATGTTTTTCTTCCTTGGCAGTATTAACCACCTCACTGCAGTTCAGCTCATACAGTTAATCTTTAATTTTAGCATTTGCAAGCAAGATATACCATTTTGTGATGGCATAACTGTCATCTTGGAAGGTCACTACACTGCCTTGTTTTGGAAGCTTCTTCACTGACAAAAGATTTGTTTCAAGAGCAGAGACATAAACAATATCTTTTCACAGGTATCTTTCTGGTGACACTAAGGGAAATAGGACAGTAAAGAAAACTGTCTCCTATTCCTTCTAATTCCATTATTTTCCCATTGGCTGTGGTGTTTTTTTTTGCTTCACTCCGGTTAAATGAATAAAGACATTTCTGTAATTTGTCATGTGGCTCATAGCTCCTGAATTAATACACCATGCCTGCAAAGATGAGGTGCGATTTTTGGATTGAAAAACATATTCATTATCTGAAGAAAAATCTGTTTCTTCCTTCACACTTTTGGCCTTTTGTAGTTTAGTTTGTTTTTGCATTTTAGCTTTCCAGATTCTACAATCTGCTTTTAAACAACCTTGTTTATTGCACAGAAAAAATTCACGTGTTTATTGTTGCACGTTACTGTTTTTATTCCTGTTTTTTGTCTTTAAAGAAAACAAAAACACTGTCACTTTTAATTTCTGTTTTATGGTTATATTCATCCCCAAGCTTGCCCTTAACTTCCAATGTCAGTTAATCATCTAGACGTGCATCAAGTGTTGTGACAAGTGTTTCATAACGTTCTGGTAAGCCACTAAGTATTAGTGCTGCAAAATGAAAATCTTTTATGTCTTCTCCTATGCCTCTCAGGCGTACAACCATTTCCAAGGTGTGTCTTATGTAATCCCTTATTTCCTGGCCTTTCATCAGCTTGGTTTGATACAGCTTTCGAATCAAATACGGTTTATTTCCGAGATTAGCTCTTTCATTGGTCCTTTTGTAATCCTTCCCACGTTTCTTTAGCTGTTTCACATTTACATATATATATATATATGTGATCTGATCATCTTCTATGCTAAGAGAGAGTGTGCTCTGAGCTTTTTGGTCTTTTGCTATCCACTCATCTGAAGGATGTTCTGGCCTGACATCATTGTCACATTTCCACGTACCCTTTCTTATTACTAGCATTTTCAACTTGAATTTCCGAGACTGATAGTTCTGGTTTGTCAGATTTGCAAATGAAAACTTTTTTTCAGTTGTGTTGCTGGCCATTTTCTTTTATTCTGCTGCAGTCTTCTTTCTGTTGCTGTATCTTGCTGTAGCAGGTTATGACTTGGCTATGACTGGGTTCTCAGCTTTCTCCGGGTGGGTGTCTGGGCTATATCTGGGCCCATAACCTGTTACAAATTTTGTATATAGCCCTACAGAACAGACAATCCACAGTCCACATGGGCTTTGCTGTGTAACTGTAGTCAGGAAACTTTATTATAGAGAAAAGACATAGAGCATACCATAGATGCAGCTACAAACAAATAATCACTGCCATCTACAAGTTGAATAATATATCTCTACTAAATACTGATATTGATGTAGTTGTTGCATAAAATACAAATCTGCATTCCAACAAGAATCCTGATACACACTTCCCTGTACCCTTTGGAGCTCAAAAATTGGATCCTCTTTGGATCCTGTATTATGGATCCTGTATGGCCTGGAATTGCATGGGTTGGGTGGGGGTGCCTATAATCTGATATATACAGTGGACCCAATGCTCTGTCATCTAGTGGATCTATTTAATAGTTCACAGTGCTCTGAGCAGGTTAAGATTATCCACTAGACAGAGCAAATTGTAGCATCTGATCCACCAAATCACTGTAGAGTGAATTTGCCGAGAGTCACCTATTAGACATGTGCACTGACAAAAAATGTGTTCATATTCGTTTTCATTTCATTCGTTTTTTTGCTTTTTTTGGAAATTCAGAAAAATCGAAAATTCGGAAATTCGAAAAATTGGGAATTCGGAAATTTCAGGAATTTTCACATTTAGATTTTTCAGATTTCCGAATTTCAAACTGCCATATTTTCGAATTTTCAGATTTTCGAATTTTCAAATTTCCAAATTAAAAAATTTCGGATTTCCGAATTTTCGGATTTCCGAATTTAGAATTTTCGGATTTCCGAATTTTCGAATTTCCGAATTTAGAATTTTTGGATTTCCGAATCTTCAAATTTCTGAATTTCGGATTTTCAGAACTCCCAGTTTCCGAATTTTAAAATTTGGGAATTCAAAGATTTGAAAGTCCAAAAATTTTAAAATCTGAAAAAAAGAAGGAAAATCAGTTTAACTAATAACTAACTATTAAATTAACGAGTACAAATTTATCGGAAGTTATGAATTATCTGAAATAACAAATGCCACATCTAAACAAATGGAACAGAACAAATTAATAATAAATAATTAATAATAAACAATTAATAATAATAAAAAGGGTTAATTATTATTATTAGATCGTTCCGTTCCATTTGATTAGATGTAGCATTCGTTATTTCAGATAATTTGTAACTTCGGATAAATTTCGTACTCTTAACGTTCACTAACAGAGAAATTTGAAAGGGAATTCCAATACCTTTTCTGAAAATTCGGAATTTGGAAAATCCGAAAATCTGAAATTCGGAAATTCCGAAATTCGAAAATTCGGAAATCCGAAAATTTGAAATTTGGATGTTTGAAAATTTGAAAATTTGGAAATCCGAAAATTCGAAATTCGGAAATTCAAAAATCCGAAATGTCAAAATTCGTAAATTTGTAATTTCAGAAATTCGTAAATTCGTAAATTTCGGAAATTCATCATTTCGCTAATTTAGAAATTCGGAAATTTTGGAAATTGAAAAATTCTGAAATTCTGAAATTCTGAATTGACGAATTTGTCAAAATTCATTAAAAAACTAATTCGGAACTAATTGCACATGTCTATCACCTATCACTCTTCATAGATATTGATCTTTTGCCAATAAATCTTTACACAGCAAAACTTTCTAAATGCCTTTAAATAAAATTTTGATGCCAAAGTGTAAATTTCACACTAACACTACCCAAAATAGGCATGTGTACGTGTAATCTGAAAGGAGTTTTATTTCTTTCAATCTCCTCTGAAGTGTAAAGAAAAAATGTTTTGGCTATACATACACTTTTAAGGGCAATATTTAGGAAACAGTGAATCTGTCATTCATCAAACATTGCAAATCAATCTTGTGTGCCCCATTTGCCAGCTGTGCTTCCAGAACTGCTGCTTTATACAGTGTTACACACGTTTAGCATGTTGACCTTAGCAGAGTGTGATTCCTACAGACAGTGACATTTTGCCTGTACTCCTAATGTCTGTGGGCACCCTTATATAAAACCAAACTCTTCTGTGTACTTATTATTTAATTAGGTTCAATTTTACTTTATGTTATATTATCTCTCTGGAATTTTTCTTTAAACTTTTTTTTACTTATCAAATGTTTAAAAAATTGTGATATTGCCTATTTCGAATCCTTGTTACTGTAAACCATGTTTCAATTTATTGATACTTGCTTTTTCTTATTGATGTTCATGCTATACATATATACTACTATGTGAAATTACAATAAATACTTTATTATGAAAAAAAAAGACCAAACTCTAGCTAGGGTAAGAGTTAGAATTTCCATTAGGCTTCCTGTGCCTGTAACACCAATACACAACATAAAGGCAACAAGTTTTGACAGGCAGGAAGAACTATTTTTATTGTTGTTTGTGTCCCTTCTATAGGGATTTCCATCACTATTTATTCCACCAATAAGAGGATATCTAATTAAATGGGACACACCCCACTCATTAAGAAATTAAACAAGAAAAATGCATTTAGCTTAAGTTGGTCTTTAAAGTGGAAAAAAAAACATTAATTTCTTGTTTCAATTCACAAATTGTATATGCATTTTTGTGCAAGTACTGTATGTTCACAAAATGGGCACCAGACCTTTGTATTTATAAACCAACCAAGATCCTGCCCATCTGCAGGTTTTAGAAATGGTTTACTATGCCCATTGTAAAATGGAAGAGTAGTGGTGCGCTGTACATACAAATAGAATGCTAAATTGGTCACAATAAAATATAATATATACGACATGTATTGGTGATAACCTGACTAACACTGTGCAGTGATGTCACAGAATGCCCAAAAAAGGTTGTGGCCTAAAAATGAAATAAAATGATTGACGTGCAACAAAGTGCTTATCTACCAGGTAAACAGCAAGTAATAAGGATATAAAATCAGATGTATATAAACGAAATATAAAAATATCCATAAAAATTGCATGTAAACTAGAACAATAAGTCCAGGTTAATAGTGAAAAGCAAGTGCTGGCAATGATCAATCTTTGATCTGTGAAATAAAGTGCTTATCTCCCAAGTGACAGTACAAAAAGAAAAAAATGTATGAAATCGTACATATAAAAAATAAACATTCATAAGACAACATAGATTAGGGTGTCCATAAAAATTTCCTTTAACAAAATTTTGCAGTGCAATATATAGTGATTGTGTAGATCCAGGGAATAAAGTGCTGGTGCTGGTAAACCCAATTCAGAACAGTGCTGCTAGTAGTGGATGACCCGTGCAATCCTTCGTGCTAATTAAGTATATGGGTGTCCCCTTACCCTACTGCTGTAAGGTAACAGCATGAAATTATGTATCTTTTGGGTCCTTGGTGACCGTCCCCTTTGAGAGTCCTAGCGTGGTAGCCCAGGTCCTTGCTGGTGTCTCTATCCTGCCTACAGCCAGCGTTAGCGTCGCCTTTAAGAGCAACCTTAGGGTGTCCGGGATGGAGGGTCTCACCAATGTATCATAAGTGGAAATTAGAAAGAGGAGGGATGCCCCATAGTGTAGTATATCACAGCTTTTTATTGTTTAAAAAGATTAGGACAGGTACTCAAATTAATCTCAAAACAGTCAGGCAATGTAAAAAACGAGCAGCGATAAAAGATACATCGATGACGTTGTCATCCTGCAATGAAAGAGAAGCCATTTGTTCCTCTGAGGGATGGCTTGAATAGGCAGGACGGATGAGCATGGATAGGCACTGATAGGCGGCATGGATGGGCACTGATAGGCAGCACGGATGGGCATTGATAGGCAGCACAGATGGGCATTGTAGTGTAAAGTATTGTACGGATGGATGCCACTCAGTGCCAAACAATAATGTATTCCAATCAGTGATGCCCATTGTGGGCACTGATTGGCATCCATTGTGGGCACTGACTGGCATTCCTGGTGGCCTAGGGTGGCATACCTGGTGCTGGGAATGCTTGGTGGTCTGGTGGCATCCCTGGTGGTCCAGTGTGGGCATCCTCTAGGGGCTGCGCTGATAATCGATCAGCACAGACCCCCCCTGTCAGAGGAGCAGCCGATCGGCTCTCCTCCACTCACGTCTGACAAACGTGAGTGAGGAAAAGCCGATCAATGGCTCTTCCTATTTACACTGTGATCAGCCATAATTGGATACGGCTGATCACTTGGTAAAGAGTCTCCTTCAGAGACTCTTTACTGAGATCGTAGTTGCGGTGTGTCAGACTTACACACCCCAACAACGATTGCCGTGGGGCGAGCAGCGGCTTAATATCCTGATTACGTTATATTAGTCCAGTCAGGTTAAGGAAACCACTTTGCCGCCGTCATTCCGCTATATGGCGGGCGGCAAGTGGTTAAACAAAAAATTGGCATCTGGAAACAGTTTCCATTGTCGGTGACAGGAAGATGCAGTCTAATAAAGATGATCTGGATGCCACAATTGCTGTATCTATTGCATAACTCTCCAGTTTGGATATGCAAGAAATGGTTCAACAAAATTGAGACCCTTTTCAGGGAGCTAATATGGAAAGGGAGACAAGCTACTTTAAATAACACAATTATTGAGACTCTAGATGCGGACTCCTTCTGCTATAGGAACCCAACAATAAAAATGATAACTAAAATATGGAAAACAGTTAAAAATAGATGGGATACAATAAGTTAACTGAATATACCCCCTTTTGGAACAACAGCAATCTGCAGCAAATCCTCCTGATAGGAAAAGTTAGAGAATGGGAAATACACGGCATTAAAAGGCTGAGACAACTGTATGTTGGCAATACTCTTAAAAAATTCTCGGACCTGAGACGGGAATTTAACATACCGCAATGTTCATTTTATACCTACTTACAGTTGGGGCATGTCCTTGAAGCCCAATTTAGGATACAATACTTTGAATGGAATAAAACGCCCCTTTTTCAAAGTATACTCCATCTAGGCACAACTAAGGGTCTTAAATCTATATATGGACAGATAAGAAAAAAATCCAACACTGGGTGGAAACTCTGCAAGGAAAGAGAGAGATGGGAAAAGGATATAGGGGCAATAACACAGGAGCAGTGGAGGAGAATCTTAGAGATGGGACAGATGATGGCAATCTCAAGGAATTTGATAAGATGTGGAGGCTTTGGCTGGAAAAAATGGGTTCCCTTCTATAGAGTGAAAAACGCATAATAGAGCTGGAGAACAATCAAAATAGACAACTCGATAGGAAAAGGGCATACTAGATAAATTGGACGAAATAAGTTTTCTAATTTTAATAATGTAAACCATGGGAAATTAAAGAAATGGTTGAGAGATTTGATCTATGAATTCAATTATGAGATCATCTTTAGGGTAATAGGAGGGGCGCTTTTTTTATTTATTGAATTGTTAAGATTTGAAAGAAAATTGAAAAAATAATAAAGTTAAATAAAAAAAAAAATAGATGACAATAAAAATATAAAAACATAAATAGGCAACATAGGACAGTAACTATGAGCGGCATAAGCATTATCGCATTTCAAACGTTACTCCCGAATGTGTCATATGTCTGTTGGACCATCTTAGTGTACATGTCTGATCAGGATTATAGGGTGTTGGGGAGGGGTATTGTATGCCTGACCAAGATTATAGTTAGTGAGGGAAGCAAGGGATATTTCCCTTTACCTTTTGAACTGGTGGCAACTCTAACAATTCCCATGACTTTCTGTGCCATTGGTGAAAATGACAAACAAGGAAAGCAAAATAAATTGACAAGATTGGGGATCTGGGTTTTAGTTTCTTTGTTTAGGCCACAATTTATTTAACTTTTTTTTCAATCCAAACAGTAAATTAGAAAACAAACTTAAGCTGGACATACACATAAATATTTTCCAATCCATGATAAAGAGTGTGGCTAGAAAAATCTCCTATTGTATTGTGACAGTTGGTACCTGTGGCTGTTAGAATACCCTTACTGATTTACTTTTTTCTGCCCAACTCCTTTGATTTCTTAGTCAAAAATTGTTGAGCAGTGTAGTGTTGGCAGGACCACAGGAATGGTCTGAAATTCAAACTGTATATGACCAGTTTTAAAACAGAAAAATAACCACAAGACCCCCAATTCCATAGTTGCCAACTGTCCCGAATTTCCCAGGACATTCCCAGGATCAGGACAGGCTGTGGATGTTGGGGGCCAGTCTGTTTGCCGGGGGCCAATCTGTTTGCCAGGGGCCAGTCTGTGGATGTCGGGGGCCAGGCTGTGGATGTCGGGGGCCAGTCTGTTTGCCGGGGGCCAGTCTGTTTGCCGGGGGCCAGGCTGTGGATGTCAGGGGCCAGTCTGTTTAACACACAGAGGAATCTACAGCTGCACATTGGGGATAGTGTGGGCGGGACTGAAAGACACAGGAGGAACAGGGCCGGGAGGAGGGGAGCTGTTTTTCCTACTCTGCTCTCCCGTACGTGAGTGGAGTGAGGGGCGAGAGGGAGGTGGCTGGACTAGGCTGTGTAAGAGTGTCATAGACTGACACTTGGCTCAGCTTGCAGTCACCAGTCTCGAAATTTACAGGCTGGTTCTTTAGTCCCCACACACACACACACACACACATTGCTGGTGGAGTCCTTCCTGCAACTCGCTCTCCTCCCTGCCAATGAAGATGCAGGGGGAGGGAGCAGATCGGGCGGCCGCAGTTGTGTGCATTATGCACAATGTCAGCGAGCAGAGGGAGGGGGAGGAATCCCCTGCAGGAGCTGATTGGGGATGCTCTCCCTCTCAGCAGAGACTATGTTACGCCAGTGGCGGCCTGAGCAAGATGCGACTCATCCACTACAAATACAAGCAAAAAGTCATTTTAATTGGATAGGCACACATGGTGGGGCACAGTATAATGTTGGGGGTCAGGGCCCCTCTGGCCCCCCCTAGTAATGCCACTGGCAAGGAGGGGGCAGAGCAGAGAGCTATGACTGACAGTCTGCAGCTCTCTGCTCACAGAATTGGGAGAACCGAGTTATTGGCGATGTTTAATCACTAGGTTCTCAGTGTAGAGGCGCCGGGGGACAGATGCAGCATCCACCGAGGTAAATATGATTCTAAAATAAACAGAAATGCATACTTCTCTTTTAAAAAGACAGTTATTAAGCATTGCTCACAAAGCCATGTATAAAGCATTGCTCACAAGGACAGATATACAGTAAAGTAGAACTCTTTTATAACTGACTTTGTAAGAAATGCATTATATCTGGCTTTATAACTCACTTTGTGAAAAATGCTTTAGAACTGGCTTTGCAATACCTAAAAAGACAGTTATTAAGCATTGATTACAAAGCCAGGTATAAAGCATTACTCTTTTATAACTGACTTTGTAAGAAATGCATTATATCAGTTTAGTGAGAAATACTTTATAACTGGCTTTGTGAAAAATGCTTTATAACTGGCTTTGTAGTACTCACAAAGCCAATTATAAAGCTTTGCTCACAAAGCCAGATATAATGCATTTCTCACAAAGCCAGAACAGTGTGGGCAGGTGGGGAAAGTACAGAGTGGGCAGGGGTGTGCAGTACAGGGTGGGCTGGAGGACGCAGTGCAGAGCGGGCAGGAGGACAGAGTGCAGGTCGGGCAGGAGAGTACAGTACAGGGTGGGCAGGTGGGTATAGGGCAGGGCAGGAGTGTACAATACAGGGCAGGCAGGAGGGCACAGTGCAGGGTGGGCAGAGCAGGCAGGAGTGTACAGTACAGGACGGCAGGAGGGCACAGTGCAGGGCGGGCAGGTGGGTACAGTACAGGGCCAGTAGGTGGATGCAGTGCAGGGTGAGCAGTTGGGCACAGTGCAGGGTGGGTGGGGAGGCACAGTACAGAGTGGGCACTAATGTATAATACAGCACAGTTCTGACAAGAGGGAGGATATGGAGGAGGGAGAATACAGCAGAGGCTGCACCTCCTCCAAGCTCTCTGTTTGCTGCTGTCACCTCTGTCCCAACTTTAGTGTTCACTGTAGGAGTTCACTGCCAAGCTGCCACCACCCTGATCCCCCCTCCCCTTGTCCTGGACCTGAGCATTCTTTTCTGCTCAGGCCCTGTCTGTGTCTCTTTTCTGACCTTATCCCAGGGGAGCATTCCATCAGGAAACTTGTTAAGGATGCAGAGCTTTGTGACCTGGAATGGGCATAGTATCCAGGAGTAATGTGACCATCTGCAGGGCAAAGGTATACAGAACTCCTGTGTGCAGCTCCAGGTGCTCTGCTCTCATGCCTCTCGGCCGAGGGGGGAGATATGTCACACCCTTATCTGTCACTTGTCCACTTAGCCTGGCCGGTATGTTCTCTGCAAGCAGTGGGGTAGTGGACCCCTCTCTGCGTGCACTTTGAACTGCATTAGGCAGGGGCAGGAAAATACAAGGCTCCCGAGATTTTTAAGCACAGGAGCTCCCACCCCCCCCCCCCCTGTAGTGACGCCACTGCTTACACAAACTGTTAAAAACCCCATCCACAGCCAACATGGTCTCCCCTTCAGCTAGTCGCATGGCTACTTATGGAGAGGAGTGCACACTCAGAAAACAGAAGCCTGGCCAAGAGCCAGCTGATAAAAGACTGCCGCGAGAAGAGAGGTGGGCGGGAACCACTGCTCCTCTTATACAGCCACTGAATTAGACTGGCTTTTGCGTGTGGGGGGTAGTTTTCCAGGATTGCTCTGTTGTGCCAAGTCTGGTAGGCGTACAGGGGCTTGCCAACCCCTGCCCTAGAGACTCAGGGCCCCAGATTCGAGGCTATAGCCACAGTAGCCACCCCTTAGTGACACCACTGGTCAGCATACAAGGTCCTCTTTCAGTGGTTTTGGGTACCAACCTGCAATGACTGAGCAAACTCAGCCTATAACGACAGATGTTTTTGAGGCTGTGATCTGCAGGGGTGATGTAGGTCATACGTGGTGTTCCTGTCCAAAATTAATTGTGTTCTGGTCCAGATTGTCCATAGTTTTTAGCCTTCAACAAACCTCATAATTTCCAAAGATTCTTGCTTGGTTCTTCTACATTTCCCAATTCTGGGCCTATGCTCACAACAGCAGAAACTTGATGCCTGGGTACCTGGGTACCTGGCCCTTCTAGACCATTTCTTGGTATTTTGCCTTAGATGATTTATGGGCTCTAATTTTGTTTTGTTCTGTCAGCTTGCCAGAGAATCCTGTACCATGTTATCTGTAACGTGTGTTTCGCATTTTTTTGGTGTATTATATTTTGTTCATTACTTGTGCCCCTGCGTAGGCACAACTTTTGCTGTTGCTGAAGTATTTCTTAATTTGTGTATTTATATAAGCTTTGCTTATTGCTTTGCTTTGATTCTGTAAATATGAAGCTTTGGCTGATCATAGATTTGCACTGTACAGGTATATAATAGTGAACCACTGGAGGGATGAAGACAAAGCTGTAATTGTTTTCAAAAAGTGCAGCTGGGAAAATTAAAGCGAGGGCGAGATACCTATTGGCAATTTCAAAAACAGATGAAGTGACGGATTGAGGTTAAGCAGGGAATTTCCAAAAGGGGGCAGGAAGTGGCGATTAAATCTTTTTGTTTTTGCTGAAAAGTATGAATGTGGTCTAACATAGTAACATATTTTTAACTTAGTGCATGAGAGTATGTTTTGCATTCATAAGAATTGTTTTGAACTTGTATTACATCAAAATACAATCATTATTTTCCCCTAGTTACAGTATATCACAAAAGTGAGTACACCCCTCACATTTTTGTAAATGTTTTATTATATCTTTTCATGTGATAACACTGAAGAAATTACACTTTGCTACAATGTAAAGTAGTGAGTGTACAGCTTGTATAACAGTGTAAATCTGCTGTCCCCTCAAAATAACTCAACACACAGTCATTATTGTCTAAACCGCTGGCAACAAAAGTGAGTACAAATGAAAATGTCCAAATTGGGCCCAAAGTGTCAATATTTTGTGTGGTCACCATTATTTTTCCAGCACTCTTGGGCATGGAGTTCAGCAGAGCTTCACAGGTTGCCACTAGAGTCCCCTTCCACTCCTCCATGACGACATCATGGAGCAGGTGGATGTTATAGACCTTGCACTCCTCCACCTTCCTTTTGAGGATGCCCTACAGATGCTCAATAGGGTTCAGGTCTGGAGACATGCTTTAACCTCAGCTTCTTTAGCAAGGCAGTGGTCGTCTTGGAGGTGTGTTTGGGGTCATTATCATGTTGGAATACTGCCCTGCGGCCCAGACTCCGAAGGGAGGGGGTCATGCTCTGCTTCAGTATGTCACAGTGCATGTTGGCATTCATGTTTCCCTCAATGAACTGTAGTGTCCTGGTGCTGGCAGCACTCGTGCAGCCCCAGACCTTGAAACTCATCACGCTTGACTGTAGGCAAGACACACGCGTCTTTGTACTCCTCACCTGGTTGACAGCATCTGAACCAAATAAGTTTATCTTGGTCTCATCAGACCATCGGACAGTAATTCATGTTCTTAGTCTGCTTGTCTTCAGCAAAACTGTTTGCAGGCTTTCTTGTGCATCATCTTTACAAGAGGCTTGCTTTTGGGACAGCAGCCATGCAGATCAATTTTATGCAGTGTTCGGCGTATGGTCTGAGCATTGACAGGCTGAACCCCCTCCTTAAATTTCTGCAGCAATGCTGGCAGCACTCATACGTCTTTTTCCCAAAGACCACCTCTGGATATGACAATGAGCACGTGCACTCAACTTCTTTGGTCGACCTTGGTGAGGCTTGTTCTGAGTGGAACCTGTCCTGTTAAACCGCTGTATGGTCTTGGCCACCATGCTGCAGCTCAGTTTCAGGGTCTTGGCAACCTTCTTATAGCCTAGGCCATCTTTATGTAGAACAACAATTCTTTTTTTCAGATCTTCAAGAGTTCTTTTCCATGAGGTGCCATATTGAACTTTTAGTGACCAGTATGAGAGAGTGAGAGCAATAACACCAAATTTTACACATCTGCTCCCCATTCACACCTGAGACCCTGTAACACTAACGAGTCACATGACCCGGGTAGGGAAAAATGGCTAATTGAGCCCAATTTGGACATTTCACTTAGGGGTGTACTCACTTTTGTCAGTGTTGCCAGCACTTTAGCAAATGTACACTGTTATACAAGCTGTGCACTCACTACTTTACATTGTAGCAAAGTGTAATTTCTTCAGTGTTGTCACATGAAAAGATATAATAAAATATTTACAAATATGTGAAGGGGTGTACTCACTTTTGTGAGATACTATATATATATATATATATATACAGTACATTATGTAACATTGTACAGAGTATATACCTTTCACTTAATTTCCTTTACCCCTCAGATTCACATTTCAATGTCCCTATCACATAAGGGTCATCGTGGGAGGGAGCCAATGAACATGCTGTTTAGGCAACTCATATCCTCATATTGATTGGTGATTCAAAATTAATAATAACTACTGTAGTAGATAACGGACAAAAAAAGATGCTCAGCATCTTTCCAAATCACTGTTCTGTATATTCAGCGCAGTTGAAGTTTTTCTTCTTTTTTTTTTTATACCCATGCCTACGTAGGTATCACATTAGTATTAAAATTGCTTTTATGGTAACAAGGGGCCTAACATAGGCAGTCTAATCTCTTATCAGGACTCAAAAGAATGCAAATACGTATGCAAAACATTATTGGTGCTGTATGCACAACGAGTGCATTCTGCAATACATAAGCAAAGCATACAAAATAGAATTCAGTTTCTTTCACGGTGCTAGTGTGTTTTTGGAAAGGTTATAGGAAATCCTTGCAGATACGGAGAGAAAATGCAAACTCCATGCAGAGAGTGTCCCAGGTGGGATTTAACAAAGGAGCCAGGGATACAAGAGCGCTAACATCGTAGTCACTATGCTGCTCAAATAATCATATTACATATGAGCATTTGTGACAATATGTGTAAAAAAAAAAAAAAAAACATTAACTTCAGATGCATAAAGATGGTTTATGATCAAGTCACATTGGCACCTGCACATGAGTCTGTACTGAGAACCACAGCCTGGTGGCCATGGGTAGTTAGTAAAAACGTGAGTGCTGAACTATTCGTAATATGGAGATGGCAGCACATGCAGAGAGTGCCTGCAACATTATGTGAGCAAAGGGAATTGAGGGCAGCTTCGGACAATACCAGGGAAATATGAGATGAGAAACTTCATTCCATAATCCTGCGATTTGTTTCAGCCAAAGTTTTTTTACACATACACTTCAATACATTTTTGTGTGAAAGACACACACTGCTATCTTTGTGGGTCCTACTGTCAGACAACATTTGGACACATATAGAAATGCCCAAAATTGAGCAGAAAGGTTCAGAGTTTATAGGAGACTATTCCAGCCCCAATAAAAGGTGCATCAATTCACCGAACAGAAGCTACAATGTTAAAATATACAGATAATGTGGTCTTTGGTTTTATAACATTCCACTGTAAATTATGATGTCATCAAGCACTAAGCAATGATATCACCTATCCAACCAACCTATAGATCCAAGCTTTCCCTTTGTTTGCCTGGCCTATGATTTTACAATATTATTAATTAAAGCGGGAGTCCGCCGTTTTTTTTTTTTTTAAAGCCAGCAGCTACAAATACTGCAGCTGCTGACTTTTAAAATAGTGACACTTACCCGCCCAGCGCGCCCGCGATGTCGGCACCCGAAGCCGATCTCTCGATCGTCTCTCAGGTGCTGCCGCCGCCATCTTGGGTATGGGAATCAGGAAGTGGAGCCTTTCGGCTTCATTTCCCGGTTCCCTACTGTGCATGCGCGAGTCGCGCTGCGCAATAAGAATGGTCCCCGCTGTCTCTGGGATCCGTGTGTTTCCCAGCAGGCAGCGGGGGACTTTCGGAAAGGGGCGTAGATTCTGCGGAAAGGGGCGTACCTTCTGCAGAATCTACGCCGGAAGTGGGTGCAGATACCTGTACTGTACAGGTACCTGCACCCCCTCCCCCCTGAAAGGTGCCAATTGTGGCGCCGGAGGGGGGGAGGATTCCAATGAGCGGAAGGTCCACTTTAGGGTGGACCTCCGCTTTAAGTCAAATCCATTCTTTGCTGGCCCTATTTTCTAAATTAATTTTGCCTAGGATTTAGCTTGAGCTACATTCAGTAACCAGAGAGCAGAAAGAATTCAAATCATTAGATTGTACAGCTGCAGAATATATCAAAGTCCCATTTACTATTGTTTATCCCTAAACCACAGTGTCTGTAAGAAAACTGATCCCAAAGCTGATCTTAAAAAGAAAGGTATAATGGCTTTTTACATATTTATAACTATTAGTTAATAAAATGAAGTTAATAAAGTTTATAGTTTATAGTTAATAAAATAAAAGCTCTTTTTTATATACATACAATCTCTATATTATAAATGGACATTTATTACTAGGTACAGCCGGGATGCTCAGTTTAGAGTAGATTCTGGCAAATTGTATATTGCAAACATTAATTTCTATAGTCCAAAGTAAAAAGTACCCAAAAACTTTCTACCAAAGTGCTGGTGTACAGAAAACCTTAAAGTGCTGTAGTGCTACAAAACATGGCGAACTGTGCCCCACACAACCCTTTTGTGCTTTTACTCACCAGATAGTATGGACCCCTTAGCAATACTGCATGTAGATCTATTAGGCCGCGTACACACGCGCGGACTGTTCGCCCAACTTTGTCCGTCAAACAGTTTCGGCAAACAGTCCGCTCAAAATTAGCATGGACGGACATGGCCACACACGACGGACGAACAGTTTGCTGAAACCGTGCGCGATGACGTGAACGGCACGTACGACGGGACGAAAAATACGACGTCCTATACACTGCATTATAACTTTCGGCGTGTAAATCCTTTCTGAGCATGCGCGGAACTTAGTTTGACGAACAAGCCTACACACGAGCGGACTGTTCGCTGAAACAAGGTTTCAGCGGACAGTTTTTCGGAAATTCCGTAAAACCTTGTTCGTCAAACTGTCCGCTGAAACTGTCCGCTGAAAGCCCACACACGAGCGGACTGTCCGCCCAAACACTGTTCAGCGGACAAAGTTGGGCGAACAGTCCGCGCGTGTGTACGCGGCCTTAGGCTTAAACTGATGAGTGGGGAGATGTAACCATCGGTCCTCTGTTTCTTCCAATATTATCACCACTCATGCATGAAAGAAAGAGAATCTGTATAGTGTAGTATGCGAACCAAGCCAGTTCTGGGAGCGAGCCGACTGCCCTGCACAAACAATTTTATGTACAAAGCGTGTATTCTCTGGAACACTGCAAGTGTGATTTTAAACTTTTTATATAATAAACAAGAACTTTCTACACTATATGGATTCTCTTTCCTCCATTTATGAGTGGTGATAATATTGTAAGAAACAGAGGACCGATGGTTACATTTCCCCATTCACCAGTTTAAGCCTAATAGACCCACATGCAGTATTGCTAAGAGGTCCATACTATCTGGTGAGTGAAAGCACAAAGGGGTTGTGTGGAACACAGTTCACCGTGTGACTGTTTTGGAGCACTACAGCACTTTAAGATTTTCTGCACACCAGCACTTTGGAAGAAAGTTTTTAGGGACTTTTTTACTTTGGACTATAGAAATGTATGTTTGCAATATACAATTTGCCAGATTATACATATTGTGCATGCACAGTTGTGGCATTTTAGTTGGTTTGTTGTGTGCACATTGGAATATTTTTATTGTGTGCTCTGTGGTTTGATGTATACTATTTGATTAGAAAATGAACAGCAGCAATAAGAACAATGTATATGCAAAGACACATTTTTAGCACAAGTTTGATTGTATTTATATATAGAGTAGATTCTGGACTTACTGATGTGAGAGCCCAGTACTACCTTTATGGGCTGTTTTAGAGCAGAACTAAAGATTTTTTTTCAGCTGGAATGTGATGAAACTCAGTTCTGCCACCTCCAGGAGTCCTGTCCTCTCTGTCACTGTAAACATAGAAGCACCACTCAATTACTGTTCTGGCTTCCGTGTTTATAGCGACAGTGCGCCTCTTTGAACAGCTAATGCCGCATACACATGATCAGACTATCCGGCTGACTTTTTCTTTCCAAAAGTCCAGCGGACTTAGAAAGAAGTTTTGACTCAAAATTGTCCGCCGGCAGTGGCGGCCCGCCCATAGGGGGCGCCCGGGCGCCGCCCCCCCCCCTCCCCCTAGGTGTAAAAAAAAAAAAGTAAAAAAAAAAAAAAAAAAACGGGCCCTTTAAGACATTTCAAAAAATAGATAAATGTCATTTAACAATTTAACATAGTGTACTGTGGCGCCGGTCACAGTGCACTATGAGAAGCGCCACATCGATGCAATCACAAGATTGCATCCATGGCGCTTCATTTGTGGGTTAAAAACCCGCCTTGCGGCGCACTGTAGAACGCCGACTAGCTTCCGCCCGTAAAATCACTGATTCTACTGGCGGGAGCATTGTCATTCTTAGACAGGCAGGTCACTTCCGGCTTTCGGCTGCTTCACGAAACCCGGAAGTGACGTCAAGACAGTGAGGCAGGAGGTGAGTCACTGCATAAAGGTTTTCTAGTTTCTACTTTGTTGAGAATGTTCATGCATTTAGCTGAATGAATGGAAAAAAAGCTTTCACAGGCAGAAAGGTTTCCCCAGGCCAGGCGACTTTTTCCGTGGCCAATCAGAGAATGAGCTCTGAAGGGGAACTCCATGCCAAATTTCTGAAAAAGAAATTGACGTGGGTTCCCCCTCCGAGAGCATACCAGGCCCTTAGGTCTGGTATGGATTCCAAGGGGAACCCCCTACGCCGAAAAAACGGCGTGGGGGTCCCCCCCAGATCCACACCAGACCCTTATCCGAGCACGCTACCCGGCCGGCCAGTAAAGGGGGTGGGGACGAGCGGGCGCCCCCCTCCTGAGCCGTACCAGGGGGGGTGCCTTGGGGGAGGGGGGGCGTGCGGCCCCCCCACCCCAAAGCACCTTGTCCCCATGTTGATGAGGACAAGGGCCTCTTCCCGACAACCCTGGCGGTTGGTTGTCGGGGTCTGCGGGCGGGGGGCTTATCGGAATCCACCCTATGTGCCCCTACCCATTCACCTGTGAAAAAAAGTACAAAAAAAACACAACACAGGGTTAAAATATTTTATTGCACAGCTCCGGGGGTCTTCCGTCTTCGGGGGTCTTCTCGCCGGACTCCTCCGCTATCTTCTTGTAGCTCTTTTGCTAGCGGAGGAGCCCGGCTTTCTTCCTCGCCGCCGGCCTCTTCTTCCGACTTCGGGGGTCTTGTCCCCCTCTTCGGTTCTTCTGCCGGGCCAACGCGCCTTCTTATAGCTCTTTTACAGGCGGTGGCCCGGTCTTCTGTCGCCGCCGCCGCCGCCACCCGTTCTTCTTCTTCTTCTTCTTCTCCAGGAGATGTTGACTCGACGATCTCTCCGGCCGCAATGCCAGGGACGCGCTGCGCTGCCACTTATATAGGGACAATGGGGTGGTGTCACATGGGTTGATGTCACATGGGTTGGTCACATGGGTTGATGTCACATGGCGACAGTCCCAGCATCCTCCGGGACTGTGACATCGTAAGGGGGCGGGGTCACCATGTGACATCAACCCATGTGACCAACCCATGTGACATCAACCCATGTGACACCGCCCCATTGTCCCTATATAAGTGGCAGCGCAGCGCGTCCCTGGCATTGCGGCCGGGGAGATCATCGAGTCAACATCTCCTGGAGAAGAAGAAGAAGAAGAACGGGCGGCGGCGGCGGCGACAGAAGACTGGGCCACCGCCTGTAAAAGAGCTATAAGAAGGCGCGGTGGCCCGGCAGAAGAACCGAAGAGGGGGACAAGACCCCCGAAGTCGGAAGAAGAGGCGGGCGGCAAGGAAGAAAGCCGGGCTCCTCCGCTAGCAAAAGAGCTACAAGAAGATAGCGGAGGAGTCCGGCGAGAAGACCCCCGAAGACGGAAGACCCCCGGAGCTGTGCAATAAAATATTTTAACCCTGTGTTGTGTTTTTTTGTACTTTTTTTCACAGGTGAATGGGTAGGGGTACATTGTACCCCATACTCATTCACATAGGGTGGGGGGCCGGTATCCGGGGCCCCCTTATTAAAGGGGGCTCCCAGATTCCGATAAGCCCCCCGCCCGCAGACCCTGACAACCAACGGCCAGGGTTGTCTGGAAGAGGCCCTTGTCCTCATCAACATGGGGACAAGGTGTTTTGGGGTGGGGGGGCCGCACGCCCCCCCTCCCCCAAGGCATCCCCCTATGTTGAGGGCACGCGGCCTGGTACGGCTCAGGAGGGGGGGGCCGCCCGCTCGTCCCCACCCCTTTTCCTGGCCGGCCGGGTAGCGTGCTCGGATAAGGGTCTGGTGTTGATCTGGGGGGACCCCCACGCCGTTTTTTTGGCGTAGGGGGTTCCCCTTGGAATCCATACCAGACCTAAGGGCCTGGTATGCTCTCGGAGGGGGGAACCCACGCCAATTTTTTTTTCAGATTACATAAGGGGCGTGGTTTGTGAGAAGCGGGAGGGGCCAAAATGATGGGCGGGGTCATGATGGGCGGGGTCTGGCGCCCCCCCATCCAAAAACTTCACCAGCCGCCACTGTCCGCCGGACTCGGCAGTCCAGTGGACAATCCGACCTTCTGTGTGCTAGTCCGCCGGACTGAAAGGAATGGACTTGCCCACACACAGAGAAAAATCCAGCTGCAGGTAGACGGGACTAGCGAAGGAGGTCAATGTCGCCGCCTCCATCGGCAAGATTGACACCTCGCTGGCCCCGTCACCTGGTATGGACTTAAAGGGGAAGCCCTACGCCCGAAAAAATGGCGTGGGGGTCCCCCCCAAAGTCCATATCAGAACCTTATCCGAGCACGCAGCCCGGCCTGGTACGGCTCGGGGGGGGGGCGCTTGCTTGTCCCCACCCCCTTTCCTGACCGGACAGAAAAGTCCGGTCGTGTGTGGGCAGGTCCGCTCTTTCGGAAAGTCCGGCGGACCTCCGCTGCAAAGTCCAGCGGTTTGTCCGCCGGACTAAGTCCACCGGATAGTCTGATTGCGTGTACGTGGCATAAGACATGCTGCTGAGCAACCAGCCTCACTCATGAGGAATTCACCCTGGCACTCTCACAGCACACTGTATTGGGGGGGAAGGGGACTTTACTGTGACAGGTCTTTACTCTTGGGGGGATGTGTACTGTGGGGGGGAGCACTGTATTGTGCGGATGGGGCTCAGTGCTGTGTGGGGAGGCTCTGTACTCTGGAGGGGCTCTGAGCTGTGAGGGGCCTCTGTATAGTATGTGGGGGGCTCTGTGCTGTGTGTGTGGGGGGGGGGGTTCTGTACTGTGTGGAAGGCTCAGAGAGGAGAGCTCTGCACTGGGGGGTTGGGAGAAAATACATTTTTGGTTATACACTGGTCTGTGTTACCCACTCCTGCACCCTTTGTAATAAGCACTCTTGAGCACTTTACAATACACACTCCTGAGCCCTGTGTGATATGTACTCCAGAGTTCTGTACTCGTTATGTTTTCCTGAACCTTGCTCCTTTTGTAAAGAAAAGAGGTTCGGGACTTTGTGTGAGGCCAAGACATAGAACATCAGGTGCCTCCATCCCTAGTTGCTATTAGCATGGGAAGAAGATTTGAGACTTTATAAGAAGTATGCAACCAAATTGGCAACATGAACATGGAGTGGCTGGCGGGTATAAAGTAAAGAATAACCCAATTACATTGTGTCATCTCATATATACAATAGCATAACATAAACACATTATGAAAAAATTATAATTGGAGTTATTAAATATATATCACATATCACGCTTGATTTAATGATCATAGTAGCATCTATATAGCTTGACGCGTTTGATGGATAACCTCCAATCTTCAATATTGCATCTGCTCCTGAAGATTGGAGGTTATCCATGAAATGCGTCGAGCTATATAGATGCTATTATGATCATTAAATCAAGAGTGTCACCAACCATTTCTTTTAATATGCTATACTGGCCTTTACCAATGTGTCATGGTTTTATTACTATTATGCGTGCATGGATTCTTGAGTCGGGTGTTTTTATTACTATCATCATTGTGTCAATATTATTTATTTACATGCTATTATGCTACCATGTTACTATGTGATGTATATTTAATAAATCCAATTATAATTTTACATACTGTGTTTATGCTATGCTATTTTATATGAGATGACACAATGTTATTCAGTTTTTCTTTACTTTATACCCGCCAGCCACTCCATGTTCATGTTGCCAATTCGGTCGCATACTCCATATAAAGTTCCAAACCTTCTTCCCATGCTAATTGCTCCTTTTGTAAGATGCCAATGTGACCCTTGACCACACACACTATTTAGCAATGCATGCACTACTTCTTTCCCCAGGGGAAAGGGAGGGGCATGGAGTTGGCAGGAGGGAGGGTGGTTTGTGAGTACCTGCACGTATTCCTCTGAGAAAAGCCCTGAGGCAAAAAGCAAAAAAAAATAAAAAATCTATTTGGATAGAAATAGGGTTTTTCCTGGCAGGTTTTATTTTGCAATCATTTTTTTTGTGTCCCATAGGGGGGTGTTTCCCTTCACTTTCTATTCCATAGCCAAAACAGGAAGTGGGAGGAACTCCCTCGAAATTGTCCCCCTTCTATTACTCTCTGCAGATTTCCCCTTCTATAACTTCCATAGTTACATATAGTTACATAGTAGGTGAGGCCAAAAAAAGACACAAGTTCATCAAGTCCAACCGGTGTGTGTGCCTTTATGTCAACATTACATTGTAAATCCCTATATGTTATGGTCGTTCAGGTGCCTATCTAATAGTTTTTTTTAATTATCAATGCTCCCTGCTGAAACCACTGCCTGTGGAAGAGAATTCCACGTCCTTACCACTCTTGCAGTAAAGAACCCTCTACACAGTTTAAGGTTAAACCACTTCTCTTCTAATTTTAGTGAATGGCTGCATGTATTACTCTCTGCAGACTACCCAAAATGTGGGTCTTTGCCTTTAGTCTAAGTAAACTGACACAATCCTGTCTTTGGTAAGAAATGGGGAAATGTGTGTGAGGTAGATTTCCACCTTTTATCTTATTCAATAGGATTCCTATGGGACCCTTTGCAGATAATACCTGTTTGATGATACACTAGTATAATACTAGTATGATACACTAGGATAATACCTGTTTGTGCATTGACTGAAAATACTGTTATTAATCTCTTCTTATACACAGTAAAGCATGTTTTATTTCTATACTAGTGTGCATTATATACTCGTGGTTAATGTTATGTGCTGTTTGCAATAGTCCTGTTCCCAATTACTGTTCATTGTAATGTAAGCTGTACTGTCTAAAATTGTAAATGCCTGTAAATATATTATGTACTCACTTCCTGTCCCTGGGTTGTTGGCTTTGAAATCCTGGAAGGAGTAAGTGGAGAGAGAGAAAGTCTCAGCCACATGTCCTGTTCATGCTGCAAAACCCCAAGCTCGAAGCAATTATTGGGCAAGTATTCCCATGATCTGATAGTTTAACTACAGTTGCTCAATGTATATCTTAATCCTTGTGACAGATCGCAAATTTCTGCCTTGTCCTTGTTATTATTTCACATGCACAGTGCCATAAAGCTAGGCCTGTGCTAATGTATGTGTAGTGGTCACCTTCCAATATATTAGTAGGTGAAGCAGTTTATTGCAATATATACATATATTGCAATTTATATGCAGCTCCTGTTATTATAGTTAACCCTCCCCTTTCAGGTCTGGGATTCTATAGCTAGTTTTGGCTTAGGGCTGGATAACCAGCATAGGCTAGAGCCAGGTTAGCCATCCGGTGGCCACATCAGGATCATTAGGTTAGAGGTCTGGTTGCATGTCAGAT
Organism: Lithobates pipiens; assembly: GCF_037356315.1. Lineage (NCBI taxonomy): Eukaryota > Metazoa > Chordata > Amphibia > Anura > Ranidae > Lithobates > Lithobates pipiens. The sequence continues at coordinate 452,585,913 of NW_027507903.1, forward strand.
TAGAAATTATTTGGAAGGGACTAAAGTGCAGAGTAGATAGGCTAACTCTGAGTTCCAGTGCCACACCACAATTCCTACCTGTGAGAAGCTCCGTTCCATGCTGGTTGGACAATAGTTGGAGGATCTCTCCATGACTGCAGTTCTTGACTGCAGATCTCTATTCAGGTCTCCCACATAAAGACAGGCACCTCAGGGGCCCTGCAACTAGACTTTGCTGCAACATAACTATACATACCTGGGTATATGTGCGCAATTCCACCAGGATTCCTATGGGACCGTTTGCAGATAATACCTGTTTGTGCATTGACTGACAGGCATTGACTGACAGTACAGCATGTTTTATTTCTATACTAGTGTGCATTTATAATACCTGTTTGTGCATTGACTGACAGTACAGCATGTTTTATTTCTATACTAGTGTGCATTTATATACTCGTGGTTAATGTTATGTGCTGTTTGCAATAGTCCTGTTCCCAATTACTTAGTCCCCTCCGGTCACACAAGCCCTCTCCAGGGTGGAGACACTACCAACTTTATCATCAAACCCACTGTTCCACTAAGCAAAGGCGTTGGTTCTTATATTTATCTACAGATTTAGCGCAATATCCTGTCTGGGGAGGGCCATTTCTTATACACCCCAAAAGAGGAGTACACATCTCTTCTGATATAATTTTTTTTCTTTATAACATAATTAAAGCGGTAGTAAACTGCTGCTGCAAAAAATGAAAAACTCCCCCCTGCAAAGTAATAGCATAACATGCTAGTATTCTAAAATACTTACCTTAAAATGAAGCTTTCCAGTGGTCCATCTTCCCCTAGTCTTCCTTCCGGATTCGTAGACTCTGGCTGTGTGAGTGGCCAGGGCCACAATGACATCACTCCCGAGCATATGCGGGAGCCCTCGGTTACAGCACAGGCACGCATTTGTGGGTGAGGCAAAGGGTCTTGAACGTGATCCGATTTTTTACGGTAAGCCAATGTAAGCTCCTCAGCGAAGGAGAGATGGATTCCCAGGGTTTTTTTGTTATCAGCCTTGCCGCCGTGTTTTGGATCAGTTGTAATCATGCAAGTTGATTTTGTGGTAATCCTATGTAAAGCGAGTTTGCGTAGTCCAGTCGTGAATTAATGATTGTTCCAACTACCACTGCTTTGTCATTCTTTGGGATAAAAGGGATGAGTCTGCGAAGCATGCGCAGCAGATGGTGAGATCCACTGACTACAGATCCTATTTGCGCATCCATTGACATTTGTGCATCTAAAATAACCCCGAGACTCTTCGCTTTGGTCTTTGGGGAGATAGTCTTGGTCTAGACGGTTGGTGGAGACCAGGAGGTTTTGGTTGCGGGCTTATGATTTGGGTGTAAGATAAGAAGCTCTGTCTTTGATTCGTTCAGCTGGAGGGAGTTAGTGGTCATCCAGTCCTCTATTAATTTGAGGCAGTTTTCAAGTTGTTGTTGGTGATCTTTTTTTCCATTTATCCGGAAATAAAGTTGCGTGTCGTCAGCGTAAGAGTGGAAGCAGAGGTCTGAGCATCTGATGATTTGAAGGAGTGGGCGAATGTAAATGTTGAAGAGAACGGGTGACAAAGGAGAGCCTTGAGGGACTCCGCAGGTGACTGCCCGAGTTTCGGAGAGGAATTTTCCTAGTTTTACTGTCTGTGACCGATTTCCTAGGAAGGACGCGAACTATTGGAGATCTATGTCTTGGATTCCGGTTACTTCTGTGTGGAGGACGAGTAGAGGTTTGAGGATGCCTTGTTTGAGGATGCTGGTAAATATCTCCTAAACAGTGCACGCTTAGGAGATATTAATTTTACCTACAGGTAAGCCTTGTTATAGGCTTACCTGTAGGTAAAAATCACAAAGCAAGCTATCCAATGGAGATATTTTGTTTGGAGCTTGCTGGCAAAGATTGGTAATTATGACATTTTGAAATATTTACCTGCTATAAACAAAAAAAAAAAAACTTTTTTTTAAGTATTAACTATATACATATATGATATTCAATTTAATGAACTGGAAATTCCATTTAGACCACTGGAGCTACCTTTTCTAAAGCAAAACTCATAGGTGCTGATTGATGTAACAGTTTATGATTCACAACTCCCATTTTGAGTGTACACATATACACTTGCCTCAGATTAAAAAGTTTAAGAAGCTCTACTTTAAAGGTACACTCCAGCTCAAATTGAAAATGAAACCTTCAGATTCCTGGATGGAGCACAGATTACCAACAAACTGTTCACTAAACTCTGCAAAGTAATGATGATTTTATTAGGGCTCCACCTGTTTAAAACAGGAACTCAAACAAATATAAATACATTCTAAAATGGTTGTAAACCTCTGAAATTAAAAATGAACAAAGCATGTCCTCACATAGTGTGTACTTGCCCCAGTCAATAGCACTGTCTGCTCTCTCCTTCCTCTATCTGCATAATCACTTCAGACAGGTCTCAGTGACACCCGGCAATCCTGGGAGACATTCCCACCCCCTCTTGCACAAAGCAGGTGATTGACAGCCTTAGATGCGCCTGTTTCCCAGTAAGCCTATGTAAGAAGGAGTGTCCTTTCCTTCTACTCAGGTCTCAGATTACACTCAGCTCTGTGTTGTACAGTGTGCAACATCAGATAACCACCCCTGCTGGGAAATACCATTTAAACAATGTAGAGGAGAGAAAGATGCACAGGTCCAGCTTATTTAGGAGGATTTCATTCTTCACTTTGTATCACTTAGTCACTTCCATGTGCTTATATAAGAGTGTATTAATCACCCTAACATCAGTGTATATTTATTTAAATAAATCAGTAAATCCTCCTTCTGTAAAGCCCTGAACATAAGAACACATATACAGAGGAAGAGCCAGCATTGGCAGCCAGTCGGTATCTATTGTACTGTTATCAATCTAATGCTGCACTAATGCCATTGTGTGTGAATATTCATCATTTAAAGGGATTTTCCTGTAATGGAGCCAAATCTGTCTATCCATTTTCCCTCTCAGTTGGTAGATTAACTTCTGTAGAACCACCTTGCCCATACATGGATCAAAATTCGGCTGGTCCCTGATGAACCAGACAAATTTCGATCCATGTTTGGCTGGCTTAACTGTCTATTTATATGTTTTTTCAGACTACATTATGGTGGTGTTATCCAAAAATAAGACCGTCCTGGACCACCATCTTTCACCTAAGCTTATAATGGTTAGAGCATGGCCAGAGGTGGCTCTCCTTTCAATGATACCTGGTACAATTAAAACTATTCAGAAGAGTCTGTTTAGATTCCTCCTTATGGCAGGATGTGCTCTGATTCCCAGACACTGGAAATCCTCTATCAGAGGTGGCTCTTTAATTAGGCAAATTAGGCGATTGCCTTAGGCCTCGCCTACAGAAAGGGCCTCGCCGTCGCGCAATTGCCTAATTTGCCTTTCAGGTGTTGTGCTGCTGTTGTGTCTCAGTGTGGGACACTGGGACTGAGATTTGCAAGCGGCAGGTGGAGTGGGCGGCGGGCACGCTGCACACAGCTGTGCTGCAGAGTGAGCTGATCCATTGCCGCGCATATATATATATATATATGCACTATATTTTATATATATATATGCACTATATTTTATATATATATATGCACTATAATATATATATATATATATATATATATATATATATATAATATAGTGCATATATATATATATATATATATAACTACAACAATGCACCCCCAAGTCAAAGACTATATTATCTCTGCATGGGCTTTAGGTCATATTATCAATTTTTGGAGTAGCTTCTTCATTCATGGCAAAATGCTTCTTTTCTCAAATTAATAATAGTTCATGTATCATGTACAGTTTTATTTTCCCATATTGTAAAAATAACTTGTCATCTGCTTTACTGAGGTTTTGGTTTGCCTGGATCAATAGGATTAAAATAGTTCCACCATACTGAAGGTTGGTTCTCTTATTCTCTTTGGACCTTAGTAGCTTTTGATGGCACAGTGGCTTTGTTTGATGGGCACAGTGGCTGCGTTTGATTGGCACAGTGGCTGCGTTTGATGGCACAGTGGCTGCGTTTGATGGGCTCAGTGGCTGCGTTTGATGGGCACAGTGGCTGCGTTTGATGGGCACAGTGGCTGCGTTTGATGACACAGTGGCTGCGTTTGATGGGCACAGTGGCTGCGTTTGATGACACAGTGGCTGCGTTTGATGGGCACAGTGGCTGCGTTTGATGACACAGTGGCTGCGTTTGATGGGCACAGTGGCTGCGTTTGATGGCACAGTTTGTTTGCACCCCCCCAAAAATTTTGAGCACCAGCCACCACTGGATGGGATCATCATTGTGCCCTTCTCCTTACTTGTTGAATGACAGGCTGAGGGCATGTACATTCCAGTTGAATGCCATTTAATGAGGCTGGCTGTTGTTCAAACTGGAGGGCTTATTTTATTTTTAATTTTAATTATTTTAATTATTTATCTTGCTACTTATCTTGCTCATTCTGCTTTCAAAATTAACGCCAGGCAAACATCTATTCACACACATATGTGAAATGTTTCCTCTACCAAAAGATATATAATTCTGTGCAGATATTTTTGTGATTCATATTCCTCTGCCAGACAGTACACCCAGAATGGTGTGACAGTACCACCTTCTCTATTATAGTTAAGTAATACAGCAGTGTTACCCTCTCCATAAACCTGCTGACGATGAAGAAGCATTAGACAGTTATCAATTATGCTAATTATGTTGTTATCATGGCTGCGCAGTCTCTGACCGTCTCCTGTATCATTGTCCACACAATCTCTGACCATTTCCTGTATCATTGTCCACACAATCTCTGACCATTTCCTGTATCATTGTCCGCACAGTCTCTGACCGTCTCCTGTATCATTGTCTGCACAGTCTTTGACCATCTCCTATATCATGGTCGCACAGTCTCTGATTATCCCTGTATCATGGCCACACAGTCTCTGACCGTCTCCTGTATCATTGTCCGCACAGTCTCTGACCGTCTCCTGTATCATTGTCTGCACAGTCTTTGACCATCTCCTATATCATGGTCGCACAGTCTCTGATTATCCCTGTATCATGGCCACACAGTCTCTGACCGTCTCCTGTATCATTGTCCGCACAGTCTCTGACCGTCTCCTGTACCATTGTCTGCACAGTCTCTGACCATATCCTGCATCATTTTCCGCACAGTCTCTGACCATCACCTGCATCTTTGTGGTGTAATTGTCTTTCAGCACCCTGTCTGTGGCTCCAACTTTTTATACCGTGTTAGCCAGGTAAGAGTTTGCTTGTCATTACCATAATAAAACTCCTGTATCACTGTCGGCACAGTCTCTGACCGTCTCCTGTATCATGGCTGCACAGTCTCTGACTGTCTCCTGTATCATGGCAGTACAGTCTCTGATCGTCTCCGGTATCATGGCTGCATAATCTCTGACCTTCTCCTGTATCATGGCCACACAGTCTCTGACCGTCTCCTGTATCATGGCTGTACAGTCTCTGACCGTCTCCTCTATCATGGCCGCACAGTCTCTGACCGTCTCCTATATCGTGGCCACACAGTCTCTGACCGTCTCCTGTATCATTGGCTGCACAGTCTCTGACCCTCTCCTGTATCATTGGCTGCGCAGTTTCTGACCATCTCCTGTATCATTTTCCGCACAGTCTCTGACCATCTCCTGTATCTTTCTGGTGTGATTGTCTGTCAGCACCCTGTCTGTGGCTTCAACTTTTCTTACCGTGTTAGCCAGGTAAGGGTTTGCTTGTCATTACCATAAAACCGTCTCCTGTATCATTGTCTGCACAGTCTCTGATTGTCTCATGTATCACTGTCGGCACAGTCTCTAACCGTCTCCTGTATCATGGCTGCATAGTCTCTGACCATCTCCTGTATCATGGCTGCACACAGTCTCTAACCGTCTCCTGTATTATGGCCGCACACAGTCTCTGACCATCTCCTATATCATTGTCCACACGCAGGCTCTGACCATCTCCTGTATAATTTTCCGCAGTCTATGACCATCACAGAGCATAATAAGCAGGCAGCTGCACAATTTGATCTATATCTGTGTGCGTGTAACATATATATTTATAATATATATATATATATATATATATATATATCTATATCTATATATATATATATCTATATATATATATATATATATATATATATAGATATATATATATATATATATATATATATACACACACACACCAACCCACCATATATTTAATATTTGATTAAAGAATAATTGGTTAGACAAATGTATAGAAGCTGTGAATTCATGGTTCATAGGATTTAAGTTAATATATGCACATTTATACAGTTAATTTTTATTGTTTTTATAATATTTTTCCCATTATGGGCGTGAATGGGGCCTCATGTCTAAGTTTTGCCTAAGGCCTCACAAAGTCTAGAGCCGCCTCTGTCCTCTATGATACCAACCATTCAAGAGTGGGTTACTGAACTAAACTCCATTATGCAATTAGGAGAGTTACTGTCCATGACCAATGATAACTCTCCTACATTCAATGACTTGTGGTTCTTGTGGAATGACTTTTCTGATTCCCTTGAACTTTTGCCTTTCCTTGGAAATTAGGCTTGCAAAAATGACAGCTGAGTTTGGTTGAATGGACCCCTCCATCAGATATTTCACTCTTTTCCCTTCCCCCTTTCCAATTGGTCTTCTCACATGCCTTCCTTACTTTCTTCATCCTGTTTCTTCCATAGCTCTCTTTTATCTTAAACTCTACCATTGGGAAGGTGGCTTTATGAATCTTGTTTTGCTTACCATATGCAAAGGTTTCTATTACAATATTTTCATGTTTTGATGTAATGGAGCCCAAGTGAAAGCTTGACCCAATTTTCTGAATCTCATTTCTGTAGATCCCCTACAGAAAATCTGATAGTGTGTATGGGGCTTTAGAGAGATCAAAATGATGGTAGTTTTTACTACTAAGTTGAGAATTTTTGAAAGTAGCAGGATGGAAAATTTCTCATGAATGATCATATTTTTAACAATGTGTGTGGTTTTCATTCAGGAAATTACATTCATGCCAAAGTTGAATGTTAAATACAAATGACATTTTGCAGCACTTTCGAATACATTTTGTACATTCATGGAATAAACAATAAATTTCCATATGAATGTTTGTTCAAAATCTAATGTATGTTTGATTTGTAGTTGTCATGGTGCTACAACATGTGATCAGTTATGACACCAGCCCCTTAATGGCTTGACAGTTGAGACTAACATAAGCACAATAATAACTGTAATGCGACGTACACACGACTGGACTTTTCGACGGACTAGGTCCGATGGAACGAATCAGCCGGACAATTTGATCGCGTGTGGGCTTCATCAGACCTTTGCTGTCTAAAAATCAGACAGACTTTAGATGTAAAACATGTTTCAATTCTTTCCGAGGGACTCGAGTCTGGTGGAAAAATCCGTTCATCTGTATGCTAGTCCAAAAGACGAAAACAGACGCTAGGGCAGCTATTAGCTACTGGCTATGAACTTCCTTATTCTAGCGATACGTCATCATACGTCATCAAGTTCAAATCGGTCGGACTTTGGTGTGCTTGTGTGTGGCCAAATCCGTTTGTTCGGAAAGTCTGTCGGAACTCCGCCGAAAGTCCGTCGGGAAGACCGTCGGACCTAGTCTGTCGAAAAGTCCGGTCGTGTGTACGCGGCATTACAGTTACCATTTAGGCCCCGTTCACACCTTCAGGTACCTGAAAATGCACCAAAATGTGCATAGCACTTGCAGTGCCATCTTTTCTTAATGACACCCTAAACACAGCTAGCAGATGCGCGTTTTGTTGCATGTATTACAAAAATGTGCGAGGCTTATGGGCAAAACAAAGATTCAGGAGCTAATTTGGCGTATTTGTCATGCATAGGACAGCCCATTCAAGTGAATAGGCTGCTTATGCTGTTGCGCTACAAAAGTGCAAAAAAAGGGTGTTTAATATTCTCATAATGGAGTTAAATGGTGCTTTAAAGGTTAAAAACACTTTCTGAAAGTCCTGCAATTCTTTGTAAAAGCCTTCTATATACATTGCTCTTATAAATGCCGTGTGAGTAAGGCCATAAAGTAGAATAAAAGGGCCAGCGTGACACAACCATTGTACAGCATAACTTTGACATGACTGAGCAGGTTGATAATAAAAAAAAAATATTAACATGCATTGCTAAAATTATTTATATTCAGTTGATCTCTTTAATGTATACTGATAAAAGTTAATTTTTAATAAAACCAAATCAACATTCTTTTTTTAATCCTGAGGCTCAACAGTTTCATGCTCTACATTCACTTTTATATATTATTTTTTAATAAATGCATTTTTTTCTAGGTTTCCATTACCATTCTTTGATATTTTCTGTTTTCTTTTTTAAAGGGAAACCTCTGCCTCCCACCCCAGATGACAACAGGGTAAATGTTTTCATGTATCTTCATTGCTTATTCTCCATTATATTTAATCTGTATGCATTCAGTGTCTCTATAACTGGGCACTGTACATTATATGACAGGGAGCATCTCACTTTAAAGTACTGTGAGCCCAGGCCGGTGTAAAGGCATGTCCATGATGGCTTGTGTTCACTTGAGGAGGTATGGATGATGCTGGGCGTCATACAGCCCATAAAAGGAATGGTGCTGTAACAAAACGATGAGTCTACATTGGACAGGCCCATGGAGGAGATGTGTATTGCAGGGTCACTCTTTTCCCATTTATTGAAAGGTGGAGTTGGTCTTTAAAGTGAACTTGAGGTCTGTTTAATAGTGCTGAATAGGTAGTAAGCAGGAAAACATGCTCTCTTAGATACTGTACAATGCAGAGAGAACCAAAACCCGATGTGCATTATTATAAAATTGTAAAACCGCTTCTATGTTTGGCAGCTCAGGGCAGTCCCTACTCCACCTCATTATTGGCCAGCAAGGCCACCCATGAAAGCTATGGACCTCAGCATGTTAAAATTTAGCAGGTTTGAGTTTGGAATATTAAAAGATCCTACAATAGTTACCCTTGGTCCGTTGTTTTAGTCCTGGTGGCAGTCTTTCAAAAAAACTGTTGCACGGATGTTGGTGTGCACCTAATTTTTCTCACTTGGTCTACAATGATTGGACAGATCATAACTAGTGAGTACAGACAGCTTTTTTTGATGCCTTATTTAGGAGATCAGTCTTTTTGCATTGCAGAGGGCCTCACTAGCACAGGGATAAGGTTTGTCTGATATGAAAACCTAATTACTGTATTTTAACCAATTTTTCACATCTCCAGATAAGCAATTTAGAGCCAGGCTGGTCACTGGCATTATACGATTACACAACAGGAAATCCAGAAGAGCTGGCTCTCTGCAGAGGAGAAGAGTATCTATTACTGGACACTTCTCAACAGAATTGGTGGAAAGTACAGGATAAAAATGGGTAGGTGGACACCAACGAGCACATAATCTTTTCGTAATTTTTGGGTTTTAGGAATGTCAAGATATAATTTTTAGGTCAAAATGGTTTTAATGTAAGTAGCATACTTGGCAAAAGTCAAATTCTGCATCAAAGTGTGGCCCCTTCCTGATTAGTGATAGACGAACTTCCGACGGGACGTTTCGCGAACGCGGACCGCCAACGCGGCCGATAGTTCGTGAACCGGAACGTTCGCGGCGGGCCCCATTGACTTCAATGGGAGGCGAACTTCGCAAACCTACAGGTCAAATTTGCAGCCACAAAATAATTAATAGCTGTGCAAACATAGTCCCACCACATGGCCAATGATATAACACATGTATGAGGTGAATCTGGGATCGACAACTACAAGCATTCTTTTTTTATATGGGAAATTGTTGTGACAATTCAGGACTGTGGAGCGCATGAAGGCAATGGAGGAGAGGGAAGGTCAGGGACCAGGGTAGGCAAAGAAGAGGGTGCAGGAGATGATCACCAGCAGCGTGACATACAGCGATGACACCTACACCATGATAGAGTCATCTGACAGCAGCACCGTGATAGAGAGCACTGACATCAGCAGCGTGACATACAGCAATGACACCTGCACCGTGATAGAGTGATCTGACAACAGCACCGTGATAGAGAGCACTGACATCAGCAGCGTGACATAAAGCACTCACACCAGCACCGTGATATACAGCACTGACAGCAGCACCGTGATAGAGAGCACTGACATCAGCACCGTGACATAAAGTACTCACACCAGCACCGTGATATACAGCACTGACAGCAGCACCGTGATAGAGAGCACTGACATCAGCAGCGTGACATAAAGCACTCACACCAGCACCGTGACATAAAGCACTCAAACCAGCAGCGTGATATACAGCACTGACAGCAGCACCGTGACAGAGAGCACTGACATCAGCACCGTGATATACAGCACTGACACCTGCACCGTAAGCAGCCCCAGGAGGAAGTCAGCATAGCACAGGGATGGTGGGAGCCCCTCATAATGAGCATAGCACAGGGATGGTGGGAGCCCCTCATAATGAGCATAGCACAGGGATGGTGGGAGCCCCTCATAATAAGCAGCCCCAGGAGGATGTCAGCATAGCACAGGGATGGTGGGAGCCCCTCATAATAAGCAGCCCCAGGAGGATGTCAGCATAGCACAGGGATGGTGGGAGCCCCTCATAATAAGCAGCCCCAGGAGGATGTCAGCATAGCACAGGAATGGTGGGAGCCCCTCATAATAAGCAGCCCCAGGAGTAAGTCAGCACAGCACAGGGATGGTGGGAGCCCCTCATAATATGCACAGCAGAGGTACAGCCCCAGGAGGATGTCAGCACAGCACAGGGATGGTGGGAGCCCCTCATAATAAGCAGCCCCAGTAGAAATATGACACCGCTCAACCTCTTCAAAGAGGAGGGTTCGGGCATATAGTACGGTGTGCTTTTTTTGGACAAGGAAGTGAGCCAAATGAAGAAAGAAGGTCTCTGTGCTCGATTAAAAAAATTGTTTATAGACATATACATGGTCTACTGGTCACATGTGTTGAATTCCTCCGAGATCCATGCCTCATTCATTTTTAGAAATGTGAGGTAGTTAACACTGTCGTGAGCTAGGCGAGTACGCTTATCGGTCACGATCCCCCCTGCTGCACTGAACGTCCTTTCGGACAGGACACTGGATGAGGGGCAAGCCAACAGTTCGATTGCAAATTGGGCAAGCTCTGGCCAGAGGTCAAGCCTGCCCACCCAGTAGTCCAGGGGTTCATCACTCCTCAGAGCGTCCACATCGGCCGTTAACCCGATGTAGTCGGACACCTGACGGTCTAGGCGTTCCCTGATGTTGGATCCGGATGACACCTGTCGATGGGTCGGCTGAAAGAATGACCTCATATCCGAAGTCACCAACACATCTTCAAACCGGCCTCTTCTTGCAGGCGCTGTTGGATTGGTACCCGCAACTCCTTCTCTGGGAGTGGGAATTGCTCCTCTGCCAGCGCACGCAAAAGCAGAATGCAGCATTTCTCGAAGCAAGGCCTGGAAGTGCTGCATTCTGACAGCCCTCTTAGACGGCGGTAACATTTCCGCCATTTTGTGTTTGTACCGGGGGTCTAAGTACGTTGCCACCCAGTACTGGTCCTTGACCCTTATGCTTTTTATACGGGGGTCCCTATTAAAACACTGGAGCATGAAGGCCCCCATTTGCACTAAAGTGGAAGCGGTGTGGTGGCCTGGCTCCTGCTCATCATCCAGGATAATGTCGTCCTCTTCATTCTCCTCTCCCCATCCACGCACAACAGGGATCCCAGAAAGGTTTAAAGCATGCTCTTCTTGCTCCTCCTCATCCGCCCCGGCACCCTCCTCCTCTGACTCCTCTTCAGACTCCTGTTGTTCACTTGTCTCAGATAGAGTAGCCCCCCCTGGGAATTCATCCAGCATTGCGACTTCCTCATCTTCCCGCTCCTGCTCCTCCACAGCTTGATCAATGACACGACGCAATGCACGCTCCATAAAGAAGGCATAAGGTACCATGTCACTGATGGCGCCACGGCTGCGACTGACCAGTTTGGTGATCTCCTCAAATGGGCGCAGAAGTCTGCATGCGTCGCGCATGAGCAGCCACTGGCGCGGTGAAAAAAAACCCAGCTCCCCAGAACCGGTTCTGCCGCAGAGTTCATACAGGTAGACGTTATCTGCACGTTTCTGCAGGAGCAGCCTATCAAGCATATAGAAGGTTGAGTTCCATCGCGTCGGGCAATCGCAAATAAGACGTCTGACCGGCAGATTGTGTCGCCGCTGAATGTCAGCAAGGCGAGCCATGGCCGTGTAAGATCTTCTGAAATGGGCCGAGATTTTCCTTGCCTGCAACAAGATGTCCTGGACCCCAGGGTATTTGACAAGGAATCGCTGCACGACCATGTTTAAGACGTGTGCCATGCATGGCACGTGCGTGATTTTGCCCTGTTTCAATGCGCTAAGCAGATTGGCACCGTTGTCACACACCACTTTACCAACTGCCAATTGAGCGGTGTTAGCCACTGATCTGCCTGTGAACGCAAAGCTGAAAGGAGTGTTGGGCCAGTGTGGCTCTTAGCTTCCAGGCACAACAGACGCAGCACGGCATGGCAACGTCTCACCTGGCATGTCGAATAGGTTCTGGGGAGCTTGGGCGGCGCAGCGGAAGAGACGCTAGCAGCGGAAAAGGAGGAGTCAGCTGAGGAGAAGAGGGAGGAGGATGGAGTAGGAGGAGGAGAAGAAGAGTCAGGCCTGCATGCAATCCATGGCGGTAAAACCAAATCTACACGGGTGCCACGGGTTACATGCTTGACGGCCGTCAGAAGGTTCACCCAGTGGGAAGTAAAAGTGATATACCTTCCCTGCCCGTGTTTGCTAGACCACGTGTCTGTGGTCAGATGTATCTTGGCACCGACACTGCCAGAGATACATTCACTTGCCGCTTAACATGGCCATATAGCTCTGGGATGCCCTTCTCTGAGAAATACTTCCTTCCTGGGACCTTCCATTGTGGTGTTCCAATGGCCACAAATTTGCAAAAGGCCTCCAAGTCCACCAGTTTATATGGCAGTAGTTGGCGGGCTATGAGTTCTGACAAGCCAGCCGTCAACCGTTGGGCAAGAGGGTTATCCGGCGTCATCATTTTTTTACGCTCGAACATTAGGCCCACGGAAGCCTGCCTTTTTGCAGAAAAACGTGAGCTTGGCGTGATGGAAGGTGGAGTGGAGGACAATTGTGAGGAGAGAGGAGAAGGAGAAGTAGAAGACGAGGCTGGACGGTGAGAGCCTGCAGTGTAGCTTTGTGTGTTCCGTTGCTCCCACTCGGCTCGGTGATGGCTGCTCATGTGCCTTCTTAAGGCGGTCATCCCTAGGTGAGTGTTGGGCTTACCGCGACTAATGCGTTGACTGCAAAGATTTCAGATGGCAACGCTATTGTCAGCAGCGGACACGTTAAAAAAAGCCCACACTGCGGAGCCATGTGCCGGTGTCCTGGGAGCGCCAGATGTGACCGTACATGGTCGATGACTCGCTCCTGATACATTTGCAGTCTGCTTTGTCCCTCCTGTGCAATGTAAGTTATTCCTGCTTCGCCTCCCTATCTGCTGGTCCATATCTCCCTCTGAACTCCCCTCCTCTTCCTCTCTTGTGGGCACCCACGTGACATCACTCGACACGTCATCATCGACGTCACCTTCCCCACCGCTATAAGTAGAGATCTCGGAGTAGGCAGCAACACCGGGGACCAACCTCCTCCTTGGGTTGATCTGGGTACTGTCGTCAGACTGCTGAGTAGCGGTTGTTGCTGCCTCCTCTTCCTGATCCAATACCAAGAGTGGCTGCGCATCAGAAATGTCTTGATATGGATCGGAAAATAATTCCTGTGACTCAAGCGGAAGGTATGTGGTGGTGGTGGTGGTGGTGTTGTTGGTGGTAGTGTCTTTGGGGGTGCATATAGCAGAGAGTGAAGAAGAGGGTGTAGATCAAGAGGATGAGGAGGGTGCAGAAGAGTAAGGCTGAGCGAGCCACTCAACCAAGTCTGGTGCGTCCTTTAAAGTAATTGAACGCACCTTCTGCAACTTCCCACTTTGGCTCAAGCCTGTTGCTCCTGCCCTACCCCTACCACCCCTGCGGAAGGGCCTGCCTCTTCCTCTGCCTGTCATTTTTTAAATGACCCTGTGACAAAACTCTCAGTCCCTATACCGATGAAGGACTGCTGCAGTATAGGGCAGTGGTCAGCAGTAGTGCACCTCAACCCTATGTATTGTGGACCGATACCAGTCCTTATAGAATGGCAGACTGTACCTCACTCAACCCTATGTACTGTAGTACCCTATACCTTACCAGTCCTTATAAGGACCTTTGTGGACCAAGTAGGTTGTGTGTGAGTGATTAGCAGACTGTACGTCAGTCCCTATACCGATGAAGGACTGCTGCAGTATAGGGCAGCGGTCAGCAGTAGTGCACCTCAACCCTATGTATTGTGGACCTATACCATTCCTTATAGAATGGCAGACTGTACCTCACTCAACCCTATGTACTGTAGCACCCTAGACAGACCAAGTTACCAGTCCTTATAAGGAGCTTTGTGGAACAAGTGGGTTGTGAATGATTAGCAGACTGCAGCAGAAGGGCAGCAGTCAAGTATAATATTCTTTCTATATTTGGAAGAAAGAATATTATACGTGTACAATCTATTACCATACCACTGATACCAGTCCTGAAAAGAACCTTTGTGGAACTAATAGTAACAGCTACTGATTAAACTGACCCTCACTGCCTCACACACTGCTTCCTGCCTGTCCCTATATAAACTGACAAAACAGAGGCTACTGGAACAATAATTGAAATAGCACTTTTGTGGGCCTGATAGTAACAGCTAATGACTAAACTGGCTGTCCCTGCAGCACACACCGTCCTGTCCCTTTCTCTAAACTGACAAAAGACACTCAGGCTGCTGCAACAATCACTAGCACAGCACTGCCTATCCTGAACTACACCTAACACCTATACCTGTCCTGAAAAGAACTTTTGTGTACCAAATAGCTAGTGATTTGGGTCACTGTAATCTCTCCCTGCTCCACACAGCAACATCTCCCTATAGTGACAGAAGAAAGAATGTAAAATGGCCGCCGGATCGGGTCTATTTATAAGTTAGGGGGAATGTCCAAGTGTCCATGTGCTGTAATGTCTCAATTGGCTGTCCTGTACCCCATGATGGATGTGTCATCATAGGTCAAAGTTCTTTTACACAGTAAACACGGAAGTCCGCCGGGCGAACAACGCCAATAGTCCGCCGAACGGGCGGACTGCGAACAGCCGAAATTCGCCGCAAAACGACCGCCGGGTGAACCGTTCAGCCATCACTATTCCTGATCAACTTTATCCACAATTATCTGAAAACTCTGTGCAATTGCAGGTGAACATGCATTCAAATTGCCACCAAAATCTAAGGGTGTTTTGAAAAATCCAGACATGTTGACAGAAGAGCCCTTTATTTGCCACCAATACCTATTCCTGTGTTTGCAACAGACCTGAATATTGTTTATGATCATCAAACAATCAGTGTGCTCATTATGGCCAATACATTAGCATTTCAAGCACGCTGGTTAGTTGTTGGTACAGAGATCTTGAGTCTGATTTTTAAAATTAAACAAAGAATAAGAAATAAAAGAAACTATCAACATACAGGCATAACACAGGACTATTTACTACACAAAAAAAACTTGATGCAGCAAAGTATTACATATACCTTAGAGCCCTTTCACACTGCTCCGCTGAAAAAGTGCGGTGAAAATGCATATGCGTTTTCTATGGCTTTTTTTAAATCTGTTTTTAATGCGTTTTTAGGTGCATTTACTGTATTCCTGATTCCCAGCATGCACCTGTGAAACTTAAACATGTGACTCAAAAAACACACCCAGGTGCATTTTTGATGCGATTTTCCATTCATTTCAACCGGAAGTTGAATTTTTGGTGCGCTTTTTAAACATACACCACAAATGCAGCATGCGGGACTTTTAAACATGCACCGCACCCCAAGCACGTGCATTGGTGTGAAGAGCTGTATAGGATTTAAGGGGATATATTTTTCATGCATTTTTGTTCGGCTTTTTAAATACAAGTGCATTAAGAACTGATCAGCGTGAAAGGACCCTTAAATTAAGTAATTATACAAAACAGTTATTAAGTACAACTTCACCTAAAAAACACCACCACTGAGCCAGCACCCCACCCCACCACCACTGACTGTGCGTGCCCCTTGTCCTTACTAACAGGCTTGAAACTCCACCACCACCATGCTTGAAACTACCAGGCTTGAAACTCCACCAACGCCATGCCTGCACGCCACATACCGCCATCCCAACCACAGCTGGCCCCTATACTCCTTCCCCCACCTACACCTATACACCAACCCCTCACTCTCACCACTGCACCTGGCCCCCAAATTTACATGATGATCTGACTGCCTCTCCTGAATGTCCCTACTTAACTCACCACTACACCTACTGTATGCTCCCTATGCACTTAGTCCCACTCTAGTAAAAAATGCACACTTCTGTGCTAGCCAGCACTGCAGTGATACACTCTTCCATATACAGCTTATTTAATTAAAGGGGTCACACATGCTAGTCATCATGTAAGACCATTATTAAGAGAAAAGTTTGCTGCAGATCCATAAAGCTATGGATTTGGATTGGGTTTATTTATGGTTCTTGCTAATTTGCAATCATCTCCTTTTCTTTATAAAGGCCAGTGAGCATGAAGCATAATGATATATTTATATATTTTGTTTCAGACATGTGGGTTACGCTCCAAGTGCCTACTTGGCAACGCAAAGTGAAGACAGTCTCTTGGCCTATGAGTAAGTAACAGTATTTAATTTGCGAAATAAAACAATGACTAGTATAAATAGTAGCACAAGGTGGCATTATAAAAAAGCGTATCTGTTTCCATTAGTATTAGAAAAATTTAAAACAACTTTGCTAAACTTTCTTTGAATAGGTTATATAGTTTATGAACAGGTACTACATTTTGTTTAATAAAGGATTGGCGGAAAAGATCTGAATATTCATGCTCTGCAAATAAAGTGTATGTATAACCAAAACTATTTCTTAAATACAAGGCGGGGGGGGGGGGGGGTAGCACCTCTTAGGTCTTTATTGATACTGGACTAGGTATATTAATCCTCTCTAGTTATCCTGGGGACTTTTTTTTTTTTTTTAACCAGAACAAGAAGTGAAGGTAAATCTTCCAATGGGGGTACATGTTCCAGTAACAACACCAAGAATTCTCAGCGCTCTGTAGAGATTTCCTCCTCTGGAAGTAAACAGAAACCCTCCAAATGGGACACAAGCATCAGAAAATAAACTAATAGATGTTTTAACCCTTCCCTACTCTATTGAAAATAATAATAAGCATTTGGCTATACATAAACTTTTTATTTACAGTATGTTTTTTTAATTTTCATTTTTTTAAAATTCAAATATAACTTACAGTGCAGCCTACAGTATATGACTTTACAGAGAGGCACCCTTTGATGCACCAGCCTTTCACACCATAAGTGGCAGGGAACAATGCCCATCTTTGGTGTCAGTGGGAGGAATAGTACCCTATTATTGGTGTCATTGGGAACAATTGTGTTACTTTGTTGGGGTCAATAGGAGAAATTATGCCCCTTTGTTGGGGTCAGTGGGAGGAATAGTGCCACACTGTTTGTGTCAATGGATGGAAAAGTGCCACATCATTGGTGTCATTGGAAACAAAATGTGCCCCATTGTTGGTGTCATTGGGAATAATTTTGCCCCTTTCTTGGAATCAGTGGGAGTAATTATGCCCCAATGTTGGTGTCAAAGGATGGAACATTGCCCCAAGAGCTGGATAAAAGAAAGCAATGGTCCACAGTTTGGAGACCCCTGGTTTATAGCATATATACAGCCTAATATTGTAGAGTCAGTTGGCCCAGTGAACAGAATTTTCATGGCTCCACTATCCACTAGAATAAATCCCTTATTTAAATTACGATTTGTAATTGAAGTGAAGCATACAGATATCTTCTCATTTTACAAGGCTGTAATCTCATTTGCACTGGTTAATTATGGAACTTTTTAGCTCCGTTTACCTCCCCATTCTCCATCTGGTTATATTTTCTTATAAACCATCTTGCAAGTCATCTCTGCTGGTCTTGGCATTAATGTGTAAATGTGCATCTTTGTTTATAGATGGTACAACAGAAATATTAACAGGAACCAAGCTGAAAGGCTTCTGATTGATCAGGCAAGTTCTAATTTGTATGCATTACAAGACTATTTGGTAGGCCTTCTGTTGTTACTACACACCAGTTTTCATCTGATAGTATATCACTTCCATTAAAAAAAGTCTTGCAGTAAAATGCTTAAACGTTTCTATTGACCACTGCTAGAAATCTATAATGTAATTTAAGCATGAAATTTCCATTTAACAATATCATTTTTGCTTAAGTTGAATTTAAAATACACAAATTAACACTCCATATTTGTAATTTTTTTAGACAGTACAGAATAAAAAATTAGTAAATGGGGAAACTATAAAAAAAAATAGTGTTAACTATGCTACCCTAAATATTGAATACACCACACATTGTCAAACGTGAAAAACAAACAAAATTATCTAAAAAAAAACACCATTTGTGCAAAATTATATATATCGTTTAACACACACTATCCAATCCTTATCATAAAAAGAGACCAACATATACTTCAATATAACTCCAATATAAACACCCAATATTGTGCATATAATTTTATTTTTATTGTGTCCAGTTTATACACTGCGCCAGTATCCACTGGGGATCACCATGCGGGTTATGCACTGTGAATATGCAATTCCTGTGCTCTTATTTTCTCATCCGTAATTGCTTGTGACTACTTCACCATCACTACTCCAGTGACAACACCACCACCACATGAATTAGCCACTCACCAGAAAATTGTATATATGCTTCTTTGGTTCATTAGAAAGAGATAACCGCTCCACTTTTGTTGTTTTATCCTTGCTGTCCCCAATAGACTATGAGCATACCTAATCCGTCCTCATCGGAAGTGACATAGTGACATAGCGTAATCTCCCAGCAGCCTCTACACATTTCGCAATAATGATTACATCATCAGGAAGCTGCTTGTTGATAAGGATATCCCTTATGATATGAACCATATATATCTTTTTAAATGGGGAAACTACTCTGGTAAACACGTTTAACACCCTCTGGCACAATAGGATTTCCACGCAATCATGTAATCAGTAGGTTACTAAAAATGCATACCACATTGAGTATTAATAGAGTATTGAGGAAAACCTCATAGTGTATTGGGAATAATAACATGCACTACTATTAAGTCATACATTCCTCAACAGCAGTATGTTATAGAGCTGTTACTTGATAAGGGCTGACATTTTGTCCTGTGAAAGCTATTTACTTGGTAGGCTCATTGTAAGGGAGGTTTGTTGACTTTATACAAAGTGCAGCAAGCTCTATAAACGAATTGCCATTTATTATGCTAATTTAATAAAATGTCTATTGTTGCTTATTTGTTCTTTGCCTTATCTGGTGTTCTGTTTTATTTAATTTATTTTTATTATGTTCTGGCATAGGGGAAAGAAGGTGCTTTTATGGTTCGGGATTCAAGACATCCAGGAGTGTACACTTTATCCATATTCTCTAAGTCTCTAGGGTAATACCATTTATTTTCTGTAACAAACTATTAACTGTGCATAGGATGCTTCTGTATGTGAAGTAACCGTTCATTAACGTATAGATCCAGAGTCCTAGAAGTTCTTACCTTTATGCATCTGAATATTGTTAGATAGAGAGTCTGGGCTGCCCATGTGGGAAAAGGTTAATACTAGAGCTGCCGGTTTCCCAGGCTTTTCGGCTTCTGCCCTCCACCCTGTTTATTAGGGGGAAGGCCAGGCTCAGGGAGGGAGGTACAGAGTAACCTACGATCACCATCGCCCCCAGGGGAATCCACCTGCTAAGGACTTTGCCACTAATGGATTTCTACCTGCAAAGGTATACTTGGGCAGCCTAGGAATAGCTAGCTAGGGACTTAAATGTTTGTGGACTGTACTGTTGCAGCCTTCAGGTGAAGTTTATTCAACTGTTTCTGAGCCTGGTCTGAAGTTATTCAAAGGGGTGCATGGCAGTACATAGCGTATCGCGTGGGTGCTCAACTTGTGGCCCTCCAGCTGTTACAAAACTCCAAGCCCCATGATTCATTGCAAGGCTGACAATTACAAGGAAGGCTGAGGCACGATGGGACTTGTAGTTCTGCCACAGCTGGAAGGCCACAGGTTGAGCACCCATGGCCCGTATCATAAGAACCGGGCCTATAAAGCACACATGGGGTGCAAGAGGAAGGCCACCACTAAGGGTTTACTCAGCAGGAGAGTTGGAGTAGAAGAGTAGTTACCATGGGTAACCATGAACTGGAGAGCATAAATGGCAGCCAGACAGCGAGGAGCGGTACTAGGCTCGGGTGGCAGGTTCTCCAGTAGCAAGAGGGGTCAGTATCCTTCCTCCCTCCCTAGCGGTCAAATCCCCAAACACTAACCAGGACTGAACATGGGGTATGGAGACACCATGGACCTAGCCACACGGTATGGATTTGCTGAAGGAGTTTATTATGTGCACTCAGGAGGTCCACGCTAGTGCACAGCGGGATCCCATTCTGTTACTGGGAGTAAGGTGGCAGAGGTACACTGAACTGGGGAAGAGAACAAAAGCTCAGTGGTTTCCCTCTTAATGCAACATTCATTGAGTAATGGTGTGTAGTAAAATGAGACAGAACATTTTACAGAGGGACTCTGATTTTCTGGCCTTGTCACGGTTCTGTGTACATTTATCCAACGCCAGGTTTTACTCCCTGTCCAAGTTGCTCAGGTTCCTGTCAATCCACCCTGAACCTAGGTATTAATAAGTATATATGGGCTCGGGCTTGTTCAGGATGTCACCTACCTGATCCTGCCAGGATGCCGACACTGCACACCGCTAATCACAGACAGTGAAACATTTCCCGATCTGTGCAGCTGCAGACAGCGAAATGTCTCACTGCCTGTGATTAGCTGTGTGCAATGTCGGGCAGGTGGGATCCCGAACACGCCCAAGCCCATTCCTATTAATAGGCCTTTGCACCTGTGTGTTAGTGTTCAAGCAACATGTCCTTACGTGGAAGCTGGACTCCTCTGTTCCTGTGGTGTTCGCTGCTGTCTGAGTATTCTCTTATTGTGTGTGTTGTTTGATCCTGTCTTTGCTCTAGGTCTTGTCCCTCTGACTATCCAGTTACAGTGCCTTGAAAAAGTAGTCATACCCCTTGAAATTTTCCACATTTTGTCATGTTACAACAAAAAAAGTAATTGTATTTTATTGTGATTTTATGTGATATACCAACACAAAGTGATACATAATTGTGAAGTGGAAGGAAAATTATAAATCTTTAGAATTTTTTTTTTTACAAATAAATATGTGAAAAGTGTGGTGCATTTGTATTCAGCCCCCCTGAGTCAATACTTTTTATAACCATTACAGCTGCAAGTCATTTTGGGTATATCTCTACCAGCTTTGCACTAGAGAGTGACATTTTTGCCCATTCTTCTTTGCAAAGCTCAAGCTCTGTCAGATTGGATGGAGAGCATCTGTGAACAGCAATTTTCAAGTCTTGCCACAGATTCTCAATTGGATTTAGGTCTGGACTTTGACTGGGCCATTCTAACACATGAATATGCTTTGATCTAAAACATTCCATTGTAGCTCTGGCTGTATGTTTAGGGTTGTTGTCCTGCTGGAAGGTGAACCTTTGCCCCAGTCTCAAGTCTTTTACAGACTCTAATGCCACATACCAACGACCAAACTTTTCAACGGACTAGGTCCGATGGTCTTCCTGACGGACTTTGGTCGGCGTTCCGAAGGACTTTCCGAACGAACGGACTTGGCCACACACAAGCACACCAAAGTCCGATGGTTTCGAACGTGATGACTTACGACCGGACTAGAATAAGGAAGTCCATAGCCAGTAGCCAATAGCTGCCCTAGCGTTGGTTTTCATCAGGCAGACTAGCATACAGACAAACAGATTTTTCAAACGGACTCGAGTCAGTTGGAAAGATTTGAAACATGTTTTAAATCTAAAGTCCATGTGGTTTTTAGACAGCAAAGGTCCGATGGAGCCCACACATGATCCAATTGTCCGGCGGATTCGTTCCATCTGACCTAGTCCGGTCGTGTGTATGCGGCATTAGGTTTCCCTGTATTTGGCTCCATCCACCATCTCTGGCCAGCTTCCCTGTCCCTTCTGAAGAAAAGCATCCCCACAACATGATGCTACCACCACCATGTTTCACGGTGGGGATGGTGTGTTCAGGGTGATGTGTATTGTTAGATCTCTGTCACACATAGCGTATTGCTTTTAGGCCAAAAAGTAAAATTTTGGTCTCATCTGAGTACCTTCTTCCACATGTTTGCTGTGTCCCCAACATGGGTTCTCGCAAACTGCAAACGGGACTTCTTATGGCTTCTTATCGCTTTCTTTCAACAATGGCTTTCTTCTTGCCATACTTCCATAGATGCCAAATTTGTGGAGTGCACAACTAATAGTTGTCCTGTGGACAGATTCTCCCACTTGAGCTGTGGATCTCTGCAGCTCCTCCAGAGTTACCATGGGCCTTTTGGCTGCTTCTCTGATTAAAGCTCTCCTTGCTCGGCCTGTCAGTTTAGGTGGGCGACCATGTCTTGGTAGGTTTGCAGTTGTGCCATAGTCTTTACATTTTCGAATGATGGATTGAACAGTGATCTGTGAGATGTTCAAAGCTTGGGATAATTTTTATAGCCTAACTCTGCTTTAAACATCTCCACAACTGTATCCCTGACCTGTCTGGTGTGTTCCTTGGCCTTCAAGAGGCTGTTTGTGCACTGGAGTTCTCTAACAAACCTCTGAGGGCTTCACAGAACAGCTTTTCCCTTTTTCTGAGATTAAATTACACACAGGTGGACTCTATTTACTATTTAGGTGAGTTCTGAGGGCAATTGGTTTCACTAGATTTTAATTAGGGGTATCAGAGTAAAGGGGGCTGAATACAAATGCACGCCACACTTTTCAGATATTTATTTGTAAAAAAAATTGAAAACATTTTTCATTTTCGATCCACAATTCCAATAGCTCTGGTGAAGACTGGGTGGCTCTTTAGATCCTGAGACTATGGCACACCTCCGTTTGTGTGCGGTCATGCCGCTTGAGCATCTGTAAAGACCAGTACACCTATTTAGTTGTTCTATTGGCTGCTAAATCTTGAATTTACGGTCCCAGGTGGTCTTACCCTCTGATCATGTCAACACACACATGTGCTGTACTTTATCTATGGGGAACATCATTGTTATCTTAAAAGACGACTACTGAATACCTGTTCTATTCCCCTTTCTTTAGAGGGAAGGTGTTCTGTAGTCCACAGAGAAACCTGAAAAGAATACTAGAGAGGACAGGAAGTTATCAGCCCATAAGATATATGGCAGGAACAAAAGTTATTTTGTTTGTTGTTTTTGCATTGATCCAAAAGACATACAGTAACAAAACACTTGCATTAGTATATTTAACCCCCTCATGACCAAGGTCAAAACAAACCTCAGATAAGTTCACCTTTGGTACTATACATGTTGCACTAATTTTTAGGGAGGAACATGTCAGCAGCCCACCCATTGACTCCTATGGGCAGGCATATGTCAGCAGAGATGTGTACGCTGACATCCGTCTGCCATCCCATCTGCTCAAAACAGACCTATGGCGATACGTTCACTATCCATCTGGCGGATCGGATAAGATGGGATCTGATGAAAACTGACATGCTGTCTGTTTTTTGTCCGATCTCTCAATAGTTATCAGTGAGGAGAGACGGACCTGTTATCCGCCGGCTCAGTGGAGATCAATAGAGCGATCTCCCGCTGAGCTAGCGGCATCCGCTAAGTGGATCTGCCACGTGTGAAAGGGGAATAAGTGGTTAATTTTTGTTTTGTTTTTTCTCAACAGACCTCTTTTTTGTATAGACTTTTCCTCACTAGAGGGAAAGTCTGTTTTTCTCCTCATCAAAGAAGAGAAACAACCCAGGCATGATCTATAGAGTGAATGATTATTGTGATACCCAATCACAAGCTATCACAGTGATCATGTGATTGGGATCTTGTTCTTTTGGGTCCTGATCAAGCATCAAGGGATTTTAACAAACTTTTATGCAGAGTCTTACCAGTTTCTGCTCAAAAAATACTGAAATATACCAGAGTAGTTCCTTAAATAGACAGTTATGTGGGAGAACCTGCCTGTTATAATCACAGAATCAATTCTTGCGTTGTGAAAAGGAAAAACCTGCATCTCATCATCCCTATAGACATGTGGAATTCTTGGCCAGCATATTACTAGTGATGAAAGGCTCATTGCAGCATACCCAAGGACAGTGCGGTGGATTCCTGATATTTTAACTTAAGTTCTGTGCAGAATTCTGGTAAAATTGATGAGCTAATCACAAGCAAGAAACCACATATATACATTTATATATGTATAAATACATAAGTGGTCCATTGGGTGAACTTGAGTTGAGTTATTCACTTTAAAGGGGTTGTAAACCTTCATTTAAAAAAAATAAAATAACACACATATCATACTTACCTCCACTGTACAGTTCGTTTTGCACAGGGTGGCCCCGATCTGCCTGTTCTGGGGTCCCCCAATGGCGCTCGCGGCTCCTCCCTGCATTGGTAAACCCCCTAGGAGAAGCACTCTCCCTGGTGGATACCTTGCGGGTGTGCCCGAGTCCAGCATCTGCATCCATAGACACAGAATGCTGGACTCAGCCCCCTCCCCCGGTGCCCACATCATTGTATTTTATTAACAACAGCGGGAGCCAATGGCTACACTGCTATCAATCTATCCAATCAAGAGCCGAGAACCCCAGCCAGGGAGGTGGATAGGACGCATTAAGGTGAAAAAACACAAGGGTTTACAACCCCTTTAAGGTCATCACAGAGGACATGGGGGGCACTCTTTATATCTGGAAGAAAATACATTTAATTTCCAAATACGGAATGTATATGTGTAAGAAAAAAACCAAAAACGTTAAATTCAATAAAAAGTATTTGACTTAAAAAACAATACGGAAAGTCTTCTTCACTGTAAAAGCTGTGAAAATGTGGAATAGACTCCCTCAAGAGGTGGTTCTGGCCAGCTCAGTAATTTGTTTAAAGAAAGGCCTGGATTCTTTCCTAAATGTACATAATATAACTGGATACTAATATTTATAGGTTAAATTGATTCGGAGAACATCCAATTGCCTCTCTGGGGATTGGGAAGGATTTTTTTTCCCCTGCTGAAACAAATTGGATAATGCTTTATTGTTATTTTTTTTTCCTTCCAACAGTTGGGTCAACTGTCGGTACAGAATTGTATATATAGCATTGTTTGTTTTCTCCCTTCTATTGGTTGAATTGGATGGACTTTTTAACCAGACTAACTACAATGGAACCTTGGTTTACGAGTAACGCGTTTAATGTGCGTTTTTAAAGACGAACAACATTTTTTTTAAACTCTGACTTGGTTTGCGAGTGTTGTCTCGTAAAAAAAGCAGAATTCAAGCTAATGGGGTGTGCATTACCGCATTTGGCCCGAGGCTCTCCGGCACCCCCCGGCCACATGCAGGATTGCATGTAATAGAAGTCAATGTGGAACGAATTATCTTCGTTTCCAATGACTTCTATGGGAAACCTCGATTTGATATGCGAGTGCTTTGGATTGCATGCATTCTCCTGGAACGGATTATGCTCTTAATCCAAGGTTCCACTGTGTCCCCAGTGTTAGCAAGGATGCATTGGGGTGACTTTTCAATTATTTCTAATGCCGCGTACACACGACCGGACTTTCCGGCAGACTAGGTCCAACGGTCTTCCCGATGGACTTTCGGTGGAGTTCCGATGGACTTTCCAAACGAACGGACTTGGCCACACAAGCACTCCAAAGTCCGACGGATTCTAAAGTGATGGCATATGACCGGACTAGCATAAGGAAGTTCATAGCCAGTAGCCAATAGCTGCCCTAGCGTCGGTTTTCCTCCATCGGAAAGATTCGACTCGAGTCCGTCGGAAAGATTTGAAACATGTTTTAAATCTAAAGTCCATCTGTTTTTTAGACAGAGGTCCAATGAAGCCCACACACGATCAAATTGTCCAGTGCATTAGTTCTGTCAGACCTTTGCTGTCAAAGTCCGGTTGTATGTACGCGACATACGTTTTAGGAAATAAATTCTAACTGCAGATTGCAAAAGGTCCTTCTAAATAACATTACATTACAAATGTGCAGTAATATAAGTGTTTTAGTGAAAGAAGTATTTTCTGTTAATGTATCCTTACATGTTTGTGGTATTACTGTATCCTTACAGAGAGGGTATTCACACAGTGAAGCATTATCGTATCCGGCAAACAAATGACTCTCCTCACAAATACTATGTGGCTGAAAAGTTTTTGTTTTCCACTATACCCCAACTCATCAACTACCACCAACACAACTCTGGAGGTATGGATATATGAAAATATTATAATTTAGTAGGAAGATAGATAGATGATAGATAGATGATAGATAGATAGATAGATAGATAGATAGATAGATAGATAGATAGATAGATAGATAGATAGATAGATAGATAGATAGATAGATAGATAGATTCTTTGTTACTGTCATTTGTCATATCTTTGTTTTGCATACAGGTCTAACATCTCGTCTTCGTTATCCAGTCTGCTGCTGGAAGGAGACAACCCCTGTTACAGCTGGACTGAGCTATGGTGAGCCTCCTGTATAAATATATTGTATTTGGCTATACTGCTATTGGTGCATAAGTATGTCAAATAAAATTCAATATTTTCTGTTCTGTTGGCCAGGTCAGGCTTCTTGATCTGCTAACTAAATGACAGAACTTGTCTTCAATATTTATTACTCAGATTGGTCAAAAAGCTATGGATTCCATCTTAAGAGTTGAATTGAACTAACAGAGATAAGAGCAACGCTTACCACATTCCTTAGACATATTTATTTTGGATAATTGGGTCCTGTAAGGGTCACCATACACATTATAACCTGACCACAACCGTCATAACCTGACAATCTTTGTACAATCAAAATGGTCACTTCCATCAACCAAGACCAGTCTTTCACACTTAGGCCTCATGCACACAGGGTCTTTTTACAGCTGCTTTTAGCAGCGTCAGACATTTTTTTTGCAACTTAAAAATACCTCTCCATGTTATTCTATGGCCTCATGCACACACAGGCTTTTAGGAGCTGTAAGTGGCATAGGCGTTTTCAAGCTGCAAAAGAAAAACCCAGGGCCAGCGCGTTCTGAGGATCGGCGTTACAGCTATAAAATCGTCTGACGCTGCTAAATGCGGCTTAACGATGGAAACAACATTAAGCTGCGGCAGGGTTTTTTTTTTTGTTATGTCAAAATCAATGGTTTCCTATAAGAGCCCATTGATTTGAATATTTGTTGCATCCAAGTCCGATCATGATAATGATGATGTACTGAGGATCTTGAAGGGGAAGGGTCTGACCAGAGGGTCCGATATGGATCTTGGGGGGACGCCAAGCCATTTATTTTTTTTATTTTTTTGTGGGGTCCCCCCCAAGATCCATACCAGACCCTTTGGTCTGGTATGGATTTTGATGGAAATCCCCACGCCCAAAAAATTATGTGAGCCCCCCCCCCAAAATCCATATCAGACCCTTATCTTAGCATGCACCTCAGTAGGTCTGGAAAGAGGGGGCAAGTGAGCCCCCCCTTTCCTGGACCACACGAGACCACATGCCCTCAACATGAGGGGGTAGGTGCTCTGCAACCCCCATCCCAAAGCACCTTATCCCCATGTTGACGGGGACAAAGTGCCTCTTTCCCCAAACCCTCACCGGTGGTTGTGGGGGTGTGCGGGCTTATCGAAATGTACCCCTACCCATTCACTCAAAAAAGTATCAAAAATCCATAAAAACAATACACAGATTTTAAAGTCCTTTTATTAAAGCAGCTCCTACGTATCTTCTCCCTCCGGTCTTCTCCCCTCTCTGGTAAAGTATTCTCCCCTTTCCAGCTCTTCTCCCTCATTGCTGATGTCTTCTCCCCTCTCCAGTTCTTCTCCCTCCTCCTGTGATGTCTTCTCCCCTCTTCAGTTCTTCCTCTGGTTCTTCTTCCCCTGATGTTTTCTCCCAACCCTAGCTTCCACTCTTGTGTTAGGTCTGGTGTGTGCCATTACCTATATAGCCATTGGGCGTGGCCATCCAGTGACGAAGGGTCTGGTATGGATCTTTGGGGGGGCCCACGCCGTTTATTTTCCTCAGCGCACAAGTCGCACCACAACTCGAATCATCATGATCCGATTTAGAGGTGACTTCTATTCAAATCAATGGGCTCTCCTAGGTGACCATTGATTTTGAATAGAGGCAGAGAAACGCTGCTAAAAGCTAGCGTGGCTAAACACGCATTAATGCCAGTGCAAATAGCTACTAAAAGCACGTTTTTACAGCAGCTTTTTCCTGGCATTGGTAGTGGCTTTGCAGCTAATTTTTTCTAGCGCCCCGTGTGCATGAGGCCTAAAGGCTGGTACACATAAGTCTGTGTGTACAGCAGCCTGTCCGACAGAAGCCAATCTAACGACTGGATTTTATCGAGGGGCATGCAGGAAATCCAGCATCCGATCAGGGCTTGCAGCCAATGGCTGAGTGCTGACTGGTGTGTTCTTGTGCGGGGTGGTCCCCCTTATCAAAACACAATAGCACAGCGCGGGAATTTGCTGAATATCGCTTGTGTTAAGCCTGGTACACAGTATGAGCTTATTCTGTTTAACCCAGTGGGTTGAAGGAAAAAAAATCTATCAGCTCTGATTGGAGCCGCTGTATTAAAGATCCGATATTAGTACAGTGATCTTCCCCTCTGAGCTGTTGTTTTCTAAAAAGGGGATGCCCCCCCTCCAGAACAATCCACGGCATTGGCTGAGAGCACTGATTGGGAGTCGGTCGCTGCTGGTTTTTCAGCATGTTCACCCCACAGAAGCCGGATAGTCTGGCTAAACTGGTTTCTGTCAGAATGGGTCCCACACACACAAGCCAAATGTGGAATGATTTTTATAGACTCGGCCAATGTCGCCCGGCATTCGGCCCGTGTGTACGGTGCTTTAGCACAGCAATCTGTCTGTTTTTTTTACTTTCGGCCTGCTGGGTTGAACGAAAAAACTCACTATGTGTACCAGGCCTAATCCTTCAGTAGTATTGTTTCACGTGCCTTAGTTTAATGTAATCAGTTTTGCTGTCTTTACAGGTAAATGGGAAATTGACCCCACTCACCTGACATTTATTCAGGAGATTGGCAGTGGACAGTTTGGAGTGGTAAAGCTGGCATCTTGGCAGGGGATAAAGAAAGTTGCTGTAAAGATGATTCGGGAAGGAATGATGTCAGAAGAAGATTTTGTGGAGGAAGCTCAAGTTTTGATGTAAGAAACTCTTAAATAATTCAGCAAAATGCTGAATTTTGTGAAGTGGAATATGAAATATCTTGGGAAAGTGCAATGTTCAAAAAAGAGGCTGGGTATTAAACGTGTGCAAAAATACAAACCAATGAGCCAACAGATGGACCTTTTTTTTCTGGGCTTGGAGTGGTTCACGGTAGCAGCTGGTGACTAACAGGCAGCATCACTGAGATCTCCCTCTTCTTTCTAGAGCTTGTGAGATAGATCTGGAAAGAGAGGAGGAGAGGAGAGGGTGAGATACCTGAGGTGTTTTAGGGACCCATGGCCAATCACAAACCTGGATTGGTAGGGGGCATGCCTCCTTGAAGACCTGGGGTCAACTCAGCTGGGGAGGAAGAGCTGGAGTAAGAGAGTGTGGAGGCTGTTGGGGTCCACGGGGGGGGGGGGGGTGACCCTGGGCTGCGACTCGGGTGCATCCAGGAGTGACAAAATCCTGGAAGGAGAGGCACACGAGAGAGGACAGTGGAAGAGAACACTTCTAAGCCCTGGTACACACGGTCAGACATTCCGATGGAAAATGTCCGATCGGACCGTGTTGTCGGATAATCCGACTGTGTGTGGGCTCCATCGGACTGTTTCCGTCAGAATATCCGACGGACAAAGTTTTAGAGCTGGGCTCTAAAACTTTCCAACAACATGATCGTGTAGAGAATTCCGATCAGACAAATTGCCACGCATGCTCAGATCAAATTGCTAGACCAAAGTTATTGGCTACTAGCCTGAACGTAGTCCTGTCGTAACGAAATAACGTCATCACGTTACGTACGATCGAATTTTCCGACAACTTTGACCTACCTTGTGTACGCAACACCAGTTTCGGACAAAATCCGACGGATTTTGTTGTCGGAATGTCCGACCGTGTGTACAAGGGCTTAGAGTCTCCAGGGAGGACAACTGGTCACAGCCGGGAGGGCTGGTGAGTGAGCACAGTCGGAAGGACTGGGGAGGCATGCCTGAGAGAACTGGGAGATTACAGTTTGAGTTGGGTGCAGAACCAGAAGAGAGGACTGTGGGAAGGGCAGTGGAAAGAGGTATTTTGGCTGGCAGGGCCTGAAAAGGGCTATCTAAGAGTGGTGCTGAAGAGAGGACAGTTAGCACCTGAACTATTTCTACACCACAGGGGCTCGAGGTTCCTGCCCGCTAAAGGCAGTTCATTGAGGCCTGGCTGAAGTAGTGTCAGGCCTACCCATGTGGTTAGCTAGTCTGGAGGAGTAACAGTCTGCAGCAAGTGTTTGTGCTGGAGAGAAGAATGGAGTGTATATACTGGAGTGTATATAGAAGTCCCAAGCAAGTTTGCACTGAATATTCCTGGGCATCCTATAATTCCCAATTTCCCATTTTAATCCCCTCCAAACAAACCAAAAAAAAAACAAAGCTATGGACTGTTCTGTGTCTCTGAGTGACTGAGAGATTGATGTCTGGCTGGGCAGGGTGACAGGTGAACCACTACATACAGCAACCCCTACGGGGGCATGGCTACATTGAAATTACAGTAAAATAGAGGTTTCAGTGGTTGCTGTGGCTTTCTTTTTTTTTACACATCTCTGCTGCCTTTTGCATTGTGTTAAAAGGTCAAATCACACAGAGGAGATTGCCTGGCTCTCTTTAGAAGCTAAGAATTTTTTTCATCCATAAGCTTTTATATTTTATTGATAGACTTTTTAAACATTAATGTATGACAAACTTTGCATCAGGGGGCACTCTCCCCTGTCCTGCTTCTGCATCTATTGACACAGAATGCAGGACTCAGCCACCCCCCCCCCCCCTGGTGCCAGCGTCATTGGATTTGATTGACAGCAGCGGGAGCCAATGGCTGCGCTTCTATCAATCTATCCAATCGGGACACGAGACAGTGGCTGGAGCTGGTGTACTGGTTCCCATGGTGGGAAACACCAGGGTTCAGGTAAGTATAAACGGGGGCTCGGGGGGGGGGGGGGGGCTGCTGAGTGACAGAAGGTTTTTCACCTTAATGCATAGAATGAATTAAGGTGAAAAACCTTGAGGTTTTACAACCCCTTTAAATAAATCTGTGGCCTTGTCCTTTTTTCCAACGTAATGTTTCTACGTGTGGTTTCTTTTATGGGGGGCAAGGTCAATGAATTATTATCAGTCGGTTTTCCGAGGCCTATGCTCCCCAGCAGTCATGTGTGTGCCAACATTTTACCAAGTCAATTAAGGTAACAAGGAACTGTTTCAAGGTCACTCTACAGCACATTCTGGCAGGGCAGGACTAAGGGTAGTGGGCTCCCCTGGGCTTGAGTCACTTTCGGGCCCTACCTTCTATACATTATCGTATTTATCTGCGTATAACAAGCGCCAGTGTATAACATGCACCCCAAGTTTAAGAGGGAATTTTATGGAAAAAAACTTTTAGGAGTGAAGTTTAACCACTTACAGACCGGACCATTTTGCTGGTCAAAGACCAGACCACTTTTTGCGATTCGGCACTGCGTCGCTTTAACTGACAATTGAGCGGTCGTGCGACGTGGCTCCCAAACAAAATTGACGTCCCTTTTTCCCCACAAATAGAGCTTTCTTTTGGTAGTATTTGATCACCTCTGCGGTTTTTATTTTTTGCGCTATAAACAAAAATAGAGCGACAATTTAAAAAAAAATGCATTTTTTTTTACTTTTTGTTATAATAAAACCCTCCAAAAATATATAAAAAAACATTTTTTCCCTCAGTTTAGGCTGATTCGTATTCTTCTACATATTTTTGGTAAAAAAAAACGCATTAGGCTTGGTTTGCGCAAAAGTTATAGCGTTTACAAAATAGGGATAGTTTTATGGCATTTTTATTAATAATTTTTTATTATTTTTTTTTTACTAGTAATGGCGGCGATCAGCGATTTTTATTGTGACTGCGACATTATGGCGGACACATTGGACATTTTTGACACATTTTTGGGACCATTGTCATTTCTACAGTAATCACTGCTATATAAATGCAGTGATTCCTGTGTAAATGACACTGGCAGTGAAGGGGTTAACCAGTGAGTGGCAGTGTAGGGGGTAAGTGTTCCTAGGGGTGTATTACTAACTGTGGGAGGGCTGCGCTTTCATTTAGTGAACACTGATCTCTGCTCCAATCACATTGGGCAGGGCCCATGGGCTTGAGCCCAGTCAAGACCAATGGTAAGTCCGGCTCTGCATCCCAGCTTGCGTGTAGTTTTTGTGATAGATGAACTCATGGGGAGGGAAGGGTAGAGTATGAATGTTGTCACAGTACAAGTAACCACTAAATATTTTGTTCCTTTCATATCTTTTCAACAGGAAAATGTCTCATCCAAAACTTGTTCAGCTGCTTGGTGTATCCACCCAACAAATGCCTATCTTTCTTGTGTTTGAGTACATGGAACATGGCTGCCTGAATGACTATCTGCGTAGGAATAAAGGGACACTGTCAAGGAGTGTAGCTCTCGGGATGTGCCAGGATGTCTGCGAGGGCATGGAATATCTGGAGTCCTCTAATTACATTCACAGAGATCTAGTAAGGGTCACTGACTTACCGCACCTCTATCTATCTTGTATTCAAAGACCAATAACCCAGAGCAGCCAATCACATGTATCCAGTTCAACAGCTAAGAACAACAGTTCAGAAGCTTAAAGTATAAGTTCACCTTTCAGAAACATTTTCAAAAAAATCCCTGTATGCAATTTTATACCTAATAGATAGTACATACCATAGCTACTCCTGTAAAGATGAAGATTCTCCTATTCCAGGTGGAGCTGTTTTGGGTTCTCTCCAGAAAAAGCATTGGTTCCCAATACCTCTCTGTCCTGAATTTCACTATACTTTTTTTCTCTACATTATTGCACCACTTAAAGGAGAAGTACAGCCAAAGCTCATTTGGCTGTACTTCTTCTGTGGATCACAGGAATGCAGTTCATTCTACACTTCTGTGACCCGTTTTCAGCAGACAGCGTGCTGAAGCCGGCAGTCGGTTGATGTCACAGAACCGGTCCAGGCTGGGGCAGTATCGTGACAATAAAGTCAGGATCCACCCACAACCCTGGATAGGCACCTGGCTCATCCTCTCAGTGAGCCTCTGAGAGCCTTTGCCATCCGCTCCCGCCCCCTCCACAGCCCAGCACTCCAGTGAGTGCAGGGGGCAGAGCAGAGAGCCAGTGACTGACAGTCACCAGCTCTCTGCTCATGGAGCTTTGAGAACCAAGCAATCAGCAGTCTTTAATTGCTCAATTCTCAGTCAGACCTAGGTATGTAAGTATGATTTACAAAAAAAAAAAGGTTAACTACTCTTTTAATTTCACTATATTGCTCTGCTCCGGCCTCCGGGCCCTTTGGAGAGGATCCAAAACAGCTGCAAATGGAATGGAAGGACCTTTACCATTTCCAGCGGAAGGCCCTTTGGTGTGAAGGTTGCAGTGGGCTACTGCACTTTACCTTATAAAATAAACTGCCTTATAAGTGTCTAACCTACACTATACATCTTTTAACCTTTGTGAAGTTGTTTCCCTTCTGCAAATATGTATAATGTAAGAACGATTTCCTGTGTCATAGGCTGCTCGAAATTGTCTGGTTGGAGAGTCATTGGTGGTTAAAGTGTCAGATTTTGGGATGACTAGGTAAGTACTGCTTAGTCTATATATTACATCGTGTTATGCTTGTTTGAATAAGGCTCTCCATAGATTGGCAGATGTTTTGTGTTGCCCATATCCATCTCAAGATTTTTACTGTATATTGTTTGGTAAAGACCTCCCACTGTGTCAAAGAATATAATAGGGCAGGTGTCCTCATCCCTATAAAGAGGACCTATCACGCACTATTACTATTACAAGGGATGTTTACATTCCTTGTAATAGAAATAAAAGTGATCAAAAAAAATAAAATGTAAAGAGAAAGTGTAAAAAAAAAAAAAAGTAATAAAAATAAAAAAAATGTAAAGTGCCCCCGTCTCCGTATGCTCGTACACAGAAGCAAATGCATACATAAGTCGCGCCCACATACGTAAACGGTGTTCAAATCACACATGTGAGGTATCGCCGCGTGCGTTAGAGCAAGGGCAACAATTCTAGCCCAAGACCTTCTCTGTAACTCTAAACAGGTAACCTGTAAAAAAAATTAAAGCATGGAGATTTTTAGGTACCAAAGTTTGGCACCATTCCACGAGTGTGCACAATTTTAAAGCGTGACATGTTAGTTATCTCTTTATTCGGCGTAACATCATCTTTCACATTATACAAAAAAATTGGGCTAATTTTACTGATTTTTTGTTTGTTTTGTTTTTATTTGTGAAATAGTTTCTTTCCCCCAAAAAAAAGTGTTTGAAAAATTGCTGCGCAAATATTGTGTGACGTAAGAAGTTGCAAAAAACACCTTTTGATTCCCTAGGGTCTCTGCTAAAAAATTATATATAATGTTTGGGTCGTTCTGAGTAATTTTTGGGAAAAAAAATATATGATTTTTACATGTAGGTGCCAGAATTAGCCGGAAAGGAGTTGGGTAAATCCAATAGAAACAAAGCTACATTCGAATGCAATTTTCATACTGACAACCATATAACAGTATACTTATAACATATCTCCCAAATAGAATTGGGTTTGCGCATTTCGTGACCACCAGCCACTTTTTCAGGACACAATACTTTACATCAGTCCATATTCATGAAATTTCTCACCAAATATCACTGGATATTAAAATATACTAAAATATAGTGTGCTCCTTTCTCACTACCATGTTTGCACTTGGCAAGGAGGGTGGGGAGCCAGGAGCGCTGGCGGGGGGACCCAAGAATAGGAGGAGCAATGCTGCTCTGTGCAAAACCATTGCGCAGAGCAAGTAAGTATAACATGTCTTTTATTTAAATTGTAATCACTTTAACCATTTTTTTTTACTACTCTTCGCTTCTGTAACATTTTAGACACATTATAACCTGTTCCCATTTTTCTAGGTTTGTCATAGATGACCAGTACACCAGCTCATCAGGCAGTAAATTTCCAGTGAAGTGGTCAGCTCCAGAAGTCTTCCAGTATGGAAATTACAGCAGCAAATCAGATGTGTGGGCTTATGGTATGGCTTGTACTTAACTATTCCATTTGTTTTGTTGACAATGGTTTCTGAAAATGTTGTGGTCAGTCAGTAGGGATTAAGGCTTAAGTATACCAGACCCTTATACGAGCATATCCATATCCCTCTTGGCAATGTATCCCTTCCCCCATTTTGAGGTTAAGTATCCTGGTATGGCTTCTTAAGGGGAAACGGGGGTATATTCATGAGCTCTGGAAGGTTTTACCCCTTTTATAACCAGACCATTTTTTGCTATTTAGCACTGTGCTAATTTAACTGGTAATGGCGCGGTCATGAAACTCTGTCTGCAAATTAAATTATCACTTTTTTTTTCACTAATCAAGCTTTTGTTTGGTAATATTTGATCACCATTGTTTTTTTTTATTTTTTATTATATAAATGAAACCAGACCAATTTTTTTTTTTTTTTAAAACAATATATTTTTACTTTCTGCTGTAAAACATGTCTTTTAAAAATGATAAAAAAAATCTAATTTCTTCATAAATGTAGGGCAAAATGTATTATGCTACATGTCTTTGGTAAAAAAAAATAATAATAATCCTAATAAGTGTATATTAATTGGTTTGTGTAAAAAAGTATAGTGTCTACAGTATACTACATATACTGGATTTATTTTTTTAATACTAGTAATGGTGGTAATCAGTGACTTAGCCCATGTACACACAATCGGACATTCCGGCAACAAAATACGTCTGATTTTTTCCGACGGATTTGGTCCAAAACTGGTGTTGCATACACGCGGTCGGACAAAGTTGTCGGAAAATCCGATCGTTCGGAACGTGATGATGTTCATTCGTTATGACGGGACTACGTTCAGGCTAGTAGCCAATAGCTTTGGTCTCGTAATTTGATCTGAGCATGCGTGGCACTTTGTCCGATCAGAATTCTCTACAAACGAACGGAAAAAGTCAGATCGGATCATGTTGTCGGGAAATTTTATATCCAGCTCTCAAACTTTGTTGGTCGGACATTCTGAAGGAAAAAGTCCGATGTAGCCCACACACGGTCGGATTATCCGACAACACGGTCCGATCTGACATTTTCCGTCTGAATTTCCGACCATGTGTACAAGGGTTTATAGTGGGACTGTGATAGTGCAGCAGTCAATCTGACATCTCCAGTGACACTAATACAGTGATCAGTGGTAATACTATACACTATCACTGTACTAATGACAGTGGCTGGGAAGGGGGTTAACATTTTAGGGTAATCAAGGGGTTAAGTGTGTGCCTAGCACTGTGTAATGTGTGTAATATATGCTGCTTTTTACTAAAAATCTATTTGTTCCTTCTCTGATTGGCTGCAAGCACTGATCAAGTGAAAATATACCAGCAGTCCTGTTCGGGCAGAGTCGATCAATAGATCAACTCCTCTCATGCGGGAACGGCCATACATGGATCAAAATAAGTTGCGTCCCTGCTGAACCAGCCCAATTTCGATCCATGTATGGCTAGCTTTATTCTCATCACAGTCCAACAACCAACAAAAGTTATTTAGCTTCCTGACTGGCTAGGTGTGACCCCACACTAGGTCTTCTTAAGCCTTCAAACATGTTCCAATACAGCCTGCTGGCAGCCTTTTTGCAAAGTAGCCCATAGATTAGTCTTTTCTTTTTTTTCAACCAGTGGGTCGAACGAAAAAAAACTGACTTGATTCCTCCATCCACACACTCGATGTGGATGGAGGAATCCTCTCCACTGAGCCATTGTATTCTGACATCAGGGAGACTTGACTAGAGTATCCCAGATAACTGGGATACGGATCCATCATACCCCTTTACCTTCTTTAAATAAGAGACTACACCGTTCTTATGGAGTATAAATGGCCATAACAGCCTTTTATTAACCAGATAAAATAAAATAAAACTCCAAAATAACTTTATAAAACAAAGTAATAACAACCATGAGAAACAACATGTTTCAACCCACGTTTATTGGTCAGTGACGTAGCTATCTCCTCTTTCACCGAATATATGAATATATATATATCCCTCTAAACCACACCAGTACACTGCGGGACCTTTATCAACCATCATAGGCCTCCAGCTGTGCCGCTTGGAGACACCCCCTTTTCCCGCAGTGCAACCACTGGTATTCACCAACCATTTGATGAATACAACGGAGGGGCCATACTACCGATGAGCCCCCCACCCCCATTTTGTCACCTCCGATACCGCTCCCGTCACTGACCAACAAACAAAACACCGCCACAGCCCGATAGGATGACACCTCAACCTAGAGGGCCCCTCCACACCCGCAGGGCCTGCTGTATCCCCCCCTGCAATCCCAGGGACCACAGATCAAGACCCACATCGGTAAGGTGCACTCCGTCTCTCCGTAGGTAAAGGCCGACATTCTGCTCCAGCTCCCTGTGACGTACCACCAAACCCCCCTCCCGGTCCAAAAACCTCCTAACCACTTTGTTAACCCGAATCCTGGCCTTATTGAGCCTGTCTACGGACCTAGCCGGACCACACCAACAATGTGTTCGGAAATGCCGAACGCAAGTACCCCAGATCCGACTTTACGTCCGCGATCAGGTCCCTGACCGTCCGCACCCCCAAATCATTCCCCCCCGCGTGTATCACCAACACATCTGGCGGCCCGCTGAACCGCACATATTTTTTAACCTCCGGGACAACCCCCCCCCCCCCACATCATCCCCGGCCTACCCAGCCACCTAATCTGAGCCTCCATCCGAGATATCCCCAACTGCCTCCCCTCAGGTCTGGCGTCCCCTCTCCTGGCTCCCCAGGAAACATAAGAATGTCCCATGATCCAGACAAGGCGTGGGTAACCTTCACCTGAAACGAAAAGACCAAACAAAATAATGGACAACCCCAGAGGAACACAGCAAACAACACCCCCTACCCCCATCACAACACCCCTTTTTTTTTTGCTTATATTGTAAGTTCTTTCACAGAAAATTCATTCCCAAACCAAACCTGGCCTAACGTAACTGCGGAATCGCCCCGATTCCCATCTCCCCAACTTATGCACTGCCGCCTCGTCCAACCCGCACCTGGCCGCCTCCTTGGCGGCCCCGATCCGGAAGGAGTGCGAGGCGTATGCCGAACCGTCCATTCCCAAGTTGCCAAGACATTTTCTCAAGACCGCCACGAACTGAAATCTAGACAAACAAGACCCATCTTCGTGCACCAGCAACGGCCCACCACCAACCACTCTCCTATGGAGAAAACACCCCACCACCTCCACCGGGCACGCTGCACACCCAGGCAACGCAAACAAACACACCCGAACCCCCTTTCCCCGTTGATCAGTTTTCGACTTCCGCAGCACCACTGACAACCTATCCACCCCGAGGAACACATCTTCCACCAACACCCCCCCGCCACAGCCCTAGACGGGCTAACCAGTTCCCCTACTCGAAACGCCCCGAAAAATGCTAACGAAAAGGCCGCCGAAAACAGCGACACCTCATACGAGGATGAACACACCGAACCCAACTGTCGTAACAGGGCCAGCAAATTAGCAAAAGTAATAGGCCGACGCGTATCTGGTCGCCGGTGAGCCTTCCGGTAACCCCTGAGCGCCTGCCGCACCCAAAAACCCTTCGTCCAATCAGCCTGTCCGCCCAATTTGAACCAAAACGCCAAACCCGCCAGCTTCTTCTCGATAGACGACACCGAGCGCCCTTCTTCCATATTTCTGGACACAAAATACAAGACCAAAAGCTGCACGACCGGCCCATCCTGCTCCACTCCCGCCTCCTGCACCAGTGCCGACCATTCCTGCCACACTCTCGTATAGGCCCCCCACGTCACGCCACTCACCGACCTCCGGATCCAACCTGCGGCGGTTCCAACACCAGCTCCCACATCCAGCCCGGGCAATCCCAGCCTTCTTCGTCCGCCTCCGGAGCCAAGGCCCTGAACTTGTCCCACTGAAAGCGAGACAAAGTGTCAGCCAGCGTGTTCTCCACCCCCGGGATGTGCACAGCGTAAAGAAACACATTCAATTGCATGCAACGCAACACCAACTGTCGCAGCAGCCGAACGACAGGTTGTGAAGACGCCTACATACTATTGATGACCTGCACCACCCCCATATTGTCGCAGTTCAGCCTAAGCTTAAGGTTCCGACACGACTCCCCCCACAATTCCAAAGCCAGCACCACCGGAAACAGTTCCAGCAGTACCAGATTCCGCACAAGGCCCGCTGCGACCCAGGAGCGCGGCCAGGGTGCCGCACTTCATCGTCCCTGGAAAAAGTCCCCGTACCCCGTGGACCCCGCCGCATCGGTGACCAATTCCACATCGAAATTGCTCACCGGGCCCGACATCCACATTGCCCTGCCATTGTACTCAGCCAAGAACAGATACCACACCTTCAGATCTTCCCTGTGTTCCTTGGTGAGGCGAATGAAGTGAGTTGGGGAAGCGACCCCCGCCGTCGCCGCAGACATCCGTCTACAGAAAACCTTCCCCATGGGAATAATCCGGCAAGCAAAATTAAGCTTGCCCAGCAGCGATTGCAACGAGCGTAAGCGAACCTTCCGCAGACCTTGCATTTCCCTGATGACCCTGCGCAAGTCCACCAACTTATCCTCAGGCAACCGGCATTCCATAGCCATGGAATCGATCACGATGCCAAGGAAGCTCAGTTCAGTCCTAGGACCCTCCGTCTTATCGGCCGCCAATGGCACGCCGAACCTCTCCGCCATGTGCTGCAACGTAGAAAGCAAAATCGCACACACATTCGAAGAGGGAGGGCCCACACACAAGAAATCATCCAAGTAATGGATGAGCGACTCTACACCCGACACGTCCCGAACCACCCACTCCAAGAACGAACTAAACGCCTCAAACATCGCGCAAGAAATGGAGCAACCCATGGGCAGGCACTTGTCGACATAAAACCGGTCCTGCCAGCAACATCCCAACAATCGAAAACTCTCGGGGTGCACAGGCAGCAACCGAAAAGCCGCCTCCACATCCGACTTTGCCATCAACGCCCCCTTCCCGTAACGCCGTACCCAATGCACCGCAGCATCAAACTACGTGTAAGACACCGCGCACGCTTCCGGGTCGATGAAATCATTCACCGACCCCCCCTTCGGAAAGGACAGATGGTGGATCAGCCGAAACTTGTTGGGTTCCTTTTTGGGGACCACCCTCAATGGTGACACCACCAAATCCCCAAGGGGCTTACTCGTGAACGGCCCCGCTATGCGCCCCAACGCCACCTCCTTCGCCAATTTTTCTGACACCACCCCAGGATGTTGCAACGCCGACCGCAAGTTCCCAGCCTGCAAAGGGACCACCGACAACCCACAAGGAATCCTAAAACCGTGGCGGAAGCCCGCCCCCAGCAACCCCGCCACAGCCCGGTCCGGGTACCTATTTAGGAAAGGCTGCATCCTTTCCCACATCACCGGAGTCGTCCCTCTTGTGAGCAGGCTCTCCGGGACGTCTCCCCTTCTTAAAACACCGAGCGAAAGTGTGGGCAGTTGGCAAATGTTCGCGGAATCAATCTATAACGCCTCTTCTCCTCATCTTCCTTCTTGGAATCATCCGGCTTCACCCGATCCAAGTTAAACTTCTCAAGGGGCAATAGCAAAAATATCTCCACGTATTCCCCCTTAACAATTTTATCCCTGACCTCCTGCTTCAAATGTGCGCCCAAGGGCCCCTCGAAGCACACGTACATCTCACATTTAGCCGCGTCCGCTATCCGCACAATGTCCGACCTAACGGACGGCTCCGCGGACCCCTTGGAACCAACCCCTGCGTCCGCCACCGCCGGCGCCCCCGGGGAAGCAGCCGCCGCACCCAGGTGGGACGAAACCTCCGCCCCCCCCGAGGGAGTCACCCCCACACCTAGAACCGGCCCACCGCCAGGAACCTCCCCCATGGACTGCCCCGTACCCCCATCAAAGCGACCCACCAACGCCCTCAAACCCTCCAGCAGCTCCTGCAACTAACCCCCAGATCCCGGGGCCCCCGTCCCAGTCCCAACCCACGGTTGGCACGTGGCGGCCACCCGCGCAGCCGGGGGGACCGCTGGGCCCCCCCCCCCCGAAACCACCCCCAACAAACATTGCAATGCATTAGTAAAAACGGAGTTGTCACACGACTTACCGGGCTGACTGGGAGCCGTCCCCACAGCCATTGCGCCGACCGCCTGCGCAGGAACCGACCGTCCGGACACCTCACCGTCCTCCGACAGCTCTCCCTCGGAACGTCCATCTTCCTCCAGACCGCTTGCCGACTGCAGCACCCCAGGCGATGGAGACCTGGACGCCATGCGGCCACCCTCGGTTCCACGGCACACCGACAAAGCACCGCTCCTTGCAGGGGTCCCTTCGCTCCTGGGCTGCTGCACAGAAGGGCCGTCCACGGCACCGCTCTGAATCCGGGATCCCCGTCGGCTACTGCCCGGAGGCGTCCGCCTCCCTGCCGCGATTCCTGAGATCCGGCCCGCAGAACCAGCTGCGGCCGGAGGCGCCGACCTCCTTCTATCCGCTCCCCCCCGCCCGTGCAGGGCTGCGGGGGAGCCCGAAACCAGCGGTGGTCCCCCCAAAGCTCCCCCCCGCATCCCCACGTGCCCGCCGCCGACCCAGGCCCGCGCCCCCCCCGTCAGAGCTGAACCCCCGGCCACAACCTCCCCATGCTGGCCACCGCCATCCACCGCCCCCCCCCCGAGCCTTCCCACCTCCGGTGCTCTTCTCTTTGTGCTTCCCCCCAATCCGCCCCCTCAGCCCGTGCAGAGCTGCTGGGGGATCATCCCGTCCAGGCCGACCGCCATGCGGTGGGGAATCGGCGCCATCTTGGCCCGTGGCCCCGCCTCCCGAACTTGCAGGCCGGCGAGCAGGCCTTCTCAGTCCACCGGTGGGCGAATAGAAGCCCCTCTTCGCCGGCGGGGCCGACACATCGCTACCCGGGCTCCCCGCCAGCCTCGTGGGCCCCCCGCCCTCCCCCGGGGAATAACGGAGCGGCGGCCGAGACACCCGGCCGCGCGCGGCCTCCCGCTGGCCATGCCCGACCTCGCCGCCCTCAGCCAGCGCCGCCGCGACCTGGGCCTGGAGCCAAGCCGGCCCCCTCGTCTCCGCCGCCGCCCGCAATTGTGCTAACAGTCCCGCAACGTCCGCCATGCCGATAGATGCAACGAGGAGCGGCGTGTGAAAAACCGCCTCCTCGCACGTTGGCCTCCG
This sequence comes from Lithobates pipiens, assembly GCF_037356315.1. Taxonomy (NCBI): domain Eukaryota; kingdom Metazoa; phylum Chordata; class Amphibia; order Anura; family Ranidae; genus Lithobates; species Lithobates pipiens. The sequence goes on from NW_027507903.1 coordinate 452,628,680, forward strand.
ACTGGCCTTCCCCCAGCTCCGCCCCCTTTTAAGTATGGCCGCTCCCCCACCCGGAAACTCCTCCCCCTGGGCGTGACTGGGCACCTCGTCATGCCCAGCCCTGCTCTACGTTCCCCTGCGTGTCCTACGCTCCGGGCTTCACTTTCCCACCATTAGAATAGACTGATCAGTGCTACAGGCTCTAGAGCGGGGAAAATCTGACAGGGTTGTTGTACAGAAGTCAAACGGTAGTCCACCCTTGCTTTACACTGATGCTACCTGCCCCAGCCAGGGCAGGTTTACAGCCTGTTGCGTCCTAACCAACTGATATGATCGGTTCTGATATGATCTGCATGCGCCAAACCCAGCCATAGAGAATAAAGGCCATCCTGCATGTATGTCCTGAGCTGTCTAGACATGAGCGTGGAAATTTTATTCTGCTTTAAATCCATCCAAGAGAGACTAAAGATAATTTAGGGTAATATACAGTATCTCTCAAAAGTGAGTACGCCCCTCACATTTTTGTAAATATTTTATTATATCTTTTCATGTGACAACACTGAAGAAATCGCACTTTGCTACAATGTAAAGTAGTGAGTGTACATCTTGTATAACAGTGTAAATTTGCTGTCCCCTCAAAATGACTCAACACACAGCCATTAATGTCTAAACAGCTGGCAACAAAAGTGAGTACACCCTTAAATGAATATGTCCAAATTGGGCCCAAAAGTGTCAATATATTGTGTGGTCACCATTATTTTTCAGCACTGCCTTAACCCTCTTGGGCATGGAGTTCACCAGAGCTTCACAGATTGCCACTGGAGTCCTCTTCCACTCCTCCATGATGATATCACAGAGCTGGTGGATGTTAGAGACCTTGCACTCTTCCACCTTCCATTTGAGGATGCTCCGCAGATGCTCAATAGGGTTTAGGTCTGGAGACATGCTTGGCCAGTCCATCATCTTTACCTTCAGCTTTTTTAGCAAGGCAGTGGTCGTCCTGGAGGTGTGTTTTGGGGTTATTATCATGTTATACTGCCCTGCGGCCCAGGCTCAAAGGGAAGGGATTATGCTCTGCTTCTGTGTGTAACAGTACATGTTGACCCTCAATGAACTGTAGTTCCCCAGTGCCGGCAGCACTCATGCAGACCATGACACTCCCACCACCATGCTTGACTGTAGCCAAGACACACTTGTCTTTGTACTCCTCACCTGGTTGCCGCCACACTTGCTTGACACCATCTGAACCAAATAAGTTTATCTTGGTCTCATCAGACCACAGGACATGCTTTGAGTAATCCATATCTTCAGCAAACTGTTTGCAGGCTTTCTTGTGCATCATCTTTAGAAGAGGCTTCTTTCTGGGATGACAGCCATGCAGACCAATTTGATGCAGTGTGCGGCGTATGGTCTGAATACTGACAGGCTGACCCCCACCCCTCCAACCTCTGCAGAAATGTTGGCAGCACTCATACATCTATTTCCCAAAGACAACCTCTGGATATGACACTGAGCACATACAACTTCTTTGGTCGACCATGGCGAGGCCTGTTCTGAGCGGAACAAAATATTTTCTAAACTGTGAGGCGGGTACTCACTTTGGTGATACACTGTATATACAATATACAGTATGTACTCTGTGTGTGTGTGTGTGTGTGTGTGTGTGTGTGTGTATATATATATATATATATATATATATATATATATATATAGGGCTCAAGTCCTGCGGGAACGCATGGGAACGGAGTTCCTGTACTTTTTCCACAACAGAAACTCAGTTCCCATTAGCAGCCGTGTCCTGCAAGACTTTGAAGTATGCAAGCTGTCTCGCAATAGTAAGTGCCGCACACCAGGGGTGGACTGACCATTCAGGCATTGCCAGTAGGGGCCCCATGACAGCTTCCTCTTTGATCTACCTGTCAATCATAGCTAGCAGATGGGTAGATCAGGTTGCTAAGAGATTGTATTTAGTTAGACCTCTCCTGATGCACTCCTCCCCACCGGCCCCTCCTGATTTTCTGCCTCCTCACCCCCCCCCCCCCCCCAGTCTCCTGCATACTTGCTCTGTGTGTCCCGCTGAATCCCCCCCCCCCTATCTTCAGTGCCATATAAAGAGAGAACCCAGAGGAGGAGCACAGCTATTCTGCTCACAGGACATGCGGGGAGAGAGGTGAGCTGAGGGAGGAACATCAGTTTGGGGTGGTAAGCTGAGCACAATACCTGGCAAAGTTTAATGCCAGGAGGGAAGTTTATGTGGAAATACGTGAAGGGTTGGAATAGCAGCGAGTGTGTGTTGGAGCCCTGCAGAGTTTGCAGCCCCCCAAGCTAACATACATCTCCTAAGCAGGAACACATCACTATCTCCCCAAGCATTCTGTCCAGATAATGTGCAGTTCATTTATGACCTTTCCGTTTAACCCTGTGTTATCCAAACTCTGTTCAATGAAAAGTGTAAACTCACCACATAAACACTCTATATACAAAATAAAATTCCCCAATAAAGATCAGAACATGATGTTCACATTTGCATGGAAGCACAATTGAATGAATGCTGATTATTCAGAGAATTACCGTATTTATGTTTATTGAGGATTGTTTTGTTTTTTTATGTACTAACCGTTAAGCTTCATACACACAATTCGAAAATTGAATGAAAAATACCACTTTTGAAGTGCTCGTGCATATGAGGGTATCTTTTTTTTTTTTTTTTGGTGGGGGGAGTGGATCTTGGGTGGGAATTCCCACACTTTTTTCCCCAGGACTTGACCCCTGTATATATATATATATATATATATATATATATATATATATATATATATATATATATACATGTGCAGTGGTTGTACACAGAGCAGCTCCGATCCTCCATTTCTGGTTCCTCTGCCAAAACTCTTGGCCCCTCCCTTCTGCGAAGTGCCCCCAGAGCAAGCAGCTTGCAATGGGGGCATCCAAGCAGGCTTGCTCCCAAGCTGCTGCTCTGCATGTCCATTCACACACAACGCCGTAGCTCAGCCCCACCCCCTCTCTCCTCATTGGCTTACTGGCTGTGATTGACAGGGAGGGAGAGTCACAGTAGAGCCAAGGATATTGTGCACATTGCTGGATGGCGATGGAGCTCAGGTAAGTATTTGGGGGGGGCTGGGCGGCTGCTGTGCAGAATGCATAGAATGCATGAAGGTAAAAAGCCTTGAGCTTTTAGAACCACTTTAAATGCTAAACAACAAAGTTACTTTCTGGCTAACATAGCTCATCTCTACTTCCTGTGCAGGTGTTCTGGTTTGGGAGATATTCAGTGAAGGAAAGGTGCCTTTCGAACACCTTAGCAATTCAGATGCTGTGAAGGAAATATCATCTGGATTGAGACTCTTCAAGCCTAAACTGGCCACAGAAAGAGTGTACCAGCTTATGCACAGCTGTTGGAAAGAGGTAAGTGGCCAGGGTTGTCAGATGTGCACTGCGTCCAGAAGAGGCAATTTAGTTAGTGCTTTGTTACCATACAGGAACTGGAGACACAAGACATACTGTGTCAGTATGAACAGTTTGCAGCCAGATGTAGGTAGCTGTAGACTGTTGTAGACACACCTGGGAAAAGTGGCAATGTAGATGATATGATATTACATAGACACATCTTAAGAGCATGTTGCTTGGTGTTGTAGATGTAGCACCCTGGTTTTTAGGCAGGGTTGCTAAGTAAATTTCATTTGCCAGGCAGTAGTTGCCCTGGTTGTTAGTAAATTCACTGATTCCTCTTTAGTTCTGGACTTGCTACACCTTCTCTCTTCTGTCACTAGGTGGCGTTATGTTGGTGACATTAGATAGACAAGGACTTAGCAAGGTCAGGTTATGAATGGATGGGGTGTCTCAGCCAATTGGCGGGGGTTTCTTTAGTCCCTTGGCCTGTTTGGAGAGCCTATTTATTTGGGTGGAGTCAGGTGATTGGGGGTTCTGTGCCACCTGGATGGCTGTCAGGGTGGACGTGTGTTATGCTGCCCTGGGCTGCTAGGCCGGAAGCCTGAGACTTATCCTGGGGACATCTGGCTGCTGGGGTGTCTGAGGGCCTATCCAGAAGCAGGAGAAGCAGCGCAGGGTTGGGACTGCAGGATTGGAGTCCAACCGAGAGTAATGGTTCAGCTGGATGGGGAATCTGTTGAGGTCGGAGGTTGAGAGGAAGCTGTCGCCACTAAGGGACCATCCACCTTGTTACCAGAGACCATTGTGAGTAAGCTGGAGCCTGTACCAGAGTATTATTCTCACCAGCCAGGGACGGTGAAAAAGTGGGCAAGTGCCAAGCCAGGGACAGCAGAGGCATAGTTGCCAACATTGTAAAAAAAATTTAGGGACACTTTTTGGGCTGTAGGCGGAGTCTTCTTATAATTAGGGGGTGGGACATGTGTTTGTAGGCGTGGCATAGCAAAAAAAAGGGAAAAGAAAAATGCACGCGTCGCACTGAAAACTGGGCACGGTTTACATGAAATTGTGGGTGTGGCTTATATGGGCGTGGTTCAATGGAAGTGTGGTTAGAGTCTGAGATGAATGAGAGACGGAGAAAGAAAGGGGAAAAGAGGGAGGGAGACAGAAAGAAGGAAAGAAGGAAAAAGGGATAGCAGGCCCAGATCCTACACGACAATAGAAATGTGTATTTCAGAGTTTAACAAATCAGCAGATAAAGATACTCCAAACACCTGGTGTTAGCACTTCAATCATCCCAGCACCATGGTTGTTATGGTGTCAGGATGATTGAAGCACATTATTACTATTATTACATTGTAATATAGAATTAAATAATTCAACTCACCATAATCCAGAATCAGTGACACCCCTGAGCGTGTCACCTGCCACGTTGCCTGCCACCAGATGCCATCAGGTGCCCCCAGCAGAGTCCGTCCTTGCATCAGGTGCCCCCAGCAGAGTCCGTCCTTGCATCAGGTGCCCCCAGCAGAGCGCCTCTTACAACAGGTGTCCCCAGTACAGTGCCTCTTTCATCAGGTGTCCCCAGCAGAGTGTGTCTTACATCAGGTGTCCCCAGCAGAGTGTGTCTTACATCAGGTGTCCCCAACAGAGTGCCTCTTACATCAGGTGTCCCCAGCAGAGTGCCTCTTACATCAGGTGTCCCCAGCAGAGTGCCTCTTACACCTGGTGTCCCCAGCGGAGTGCCTTTTAAATCAGGTGCCCCCAGCGGAGTGTTGGCTGCAGTCTAGCTACATCTCCTCAAGAGTGGTGACAAGGGGGGAGAGGTGTGTGGGTGGAGGCATGGTGACTTGGGGTGTTACAGGCTGACTTGGGGAAGGGTGGAAGCATGGTGGTGACTTGGGGGGTGCAGGCATGGTGTTGACATGGGGGAGGCGGGTGCAGGCATGGTGTTGACATGGGGAGGGGGTGCAGGCATGGTGTTGACATGGAGGAGGGGGTGCAGGCATAGTGTTGACATGGGGAGAGGCGGGTGCAGGCATGGTGGTGACACGGGGGAGGGGGGTGCAGGTATGGTGGTGACATGGGGGTGCAGATATGGTGGTGACATGGGGGGTGCAAGTATGGCGGTGACACTGAGGGGTGCAGGTATGGTGGTGACATGGGGAGGGCGGGTGCAGGTATGGTGGTGACATGGGGGTGCAAGTATAGTGGTGACACCGGGGGAGGGGGGTGCAGGTATAGTGGTGACATGGGTGGAGGGGGAACAGGTATGGTGGTGACACGGGAGAAGGGGGAACATGTATGGTGGTGACACGGGGGGAGGGGGAACAGGTATGGTGGTGACATGGGGGGAGGGGGGGACAGGTATGGTGATGACATGAGGTGCAAGGGGGGAGCCAGGACCATCAGTGTGCTCAGCCAGTGGAGCCCTGGTCCTTCCATGCCGGGGCTCAGCCTATGAGAAGAGTATTGCAGGGAAAGCTCCAAGCCTCCCATGTAAGGAGAACAATATCAGTGCCCCCGCCCATACACTGTGTACGCCCTCTCCCCCATTACACTGACAGGCTACAGCTACGTCAGTGGTCAGTCAGAGAACTCCTGAACAGCCAGGTGAAGCCTTTCTTCTTCCCTCCCGTCACTCCCACCATTCCCGAGCCCCACCGCTCCTAGGGTGTCCCCGCTTGTTGGACACATGGGGGCGGATGATTGGCGGCGTCGGATGGAGGCTGATTACGTCTTCCTTTTGTTCAGTGGAGAGCGGGGAGGGATCGCCAATCCCTGCAGCCTATAGGCTTCAGTGTACAATAGAATTTTCTATTTGTACACTGAAGATCTCCATCTCCTCTGCACTGAACACAAGGGGAAACAACACTCATGGCGGTAGTGGCCATTTTTGTGTAGCTGCTACTGTTTTTAGCCAAAAACATTCCCGATTTTCCTGGGACAAAAGCAAAATCCTGGGAAAACAATCGGGACGAGGGTCACAAAATCGGGATTGTCCTGGGAAAATCGGGACTGTTGGCAACTATGCAGAGGTGACACTTGAGGAGCATCAGTGAGTGCCAAGCCAGGAACCTAGCGTGTCAGCAGGGGTGACGCTTGAGGAGTATCTGTGAGTGCCAAGCCAGGAACCCAGCAGGGAACGCGGGCGTGGCGCTTGAGGGAGATACCGAGTAGTGGAAGAGCTCAGGGGATTCAGTGGCGATTGGGTCTGAGAGTATAATGAGAGACTGGGAGCTCAGTGAGTGAAGACCTACAGTGAGTGACTGTAGCGTGCAAGGAGAACTATTCTGTGTTACCAATAGTTAAGTACAATTACTGTAATTGTTACAAGATTTGTTGCCATAGGAGACAGCTGTCCTACCTATACAGAAGTGGTGTCCAGCCAGCTGGAGGCCTTCCACTGTATAGCTGTCTACCTATAGAAGTCTCGGAGTTTGACAATTATCATTGCATCTACTTAAGGGTGTCCTGGCCCTAACCCTCTCTCCTACAGTTCTTGTTCAAGCGACAATAAATCTTTTTGCATTCAGAAAGCATCTGGTGCCCATCACTTCAGCTTGTATTACACCCACCACTCTACCAAGAAGGATGCCAGCTCTCCCTGCCTCTGGAGGTCACCATTAGGCCTCTAGATGTCCAGGACCTTGCTATACAAAAAGTAAAGTAATTGTATTTGTTTCAGTCAATCCTTCTCTTTGCAATTGGTAGTATGAGGTTAGTCTAAAAAGTTCACAGAAGGAGTGATCACATAGACATGAATCTTTATCACTGCACCAAGCCATTCTTCCAGATGATCAGCCCTGAAAATGGTGCATGCATGCTATACGGTTTTCATGCGCTCTTTGCAAACAGTTGGCATCACCCATAGCTAAGTTGAAAATGGAGAACATGGAAGAAGAAGAAGAAGGCTTTGAGTGTTCCATCAATGAGCAAAGAGATGGCAACAGTCTCCTGCACTGCTGCTGCACACCCTCGGAATCCCAGAAGTTCAGCTTTAAGAGTTTCTTAAGCCAGCTGTAGACAGAGCGATTTTCTTTCCTAATCGCATGATTCCCCCCATCAACAAAGTCAGTGTTGATGGGGGAATTTCTCCTGCAGATCTATTGTGTTCTCCCGCTGGGGAGGTGGGGTGTTGGGGGGGTTATTGATAGGTGAGTGGCTAAACTTTTGCCCCCACTCCCTACTTCCCAATGTTTTTTTGTAGTAATTATCTGAGCCATAACCATGTCAGTTAAATACCCATGAACTTTCACAGTGTTTTACTAACATGAATAACTTTTGGAACTTAGGAAAATGCTTATGGAGTGGAAAAAGGCCATGGGGCAGATATGGGCATGCAGTTAGTAGGCTGCAGATAACAATAGAAATGGTGCCTTGATAAGTAATTTAACCAATTTTTCACTACTTTGTCTTGCCAACTTATATATCACAGAGTAGGTATTCAACTACGTGGTATTAGACTAAAATAATTGCTAATATCTTATTTTCTTCATTCCACAACAGAAAGCAGAGATGCGTCCATGCTTCAGCCATCTTATGAGAGAGATCACCGACCTTGCGGAATCCGAATTGTGACCAGACTGAGGATTTTTTTCGGGATTTGACTTCAATGAGGCATTACATTTATAAGCTTGTTTCCAATAGGGCTAAGATTACATAGAGGGAGGGGTAACCCTCTGTCTTAAAAAGACTTCCTGATTTTCCTGTAGATTTACCCTTCCTCCCGGACCTCTTGATAGATGATACAACAATTCCTGCAGAATTCCTGTTTTCATGCCATCATTTCCATTGTGAGTTTTTGCTATCAAGAAATTGGCCTTCTCTTCTTCCTGGAAGCTTTGACAGCTGCAAAGTACAAACATTATGTATATGCCAGTCTTGCTGTGAACAAAGTCAGTGCCAAGGCTGTAGATAACAATAATAATTAATATAGTTAACAGCATATAGATTGCAATGGGGTTAATTGGGGATATTTTGCATTGATTGAAAACAGCACACTTCTTTTGGACTTCTTTTATTATGACATATAAAATCGAAGTGATAGTTAAAAGCTAGGATTATCTGTATATTGCATCTTGAGTTGCCAGGGAATACGCGTTATCAACGGCCGGCTCCTAGGAACTTGCATTAGTTTTACATTTTGCTCTGATGACAAGTTCACTTTAAAGGAAAAATAAGAGTTTGTGTTGCCATCTGCTGGTCAGAAATGGTACTACAAAGTGTACATTGGAGAAGAGACATGGCTTGACAGTTCATTGTTCATTGTATATGTAGTACAGTATTTATCGTCATTTTTAAATAATTAGTTTAATAAGCCTTGATATTTTTAATTTGTGTGTAGGTTTTTTTAGTGTGGGGAGGATTAGTAGGGACTTAAACGTGTCTTGAAAGTTTGTGAATGAAGCATACAGGTAAATCCGACCATTAAGAGCCCCCTTTTTTATGGGTGCTTAGCCTTCCAGCTGTTGCGGAACTACAACTCCCATTTTGGAGTCATGCTGGTAACTGTCAGCAGCTTGCAATGCCTCATGGGACTTGTAAGTCCTCAACAGCTGGAGGGCCACAGGTTGAGCACCCAAGCGCGTAGACAATCATCTCCTGACCCAATTAACCGTCTTTAGATCAGGAAACAATCATTTATCTACTTGTAGCTGACCAGGCCAAACAGTTGTCTCTTACCAGCTGATGGCTACTGTTCCTTTAAGATAAAGCTGTTCAACAAGATCTATTGTATTCGGCCACAAGCTGGGAGGCAGGGAGGTGACCAAGTTATATTGCCTTACCTTCAACAGAGAAAACTCAGGTCATCAATCTGGCAGGGCTTATAGATCTCAGGATTGTTCGGACAGAATTACAAATCTTTTGGAAGATAATACAGCTAGAAAAAACAGATTTACTGTGCTAAAATAAAAATGGATAAATGAATAGCTGCTAACACAATATTGTTGGATACAATAATAGAAATATGGGATAAAGGTTTAGCGCTAAAAAATGGTGGTAATAAACAAAAAGTTCATATAAAATAAATTCAATGATATAAAGATGCCATGTTAATCAAAACATAGTCCATCATTGGAGCGTTCAATGAGATGAAGGGTCAGTTATATTGGGTGTTGGTGACAACTTTCTCTCTCGTCATCTCATTTAACTCTCCAATGATGGACTATGTTTTGATTAACACGGCATCTTTATATCATTGAATTTATTTTATATGAACTTTTTTTTTTTTTTTTACCACCTATATCCCATGGTGATTGGTTGTCACAGTGGTCACAAGATTGGGTGCCGGTCCCACCAACTCTTAATCCTTAGTAGGACTGACAGCTGTCTTATGCCTTGTACACACGGTCAGACATTCCAACCACAAAATCCGTCAGATTTTTTCCGACGGATTTTGTCCGAAACTGTTGCATACACACGGTCGGACAAAGTTGTCCGAAAATCCGATCGTTCGGAATGTGTTGACGTTTGTTGCGTACAACAGGACTATGTAGAGGCTAGTAGCCAATAGCTTTGGTCTCATAATTCGATCTGAGCATGCGTGGCACTTTATTCATCGGAATTCTCTACAAAACGATCGGAAAAAGTCTGATCGGATTTTTTTGTCGGAAAATTTTAGATCCTGCTCTCAAATTTTTTACGCCGGAATTTCCAATGGAAAAAGTCCGATAGAGTCCATACACGATCGGATTTTCCGACAAAGCAAACCAATCGGACCTTTTCTGTCTGAATTTCTGACCGTGTGTACAAGGCATTAGACAGCTCGGTCACTGTGCTGGGAGCGCACAGCAAGTGGCCTCTCAACACAGAAAGCTCTGCCTCCCATAGACGCATATGCATAGCTCCCAACTGTACCTGATTTCGAGGGACTGTCCCTTTCCTCCTCATTTGTCCCTCATTTTGGTCTGATCTATATATTTCAAAAAGTATTTCCCAGTGCTAAACCTTTTATCCAAGTTCTAAATTGCTGCATTTGTACATTTTAAAAGTCAATATAAAATAATAGTAGTGATAAAAAAAAGCCCTTGTGGATTTAATTAACCTTCTTTTTGGTTAATTCTCCTTTAAGGGGCTGTGACAGGGAGTGTGTCCTATGCCCGCATACGTTTGTTAGTAGGTGTGCCTCATTACCATCTAGAAATGTTGGGAGGTATGCATATGTGCGCTATGTGGATGTTAAAGTCCATCCTCTTTGCCACTGCACTTTTGGGTTATGTGGGCAGCAAGAGATTAATTATTACTATACTAATGGTATACTATACTAAAGCTATATAGTATATAATACTATACTAATGGTATACTATACTAAAGCTATATAGTATATAATACTATACTAACTCTATTCACTAAACAGCCATAAAGCATAATATTTGTCATGATGATCAAATTTTTTGGCCATGTGATAGTTGATTTCAGATCTTCTTGATTCTGTGTGCTATAGCTTGTTGAATTGTGCCATGGTGCACACCTGCCCCAGAAGATTAAAGTGGAACTCTGGGAAGAAAAAGAAAATATTGGTAGTCCCCCCATATTTTCTTATATATTTTTCTTGTTTTGTTTAGGGGTACCATAATAGAGTACTCCACAGTTTGGTAGTCTACCTCCACGCAGAAGGACTAGTTCTCCCATAGCCGATCCTGTTCCCTGACTGTGCAGCTCCCACCCCGCTGACATCATCGTGTACAATGCAGATCCAGTGGTCCTGCATTGTATGTGTTTGTTATTACCCCCTTTCCCACAAGACTGAGGTGTAAGGGTGACTATTTTCCTCTAGTTAAACAAATTGAGCAGTGTATTATGTGCTTGTGAATGGGCTACCAATATTTCATTTTGGCTCAAGCCTGGCATTGGGCTTTATCTTGCTGTTTTCTGCAGCTTGAGTGTTCTGAGTGAGATTTCGCTACATGTTTTTGAAGTTCTGGGGTCGTAATTATGAATCTTTTGATTACAGGGCATGAATGTTTATTTAACTTCTGAACTGCTGAACCTATACACGGTTTTCATTATACTGTAGATTGCTTGGACCGTGAAATGTAAAGGAATAACATTTTTCAGGGTGCCAGACACTGGACTGTCTAATAGACATGTGCACTGCCGAAAAATGTGAATTTGTTTGTTTTTGATTCATTCATTTTTTGTTTTGTTTTTTTGGGTCATTCTTTATGATCGCAATTCGTAAATTCCAAAAAATTTGTAAATTCGAAAGGTCGAAAGAGAATCTGAAAAGTCAAAAGAATAACTAACTAATAATAACTAACTATTAAATTATAGATATTTTAATTTCCTTTCAAATTTGTCTGTTAGTGAACGTAATGAATACAAATTTATCCAAAATTAAGAAATATCCGAAATAACGAGTGCCGCATCTAAACAAATGGAACGGAACTAATTAATAATAATAAATAATAATAATAATAATAAAAAGTTTTTTATTATTTATTATTAATTTGTTACCTTCCATTCGTTTAGATACGGCATTTAATATTTTGGATAATTCTTAACCTCAGATAAATTCGGATTCATTACAGTCACAACAGACACATTTTAAAGGAAATTCCAATATCTATAATGTAATAATTAGTAATGGTTAAGTTATTATTAGTTAGTTATTATTTCAGATTTTCGAGTTTTCAAATATTCGGAAAAATTTGTTAAAGGGTTTTCATTAATTTGGATGTTTCCGAATTAACGAATTTGTCGAAATTTGTTAAAAAATGAATTCAGAACGAAATTAATTGCACATGTCTACTAATTTATCTTGAAATGCAAGTAAAGGAGATAAAATGGTTAACATGGTATTATTTTGAATTTTTGACTGCCCCGTGTTTAAAACAATTATTTTTTTTTTCATTAGACTGAGTTTTTTAAAGGCTAAGTTCACCTTTTTGGACAGAATTTCACTCTTCATAATAAATGGAAGTCTTTTCATATATCCTTTCTGCCCAAGCTATCCCAAGTGTGCTGATCTCTCTTACTGAGTCCATGGCAGCGCTGAATGTTCACCTTTCAGTACAAAATTTTAAAAAATGCTTTCTCAGGCCATCATTTCCTGAATCATCATGTGATCTTCTGGAAAACTTTCTATCTCATCATGCACTATCTTACTGCATCATAGAATAGGGAGTGTTTACCTCTCTGAGCCACACCTCCCTCATTACTATAGCATCTTTTTTTTTTAATTATTTCCACTCATGTTCCAACTTGTTCCATTAAAGCGGAACTAAACTCAATGGTTTAACAGTTTTAAATAAAAATTACCGTATATTCATGGCACATGCTATGAATGTAAATGTCACATTGGTTGTGCTTTCAACCAAACTGTCAAACCATCAAATGGCTGGTGCCATAACTGATCACATGTGCAAATATCATAGCAATTGAAGATCAGAGGCCAAGATGGCAGCTTCCTTGGCTGAAAACGATGGGAATGTTTAGTTATACCTTAAGGTGGCCATACACCATACAATCTGATTGTACAATCTTCACAATCTTCTTTCTGTCTGTCATCAACTATGTAGTACAAGTGCCTGCCTGATTTTATAAAAAAAAGGATTGTTCAGGTTTGTTACATCGTTTTGGTAAATCTAGAGGTAATTGTTGATATTACACAATCAGAATGCATAGTGCATGTCCAGCTTTATACAAATACAGGGGAGGGAGATATTCAGCTGCCAACGTGCTGGTAATCCAGTACCATCTTAGGGAGGGGGGAAAGTGTAAACATACCAATTTAATTTGTAGGCCCCATTCATTCACACAGTGTAATGGAAGCACAGGTTTTTGGTGTGTTTTACCAGCAACATGCATTGAAATCAATGGGCTACTCTACACGCAATAAACACAGCAAAGTGGCTCATGGGACATTTTGGCAAATTGTGGTTGCACATTTTTTACAGCTTTACATTTTTTGCACTTGACAAAAGTTGCGATTGCATCTGCATTTGGGGCGCTGTTAACAAACTGCAGCCCCAGATGTGGGCCTTTTCTTGCTTTTATCTGGCCCTTGGGGCACCATTTCATTCACTGAAACAACAATGAGGTAAAATCCCCCCCAAACCCCAATGAAGGGGCAAAATTCCTCTCGGTGACACCAACAGTTGGGCCAAATGACACCAATGATGGGGCACAATCGATCTCACTGACACTAATGATGGGGCACACTTCCTCCCACTGACACCGAAGGTGGGGCATTGTTTTTTTCCCACTGACGTCTGGGAACATTTCTACCCCTAAAGGCCACAGTACAGTCCCCCTAAAAAGTCTGAAGGACAGTAAACTGGCCCCCTTTTTAAAAACTTTGGAGACCCTGATCTAAAGGATACCAGGGACACACTTCTACTGTTTTCAATACTACAGCTCTGCTCCACATAGGCTCGTTCGGGTTCTGCACACTCTGCCAAACAAATGTTCTCAGCAAGAAGAAGGTGCAAAAAAATTGATGGTTTGTGTCAGTGGTGTATTTAGGTTTTTTGCTGCCCTAGGCCTGATTAAACTCGTGCACCCCCAAATTTTAATATGACCCACCCATTCCTGTCAAGGCCATGTCCCTTTTTGTTTAAGACCCACCCAGTCATCTGTAAACAACACCCCTTCCATTTTAGGCCCCACCCTTACCTCATAGAGCTCCACTTCTTCCTCTCTGTACATTAAAAGTGGGTACCAAGTGCCTACTTGTAACCTCCTGGAGGGCAGGGACTGATGTGAATGTACAATGCAGGCCTCAAAATGTCAAGTCCTGAGCCACTAGCCAGGCCTTAAGAGTTACTCACCACCAGTTACCCCAGCCAACCCCTACCCTGCCCCGCCTCTAAACACGCTCTCGTAAATTATCTTATGAGATTACACTGTAAGGCCCCTTTCACATGGGGTCATTCTGTTTTGACGGACTCCACTAGCTCAACAGGGATTGCTCCGTTGATCTCCATTGAGCAGGCAGATAACAAGTCCATCTCCTCCACTCACTGTGCTGAGATGGGCCTGTCAGAGCCCTGCTCTCCTCTGTGGGAAGATCGGATGTCACCTGGTGTGGTAAAACATAGTGTCCCCCAGTCCCTAGGATTAGTAATGCATAATGGCCAACAAGCCCTCTTAGCAGACCCAGCGAACCAGCAGCAATGATCCCTCTGGCTGGATGTTTGCTCACCCTGTGTTGTGTAGCGCTCTCTGTGGTGGTGCTGGGCAGCATAGAGCTCTCTCTAGTGGTCCCAAGAGGACAAATCGGGAGGGTTTTTTCATGTAGGGGTGGCTTTTGTGCCACACCCCGCAAAGTGCTACCCATGGCCTGGGCCTTGCCGGCCTAGGCCAAGAGACAGCACTGGGTTGTGTATAGGAGAGCATTGCTCACTGGCATTGCCTGAATTGAAATAGCATGGAACTACAGAGGTGGCAAGGGCAATTTCCCGGAAGGGGAGAGCAGGTGAAGGGTGTGTGTTAATGAAGTTATCTGCCAAACTACTGCTTTGTAATTGTTTTTCAGTCCCAAATACCATATTTCTGGAGGGGTAATGGAGGAGTTTTCTACAGGAGACTGGAGGCTGAGGTGAAGCCTGTCCTAGAACACAGAAAAATATTTTTCTTTTCTCCAACAGAGGTACATTAACAGTATATTGGTACATAGGGAAGCTGACATTTAGAAAAGAAAAAAAAAGTGAACTTAGCCTTTAAGCTTGCTTGTTATGGCCCAATAGCATTATTCCCATTGCCTATCAAAATACATATTACAATCCAAGACTGAAATTCAACTTTAACTGGACTAGTTGTTCACAATCACATAAACTCAGAAAATATATTGCATATACAGTTATTTATTTGAAGTTGTATTTTTTATTTTCTAATAAAATTGCTTTCACAATCAAACTGTTCTCAATAATTTTTTCTGTTTCTGGGCCAGATTTAATATCAGTTATGCTATTATCTATAATACTCTCAATAGTACCGGTAATTTTTACATCCTACTTTAGTATTTAGTTTTTAGTTATAAAACTACTTCATGGTTTTTGTGTAAGCTTTAGGAAAGGAGATTCAGACCCCATTTACATCTTTTAAAAGTGTTAATATGCATTATGTCACCTGTTAACGTGTGATGCATTAGGGCAGCCCATTGAAATTACTGGACTGCCAGTGCACCAGAACAATGCGAAAATCAGATGTAACCCTTTTTTGGCAAGGCAGCACACTACTATTGGTTGTGGCATGATGACCTGCATGGGCATTTGGGTGCCATTCAGAATCCCAACCCAGCGATGCCTGCTATGTGTGTTACCTTACGTTGCAATAATGCACACAATAATATGGGCACTACCACAAAGTGGAAGAGTAAATGGCCCTCAAGCTATTTTTCAAAAGGCATATCACAAACCACAGTGTCTCTGCCTTGTTAAACATCTTCAGTTCTGATAGATAGATATATTTTAATAAGCACAAAATGTCTGTATGTACCTTAATGCAGACCTGTACTTAAAGTGGTTGTATAGTCTTTTTTTGAACTTTTACCTACAGGTAAGCCTATAATAAGGCTTACCTGTAGGTAAAAAAAACAGGTTTAGGAGATATTCCCCTCACAATGTGCCGCTGACTGCAGCAGAGCATGCACACAAGGGATTCTCGGCTGAAAGCCCGGCAGACGTCGGACCCTGCCGGAAAGAAATATTGCGATACCCGGAAGACACGTCGAGGGAACATGTCCGCTCCCTCGGCGTGGATCGGGTGAGATGTCGGGGCTTCGTTCTAAGGTAATGCCGCGTACACACGACCAGACTTTTCGAGGGATTAAGTCCGACAGACTTTCGAAGGAGTTCTGACGGAGTTCTGGCAGAATTCTGACGGACTTTCCGAATGAGCGGACCTGGCCCCACACAATCACACCAAACTCCGACGGATTCGAACGTGATGATGTACGACTGGACTCGAATAAGGAAGTTCATAGCCAGTAGCCAATAGCTGCCCTAGCGTCGGTTTTAGTCCGTCGGAATAGCATACACACGAGCGAATTTTTCGGTAGGAACTGGGTCCGGCAGAGTTCTGGCGGAAAAATTTGAAGCATGTTCCATTTCTAAAGTTGCGAATCAAAAGTCCGTTGCAGCCCACACACGATCGAATAGTCTGCCGGAATCATTCCGTCAGACTTTGGATGTTGAAAAGTCCGGTCGTGTGTACGGGGCTTAAGTATTTAATTATGAGCTAGTATGCAGTGCATACTACCTCATTATTCCTTTTGCCTTACAGGTCTGTAAAAAAAATGCCAGCGGGTTTACTCCCGCTTTAAAGTGTATGAAATCCTTAAAGTGGTTTTAAACCTCTGACATGAAAAATTAACAACGCATATCCTTTTATAGTGTGTACTTGCTTCAATCCAAAACACGGAGTGTCATTTCTCTCTGCTGTCTAATTCCTCTTTCACTTCTGAAAGGGAGATGGGGAGAAGTGCTCCAGCATATCAACTGTGATTGATGGCCTCAGCTGTGCATGTTTCCCTGTGTGCTATGTAGAGTGGATGTGTCCCTTCCCTCCAATCAGCTCTCAGATTAAACTGAGCTCTCCTTTCTGACTTGTGCATTGTGGGACATCAGATCCCCACCCCCTGCTTTCTGAAGCGTAGACAAGCTGTGTAAATAGGGGTCTTTGATCTGATGTAGAGAAGAGATAGCTACAGATAAACAGGTACAACTTACAAAGGAGGACTTGTCTCATCTCTGTGCAGCACTTCACTGGGTGTATGTAAACCATTTTAGTATTAACTTCTCTTATTTTGCTCCTTTTTGGTCTTTTAAACATAACATTAAAAATGTTGGTATATCTGTTCAATAAATGCAAAAAATCCAGATGCATGGGTCATCAAGCAGGTGCTGCAGCTAGTTAAATACAATAGCCAGCAGGGGGATTCCTTCATCTATCTTGTTTAGAGCCGGTCCACACAGGGGCAACTCAGGATCCGACTTCAGGTCGCCCCTAGTCACCTCAAGTCACGCTACATGTAAAAAAACAATGTAAGTGAATGAGAGCCGTCTTAATGCACACTACTGAAGTCGTTCCTGTACTACTTCTATCCGACTTCTAGGCGACTTGTACCCATTGATTTCAATGGAAGTCGCCTCCAAGTCGGATCTCCATCTATATTGAGGTGATAATGTCACCTCTCACAGAATAATCAGCTCTCGAGAGGGAACTCCACGCCAAATTTTAAATAAAAAAACTGACATGGGTTTCCCCTCCGGGACCATACCAGGCCCTTAGGTCTGGTATGGATTTTAAGGGGAAGTCCCCCCAAAATCCATACCAGACCCTTATCCGAGCAAACAGCCTGGCCGGTCAGGAAAGGGGGTGGGGACGAGCGAGCGCCCCCCCCCCCTCCTGAACCGTACCAGGCTGTATGCCCTCAACATGGGGGGTTGGTGCTTTGGGGGAGGGGGGCGCCCTGCGGCCCCCCCACCCCAAAGCACCTTGTCCCCATGTTGATGAGGACAAGGGCCTCTTCCTGACAGCACTGGCTGTTGGTTGTCGGGGGGCTTATTGGAATCCGGGAGCCACCTTTAATAAGGGGGCCCCCAGATCCCAGCCCCCCACCCTATGTGAATGAGTAAGGGGTACATCGTACCCCTACCCATTCACCTGGGGAAAAAAAGTGTCAATAAAAAAAAACAACACAGGTTTTTAAAGTAATTTATTAATCAGCTCTGGGGGTCTTCTTCCAATGTAGGGGGTCTTCTTCTGACTTCTCCACTCTGTTCGGCCTCTTCTCCCAGTGTCCGGCCTCTTCTCCCGCTCTCCGGCATCGTCTCCCGGGCTCCTCCGCTGTCTTCTTGCAGCTCTTTTACTAGCGGAGGAGTCGGTCTCCTCCGTCCTTCTTCCTTCTTCCCTCTTCTCTCTTCTTCCGATGTTGACACGCCGCTCTCTTCCGCTGTAATGGCTTGTGCCACGTGCGCGGCGACTTATATAGTTATGGGGCGTGGTCACCGGGTGATGTCACACGATGAACCTGCCCCTTTATGACGTCAAGTCCCGGGGCATGCTGGGACTGTGGTACATATATTTTATTGCAGAAGGGATATTGTGGGATTGATTTAATAAAACTGGAGAGTGCAAACTCCGTTGAAGCTGTGCATGATAGCCAATCCGCTTCTAACTTCAGCTTGTTCGATTAAAACGGAGGTCCACCCTAAAGTGGAGCTTCCGCTCATTGGAACCCTCCCCCCCTCCGGCGCCACAATTGCAACCTTTCAGGGGGGAGGGGAGTGCAGGTACCTGTACAGTACAGGTATCTGCACCCACTTCCGGCATAGATATCTGCAGAATCTACGCCCCTTTCCACAGAATCTACACCCCTTTCCGAAGGTCCCCGCTATCTGCTGGGAAACACATGGATCCCAGAGACAGCGGGGACCATCCTTATTGCGCAGCGCGACTCGCACATGCGCAGTAGGGAACCGGGAAATGAAGCCGCAAGGCTCCACTTCCTGATTCCCATACCCAAGATGGCGGCGGCAGCACCTGAGAGACGATCGAGAGATCGGCTTCGGGTGCCGACATCGCGGGCGCAGTGGGCGGGTAAGTGTCATTATTTTAAAAGTCAGCAGCTGCAGTATTTGTAGCTGCTGGCTTTTAAAAAAAAAAAGGCGGACTCCCGCTTTAAGCTTTCACAATAAAACCTAGAAGCTGATTGGTTTCTATGCAGAGTAGCATCATATTTTGCACTCTCCAGTTTTAGTAAATCAACCCCTGTATGTGCAGTGCTGTTATTCCACTTTAAGTTGTCCTTTAAAAAAACATTTCCATTGTGCAACTGACAGAGTTGATCCTTTGGCTTACTGTTCTTGAACTGTTTATCTTATTTGACAGGCAGCTGATAGTGGCAAAAACATTCATCCAAAGAAAACCATAAACTATACTATAAATATGGATGGCATGAGACAGATCAATGTTTGCTCATTTGAAAACAAATGAAATCATCAACTGAGGAACTCAAGCACAGGTATCACATCCCAGGAGATATAAGTAACTGTCAAAATTAAAATATCAGTTTTGTATAGACTGTCCATTTATACAGTACCCAGGAATGCTGCTCTAGGCTGAGAAGATCAATAGAACGTTTTTTTTTTAACATTTTCTGCCTTTGTTGCAATACACATGACTTTCTCTTAAAGCTGAGCTCCTGGTATGATCTTTCCGGCATACTAACATTGGTCCAGCTTAGCACAATGTAAATCTGCATTTCAAATTTCTGAGTGGATGTTGGGGAAGCTGATGATCACTGTAGTAGTCAACGCTACTACAGTAATAACTACAATCTTCCAGGTTCGTGCTTCCATTCTGTGCAAGCACTAAGGCCCCATTCACACCTGAGCGTTTTGTAGTTTGAAGCCTGAAGTTACAAAACGCTGGAGGGGAAGAAATCAATTATTCTCTATGGAGATGGTTCACATCTCCACTCCAAAATACCTGAAGCCAGAAGCTCCAAAACGCGTGTCCCCGTCCTCCGGGGGTGAGAAGGGTGTCCCGTCCTCCAGGGAGAGAAGGGTGTCCCCGTCCTCCGGGGGAGAGAAGGGTGTCCCCGTCCTCCGGGGGAGAGAAGGGTGTCCCCGTCCTCCGGGGTAGAGAAAAGGGAGTCCCCGTCCTCCGGGGAGAGAAGGCGTTCTCCAGGGAGAGAAGGGTGTCCCTGTCCTCCAGGGAGAGAAGGCATCCTCTGGGGAGAGAAGGGTGTCCCCGTCCTCTGGGGGGTGAGAAGGGTGTCCCCGTCCTCCGAGGGAGAGAAGGCATCCTCGGGGGAGAGAAGGGCGTCCCCTACCTCCAGAGAGAGAAGGGTGTCCCCGTCCTCTGGGAAGAGAAGGGTGTCCCCGTCCTCCGGGGAGAGAAGGGTGTCCCCATCCTCAGGGGAGAAGGATGGCACCCTCTCCACTTCTAACCACCAAAGGACCAGCTCTTGCAATTTTGGCCAACCCTGGGGCCATCTCCTTCAAACAGTCAGGAGCCGACTCCTTCTCTGCCAGCCACCTAGGTGCCCTCTCCTCCTCCCCCGGCCACCCAGGGGCCCTCTTCTTCACTAAATGGCCATCCAGGGGCCCTCTCCTCCTCCAAACACACAGGTGCCCTCTCCTACGGCCACCCAGGGGCCCTCTTGTTGACTAAATGGCCACCAAGGGGCCCTCTCCTCCTCCAAACACCCAGGTGCTCTCTCCTTCTCCAAGGCCACCCAGGGGCCCTCTCCTTCTCCTCCAGCCGCCCAGGGGCTCTCTCCTTCTCCACCGGCCACCCAGGGGCCCTCTCCTTCTCCCACGTCCTCCCAGGAGCCTTCTCCTTCTCCCATATCCACCCAGGGGCCTTCTCCTTCTCCCTAAGTCACCAGTGACCCCAAATCGGGTCACACGTGCGCTCTTCCCTAGGGTGACCCGGTTACCACCGTCCTGGGACCCCATGATGATGGTGTACAAGTCTCCAGTGTGAGGGCTACAGGTAAACTCACACTCAGCTTCTTTGGCCCCTGGAGGAAAAGCAATGGAGGCGATCCAGCCCCCAGCACTTCACAGAGATCAAAGACCAGTGGCGGCCCGTGCATTGTGGGCGTACATAAGGGGGTCACCCCCCATCACCTCTGCCGTCCTCCCTATTCATGTGACCAGCCCCTTTCAGGACACCGGACACATGAATTACTATGGTGGGGATAGGCGGTGGGGGGTGTATTTTGAAGCTAGAAGCTCTAATAGGCTGGGCTCGGGGCCCAGAGCACTGCGTCCCCATCCCACCCTGTTGTGTGGCTTAGCAAATACATTTTCGCTATTTTCACACAAACATTCCTCCCTGCCAATCAGCAGGCATGTCAGTGAGACGTGTCTCCTGATTGGCCAAAGCATTAGGCGATCCTATTGGATAAAAATAATAAATTTGTTGCGCTAAATATCACACTCAAAACGAATAGCAGCTAACACTAATTGTTGGATACAATAAAAAGATATTAAAAAAAGCTGTAGCGCTCATTAACATTACATGACAAATATAAAGTTCATGATAAAAGTTCATTCATGAAAAAAAGGTAGAACCATTCAAGATGACAACCACCAAAAACTTCTAATGTGCAAAGTCCACCATGAAAAATGAATAAAGTAAGAGATCCATCACCTTCACCCAAACACACTGACCCTTACCATCAGTGTATAGGCCATACACATTGAATTCAGGACGATGGAGATGGCAGTCTATCCCAGTTCAAACGGCAATCGACATAATAGAGTATCCCAAAGAAATATATCTTTCACATCTGAAAAGGTGATAGGAGTTGTTCCTCTCGAGCCAAGTGCACCACACGGTAGCTCAATGATCATGCAAATGTAAAAGGCAGAGGAAGAATGCTCATTGTGCAAACATCTTTATACCAATATTTATTAAAACTAAGTAAAATAAACTCACATTTGATAAGTAATAAGCAAACATTGCAGAGCATGCAGCGCTTCTAACCATAAAGATGGCCGCCGTTAGGCATCCCTATTGGATGCCTAACGCTTTGGTGGAAAAGGAGACACGGCGGAGGAAGGCTGAAGAGCTGAGCAGACACAGGAGCCACATCCGCCGCTACAGAAGAGGAGGAGGAAGCCCCGTCACTCGGTAAGTGCCACCAGACCGGCCGCGCGAGGGGGGGGGGGGGTTAGTGAAGTGACAGCCGAGCCGGGGGGACACACCTGGCTGCATTTGATGGGCACAAGTGGCTGCATATACTGGGCACAAGTGGCTGCAAATAATGGGCACAACTGTCTGCATGTGACGGGCACAAATGGCTGCATATGATGGGCACAAATGGCTGCATTTGACGGGCACAATGGCTGCATATGATGGGCACAAGTGGCTGCATTTGACAGGCACAAATAACTGCATTTAAGGGGAACAAGTGGCTGCATTTGATGGGCACAAATGGCTGCATATGATGGGCACAAATGGCTGCATATGATCGGCACAGTGAGGCTGCAATTGATTGCGGGGGGGGGGGGTGGTTTCAGCTGTTTTGTGATGTGGCTACACCAGAAGTGATGCAGCCGAGCTTCTGCATGAGTCATAGGGTTGCCACCTGTCCAGGATTCACCCGGACAGTTCGGGTTTGGAATCATGTGTCCGGGTTTCAGACTGTCTGCAACCCGGACACATTATTTGGACTGGCCTATGGCTTCCCAGCAGGGTCGCTGGCTGCAGTTGTCTAAGCTGAGAGTGTCTGTTACTCTCTTTCACACTCCCCAAAGCCAACACTAACAAACCCCCCCCCCAAACACATACAGACGGGAGAGGAGAGAGGGCTCGATCTGCACCTCTTCGCCCCCACCCCTACCCCTCTTTGTCTGCCCACACTCCAATCCCTGGCACTGTGCCTCAGAAAAGGGAAATTTGGGCCAGAAATTTGAAGTCCAGCAGCCTCAGATCCAACTGGATGAGAGGTGCTGACTGTCAAGAGGTGAGTGAGCTCACCATCTATCCATTTGTGACTGAAGTCTCCCCTCTTCACTGTCTTGCCTCTGAGTAAGTACACTAAGGCAAATCAAGGTTCTTAGAGCACCCCTATGAGAGTTCCCCTTTACACCAGAGGCCACAGTCTTTCCCCTTACATCAGAGTGCTCTCTGTACATTAGAGTTCTCAGTGTTCCCCCTTACATCAGGGTTTCCACAGCATCCCTTATGTTAGAGTCCCCAGAGTTCTCCCTTACATCAGAGTCTGGAGAGTCCCCCTTACAGTGAAAGGGAACTCTGCAAGTTCAGATGTAAAGGGGGAACTCTGTGGATTCTTATGTAAAGGGGAACTCTTGTTATTAACTTCATATGATTAGAAATGTTATTTAGTAGCAAAATAGATGTATAGTTTATACTATAAAAAAGATTGCTGTGCTCCACTAAAGTGTTCGGGTTTGAAGTGAAGAAAAGGTGGCAACCCTAATGAGTCAAGGTTTTTTTTTACAAAACCGGCTGCACTCATGCAGCCCCAGACCATGGTACTCCCACCACCATGGTTGACTGTAGGCAAGACACACTTGTCTTTGTACTCCTCATCTGGTTGCCGCCACACACGCTTGACACCATCTAAACCAAATACGTTTATCTTGGTCTCAACAAACCACAGGACACGGTTCCAATAATCCATGTCCTTAGTCTGCTTGTCTTCAGCAATTTGTTTGAAGGCTTTCTTGTGCATCATCTGTAGAAGAGGCTTCATTCTGGGATAACAGCTATGCAGACCAATTTGACGCAGTGTGTGGTGTATGATCCGAGAAATGACAGGCTGACCCCCCACCCCTTCAATCTCTGCAGCAATGCTGGCAGCACTCATATGTCTATTTCGTGCACTCAACTTCTTTGGTCGAGGCCTGTTCTGAGTGGAACCTGTCCTGCTTAACCTCTGTATGGTCTTGGCCACCGTGTTGCAGCTCAGTTTCAGGGTCTTGGCAATCTTCTTATAGCCTAGGTCAGGGATATGCAATTAGTGGACCTCCAGCTGTTGCAGAACTACAATTCCCATGAGGCATAGCAAGTCTCTGACAGCCACAAGCATGACACCCAGAGGCAGAGGCATGATGGGACTTGTAGTTTTGCAACAGCTGGAGGTTCGCTAATTGCATATCCATGGCCTAGGTCATCTTTATGTAGAGCAACACTTTTTTTTCATATTCTCAGAGAGTTCTTTGCCATGAGGTGTCATGTTGAACTTCCAGTGATCAGTATGAAAGAGTGAGAGCGATAACACCAAACTTAACACACCTGTTCCCCATTCACACCTGAGACCTTGTAACACCATACCTCCCAACTTTTTGGAATGAGAGACACCTATCAGCAAAATTATGCACGGCATAGGACACACCCCTTGACACGCCCCCCTTAAAGGAGAATTGTACTTTTTTTTTACCACTACTATTCCTTCATATTGGCTTTTGGAGCTTACAAATGCTGCAGTTTAGAAATTGGATGAAAGGTTTAGACCTGGAAAACACTTTTTGATAGATAAAAAGTGCAGTTTAGACATTAAGACCCCTTTTAAAACTGGGGCGGTGGGTGACTCAGCAGTAAAGCGCCGCTATTTTAGTGCCGCTTTTACCCCCCCCGCTTCAGCACAACATTCATAGAATAAATCACATCTCCTCATCTAGAGGGGAATACCAAGGAATGTCTGCGTACAGTAGTCCCAGATAGATATCCAAAAACATTCATCTGCCACTATAGTCCCTTCTACACCCCTCATATTATCACATACAAGGAGCTTCCTGAACGTGAGTGTCTGCAATTCTATTTTTATTTCAAAAACAATTCTTTACATTAACTACTTCAGCCCCTGGAAGATTTTACCCCCTTAATGACTAGGCCATTTTTTGCGATATGGCACTGCGTCGCTTTAACTGGAAATTGCACGGTCCTGCGACGCATTACCCAAATGAAATTTGTGTCCTTTTTTTCCCCACAAATAGAGATTTCTCTTGGTGCTATTTGATCACCTCGGCGGTTTTTATTTTTTGTGCTATAAACAAAAAAAGTGACAATTAAAAAAAAAAAAATATATATATATATATATATATATATATATATATATATATATATATATATATATATATATATATATATATATTTATATATTTTTTTTTTACTTTTTGCTATAATTAACATCCCAAAAATGTTTTAAAAAAAAAAACACATTTCTTCATCAGTTTACCAAAAATATGTAGAATATATATTGGCCTAAACAAAAACGCAATAAGTGTATATTTATTGGTTCGCGCAAAAGTTATAGCGTCTACAAACTATGGGAAAGATTTATGCCATTTTTATTATTTCTTCATTTTTTTTTTACTAGCAATGGCGGCGATCTGCAATTTTTAACAGTATTGCGACGGACAGATCAGACACCTTTGACACATTTCTGGGACCAGTGACCTTATACAGCGACCAGTGCTATAAATATGCACTAATTACTGTGTAAATGTCACTGGCAGGGAAGGGGTTAACACTAGGGGGCGATCAAGGGGTTTAATGTGTGTTCTAAGACCCCTTTCAAACCACACTGCCCATAGCGTGGGCGGTAAAACGCTGCTATTTTTAGCAGCATTTCGGCCGCTAGCGGGGCGCTTTTACCCCCCGCTAGCGGCCGAGAAAGGGTTAAAAACGCCGGCAATACGCCACAATAGCGGCGTTTTGCCAGCGGTATTACAGCGCTGCCCCATTGATTTCAATGGGGAGCAGCGGTGGAGGAGCGGTAAACACACTGCTTCTTCACCGCTCCAAAGAAGTTGCTGGCAGGATTTTTCCCTGACGTCCTGCCAGTGCATCGCTGTAGAGTGAAAGCCCTCGGGCTTTCACACTACAGACAATGGTGCAGCTTTTTTAGGGCGGATTGCAGGCGCTATTTCTAACGCTATAGCGCCTGTAAAACACCCTGGTGTGAAAGGGGTCTAACTGTATGGGGATAGAACTGACTGGGGGAGGAGACATCATTGTTCCTACTCCAAGATTGAGTGTGCTACATACCCTGTCTGGAAAGGTGTACTGAGGTTGTACGCACAGCCTGGCCACCGCAGTGGCTTGACACTTGTCATCATTTTATTTTTGGTCTAGGATTGAGTGTTCTACATACCCCAAGTCTGGAAAGGAGTACTGAGGTGGTACGCACAGCATGGCCACCACAGTGGCTTGACACTTGTCATCCTTTTTTTTGGTCTAAGATTGAGTTTGCTACATACCCTAAGTCTGGAAAGGAGTACTGGGTTATACACAAGGCCAGGCCACCGTAGCAGCTTGACACTTGTCATTCTTTTTTTTTTTGGGGTCTAGGATTGAGTGTGCTACATACCCTAATGCCGCATACACACAACCGGACTTTGACAGCAAAGGTCCGACAGAACGAATCCATCAGACAATTTGATCGTGTGTGGGCTCCATCGGACCTATGCTGTCCAAAAATCTGACGGACTTTAGAAATAGAACATGTTTCACATTTTTCCGCCGGTGCTCCGGACCCAGTTCCTATGGAGAAATCTGCTCGTCTGTATGCTAGTCCATTGGACTAAAACAGACGCTAGGGCAGCTATTGCCTAATGGATATGAACTTCTGTATTCTAGTCCAGTCGTACTTCATCACTTTCGAATGCATCAGACTTTGGTGTGAACTAATAACCAACCTTCATGGTATACTGTCATGCATCTTAAATCAGTAAACATAGAGTCTAATATACCCCTATGTATGTCCCTCAACATTAAGGATTTAGCCCATGTGAAATGGTTAATGGTGGAACATTTTGTTTCCACAAATAGAGCTTTCTTTTGGTGTTGTTTGATCACCACTGTGGTTTTTATTTTTTACTAAACAAAAAAAGGTTTTCTTTGTTTCTGTTATAAAATTTTGTAAATAACGAAGTTTTCTCCTTTACTGATAGGCACTGATGAGACTGCATTGATGGGCACTGATAAGGCAGCACCGATGAGGTGGCACTGATGGGCACTGAAAGCATTCTTAATTTGCAGCATTTTTTTTTTTTACACCTGTCTAAAATTTTTGCACAGTATTGTACTTGTAATGGTTAATTAAAGAGGAACTGCTGTCTGCTCACATCATTTGTAATAACAACATCTTTGCCATTCCGAAGCTTCCCTCCAACCACTTTGCATATTATTTTATATATACTGTCATTCTGTACTTGCCCGTTATGCTGAAGCAATCTCTGTCCACTAATGGCCCATACTTACAATCCAAAAATCGGACGAAAAATACTGCTTTCGACATGATCGTACGATAATCGGATTGTTAGTACAGAGCTTTTTGAGAGCTGATTGCGACAATTCATCAGACATTATTCGACTGGACAAGCACAAAAGTTTTCCTCGTATGATACCAGATCATACAATTTTAATTTAGTCAGTATAGTTGTCGTCCAAAAATACAATACAAATACACTACAACACATGACATAATTTCTGATTTTTTTTTCTGTCATACGAGAATTTTCGTGACTTTAGAAACCTATTTAATTTCTACTTGCAACTATTAAAGTGGTTGTAAACCCTTACAATCCACTTTTTGCTAGCAGTAAGCCTATAATAAGACTTACCTGTAGCTACCCCGGATATCTCCTAAACCTAAAACGGTTTAGAAGATACCCCCTGTATCTGCATGTGCTGACATAATCGGCACATGCGCACTGAAGCAACTTACGTGCCATTGGCTTCAGTGAGTGTGCCGCGGGAGTGATTTCATCGCCGCTCAAGCCAATGACAGTGCCGGAGCCGCAATACCCAGAAGTAACTCCGGGGAGACATGTCAACAGCTGGTGCTGTGTACAGGCACTGCAGCGGGGGCTTCGATCTCAGGTAAGAATTACATAATGAGCTAGTATGCTGTGGACAGTGGTGTAGTGGGTAGCACTCTCACCTAGCAATAAGAAGGGTCACTGGTTTGAATCCCAACCACGACACTACCTGCCTGGAGTTTACATGTTCTCCCTGTGCCTGCGTGGGTTTCCTCCAGGTACTCTGGTTTCCTCCCGCACTCCAAAGGCATGCAGGTATGTTAATTGGCTTCTGTCCAAAATTGGCTCTAGTATATTAATGGGGACCTTGGATTGTGGGCTCCTTGAGGGTAGGGACTGATGTGAGTATGCAGTGTACATGGATAGGGACAATTGTAGACACTCACACTGGATGGACTGGTGTCTTTATTCAACCTTACTAACTATGTAGCTCATTATGCCTTTGTCTTGCAGGTCTTTTTTTTTTCCATGCGGGTTTACAACCACTTAAAGCAAAAAAAAGCCATACGATCTGTCGTACGATATTCTGATGGTGTGTGCGGGCCATAAGGCTGGCTGCAGTCATTTTAACTGTGGGCAGCTGAAGATGCTGCCTGTTCACTTCCTGGATTTACACAGAGGCACACCTACAGCTCTGCGGGTCTCATTGGCCCTTTTATGAATCCCCCCCCCCCCCCAACTCTCACAAGAGTGAGAGAGAGAGCTGTGCATGAGGTCATAAGCCTAGCCTTTTTAACAGACAAGAAACAGGAAGTGGCATACATAAGGTATTTACTGGCAGAAAAAAATTTTTTACTATCCAAAGTTAAAACAAGGGCAGAAGAGTTAATAGATGGAAAGTTGAGAAAAATGACTGAAGTTCCACTTTAATGATTGCAGAGATGTATATTAAATCTTTCTAGAGTTCAGCTTTAAAAATGATACATTTCTGTCTATGATATATAACTTTAATAAAAAAGAAAGTAAAAAACAAAACAAACAAAAAAGATCATAAAAGCAGGAGAAGCTGAGCAGCGAAAATCTACCCTGCGAAATACAGGAAACCCACCAGCGGTTTCATGCTTTCAAAAACTGAACTATATGTCTTGGGTGAATTAGCACATGAGATAAAGGTCTATATATGAATGAACAGTAGTGCTTATGTCACTAAGACGTTGAATGGTCACACTGAGCTTTGTGTTCTATGCCTAGAATAAAATGCCCTGCATTAATATGACCTCTGTTAGGGGGGGGTTGGCTGGTGTCTGAGTGAGAAGGGAGGGGGAACGCATACAGCAGTACTTCCCATCTGCTGCTGCTGCTGCAGCCATGTTGGGCTCTTTGTGAGGGGGTGGGAGAGAGGGGAGGGGAGAAACACACACACAAGCTGATCAGAGCTAGAGGATGGTGGGAGACATCAGCCTGTGACTGCTGCTTGGATATTCATAGAGAAAAATAGAATCTATGCAGAGAAGGCCAGCAGCATCTGCTTGCACCTGAGCCCTCAGCATCCTCCTGCAGCCTCCCCAGGACCATGAGCTGCTGCTGAGCTGGTAAGTGACATCAGCATCAAGCCTGTCATTGGGGTTGCTGCTGCTATTTGCTATCTTCATCCTTTCTATCCCACTGCTGTTGGTCTTATTTGTATTTTCTGCTGTGTACTATGGGCAAGGAAGAGTCATTTCATTCAGTAGAAAATGTCAGCCAGCTTCCACCTGCAGTGTCCATCATCCACTGGCCATATCCTCCATCATTCATTATGTATCATGGGGTTTCCATTCATCCTATTGCAAAGCTGTATGATGTCATGTGTGCTGCTCAGCCCAGAAGCACCTGCTGGCTGCCGACGTTCAAGATGGCATCATCTGAATCTACACAATCTGCCTTTACAGATCCCTCCTTGAATTTTGGGTAGAGGGATAGTCAGATGCTGCATTTACACCACCGACGTAGGAGGCCAGATATAGAAATATAGAAGAGAGACGACAGAAAAAGAGCAAGTGGTCCGTTGAGTCTGCCCTTTTTTTTATTTTTTTAACCTGTATAGCAGGGTTTCTCAACCAGGGTTCCTCCAATGCAGTCTTTCTCAACCTTTTTACCCCAGAGGAACCCTTAAAATCATTTTCTAGTCTCGAGGATCCCTTACTAAAACCAATTCATTGGTGGTCAGTGAAAAAAATGCCCCTTAAATTTGTGGTCATGTGGAATGAGGCAGCGGTGGTCAAAATGCAATAGGAGGCAGTGGTGGTCAAAATGCAATCGGAGGCAGTGGTGGTCAAAATGCAATCGGAGGCAGTGGTGGTCAAAATGCAATCCCTACAGATGGCTTAAGATTGTTGCTTCATGCAACTGCCTCTACCAAGTGGTATTGACCCCAGAACTATTCAGGCACCTTAAGATAGGAGGTCAATCAGTCACAGCTCAAGGAACCCCTAGTAACCTTTGGAGGAACCCTAGGGTTCCACAGAACCCTAGTTGAGAATAGCTGCTCCAATGGTTGCTAGGTGTTCCCTGAGCAATGACCAGTTTTTGCCTCTAAGATAAGCTCCCACTGACACCAATGATCTTTTTAGCTATCTGTAGGGGAGGGGGGATTCTTCCCCAAGACCACCGATGTAAGGAACACTCTTCCACTGACCATCACACCAATGTATCATGAGTTGTAGATATATAAATTTTTAACAGGGGTTCCCTGAGACCAAAAGGTTACTTAAAGGGTTCCTCTGTGTTGAAAAGGTTGAGAAAGTCTGCTGTACGTATAGTATGGGTTTACGTTTGTCCCAAGCATGCTTAGATTCACTTACTGTTGAGTGACTCACTACCACTGCTGGAAGTCTGTTTCAAGCATCAACTACTCTATTGGGAAAATAATACTTTCTAAGTTTAGCTTTGAACATTTGGTTTGAGGTTATGCCCCCCATGTTCTTGGTCCTAGCTTCATATTGAAAAATAGTGCCCTCTTAAATCTTACTCACACCCTTCATGTATTTAAAAGATAAATCATATCCCCCAATTTCCTTCTTTCCCAAAAACTCCTTTCACCTGCTGGTGATCCCTGTAGTGATAAATAAAGATCTATATAGAGGAATCAAGACCTGCTTCCCCCTGTTGGTGATCCCACCAGTGATAACTGAAGATTTCTATAGGAGAATAAGGACCTCTTTCCCCCTACACGTGATCTCTCCAGTGATACCTGTATAGAGGAATTGGAACCTCCTTCCACCAACTAGAGGCGATCCCTCTAGTGATGACTTAGACCCCTTTCACACTGGGGCGTTTTTCAGGCGCTTTAGCCTTAAAAAAAAGCGCCCGTAAAGCACTTGAAAGAAGCCTCATCTGCAATCCCAATATGAAAGCCCGAGTGCTTTCACACTGAGATCCCTTTCACACTGGGGGGTTTTTCAGGCGCTTTAGCTTTAAAAAAAAGCGCCTGTAAAGCGCCTGAAAGAAGCCGCAACTGCAATCCCAATGTAAAAGCCCGAGTGCTTTCACACTGAGGCGCTGCGCTGGCAGGGCGTCAAAAAAAGTGCTGCAAGCAGCTTCTTTGCAGCGCTTTTGCTAAAGCGCCCCTTCCCATTGAAATCAATGGGAAGCGCCTGCAAAACGACTGAAAAGCGCCTGAAAAGTGCCTGAAAAGCGCTTTTGGCAGCAGTGTTTTGTGGGCGCTTTTAACCCTTTATTTGGCCACTAGCAGGGGTTAAAAGCGCCCCAATAGCGCTCGAAAAATGCTAGTAAAGCGCTGCTAGTATAAGCGGCGCTTTACGAGCATTTTTTGGGCACTGACATTGTGAAAGGGCTCTTAAAGCACTCTGGCTTTCACATTGGGATTGCAGATGAGGCTTCTTTCAAGTGCTTTACAGGCGCTTTTTTTAACCCTAAAGCGCCTGAAAAATGCCTGAAAAAAGCCCCAGTGTGAAAGGGGTCTAAAGATCTATATAGAGGAATCAGGACCTCCTTCTCCCTGCTTGTGATCCCTTCAGTGATAGCCAAAGATCTATACGGAGGAATCAGGATCTTCTTCTTCCAGCTGATGATTCCTCTAAAGATGACTAAAGATCTATGTAGGAGAATCAGGTCCTCCTTCCTCCTGCTGATGGTCCCGCTAGAGATGACTAAAGATCTGTTTAGTGGAATCAGGACCTCCACCCCCCTGCTGGTAATCCCTTTAGTGATAACTAAAGATCTATATAGAGGTCTAAGGGCCTCCTTCCTCCTGTGGAGGATCCCTCTTGTAGTGATAACTAAATATCTTAAAGAGGAGCTGCACCTTTAAAAAAAATATTAAAAGCCAGCAGCTACAAATATTGCAGCTGCTGACTTTTAATAAATTGACACTCACCTGTCCCAGGGTCCAGCGATGTCGGCGGCAGATGACGAGCAATCGCTCGTCTCTCCGCTGCCCCCGCCGCCCCCGCCGCCATCCTCTGTCAGGGAATCGGGAAGTGAAGCATTGCGGCTTCACTGCCCGGCTCCCTACTGCGCATGCGTGAGTCGCGCTGCGCGTCTCCACTGGTCCCCGCTGTATCCTGGGAACTGTGTGTTTCCCAGAACACTCTACTCCCCTGACAGAATGGGGATCAGTTTGTTTACCCTGGCAGATCCCCGTTCTGCCTCTCTGTTGAGCGATCGCGTGTGGCCGGTGGACATCGAGTCCGCTGGACCCGCGGATTGGTCCCCCGCTAGCGATTGGGCACGCGTGCACCGCTGGTGGCACAGATCGCTGTGTACGTGCCCGACATACAATGACGCTGATTCATGCAAGAGAGCCAACCTGCCACAGTAAACTGCGGTGGCTGGTCGGGAACTAGTTAAAGGGTTGATCCTCCAAAAACAAATCTTTTTAGTTTTTGGCAATCTCTATAGTCTCAATGACTTTATTGGTTAGATCTGAGTCTGCACACCTACCATGGCCATTAGGAGGGAGTCCTACTAGTCTTGTTGAATTTTTATATTATGGGGAATGCAAGGCACAAATATGGGCAGGAACACCAAAAACTCCCAGGTGGATGGGAGCAGAGTTAGGAAAAATGGCAGGGAGATTTCCTTGTTGAAGCACCCAAGACATATAAGAAGAAGCCAGTGGCTACTTTTGCCCACCAGTCTCCACCTATAACTAAATTTTAACTGTTGGGTGGACTGACCCTTTACTCTCAGTCTTTTGCCCACCAATCTCCACCTATAGATAAATTATAACTGTTGGGCAGACTGACCCTTTACTCTCAGTCTTTTACCCACCAGTCTCCCCCTATATCTAAATTATAACTGTTGGGCAGATTGACCCTTTACTCTCAGTCTTTTGCCCACCAGTCTCCACGTATAACTAAAGTGAAACTGTTGGCTGGACTGACCACTTATTATCAATGTATGCAATGCAAAGTCCTTATCTGCATTCCCATTCACACTTGCAAATGGGAGCAATGGGGCAGACTGCGATTATCTGCAGCAGACCATGGGAGACTCAGCAAGGTCATTCTGATGTAATCCGTTATACAACGTCTACCTGTGGATGCAAATGGCCATGAATAGCTGCGGGTGGGCGGGTTAAGCCGGCAATACATGGTTTGAATCTCGGCCGGTTCAGCAGGATAAACTTTGGTACAACCAGCCTTCCGGATTCGCTTGCGATTATCACAAGTGGCTGCTATAGCCGCTAGCGATAATCACTGTCTTCTCCTGGCGGGGACGGCTTCCCCCACCCCCTCCTGCCCCAGAAGAAGACAACTGCTTGGCAGGAGGTTCCAGCACTGTCTGTGTTGATAGGGGAATTGTGTGAATTTCTTTCCTGCAACCCGTGGTTGCAGCAACATTTCTGCCCCATCTATGCGTTAGCCTCTTATTGTTTTAAATACAACTTCCCACCGTGAATGAGGCCCAAAGCATGAGGACCAGCATGGAGACCAGAATCCTAGCATTTTCAGATAAAGAGGTTAGCAATGGCAGACTGGATTCTTCTCTTAGGGCAAGTTTTTCTTTAAACTTGTTCAGCGGTTGTGATAGAATAGTAGAGGTCTATATTTGTTATTATTGTTTATGATGTTTGTAGCATGTTTTAACAGCATAGCATCCCTGTAGATTATTTGAAAATGATAACTATGGTATTGCAGTATAAAGGCTCTGCACATTAGCACTGAGTAGGCTTTTACTTTCTTAGCAGCATCATCTGGTTCAGTTATCCTATCTACCAGCTCTCTTTGTAGTAACTTTGTATGAAACCCATTGGATGTCTTCTAGCCTGTGGCTCCCAAGTATTGTGTGTCAGTCTTCTGTTTTCTTAGAAGTAACTGTATACCAGTGTGGTGTTTTATTCTGCCACTAATACTGTAGATTACATCTACAACTTACCAGGATACTGTTTTCTCAATGTTTAGGGCTCATTCACACTATTATATTAATGCGCATGTAACTGCAACACGTGGCAAAGCAAATAACATTCTGAATGGCACCCCAATGCTCCTTGCTGACTAACATGCAATGCACTGCTAGAAATGAATGGGCTACCTTCACACAATGCATAATAAAACAAGACATAATGTTTGTGCATTGACACATCGCAATAGTGTAAATTGGCCCTTAATGCAGAACTCCAGGCACGTGTAGCCACCCTGTCCTAAACAGGTGGCACTTGTCAAATTTAGTTCTGCTGGGTGGTTGGCAACCTAGCTGATTTCTAGCCTACTTGTTCATTTTGTTTTTCCCCTAAACTCAATGGAGCTGTAGTTTGCCTCTTCTGCCAGTAGGTGTCACTGGTACCACTATTATTATTATGAGACTCTACAGTAAAACTAAAGCCGCGTACACACGGGCGGACTGTATGACCTACTTAGTCCGTCATACAATCCGACAGACAGTCCGTCATACTTTCGAATGAACGGACTTGACCACACACGGATGCACAAACAGTCCGTCGAAAGCTTGCGCAATGACGTGTACAGCACGTACGACGGGACTAGAAATAGGAAGTCCAATACACAGCAATGCACCCTTCCGCCGTGTAAATCCTTTCTGAGCATGCGCCATTCTTAGTCCGTCGAACTAGCCTACTGACGAGCGGATTGTCCGCTGAAACCAAAGTATGACGGACAGAATTTCGAAAAATCCGAAATACTTAGTACGCCAGACTGCACGCTGAAAAAGTCAGCTGAAGCCCACACACGAGCGGACTGTCCACTGAAATGTGTTTCGACGGACTAAGTAGGCCATACAGTCCGCCCGTGTGTACGCGGCATTATTCATGACTATTTATACTTTCCCTAGCCAACCAAAAGGAGGTTTATGGCCACTGGTGCATGCCGGGGGAGAGTGTTAATATTTGGGGAGGGCCAAGTGATCTCTCCACTCCTCTTCTACCCAGGCTCTTGGCTGGGTAGGTGTGTGAGGAGTAGCTGAGTGATTAGGCCTGAATCCTGAGGCCTGTGCATAGGCTTGGAGCAGAAGATGTCTGTCTGTCCAGTGAGTCCTGATGCTTGAAGCTCTGTGGTTTGTGAGTCTGACTGACGGTGCCACTTTGCCACATGAGGTTGGTGAGGAACTTGTATGAAGCCTGGGAAAGCACCAAGATGGAATCATGGAGACTACTGCTGCTGCCCCTGGAAATATTTAGTTGCTAATGGAGACGGCTGCTATTAAGAAGGTGCAGATTGCTAAAAATAGGCTTAAAGTGGTAGTAAAAACGTTTACCTATAGGTAAGCATATACTAAAGCTTACCTGTAGGTAATATAAATATCTTCTAAATGTGCCCCATTTAGGAGATATTCTAGTGAGCAGGAGCCAGTGACGTCACTGGGACACAAGTATGCCATCTCTTCAGAGCTCTGTGCCGTGATTCCTGCACGCATGTGCATTCAAACAACCAGAGCCTGTGAATCCAGAAGGAAGACTGCGTGAAGGATGAAAGCCCTGTCAGCCATGACAGCGTGTCGCTGGAGGGCTTTGTTTTAGGGTAGGTCTCTCATAATGTGCTAGTTTGCAATGACTTTCACACTGAGGCAGTTTTCAGGCGTTTTAGCGCTAGAAATAGAGCCTGAAAACTGCCTCCCATCCAGTTCAATGAGTGCTTTCACACCCGGGTGGTGCGCTTGCATGTCCCGCTAGAAAAAGTCCTGCAAGCAGCATCTTTGGGGCAGTTTGGGAGTTCTGTAAACATCGCCAAAATGCCCCTGCCCAATAGCATTGCCCATTCCAATGCCTGAAAAACACTTCGGAAGCGCTGCAACACGGGAGTTTTTAACCCCTTCTTTGGGTTTAAAAGCACCCACTAGCGGCCAAAAAGTGCTGCAAAAGGGCTAACTCCATGCGCAAGCAGCCCCCCCCCCCAAGGACAGTCAGGACATCAAAGCCCCACACTTACCCCATCTAGGAAGCAGGCGGATGAGCAGCGTGTCCAGCAGCTTTCTTCCTCCTCCTATGGTGTGGATCACAGCAGCTTCGACCATGCATACCCTTCCTGCTCCTCCTAGGCATCCAATAATATCGCCTGACCTTTCAGCCAATCAGGAAAGGCTGATTGGCTGAGAGGCAATTCAGTGTTATAAAAGTGAATATTCATTTGCTTTTCTAACACACTGTATAGGGGGTGGCATGGATAGAGGGGGCGGCAGCTGTGCACCCTTAATGGACGAGCCACCCCTGCTTGCCAGTTCAGCAATGTCACCAGGACTTTTTCTTCCTCCAGCATCAGCAGGGGACAAGCATTATTCCAGGTCTAAGTGGCGCTCATGTACTAGTGTAAGTTCTAAGTGCTGTTCAGCCCCAGAGTATTGTGAGCCCCCAGAAAAATGGCAGGATGAGTACTGGCCTCAGAATGCCTACCACCACTAGGCCAAGAAGGAAGTTGAAGGCAGTGCTGCAGCACGGAGAGGGTAAAAGAAGATTGGCACTTTTTTAAATACTGTAGGGAGGGAGGATGTGGGGCAACAAAAAAAATGAAAATAAATAATTCTGAAGTTCTACTTTAAAGTCCAACTCAAGTCAAATATTTTCCCTGCGTTTTGAATGGCTGGGGAAAGGTTAGAAACTTTGTATTCATGGTGCATGATGAGAAACCAGACACATTTTGCAAAGTCCACAAAATTATTATATTGAAAGTAACATTCAGTAAAAATACAACGCATTTGGAGTTCTCTTCAACGGAGCTTGGAAAAATTAGGATACTAAAGAGGCAGCCTAAACAGATCTTTCTGACTAATTACTCCATATTTACCTAGTCAAGAGTCAGTTCTTCCGTTTTTTCTGTTCTTCAATTTTTTTCAAACCCTGATTAAGGGGGACCTTTTGAACCCCTAAGATTGCTTTGGATTTTCATTAAATATTACTTACAAATTACTTTTAGAGTCTACAAAACATCTCTGGTGCTTTCCTAGCCAAACACAAATCTACACGAGGCATGTACTGACTGAGGCCCATTACACATGGTTGAGTTGGTTAAAAAAAAAAATTCTCATTTATCAAACAGAACAGTACAGAATCAGAACAGCTAATCGAAACAATGATCAAGTGCCAAAAACTTCCTTCTGATATGTTTTTATTGTTATCTCTGGAGTAGATTATCTCACTTCCTACCTGTGTGATCATCAGGACAGGAAGTAAGAACAAATCTCCCAAACTCACAGCTCAATGTATGAGCTAATATATATATATATATATATATATATATATATATATATATATATATATATATATATATATATATATATATATATATATATATATTTATTTATTTATTTCAAACAATCCCCTAGATGTAAATTTACTAAGCACCTCCCTCTAGTTCTCAGGAGGCTTTGAGTGCCCTTCTTGGTTAAAATTTGAGATTTGTGTGGGGAGGAAGCTCCGACTGGGTACCTCTACTAACTCACCAGTCAGTGCTTCTGTTACTCACAGATCCCAACCCATTCTGTGGTTCTCACCACAGCTTATTGATATCAGAGGCATTTAAAGTTAAATTGTGCTTTAGCCATACACAACTAAGCAACAGCTTCAATTAAAGTGGTTGTAAAGGCCCAAGGTTTTTTACCTTCATGCATTCTGTGTAAAAAAACCTGAGCCTGATCTTCCTCCAGCTCTGTGCAGGAGAGCCTCTCTATGGACTCTCCATCCTCATTGGCTGAGACAGCAGTGGAAGCCATTGGCTCCCGCTGTTGTCAATCACAGACAGTCAGCCAATGAGGAGACAGAGGGGCAGGGCCAAGACGCAGCTCTATGTGTGAATGGACAGACAAAGCAGCAGCTCGGGGTAAGCCTGCCTGGGTGCACGCTTAGCAAGCTGCTTTTTTTGAGGGCACTTGGCAGGAAGGAGGGGCAAGGAGCGCCAGCAGGGGACCAGAGAAGAGAAGGATCGGGGCTACTCTG
Organism: Lithobates pipiens; assembly: GCF_037356315.1. NCBI lineage: Eukaryota > Metazoa > Chordata > Amphibia > Anura > Ranidae > Lithobates > Lithobates pipiens. Next base: position 452,666,651 of record NW_027507903.1, read on the forward strand.
TGCAAAACCATTCCACAGGGCAGGTAAGTATAACATGTTTATTATTTTACTGTAAAAAAAAATAGGAAGCTTTAATATCACTTTAATGTCATCCTTTCCAGCTGTACATACTCACCTTCCTTTTGCTCCTCCACTGTGTAGTTCAGCCACTGGGAATGAAGAATGGATGGCCTGTGCTGGTGTAGTGTCATATTCCGCTTCCGATCATAGAATGCTCCGGAACTGACATTGTGGCCAGAAATGTCCCACTGCGCATGCGCGATGCGTTCCAAAGGATTTGCGGCAATGCAGTTCAGTGAAACTGTCAGATGTCACGGAAGTGACGTTAAACTTTAGACAGGTCATAGAGCGGCGGAGAGAGAGCGAGTAACCGTGGCTCGGGGAGGGGATTATCTGACGGTTTCAGTGGTCTGCCTTGCCGCAAATCCTTTGGCACGCATGGCGCAAGTGTTTGGAATGCATCATGCATGCACAGTGTGAAATTTCTGGCCGCAACGTCACTTCCGGAGCATTCTACGATGGGGAGCAAAATATGACACTACACTGGCTCTAAATTAAGCTTACAGAGGGCTTATGACTCCCTTTCCCCATGTGGCATTGCTTGGTGTCTGAATGTCCAATCACTAAGCACCAGTACTGTGACATGAAAGGGAAGGAGTCCTGTTCTCTCCATGTTCAGCTGGTCATGTAATATACACAGCTATACTAGACAGCATAGGGCAGGGATATGCAATTAGCGGACCTCCAGCTGTTGCAAAACTACAAGTCCCATCATGCTTCTGCTTCTGGGTGTCATGCTTGTGGCTGTCAGAGTCTTGCTATGCCTCATGGGACTTGGAGTTCTGCAACAGCTGGAGGTCTGCTAATTGCATATCCCTGGCATAGGCAGATCCTGAACTTTCTGCAAGCTTAACTGTGATGAAACATTACAGCTTGGGCCAGTCCAGTAGCTGGGTTGTAGGCAGGTGAGGTTTACCCCCCCCCCCCCCCATTCTGTAGGTGGCACTGTATTGTTGGGCCACTGTACAGATGGAGGCGGAAGTTTGTTCTTATGCAGACTCCATAGATGTTACAAGGTGAACAGTGGTCCAATTGCACACTGCAACACTGGGTGACCTCAGCAGCCATCTTTAATGTGGGCGTTGCAAATAAATATCAGTGCCCCACTGCATTTGGCATGCAGTTGCAGGTGGCTAGGTTGGGGAAAGGAACCCCACTTGCTAGGAATAGTGAATTTGCTTAGGGAAAAGGTTCCTGTTCAAGAAAGGACAGATTAGGGGACTTTCCTCCGGACTTCATTACTGCACCAAGGGACTAGCACCGCTTGTACCGCCACTCTGTCAGTCACACCCCACACAGATACTGCCCCAGGCATGTACTGGCCATCGGGACTACCGGGAGTTTCCCGGTGGGCTGATGGCTCAGTGGGCCACTCTGAAGTAAGGGGGCTGGTGATGGGACACTCTGATGTAAAGGGGCTGCTGATGGGACACTGTGATGTAAGGGGGCTGCTCATGGGACACTCTGACGTAAGGGGGTGCTGATGGGACACTCTGATGTAAGGGGGCTGGTAATGGGACACTCTGATGTAAGGGGTGCTGATGGGACACTCTGATGTAAGGGGGCTGGTGATGGGACACTCTGATGTAAGGGGTGCTGATGGGACACTCTGATGTAAGGGGGTGCTGATGGGACACTCAAAATGTAAGTGGGCCGGTCTGGATGAAGTCCAGGGCCAAATTTCTGTCCCAGTCCAGCCCTGTACTGCCCTGATAATGTATGCTATAGCATGTGGTAACCTTGAGGCTGAACATATACCCCTGTACCGTTAGCATTGCTAGGATTACCAATACCAGCATTCCTGTGTCTGTCCTGCCAGTGTCACTGTATTTACTAATAGTGTCTGCATTCAGAACTGTTATGGCAAGTGTTTTGCCTCAGTTCTTACAGCCACATACTAGTGCTAGTGATTGCTGATTGTTCCACTTTGTTATCTGTCAATAATGCAAATCAAACCAATATTATTTGTTCAACCTTCCTCTGGACTCTATGTGCCATTCTTCCGACTTGGGTGCCAACCACCTGGCTCTGCCCATAGGGCTGTTAAGGGGTACTGAGTATGAATTAGGTCTGTGTTTTTCTCCCATAAACATGTTTCCACTAAAAATGTAAGTTTTTAAAGCAAAAGAGACCTTTTAGCTGAGAGTACATCTCCACCCTCTTCCAGTCTAAGTGCTGCTCTGCAGGGGAATATAGGATGCTAATATCGAAACAAATTCAGGCTCTTCTACTGCATAAAAAAATGCACTGAACGATACAAAGCAACACAGAGCTGGAGTGCATAATGCTTACTTTATATCTGCTTGCAGCTTCTGTACAGAAGTAAGAATAGCAGTACTTATGGTTTGCCTTTTAATGACATGGCAGAACCTGAACTAAACAATATAATTGCAAAGGAAGGAAGGACTGCGGATATTCTTCATTCTGCCTGCAGCAGACAATGATATCGTTCCCCTAGAATGCAGCTTTGAGGCTGACCCTGAGAGACTATTGACTTTTTTATGCACGTTGGGCCTTAAAAAGCACCACTTTTACAGGTGTGTGGCTTTTTTTCAGCCTGTAAAAGCACCTCTATTAAAGCCTATCTGTCCATGCATACATATGCATTTACAGGTGTATTAGAGAAAGAGCGCTTACAGGCTGAAAGAAAGAACCCACCAAAGGCGCAAACAGGAGACGAGCGGAAGAACAGAAAAAACTCTGAATGCACAGAAACGCGTGTAAATACATCTAAATGATAGAGGTATTTAAGTGCATTTGAGAGTTAATGCATTCCAGTTGCCAGAATGTATTAATATTCTGGTCAATGGAATCCATTAATACTTAAACGCTTGATGCATCTAAAGGTATATGCAATACATGGCTTTTACAAGTTTTTTAATACAGTTTTCTCCTACTAGGTGTTCTGGCGTTCAAAGGGTGTAAACAGATGCCTGGTGTGCATAGGGTTGCCGCCTGTCCGGGATTCACCCGGACAGTCCGGGTTTCAGGCGCACTAAACCCTGGACACATTATTCAGACTGGGCTGTGGCTCCCCAAGTAACCAAGATAGTCACATACAAATCTGTTGCTACCCAGGAGGTGTAGGCGGTTGCCTGGGGGCAGGTCTGGCATGACTGGGGGTTATGTCAACCAGAGCAATTTGGCCAGACCCACTGTTAGATGCGGCATACTATGCGCATCGCATTACTACCATTACTACTCTCCTTGGGGGCACCTAAAGGTGTTCCAGGCCGCTAAAGTGTTCGGGTTTGGCTTGAATAAAAAGTGGCAACCCTAGGTGTGCATGAGGCCTTCCTGTTGCTGTGTATTGTGACACATGGAGGGTTATCTTATGTAGACTTCTGGAGCTACTGAAAAAAGGTCACTTTAAAACAAGCCTGCAATTAGAAAAAACATAGGCTGCCATTGCCAAATGTAAGTCTTATTTCCCATCACTTCCTGTTCTGGCAGGAAATGTGGGGAAATCTCCCCTCCAAAAGCTTGACAGTCAAAAAACTGTCACTAACCCTGGTCTGCTCTATCCAAAACAAAATAAATACCTTTGGCTGGAGCTGAACTGTACAAGTAACATACACACAAAATGCAAAAAAGCGCCTGTTTAGTTCCTGTATACATGAGGCCTTGTACACACAGCATGGGATATACAGCATGCTCAGTCTCTCCATTGGCAAGCTGCAGTGTATTCAGAATACAACTAAACAGCCGCTGTGAGGTGTTCTAGAGGCAAGCCTGCTTTTTAAAAAAATTTTATTGCTGAACAATTTTCAGTGGGACCAGTGCGCACCAAACGTGAGCCAAAACTGCAGCATGACCCCATTGACTTGAATAGCAGAGTTTGACAGACATTCCGCTCGTCAACTCTTCATGCCATATGCATCCATGGCATGTGAATAGACCCCTCCTGGCTGTATTGTAGGCTTTAGGTTGGTGGTTGGGGGGTAGTAAAACTCTGGCTCAAACGCCTGTTTCTAACACCACCACCCTTCCCTATCCCCTGAAAGCCCATGCGAAATAGGCCTTTTTATGTGACTTCCAGGACATGTTCGATCTCTCCATCCTTCCAGCACTTCCCTTGCACTGTGGAGAACAAGGGGTACTCAGTGGGTGTGCAGCCTGGACCACAGTCTTATGCCCACATGTCACATTTCATGCTTTTTTGCTCCATCAGTGGTCTTAAAGATGTCTGTTTGATTCCATCCCCTACTGGCATATAATCAATGTTGTGAACAAGCAAGCTATCACTTGCGAAACTCGTCAACTGCTTGTCCTGTGTCTATCTGATATACTTGTGACAATAAAGGTACATTAAGCAAGTTTTTCGGAAATTTCCGGACGGATGGGGAACAGATCCCCAAACGTCTGTTTTTAGCAGATTGTATTGGATGTCGGTGGGTGTACACCAGGCATGTCCAAAGTCCGGCCCGCAGGCCAATCACGCCCCGCAGTCCCTTTTTGAATGGCCCGCCTGGTTATTTAAACATGTATATCTTTTGTGGCCCCCGATGATCTCCCAGCGCCAGGGCTACAAAAGATATATAGGCTGGCTGCCTCGGAGGGAGGAGGCGGGACGAGTGCCATGCACACAGGAGGAGTATTTCCTGTTTACACGGCAGCCTCTGTAATAGGAAGTCCCGTCTCCGGTGCTGCCATTGGATGACTGTTCAGTCCTTCAAAGGAGGCGGGACTTTCTCTTATAGAGGCCACTGTGTAAACAGGAGTTTCTCCTGTAGGATGCCTTTGGCGCTCGTCCTGCCCTCTCCATGTCACCTCCAAGGCTGCACTGATGGTAATGGTGAGTGCATTCCTGGCAATTGTGGGGCTGCATTCCTGGCAATGGTGAGCTAATTCCTAGCAATGGTGGCTGTATTCCTGGCAATGGTGGCTGTATTCCTGGCAAAGGTGGCTGCATTCCTGGCAATGGTGAATGATATCCTAACAATGGTGGGTGCATTCCTAGCAATGGTGGCTGCATTCCTGGCAATGTTGGGTGAATTTCTGGCAATGGTGGGTGTATTCCTGGCAATGGTGGGTGCATTCTTGGCAATGGTGGGTGCATTCCTGGCAATGGTGAGTGAATTCCTGGCAATGGTGAGTGAATTCCTAGCAGTGGTGGGTGCATTCCTGTCAATGGTGGGTGTATTCCTGGCAATGGTCAGTGCATTTCTGGCAATGGTGAGTGAATTCCTAGCAATGGTGGGTGCATTGCTGGCAATAGTGAGTGCATTCCTGGCAATGGTGAGTGTATTCCTGCCAATGGTGAGTGCATTCCTGGCAATGGTGAGTGTATTCCTGGCAATGGTGAGTGCATTCCTGGCAATGGTGAGTCCATTCCGGGCAATGGTGAGTGCATTCCTGGCAATGGTGAGTGCATTCCGGGCAATGGTAGGTGCATTCCTGGCAATGGTGGGGCTGCATTCCTGGCAATGGTGAGTGCATTCCTGGCAATGGTGGCTGCATTCCGGACAATGGTGGCTGCATTCCTGGCAATGGTGGGGCTGCATTCCTGGCAATGGTGGGTGTTGCATTCCTAGCAATGGTGGGAGCTGCATTCCTGGCAATTGTGGGTCTGCAGATGGGCACTGACCCTTATTTTGCTTCACAGTTCTTTATTTAAAATTGTAAGTTTTTTTTCCCTGAAACTTCCCTCTTACAGTGAAGGTGCGTGATATACGCCAATAAATACGGTATATCCAAATAATACACCACACACAGCCACAAAGGCAAGAGAATTCTTGTTGGGCAGTGTATTAGTGCACGAACGAACACACTTAGACCGAATTTTAATGGTTCAAAAAATGCAGACAAAATGGTCAGCCCTCGCGCATGTTCACTTCATCAAATCTGGCCCTCTTTGAAAAAAGTTTGGACACCCCTGGTGTAAACTGAAACATGTCTGTTCACACCCACCAATCCATAGATCCATAGAGGAGATTGGAGGGTCTGACTGGGTCCAACTGAAAATGACAGGCGGACCCAATCAGTCCTCTAGTGTGAAAGGGGCCTTAGAGTACAGGAAATAACCCAGTTAAGACTCCATCCTTTAGGGCTTGTTCACACCAGTGTTTTGCACTAACACACAGGTACTCATCATGCAATATTACATGTTTAATGTATGTTGCCTTAAGCAACCGATTCATTTTGATTGACAATCTGTGTGTTATGTAGGTTCATGGGCTGCCTGTCAGGAACCATGAAACAGAGGGAGACTTAAAATGCAGTAAAAATCACACCTTTTAATAAAATGGTACAACTGGTAAATGTAGTCAAAACATAGCCAGGGTTCGGTAGCCAAATTGGATAGTCAGAACAAGCCAGGAAATTAGGAAGCCAGAGATCAGTGTAGTCAGAGGCAGCAGACAGGATCAGGAACCAGAAGGGACATCAGCCAGGCAAGTCTTCAACAGAAACACAGCAGAGAGTTTCTAGATATGTTGACCAAGGCAAGGGCAATTGTTGAAATGAACCAGGCAGTTTAAATAGCCAGAAGGGGCTGGCTCTGGGCTTGACTGATGAGCAGGAGATGATCAACAGGCGAGCCACTGTGGAACGATGAGAACTGGCAATTAACTGACAGCTGAGCAACCTGAGCAGAGAAGGAAGGGCTGGGAGCCCAGCCCTGACAGTGCCATTCAAAACTAAATTAAAACCCATAGCTGACCAGTGGGAATGGCACCGCAAAGTATCGTACTGCACTTAAGGCATTGTGAAAGGGGCCTTGCAATAGTACCCTAGCAAAAATTGCAAATGTTCAAACACCAACACGCACATTTGTGTGGCAAATTATAATTTGTTTTTTCTTAGTCGTGCAATCAAAAGTCATATACAGTATGTAGCTCTAGCCTTAGCAATCAATTTATTCCATATGAAGGTGAAGGAGTTTAGCACCAAAAATGGGTACTGTAGGTAGCAGAGGCACACGAGAAGAGGAGGAGATGCTTGAAATTTTCTTTATTGATCATATGATAAAATGTAACACTATCGATGCGTTTCACTGGCTTATGCAGGTAACTTCATCAGGAAGGTGTATTGAGACATTATAGTAAAATAAGATAAAAACAAAACCAAAGGGTATATATAAGCTGTAACAAATAATTGGTATGATTTGATAAAATCTCAGGATAAAAAGAAGTATGCCCAAAGCTCTTTTGGCCATACTTCTCCTGTAGGTCACAGGAGTGCACTTAGTTCTGTACTCCTGTGGCCCGCATTCACAGACCTGATGTCACAGAGCTGGTCCAGGCTCTGAGGGGATTCTGACAATAATGTCGGTATCCGCTCAGATGCCTGATCAGCAGCTGGCTCATCCTCTTCACATGCCACTGAGAGCCTGAGCCAGCCTCTCCCGCCCCCTTCACAGCAAGGTGCTCCAGTGAGCACTGGAGGGGCAGAGCAGAGAGGTGGTGACTTATAATCACCAGCTGTCTGCTCACTGAAGACCGAGAACTGAGCGATCGCTGCTGGGTTAAAAAGTTTTGCTTTATTAATAATATGTATTTAATAAAAACAATTATATTAAAGTGGATGTAAACCCACTCTCATCCTTTCTAAATTACTGCAATATTGGTTATCTAGAAGGATATACATGCCTCCTGCATGTATACTTATTTGTCAAATGTCTACCCTCTATCTGCTATGAGACCCATAAAACTGCAGATTTTGTGGGTGGGTCTGTTTTCCAGGACTCAGTGGGTGGAGTCATGATATCAGTAGACTCCCCGCCCACCTCTTCACTCCCCTTATCAACATGCATTTTCTCCTGTGTATTTCTTACACTGAACTTCTGCTATGATTACTAACATCCATCCAAAACCCAGAAAAGTCACCACATGACTTCAGAATTCCAAATCTTGCTGAGGTGTGGAATAGCCAATCCTTGCAGAGCAGCAGAAGAAAAGAGTGAGAGGGAATTAAAAAATAATGCATGTCTCTTAGGCTAGTGCACGAGATATGTAAATCACCTGTCACTCGCAGCAAGGGGCAGGATTTGACAAAGTTTTTCTCTGTTTGTCAAGATTTATCTCACTGAACAATAAAAGAGGATTGCTCAGAGCTGGATTAAAGAGGAAGTAGAGCCTTACTAAAAATAGAAATAGACCCTGCAAGGCAAAGGCATAATGAGCTAGTATGAATAGCATACTAGCTCATTATGAATCACTTACCTGAGATGGAAGACCCCGAAGCGACCCTCGTCATCCTCCTCCTCCGACGCTATGATACCCGGAGTGACTTCCGGGTATCGCGGCTCTGGCGCTGTGACTGGCCGGAGCCTCGATGACGTCACCCCTGCGCATGCGCGTAGGACCCGCCACTAACGGCATGATTGCCGTTAGCAGCGGCATGCTTAGTGAGCTTGCACGCAGATATCTATGGCGCATGCGCCGTAGACAGCGGTGTCTGTCATTTGCATATATCTCCTGAACCGTGTAGGTTTAGGAGATATTTCTTGGACCTACAGGTAAGCCTTAATCTAGGCTTACCTGTAGTTCAAAGTTGCCTGTAAGGCTCCGTTCACACAGGGGGCGACACGAGGCGACACGACTTGCCGTGCCGCGACCTGACAAGTCGCCCCCATTCTGTACTACGGAACCGTTCTAAGAGGAGCGACTCGAGTCGCTCCGACTTAGAAAAAAGGTTCCTGTACTACTTTTGGGCGACCTCGGGCGACTTGCATTGACTTCTATACAGAAGTCATTTGCAAGTCGCCGCTGAGGTCGCGGCAGGTCGCGGCGCGGCAAGTCGTGTCGCCTCGCATCGCCCCCTGTGTGAACCGAGCCTAAGGGTTTACAACCACTTTAAGTCTTTGTGGCAAGACTGGGCTCAAATGATAGGAAATCTTATACTCTACATAAAGGCATAAAAAAATAAATAAATTGGGTTTACATCCACTTTAATACAAATAGTGATAAAAATTATAATAGACAAAATGCTAAAAAAAAAATGTTGCCAGAAAAGCATATCAGTGATATAATGAGCATCAGGTAAAATAACAAAACAGGCATATAGGGGTTGATTTACTAAAGGTAAATAGACTATGCGCTTTGCAAAGTGCAGTTGCTCCAGAGCTTAGTAAATGAGGTAAAGCTGCACTTTGTAAACAATACCCAATCACGTGCAAGGAAAATAAAAAATAAAACACAATTTTTTCTTGCATTTGATTGGATAATGGGAAGTCAGCAGAGCTTCTGCTCATTTACTAAGCTCTAGAGCGACTGAGTGCAACTTTCCTTTTGAAAGTGCACAGTCTATTTACCTTCAGTAAATCAACCCTATAGACTCATCAAATGAAGTCTTGAAATTTTCTGACTGCTGACTAATGATTGTGGATGGAAATGAATATGAATCATTTATTGCGCATGTTTAAAAATTGATTACTACTCTTCTGGCGCATCTCGCCTATGCGTTTTAACACCCATCAACGTATGTTCTCACGTTAGAAATTGTTTTAAATGGTGGTAGTCCACCTCTGTGGGTTGCATTGACATAGTATGTTTTTTTTTTTTTTTTTTTATACGCATCAACTTCAGTTATAGGACCTATTGATGACAAAAGCAGCGATTTTTGAGAACGCAAGTATAATCCTATGAAAACATATGAATACAGCATTAGCAGTTCATTGTTAGTTTTACTGAGCTTTATAAATCTGCCCTAAACAGAAGTGTTTCCTTTAAGCAGATTTGTGTACCAGCGCCGGCTCCTGGGTACCAGATGATATTCTCTTATATAATAATTACATATTAGGTGATGAATTTTTTTTTATTTCTTTCCTTCCTGGTTTAGCGTTGCTGTGCTCCAGTAGGCCAGGCTGTTTTCCCCTGTGTCAGTGTAAGCAGTATGATCAGCATACATGTACAGCAGGTGCTCAGACAGGAAGGGATAGGCTTAGCTAGGCTTAGCTGACTGATCTCTCTATACAGCTCTTACATCCGCAGCATCCGAGACAGAAACATCCACCCACACCAAGCTGGGGGCTGCAGCACCCCCTCCCAGGAGAGGTAAACACCGTTATGAACCCATCTTGGTCAGATGCCTCAATATAGGAAGGAAATGTATCGTTTTCAGTAGGCCTTTCTATGTAATTAGAACTGCGTGTTATAGAACTGTGCTGTTTGCATTTACATTGTAATCATTGTGTATAAAAGATGGAAATCGGGGTCCTCTGGGCTTATATCATACAGCAGTGCAACATGCAACGGCTTCATATGAAGGCCATAGTTGCCTAGTGCCCTGCTGTTTGTAAATTGCCCTCCAGGCAGGGGTAGTACACAAGTTGCTATGGCAGCCGGTACGGGTAAGCTGTAAATGTGACCATTTTTCTGGGAAAGGTGCCACTTTATTAGGTGTGGCTGTTTAATTAATTTGCTTGATAACACAAATTGCTAATCAGCCAATCAAATGGCAGCAACTCAATGCATCTGGGCATCGAGACGTGGTAAAGACGGATTGCGGAAGTTCAAACTGAGCATCAGAATGGGTAAGAAAGGGGATTTAAGTGACTAAAATATAGTATCTGTGAGCCTCCACTAATCCAAAATGTCTTAAAGAGGAGTTTCCATTTGAAAAAAAAATCTAAAGTCAGCAGCTACAAATACTACAGCTGCTGACTTTTAACACTTACCTGTTCCAGAGTCCAGCGATGCGGGGGGGGGGGGGGGGGCGAAGCTCCGCTTGTCCCCCTCTCTGTTCAGCGGCATCGGCATTGCAAATGCGGGCACCCGACTGTGGCTTCACAGCTGGGCACCCACTGCGCCGCGCGCCATGATTGGCCGCACAGTCATCTGGGACCTGTCACGTGTCCCAGGTGACTGACAGGAGGGAGGGGGCAGAGCTGAGCCCTTCCTGCGCTGAGGGGATGTGACGTCAGGTGCCCAGGCACTGAAGGAGGCAGACTACGAGGGACCCCCTAGCAACAGCCATTTAGAGGTAAGTTAAAAAAAAAAAAATTGGTGTGGAACACCACTTTAATTATCAGAATTCAGCTGCAAGCGTTAAACATGCCTCATATATCATGCAAATGTGGATCCTTTGGGGAAGGGGACAGGATAGCACATTTGCACAGGTGATCTGACAGAGAGGAACAACATACATCCCGATGTGGTATCCAGTCCGGTATATTGTTTTACCTGATATAGAGCGGTGCACTGGCGCACCTAATCTATGTGAGTACCTCAGTTGGGGGCCTTTTTTGCTTTTTGTTTATTAACCTGTTAAAACTCTATTACACTATGAAGTCTTTATTTTATACACTCACCGAGGTACCAAACTGACAAGTCCAGGATTCCGATGTAACTAAAAGAGCCCAGAGGTGGCTCATATGCGTGTTTTGACTGCGCTTAGTTGCAAGGTCGCACGCTCTGAGGTGAGCATTAAATACCCAAGGGGAGCACCAGAGTGTGGAACACCACGGCATGTTCTGTATTTTATAATTACATGAACTTTATTGCACTTAGCGGTTTTATAATCGCATGAACTTTATTACATCTGGATAGACTCTTTTTGGATACCATGCACTTGTACAGGAGCACTTCTTTGAATGCAATACTGATATACTATATAATACTGGATGCTATGCACATGCACAGGAGCACTTTTTTATGCATTAGTGGGTCACTGATAATCTATACAGGATCATAAAAGTGGGAATTGCACCTCTTTGCACAGTAGCACTTTATATCTATTATCATCATTGTTTATGCTTTTATATACACATTTTTTATTTTTTATAAATGTGTAATATTTATATTTATTTTTAATATATGTGTTCATTTATTGCACTATTGTCACTTTCCACCGTTAGGAAAGACGTTTTTTTTTCAATATTGGAGGTTTTGTATATGTTTCTTTTTACACTGGTATAGGGAGAAGGGAGGTGTATTTAACACAAAAGGGGGGTGGAACTTTATATGAAGCACCGGCCAGCAAAAGAGTATTAGGACGAAGCAAGGAATTTGATATGGTATAGGGCAGGGATGCCCAACCAGTGGCTCGGGGGCCACATATGGCCCGCGGAACCCTCTGATGTGGCCCGCGACCTCCTGCTCTGGGATGGCGGGTTGGCAAGCCAGGATACCCGCCATGCCAGAGCATTAGTGTTGTGAATGAAGCCAGCAGTAGAGGAAGCAAGCAGTTGCAGAGCAGAGCTGAATAAGCCAATGCTTCCTGTATAGCACCGACTCCTGTCATAGGTGGAGTGATACCAAATGCACTCTGCCTGGGACAGCAAGTTTATTACTAAAATCACAGTGTATTTATGGACATATCTGTTCTGCAGTGGTTACTGGGCTGCTTTTAAACTGATCCACAGGTATGGTGCAGTGTACCTGCGGCTTACCTGCACTGAGCCATAGACTTCTGGTTTTATCTGTGGGTTTGGTGCACTTTCAGAAAGTGCACCACACCTGCAGGATATGATAGAATTCTATGGCAAAGTACAGCTAACCTGCAGGAAAGCCACAGGCAGGGCTCGAGTCCTGCGGGAACGCGTGGGAACGGCGTCCCCGCACTTTTTTCACAGCAGGAACGCCGTTCCCTTTGCAGGACCAGAGCCGCCCGAGGCTCTAGCACAGCCTGCTAGCTGCGTTGTCCTCACAGAGCTGACATCGGAAGAGCAGCACAGTGATGCACGGAGGGCAGGGGCTGGCTCAGTTAACTGATTGGTTAATAGAACTGCTCTGCATTCTATCAACCAATCAGTTAACTGGGGCAGGTCCCGCCCTCTGTCCATCCCTTTGCTGCACTTCCGATGTCATCTGCTGTGTCCTGTGTAAGGTAAGACAGGGAAGAGGGGGCTGTTATGAAGGAGGGAGGGGGAAAGTATCAGAAACTGTAAGGAATGAGGAGAGGTGATATAAAAGGGAGGCAGGGCAGGAATGTGAAGGGGGGTTCTACAAAGGGGGTGAGGACAGGAATGTAAAGGAGGTGCCATAAAGGGGCTGAGGACAGGTTTAAATTTTAAAACTAGCTACTTGGTCATCTTCCGTACTATGTCGCATTCGCAGTCTGATCATCTCCTGTAGTCTCATTCCCGGTCTGGTCATCTCCTGTACTATGTCGCATTCGCAGTCTGATCATCTCCTTTAGTCGCATTCGCAGTCTGGTCATCTCCTGTAGTCGCATTCGCAGTCTGGTCATCTCCTGTAGTCGCATTCGCAGTCTGGTCATCTCCTGTAGTCGCATTCGCAGTCTGGTCATCTCCTGTAGTCGCATTCGCAGTCTGGTCATCTCCTGTAGTCGCATTCGCAGTCTGGTCATCTCCTGTAGTCACATTCGCAGTCTGGTCATCTCCTGTAGTCGCATTCGCAGTCTGATCATCTCCTGTAGTCGCATTCGCGGTCTGGTCATCTCCTGTAGTCGCATTCGCGGTCTGGTCATCTCCTGTAGTCTCATTCCCGGTCTGGTCATCTCCTGTAGTCGCATTCGCAGTCTGGTCATCTCCTGTAGTCGCATTCGCACTCTGGTCATCTCCTGTAGTCGCATTCGCAGTCTGATCATCTCCTGTAGTCGCATTCGCACTCTGGTCATCTCCTGTAGTCGCATTCGCAGTCTGATCATCTCCTGTAGTCGCATTCGCAGTCTGGTCATCTCCTGTAGTCGCATTCGCAGTCTGGTCATCTCCTGTAGTCGCATTCACAGTCTGGTCATCTCCTGTAGTCGCATTCGCACTCTGGTCATCTCCTGTAGTCGCATTCGCAGTCTGATCATCTCCTGTAGTCTCATTCCCGGTCTGGTCATCTCCTATAGTCGCATTCGCAGTCTGATCATCTCCTGTAGTCTCATTCCCGGTCTGGTCATCTCCTGTTCTATGTCGCATTCGCAGTCTGATCATCTCCTGTAGTCGCATTCGCAGTCTGATCATCTCCTGTAGTCGCATTCGCAGTCTGATCATCTCCTGTAGTCGCATTCGTGGTCTGGTCATCTCCTGTAGTCTCATTCCCGGTCTGGTCATCTCCTGTAGTCGCATTCGCAGTCTGGTCATCTCCTGTAGTCGCATTCGCACTCTGGTCATCTCCTGTAGTCTCATTCCCGGTCTGGTCATCTCCTGTAGTCTCATTCCCGGTCTGGTCATCTCCTGTAGTCGCATTCGCACTCTGGTCATCTCCTGTAGTCGCATTCGCAGTCTGATCATCTCCTGTAGTCGCATTCGCACTCTGGTCATCTCCTGTAGTCGCATTCGCAGTCTGATCATCTCCTGTAGTCGCATTCGCAGTCTGGTCATCTCCTGTAGTCGCATTCGCAGTCTGGTCATCTCCTGTAGTCGCATTCACAGTCTGGTCATCTCCTGTAGTCGCATTCGCACTCTGGTCATCTCCTGTAGTCGCATTCGCAGTCTGATCATCTCCTGTAGTCTCATTCCCGGTCTGGTCATCTCCTGTAGTCGCATTCGCAGTCTGATCATCTCCTGTAGTCTCATTCCCGGTCTGGTCATCTCCTGTTCTATGTCGCATTCGCAGTCTGATCATCTCCTGTAGTCGCATTCGCAGTCTGATCATCTCCTGTAGTCGCATTCGCAGTCTGATCATCTCCTGTAGTCGCATTCGCAGTCTGGTCATCTCCTGTAGTCGCATTCGCAGTCTGGTCATCTCCTGTAGTCGCATTCACAGTCTGATCATCTCCTGTAGTCGCATTCGTGGTCTGGTCATCTCCTGTAGTCTCATTCCCGGTCTGGTCATCTCCTGTAGTCGCATTCGCAGTCTGGTCATCTCCTGTAGTCGCATTCGCACTCTGGTCATCTCCTGTAGTCTCATTCCCGGTCTGGTCATCTCCTGTAGTCGCATTCGCAGTCTGGTCATCTCCTGTAGTTGCATTCGCAGTCTGGTCATCTCCTGTAGTCGCATTCGCACTCTGGTCATCTCCTGTAGTCGCATTCCCAGTCTGGTCATCTCCTGTAGTCGCATTTTAACTCTGGTCATCTCCTGTAGTCGCATTTGCACTCTGGTCATCTCCTGTAGTCGCATTCGCAGTCTGGTCATCTCCTGTAGTCGCATTCGCAGTCTGGTCATCTCCTGTAGTCGCATTCGCAGTCTGGTCATCTCCTGTAGTCGCATTCGCAGTCTGGTCATCTCCTGTAGTCACATTCGCAGTCTGGTCATCTCTTGTAGCATGTCTCATTTGCAGTCTGATCATCTCCTGTAGTCGCATTCGCGGTCTGGTCATCTCCTGTAGTCTCATTCCCGGTCTGGTCATCTCCTGTAGTCTCATTCCTGGTCTGGTCATCTCCTGTACTATGTCGCATTCGCAGTCTGGTCATCTCCTGTAGTCGCATTCGCAGTCTGGTCATCTCCTGTAGTCGCATTCGCAGTCTGGTCATCTCCTGTAGTCGCATTCGCAGTCTGGTCATCTCCTGTAGTCGCATTCGCAGTCTGATCATCTCCTGTAGTTGCATTTGCAGTCTGGTCATCTCCTGTAGTCGCATTCGCAGTCTGGTCATCTCTTGTAGCATGTCGCATTTGCAGTCACTGTATTTTATGTGAAATATATATATGCATATGAGCGTATCTTTTTTTTTTTTTTTTTGGTGGGGGAGTGGATCTTGGGTGGGAGTTCCCACACTTTTTTCCCCAGGACTTGACCCCTGGCCACAGGTATGGGTAGACCGCAGACCATCAGTGTAAAAATAGCCTTAGGCCCCTTTAACATGATCTGTCTGACTCAATTGGACCCTCCATTCACCTCTATGGAGCGGCAGATATAGACAGACTTGTGTCCATTTACACCTGCCTCCTTCCAATCCGATCTGCTAAAAAAAAAAAAAAAGAAAAGTGGATCCGTCCCCTTCCATTTGATCAGATGAGAGGCCCATAGAGTAGGGTGGGCTGTGTCTGTGTCCGTTTTGCATACGCAGGGTGGACGCAGAACTGTCATCTGCTCATTGTGGCCCGCGACTGGTTACTAAGTCGCTTAAGTGGCCCTCGCTCTTCAAAAGGTTGGGCACCCCTGGTATAGGGATTTAAGTGACGTTGAAAGTGGCATCATTGTTGGTGCCAAACGGGCTGGTCTGAGTGTTTCAAAAACTGCTGATCTGGGATCTGGGATTTTCACACACAGCCATCTCTAGGTTTTACAAAGAATGGTCCAAAAAAGAGAAAATATCCAGTGAGCGGCAGTTGTGTGGATGAAAATGCCTTGTTGAGGTCAGAGGAGAATGGGCAGACTGGTTGGAGATGATAAAAATGCAAAAATTTGTTCCGTACATCGTTTATGCCCCGTACACACTATCTGACTTTCCGACAACAAAACCGTGGATTTTTGTTTGAAGGTTGTTGGCTCCAACTTGTCTTGCACACACGCGCTCACACAGATGTTGGCCAACAATTACGAACGTAGTGACGTACAAGACGTACGTGATATCACCATTATGAACGCTTCCGGCTTGTACTTGATTCTGAGCATGCGTGAACTTTTGTGCGACAGACTTGTGTACACACGATCGGAAATTCCGACAGCAAAGTTTTGTTGGCGGAAAATTTGAGAACCTGCTAGCCAACATTTGTTGGTGAAAAGTCCAACAACAAATGTTCGGTGGGGCATACACGCGATAGGACTTTCAGCCAACAAGCTCACATCCAACATTTCCCGTTGGAAAGTCCAACCGCGTGTATGCGGCATCAGACTCTCGCGTGTTGCTTCATGATAATGGGGGAGAATTAAACTCAGTCTTATGATGTAAAAAACAGCATCTATAAGTTCCTTAATAAAAAGCAGTTTATTGACAAACAATATGAAACTTACATGGGAACTGCCATCCCAAACGGCCAATAGTCTATCCGCAGAACTCAGAATTGCATAAGGCCATGCCTGTCCTCGGATGGAAGGGTCCTAGGTGTGTCACTGTGGTTGCCAGCGTTGTCGTGGGTGTTGGTGGTTGATAACCCCAACGGCAGAGTGGATGGATGATAGGGAGCCTCTGATCCATACTAGGAATGGTGCATGCCCAGCCAGAGGCTCTATGAATCTTCTTGCAGTGCCACCGTACAGACGCAGCGTCTAGCAATGACGTCACTCATATGCGCCGAAGGACACGGCTATAGCCAATGGAGGGAGTGGAGAGAAGGCACAGGGAGGCAGATCATGTGCATGGTCCGTCACTACATGTTTTGTGTCCAGCTCTTTGTCAAGTCATGCCGCGTACACACAACTTGGCTTTCCGGCAGACTAGGTCCAGCGGTATTCCCGACTGACTTTTTCGGCTTCCGAATGAATGAACTTGGTCACACACGAACGGACTCTGTCCGTTTGAAAGTCTGTTTGTTTTGAACGTGATGACGTAAGAAGGGACTAAAAAAAAGAAGTTCAATTGCCAATAGCTTCCCTTGCGTCGTATTTGGTCTGTAATTTTGTAAACGCTTTAACTTTTGCGCAAACCAATCAATAAACGCTTATTGTGATTTATTTTTTTTACCAAAAATATGAAGAATACGTATTGGACTAAACTGAGGAAATTTTTTTTTTATATATATATTTTTTGGGGGTATTTATTATAGCAAAAAGTAAAAAATAATGCATTTTTTCAAAATTGTTGCTATTTTTTGTTTATAGCGCAAAAAATAAAAACCACAAAGGTGATCAAATACCACTAAAAGAAAGCTGTATTTGTGGGAAAAAAAGAACGTCAATTTTGTTTGGGAGCCACGTCGCACGACCGTGCAATTGTCAGTTAAAGCGACGCAGTACCGAATCGCGAAAAACGTTCTGGTCTTTGGCCAGCCAAATTGGACGGGGCTTAAGTGGTTAAAGTGTTTTTAAATGGAAGATTCAGGGTACTGAAATGAGTTGTTGTTTTACGGGTGTGTACAATTATAAAGCTTGATATCTATATACTCGTTGGCTCAACCTGATCTTTTACATTTTATATTACCATCAATTTGTATAAAATATTGTTGTTGTTTTTTGTGCCCTAAAGGAAACTTTAGTGATTTTTTTACTGAAATTTGTGCTTAGCAAACTGTTGCACAAAATGTGACATTAAAAAAAAACTTGTAACTACCACTGTTTTATTCTTCAGGGTCTCTGCTTTTAGAAAAGATATATTGTTCAAAGGTTTTAACAAATTTTCAAATGATTTTTCAAATATTCAAAAAAATGTAGGGTTAGATTTTAATGGCTTTTCCATCAGAATCTATAGATTAGTTTTACTTTAAATATAAAATATTTTATTGCCTATCTACTGAAAACGTCCACATGTGCTCACTAGAGCTGAGTGGCTCAAGAAAGTGGATGAGATTAAGGAGGCAGAGGAGTGGGTGGCGATGTGTAGGGATAGACGCAAGCGCTTAACTAGTGTCTGGGCATCTTGGCAGTAGTGTTAATTTAGTCGACTAAAACATTTTAGTCAACTAAATGAATACTAAAATATGACTAAAACTGAAACAATTGAGATGACTAAAATGCCATTAAGCTCAAATGGCTAAAATGGGACTAAAACTAAAATGCAATTTTTGTCAAAAGAGTAAGACTAAAACTAAATTGAAATTTGACTTCAAAGTTAACACTGGTCTGTAGTGCATGTTCATACCTCAATACCATAAATAATAGCATATTATATTTTTCACTCCAGCAGTATATAATGAGTTTGGAAATCGTAGAGAAATGTTAACTAATGCCGGCCATACACGGTTCGATTTTCGAAAGAATTTTCTTTCAAAAATCGTATCTAAGAATTTTCGTATGAATTTCGCACCATTAGTGGGCTGCAGCAACAGCCGATTTTCGTGCGGAAATAAAATTTGAGGAATCGGACATGTTGGAAATTTTTAGAAAAACGAACGATTTTCTAATCAATGATGGGAGAATCGTGCGAGAAACGTAAGAAAATGTACGGAGATAAAAGAAAATGTATGGAGATAAAAGAAAATGTACGGAGAGAAAAGAAAATGTACGGAGAGAAAAGAAGATTCCCAGCCAAGAAAATTATTTTCTGTAGCAACATGAGGTGAAATTGAAGGCTTGGTCAGCCGAATTTCGAAAATCAATGGTGGCATCATCGGATCAAAAAAAAAACGAATTTTCTGATTTTGAAAAGAAAATTCGTTCGAAATTCGACCGTGTATGGCCTGCATAATGCATTAAATTGAATTACACCCATTAGATTTTAGACGCTTAAAGCGGAGCTCCACCCTAAAGTGGAACTTCCGCTCATTGGAACCCTATAGTACAGGTATTTGCACCCACTTCCGGCATAGATATCCGCAGAATCTGCGGATATTTATGCCACTTCCTGCGGGTCCCCCGCTGTCTGCTGGGAAACACACGGATCCCAGAGACAGCGGGGGCCATCCTTATTGCGCAGCGCCACTCGCGCATGTGCAGTAGGGAACCGGGAAGTGAAGCCGCAAGGCTCCACTTCCTGATTCCCATACCCAAGATGGCGGCGGCAGCACCTGAGAGCCGATCGAGAGATCGGCTTCGGGTGCCGACATCGTGGGCGCGCTATGCGGGTAAGTGTCCTTATTTTAAAAGTCAGCAACTGCAGTATTTGTAGCTGCTCACTTAAAAAAAAAAAAAAAACGGTGGAAAACGCTTTAAAATGAGTTTTAGTCAACTAAAATGTACTGGAGATTTAGTCGAATAAATATGACTAAAACAATTGCAGAAGACTAAAATAAGACTAAATGTAAAATGCCATTTTAGTCCTAAGACTAAGGCTGCTTTCACACTGGGGCGAGAGCAGCGTCGGCGGTAAAGCGCCGCTATTTTTAGCGGAGCTTTACCGTCGTTTTAGCGGCGGTGTGTGGGCGCTAGCGGGGTGGTTTTAACCCCTGCTAGCGGCCGAAAAGGGGTTAAACCCGCCCGCAAAGTGCCGCTGCAGCGGCGCTTTGCCGGCGGTATTGCCGCGGTGTCCCATTGATTTCAATGGGTAGCAGCGGTATAGGAGCGGTGAATACACCGCTCCTTCACCGCTGCAAAGATGCGGCTGGCAGGACTTTTTTCACCGTCCTGCCAGCGCATCGCTCCAGTGTGAAAGCCCTCCGGCTTTCACACTGGAGTTAAAGGGGCCGGTTTTTTTCAGGCGTTACACAGGCGCTATTTATAGCGCTGTAACGCCTGAATACCGCCCCAGTGTGAAAGCAGCCTAAGACTAAAACTAAATCAAAATGCGCTGCTAAAATTAACACTGCTTGGCAGAAATACACCGCTGATCCTGAGGTGCCATCCCGCCTGGAAGTTGCATTGTTGGAGTTGGCAGAACCCTCTCTGAGAGTACCTACTTGAACTGTGATGCTAATGCCTGAACCTGATTTTTTACAGTCCTTTCCGATGTTTGTGTTTTCTTCCTGCGATCCGGTCATTGTAGGCAACTAGACTAGACGAAATTATATATATATTTTTTTTCTTTTCTTTAAATTTTTTTTTATTCTATATGATGTGTTATTCTTTCCGTTTCTGTCTATATTATGTATGTTGCACTGGGTGACATACCTCACCTATAATTCCATTGCATTAGCAGGGCTCCCGCCCTGGGTGGTCCTGGGACAGGCCTGGGTAACTGTGCCCCTGGATGGAGGCTTGATGGAGGCCTCATAGCCCGAGATGGAGCCAATGGGGTCCTCTGCAGCTGCTTCACGGTGGAGCGTCTTGGAGTTTTTGCAGTTGACCCTTTGCATGGATCTCATATTTTATTCAGTAAGAATGCTTACCCAGGGGTCACATAGGGGAAATCCCCCTTAGCAATGTTAGCAATGTTGCGTTATATTTTTCCCTCTTTTCCTAGTCTCGCTTCCCATCTATGTTTATACCCTATCTTTTGTAGCCATGTATGTCATTGCACTTACCTCTGTTTTCTTATTTGCAAACCCTCATCAGTAGGACATTGTTGGCTATGTTATTATAAATAAAGATTTAAAAAAAAAAAGGTTTGGTAACATAAAAATATAAAAAATTATAATAATATTAAAAATATAAAAATATTATATATGAAAAATATATATATTCATTATATATATATATATATATATATATATATATATATATATATATATTCATTATTCATAGCACTTAGGTACGGTAAAAAAAATTCTACGCTCACTAGTTCTTATTTTGTAACAGAAGGTTTTATTTTCTTTTTTTCTTGCAGCTCGCAGAAAACAATCGATGATCCTTCCCTTGTGAAGAAGATCACAAGAACTGTTTGGATTCACCTCTTTTTCTTTAGGTAAACTCACAAAAAAATCCCATATTATAAACCATTACCAGCATTATCCGCTTTTATTAAATGGTATTGTTGTAATGGGTTGGAGGTGTGGGGGGGGAATGTATTTTGGGCTCTTTTAAAGAATCTCTTAACCGCGTCACCATGGCAACATGCGATAATGTCTTTCACGGAGAGGACCTCACACAGAGGAATTATCCCTGCTTACTGATGATGGAAAGCCTAAAGTGCTTCATTTGGTTAATTTTTCATTGGACCAATTAAAAAAGGGATTGGATACAATTAGAAGTATGTGCTGTATATATTACTTTGTAGGATTTGGTGTCTACAGTTCAACCACTTGTACAGTATATTGTCATGAATCATTGATATGCGTATTATTGTATCACTGAACGAACCATTCAGGGTAAAGGGACAGGTTCTCTTATTTTGGCACGCTCTATACACATACTTTTAGGGCCAAGGATTGGAATGTATTACAGTGCATGTACACATAGTCCTAATAGTCTAGGCCAGGGATATGCAATTACCTCCAGCTGTTGCAGAACTACAAGTCCCATGAGGCATAGCAAGACTGACAGCCACAAGCATGACACCCAGAGGCAGAGGCATTAAGGAACTTGTAGTTTTGCAAGAGCTGGAGGTCCTAGGCACTGTTTTGCAGCATGATTTGGAAAATATGATCTGCCTTTTTTTCCCCATTGTATAGCATTGTGAGGTTTGTAGAAGTGTAATGCCGTGTACACACGGCCGGACTTTTCGACAGCAAAGGTCCAACGGAACGAATCTGTCGGACAAATCGACCGTGGATGGGCTTCATCGGACCTTCGCTGTTGAAAAAACAGACGGACTTTAGATTTAGAACATGTTTCAAATTTTTCAGACGGACTTGATTCCAGTCGAAAAATCAGTTTGTCTGTATTCTAGTCCGATGGACGAAAACCGACACTAGGGCAGCTATTGGCTACTGGCTATGAACTTCCTTATTCTAGTTCGGTCGTACGTCATCACGTTCGAATCCGTCGGACTTTGGTGTGATTGTGTGTGGCCAAGTCTGTTCGTTCGGAAAGTCCGTCGGAAGTCCGCCGAAAGTCCATCAGGAAAACCATCGGACCTAGTCTGCTGGAAAGTCTGGTCGTGTGTACAGGGCATAAGGCAATGAAAATGCATCCTTTGTATGTTTTTTTTTTTTTTTGTACTGCCTACTAGTAAATGCTCCATATATAAACACACTTAGGGCCAGTTCACACTAGTGTGATGCCAGACATTGCATGTGATTCATACCGCATTGCTGTGCATATCACATGCGATGTCTGTGCGATTTGAATTCAGCCATGCAAACTGCATGGCTGAATTTGCATCGCGTTTGGACCAAGCGCATGCAGCACCCTTTTTTTGGGTCTGCACCAGAATTGGATCGCATGGGTTTTCACACCCATGCGTTCTGATTCTGCAAATAGCGATGCGTTTTGCAAACTGATTGTGGGGTGTCGTTAACTTAAAATACACTCCGCGATCAGTTTGCCTGAACTGGTTTGCAATTTAGATTCAGTGCAAATTTGCAGTGAATTCGCTGTCAATTTGCACCGCATGTTGTGTGAGCCTTAAGGGTCCTTTCACATGGGGCGGATCAGTGATAATCTGCCCTGTGGATATCCGCTTGCTCAGCGGGGATCGCTCCGTGGATATCCGCTTGCTCAGTGGGGATCACCCCCCCCCCCCAGACGATCGTGCTGTGCATCGCACAGGGGCCCTTCACTGGTGGACATGTCTCCACTCCGCAAACACTTCTCTACATCCCCAAGGAGCTTTCCACTACCAAATGGATCTCAGCCAGTGTCAGTCTGCCCAAGTCAGCTCTTTACAGCAGGCTGCGGGAGTACTAACACTGGGAGACACTTATGACAATACGTATTAAAATACATCTTCATAAAATGTCCACAACATCATCAGTGCCACCTCATTGGTGCCCATTAGTGCAGCCTCATCAGTGCCCGTCAGTGAAGGAGAAAACAGAACAAAGAAACTTTTTTTTTTCAAATTTTTTTACGTTTTTTTGTAAAAAATAAAAAACTGCAGAGGTGATCAAATACCACCAAAAGAAAGCTCAGTTTGTGGGAAAAATGCTAAAAACTTAGTTTGAGTACAGTGTTACATGACTGTGCAATTATCATTCAAAGTGTCACAGCACTGAAAGCTGAAAATTGTCTTGGACAGGAGGTGGAGAAAGTGCCCGGTATTGAGGTGGTTAAAGAAAAATTTTAAACAAGAGTTTAGTGTCACTTTAACCTTACCTGCATTTCTATGCCACTCTGTTTGCCTGTTACAGCCCTGCACCTTGTGCCAAAGTGCCCCCTATTTGTTGAAACCGAATGCCTTTGTACCAACATCAGTGAAAAATTAAATATTTTTTTAATAATCACATTTCATCCAAAGTTAACAGGTTTGCTTGCGTAATAAAACCTGTGTTGTTGGTATGGAAGATTGTGCTTTATGGTAGAACTGCTTTGCTTTGTGTTAAGGTAAATATAAAATACACAAACTAATGCAGCACTGTATTTATTAATATATAGTTGATTGTTTTTTTTAATGCAAGCAGTATAACTACCTGGAGTTGACTTGAAATCAGCATCTTGTAGTACCTGTACAGCAGAGTTCAGACTATGAGAAGGAGAAGCAGCACAAGCAGCCAAGTGAGATGAGCTCATAAATGTGCTGCTTCTCCTTTCACTGTCCAGTTACAGGGTGTAAGTGTAAAGTAACTGCAAAATCAGTTCTCCTGTCATGTCGGACAGGGCTGTACTGTGCGGCAGAGCTCTGTAAACCTCAGGAGTGGATGGACAGAAATACCCAACTTTGGCAAGTAAAAAATTTCCCATGTACGTATTTCATCTGTTGGCCCAGACTTCAGTTTTAAGTGAGGAGGGCTGTAAGGTCTGTCTGCTCCTATTGTGCCATTAAAGTACATTGCAATGCATAGATTTACTCTGGGCCTTGTGGCGGTTTTTACAAGAGCTTTTCCATTGCTGTCTGCAGGGATACAGAAATGACTGATTATTTTAACTTCTTTCACTTTGTAAGCACATGAATGGCATTTATCTGTATTGGACTCTCCACTGTGAGTAATCGGATTACATCTGCATCATGAAATTTCCCATTGCTGATATCCATGGATAAGATAACCGGGGTTCCAAAAAAGGGTCTGGATGGAAACAAGAAGGGAATGCTTACTAGACAACTTATTATAAATTGCCTGTTTATTGTATGCTTTTCTGCCTGTAAGTTTGTTCTTTTTCTAGCTGAGAGTAGATGGAGAAGACCAGCTGCACACACATTGCAATCCTTTCATATCACATAATTCCTTAACAGATGTATACTTGGAACTTGGCCACCAGCATGAGTAAATGAACTCCAGAATTCCCCCGAAAGTAACCCAGTCACCTCAGAAAATTGTTTAAATCCTATATTTTTTTTACAGTATTCTGTGTTTTGGTGGAATAATATATATAGTACTTTGCCCCATCTTCCTAGGTGCCTTGTAAAGATAGGGCGCCCCCTTACCCTCGGCCCATGGTTGCCCAACACTGTTAGCTAATTTGCTAACAAGCACCTGTCTCCAGCTCCAGTGCATGCTAGACCAGGGTTTCTCAACCAGGGTTCTGCGGAACCCTAGGGTTCCTCCAGAAGTTGCTAGGGGTTCCTTGAACAATAATACATTTCTCCCGATTTAGATGAGTAACCACTAGCACTGTAAGCCCTTGTACACACGGTCGGACATTCCGACAACAAAATCCGTCGGATTTTTTCCGACGGATTTTGTCCGAAGATCGTGCGGAACGTGATGACGTTCGTGCCTTGCAACGGGACTATGTTGCGGCTAGTAGCCAATAGCTTTGGTGTCGTAATTTGATCTGAGGATGCGTGGCACTTTGTCCGATCGGAATTCTCTACAAACGATCATGGATCATGTTGTCGGAAAATTTTATAGCCCAGCTCTAAAACTTTGTCGGTCGGATATTCCGACAGAAACAGTCCGATGGAGCCCACACACTGTTGGATTATCCGACAACACAGTCCGATCGGACATTTTCCGTTGGAATATCCGACCGTGTGTACAAGGGCTAAGAGGGGGATTCTTCCTAATGACTACAAATGTAAAGGGCATTCTTCACACTGACCATGATACTAATGTATTGTGAGCTGTAAATTAAAAAATTATAAGCAGGGGTTCCTTGAAGGCAAAACATTAATTCAAGGGTTCCTCCATGTTGAAAAGGTTGAGAACGGCTGTGGTAGAGGCAAGCACCAGCAAACGAAATACAGAGAGAGGTAAGGCTGACGTGCCTTGCCTCTGCATTCTTTTTGCCCCTAATGTCACCTATGGACCCCAATGAAGCTGATCTGGAACAGATAGTGCTTGATCAGTTTCTTCCCTGGCCAGTGCTTCCAAGGAATAAAAGCTATGAACCTGGAAGTGATAAAAAATTTTTGCCACTTCCAGGTTCTTTCACTGGAGGGGAGATTAGTGAATTGATATTCACTATGTTCCACACACATACACCCGCCACAGGAGGGTATATAGCTTGTGTTGGAGACCGTGCTGGACTGATTAGATTGGTCACTGGTTGTGGGTGGGTATTCATGTGGGCAAAAAGGAGGCAATCCCTTCCGATGCATGAGTATGGTATGTAAACTCGTATTCTGCGGGCATGCTTCAGTTCAAAATAGAGTCAGGGTAATTTTGAAAGGTCACCCAATCTATATTTTGACACCAGTACCGGGACAAGATCTAGCGCCCAGGGCAAGGATGCCAAACTGCACCCCACCACAGCAAATCCCCCCTCCCCCCCCCAAAAAAAACAATCACTGCACTAATCTGCATGCTTACCCCTAAATATAAATTCCCTTTGCAGGCCAAAATTTTCCCTAAACAAAAATTCCTCCTCCTCCTAGCACAAATCC
Organism: Lithobates pipiens; assembly: GCF_037356315.1. Classification (NCBI taxonomy): domain Eukaryota; kingdom Metazoa; phylum Chordata; class Amphibia; order Anura; family Ranidae; genus Lithobates; species Lithobates pipiens. The sequence goes on from NW_027507903.1 coordinate 452,692,818, forward strand.
CCACTGCTAAAATCCCCCTTCCTGGCACAAATCTTTGCCCCCCCCCTCCCATTCCCCCTACCAGCTCAAATTCTTTCTACCCAAACCCCCCCCCCCCCAATCATATATATTAGATCAAATTCCCAACCCCAAATAATTTTCCTCCTAGTACAAGTCTTCTCCCTTCTCCCAAATCACCCCTTCTAGCCCAACCCCTCCTCTTAGCTCCAATATGCTTTCCCACATCCCACAGCACAAAAAACTCTTAAATCACCCCTCCTAGCACATGCCCCCAAAATTTCCCACCCTAGAACAAATCTTGCTCAAATTCCCTCCCCCTAATCCCCCCTAGCACAAATCCTTCCCTACTAGCACAAATCATTTTCTCCCATCCCTTCTGTGAGCACAAATCCCCACCCCCATATTTTGCCTCCTAGAACAAGTCCCCCCCCCTCCCAATTTTCCCTCCTAGAACAAATATTACCTCTATCAACCCCCCCCCCCCAAAAAAAAATATTCTCCTTGAACAAATCTTAATCCTGTCCCCCCAAATTCCCTCTTCTGGCACAAATCCCCCCAGCTAGCACTAATCTTCTTCTCCTTCCCCCCTACTAGCACAATGTTTTCTACTCCCACCCACTCCCCAATGTCCCCAGCATAGTCCTCTCCTCCCTTCAACACACAGACCTCAGATGCAGGTCTGCCTTCCGGCTCCTCCTCATCTTTCAGGTTGCCTTCTGACTCCTCCTTATATTAAAGGCTGCCTTTCAACTCCTCCTCATCTTGCAGGCTGCTTCCTGGGCTCTTCCTCATCTTGCAGCCTGCCTTCCAACTCCCCCTCATCTTGCAGACTGCCTTCCGTCTCCTCCTAATCTTGCAGGCTGCCTCCTGGACTCCGCCTCATCTTGCAGGCTGCCTCCTGGGCTCCTCCTCATCTTGCAGGCTGCCTCCTGGGCTCCTCATCATCTTGCAGACTGCCTTCTGGCTCCTCCTCATCTTGCAGACTGCCTCCTGGGCTCCTCCTCATCTTGCAGGCTGCCTCCTGGGCTCCTCCTCATCTTGCAGACTGCCTTCTGGCTCCTCCTCATCTTGCAGACTGCCTCCTGGGCTCCTCCTCATCTTGCAGGCTGCCTCCTGGGCTCCTCCTTTTCTTCTAGACTGCCTTCCAGCTCCTCCTCATCTTGTAGGCTGCCTCCTGGGCTGTTCCTCATCTTGACAGTTCACAAATGAGGAGGAGCTTAGAAGAAAGCATTGCAATACTTTTTACAGGCATGAGACCGTGGAACAGGGGACATACACAAGCGATTGGCTGTCAGATTTTATAGGGTTTATTTATCAGCCCCCTGTACAGTCCCAATCTGACCCTCTCGATTGGGAGTGCTGCAGTGGCACGAGTGTGGAGCTTGAGGGGAGAATAAGCACAGCCGACTCCTGGCTCTCTCCTCCCCTAAAGATTTGACCTGTAACTTTTTGCGCTAAGCTGACAGTAGTAGTGAAGTTGCTGTCAGTACTTCTATCAGCTTGTAGCATCACAAACTCCCCGGCCCTGCTTGGCACTACATACAGTAAAGATGGAAACACAGAACTGAATTTTCTAAGGCCTCTTGCACACGATACTCCTGTTTGAGCATCTACTTTTTCAGACTTTTTTTGTATGTATTTGTGTACATTCTCCCACAATTTCACACATATGCATTCACACAATTTTTTCACGCCACTTGTTTATACACCTGTGTGCAAAGGCACATTACAATTAATGGGCTTTATCTTAGCTCAGTAAAAAAGCTGCAGTGTGTATGAGGCCTAACAGCCCGTTCACACCTGAATGTTTTGTAGCCCTACGCCTGAAGCTACAAAACGCTGGAGGGGAAAAAATCCATTATTCTCAATGGAGATGGTTCACATCTCCACTCCATGTCGCCTGAAGCCCTACGCCTGAAGCTCAAACAAGTTCCGGACCCTTTTTTGTCGTGCGAATTGGGCTGATTTGGGCGTTTTCATTCCCATAGAAACTAATGGAAACGCTAGATTCGAGCGTTTAGCGCGACAACGAGCGTTTCTACGGGCGTTTTGACGCTGTATCTGCTCAAGAAAAAATAAGCAGATGAAAAATATTTTTCCTATTGGCTGAAAAAAAACGCTGAAGTTAAAAAAACGCTCGTTGTCGCGCGTTGTAGTGTGATAAAACGCTCGTTGTCGCGCGTTGTAGTGTGATAAAACGCTCGTTGTCGCGCGACAAAACGCCGGTAAAAACATTCAAACACGCTACGCTCAGGTGTGAATGCAGCCTTAGGGATTTGGAACTTCAGCTTTCCCAGGATATCCTGCAAGAAGGCCACATAACATCACTCTCATTTAGGTGACATGACTGAAATATGGGGTGTAAAGTGAGCGAATATATTTTTTATTGTTTTATAAAAAAAAAATCCCAGTTTTGTTGTTAGGTTTAAACTAGCTGTGTTCATTTTAAGCGATGATTGGGGGGCCACATTTTCATGCAATTTTCTAATTTTTACTTGCTTGTTTCTCCATATTATTGTTATTATTTTAAATGTAGAGATTTGTAGATTATTCAATGGAGGGAGGGGACACTAGCATCTCACGTCCTCCCTGCTAAGGCACCATGCACACTGCTGCTCTTAAACTCACGTTTAGAAGTCTTTGGCTTTTTTTTGCCAAAGCCCCCAAACTCAAGCCCATAAAAGCCTATGGGGTTGATATACTAAAGGCAAATCCACTTTGCACTACAAGTGCACTTGGAAGTGCAGTCACTGTAGATATGAGGGGAAGCTCTGCTGATTTGATCATCCAGTTATGTACAAGCAAAAATGCTGTTTTTTTATTTTCCTTGCATGTCCCCCTCAGATCTACAGCGACTGCACTTACAAGTGCTCCGTAGTGCAAAGTGGATTTGCCTTTAGTAAATAACCCCCTATGTGTCGCATAGGCTTTCACCAGAATTTGAAGGCAGTGAAATGCTCCTCCCCTGAATGCAGAAGAGTCACCTTCATGAGAGCAGTGTTTTGACAGAAAAACACCAAACGCATCAAAAATATGTGTAAACCCTAGGCGCGTTTAGGGCTAGGGCATTTCTTTATTTCCATGTGCAGAATAAATTACATACGTTTACGAGCATCGATCGATTTTTTATATATTTTTTGCTGCCAAAAACAAACGTCAGGAGTAGTTTTTTTAATGTCCAGTGTGCATGTAACCTTAAAATGTATCTAAACCCAAGAATAAAAATGTAATGCATTGCTGCTTACCAGTCCTTAGATGTGATTGCATTTGGTTTCTTTTTTTCCAGGCTAGGTGCACTTTCTGGAAGCATAGATAAATACATGTTGTTCCATCCAGAAACCAGGACCAAGCTGTTTAACGAAAGTGGCAGTTAGGTGGTTGAGACAAACCATTTGTCACTGACAGTGGTGCTTACAATAGTCAGCTTTTATTCATTTATGTAAATCTTGTATACCAAAAGAAAACAGTGCTGTAACTGTTTATAAAGTGTTAGCTGAAGTTCAACTTTATTAGTCAAGTCCATGTAAATCGGCTAATACATCTATTGCTACCTTCTACGCAGACTGGCATTGCTGCTGTCCAAAGGTGTAATGCTGTCACCACTGACAGGGCCTCCATTTTCACCCAGGCTTCCTTCTGCATTCATGGGCTCCCGCCGTTTGAATGGCCTAGCCATGATGAAGTAACAGCTGCAGCATAGCTTTATTAATGGACAGCATGCAGCCTATTCGGATCACACTTCATATGCAATGGTGATGCCACATACGGCTACTAAAGTAAATATCTCCTAAATGATGCACGTTTAGGAGATATTTACTGCACCTACATTAAGCCATATTATAGGCTTACCTGTAGGTATAAATCAATGAAAGGACGTTGCTACCGATTTAATAGGAAAGCAGAGGGACTGACAGGAACATAAGGCATTTCACACAAAGGAAGCAGTACAAAGAGAACAGGATACTTTCTACTAGAAAATGGTACAGCAGGCACATATCAGGAATATGAAATGTTGTGTTTACATTAACCTTGCATTTGGGTTTAATACCATTTTAAACTTCATTATCTGCCATGCGGTGTTTGTAGTCCATATCAAGAGGACACCCTAGCATAACAACGATGCTCCTCAATAGATATAGTATAGTGGGTGTTGTCACCCTAAGACAGAAAGTATGTTACTGGCAGCATCACCAGTGGAAAATAAAGGACGGGTAGGCTGGTCCAAATCATTTGGTGGAGGGGGGGATTATGGTGTGGGGGTTATAATTCAGGGGCTGGGCTTAGCCCCTTATTTCCAGTGAAGGGAACTCTTAGGGCATCAGCATACCAAGACATTTTGGACAATTTCATTTTTGCAACTTTGTGGGAACAGTTTGGGGATGGCCCCTTCCTGTTCCAATGTGACCAGTGCACTAAGCAAGGTCCATAAAGACATGGATGAGCTGGTTTGGGGTGGAGGAAATTGACTGGCCTGCACAGAGTTCCAGACCTCAACCCGATAGAACACCTTTCGGATAAATTCGAGCAGAGATTGCGAGTCAGGCCTTCTTGTCCAAGATCAGTGCCTGACCTCAGAAATGCACTTCTGGAAGAATGGTTAAACATTCCCATAGACACACTCCTAAACCATGTGGACAGCCTTCCCAGAAGAAATATATTATGCTACTGAGTTGAAGAGAAATGTGATGTACCTTCATCCTATCAATTCTACAAACACAGCTAAGAAATCACGGTAACTTTGGATTTTCGTGGTATGGTATAGACTTACAATGCTCAAAGAGGGTTTTATAAAATTAACAATTTATTGAAAACATCCATTAAAATATACCCAAAAGGGCAGACATATATTATACAGAAGGTACAGAGTATCCCATGATAGGGAAAAACCTTAAACAGATACCTCTGGTGTGAACTGGAAAGAAATAGATGTATCGACCCACAATGGGGAATTGGATATTCGTCTTTTTCCAGTTACATACTCTACATGTCTTGTGTAAATCCTCTTCTTCAGGAGTATAATTCAGAGAAAGATTTGTTCTATAATTTGGTAGGACTGCAGGATGTGGAGCTGACCACCAGGTAACTGCCACAATGGGCCACAATGGTGAGACACCCCACAACTATAGTTAAACTCACTACACATGGTAAATATGTACAATAATCCCCATCTTCCATGGTTATCAGGAGGAAAATCCTATGGGCAAAAGTCCTCACCAGCAGGACTGTCACCAACAAACCAGGTACCTCAAAGGCACAATGGCAGTCTCCCGGGCGAGTGCGGGAGGCAGGTGAGGGTAACACAGAAAAACAGTTGTTGAATAAGAATAAAAAAGGGGTATAAGGCAAGGACACCGTCATGGGTGTTACAAATCAGGGTCTATAACAAGGGTTGGAGGATCCTCCCAATCTCCCTGAACCCTACTTATACAATAAGTTAATTGTAAGCTAATTAATTAATAAGTTAATACATTTTCTTTTAGAATAAATCTTTCTCTGAATTATACTACTGAAGAAGCGGGTTTCCACAAAGCATGTAGAGTATGTAACTGGAAAAAGACGAATATCCAATTCCCCATCGCGGGTCGATACATCTATTTCTTTCAAGTTCACACCAGAGGAATCTAACTGTTTAAGGTTTTTCTCTAACATGGGATACCTTCTTTATGCTATATGTCTGCCCTTTTGGATGTCTTTTAATGGATGTTTTCAATAAATGTATAATTTTATAAAAAGCTGTTTGAGCATTGTAAGTCTATACCGTACCGGGAAAGTCCAAAGTTGCCTCAATTTCTTAGCTAGCCTTCCCAGAAGAGTTGAAGCTGTTATAGCTGCAAAGGGTGGGCCAACTCAATATTGAACCCTACGAACAAAGACTGGAATGCCATTAAAGTTATTGTGCGTGTAAAGGCAGGTGTCCCAGTACTTTTGGTAATATAGTTTATTTACGAGCTTAAAGGGGTTGTAAACCTTCACGTTTTTTCACCTTAATGCATAGGATGCATTAAGGTGAAAAAACATGAAGGTTTACAACCCTCAAAAACACCTGGCAGTGACTGGCCCCCCAGCCCCCCGTTTTACTTACCTGAGCCCTGGAACTTGACCCGGCGGGGACACGCTGTCCCTCTGCCCAGGGTTCTTGGCTTTTAATTGGATAGGTTGATAGCAGCACAGCCATTGCTCTCGCTGCTGTCAATCAAATCCAATGACACGGGCATTGGGAGTTGGGGGCGAGTCATACATTCGGTGGCTATGGCCGCCGAATGCTGGACACAAGAGTGCGCCTGCAAGGTAACCCCCTCGTGAGAGTGCTTCTCCTAGGAGGTTATCTGATGTGGGGAGGACCCGCGAGAGCCGCCGAGGAACCCCAGAAGAGGATGTTCGGGGCCACTCTGTGCAAAATGAGCTGCACAGTGGAGGTAAGTATATGTTGCATAACTCTTGACTGGCACTCTTTGGAAAACAAATCCCTCTTCAGTTGTCCCTTTTTTTGGTCTGATTTATAGGTCTCTAATAAGAATACATTTTTAAAGAGACCCTGTCACCGCCTCTGACAGTAGCAGATGAGTGTATTAAGGAGAGGTGTAAGCAACCCACTCACAATACTCATACTATTGATACAAGCATCAACAAGATTAAAGTGTATGTAAAACCCAAGTGTTTTAGGCTACGGTTGAGTAGAGAAGGGTTAAACCTCTCATTATGTTATCTTTTTGTGTCTGTGTCCAGCTGGAAAGTATTACGTTCACTTTCTGTCCTGGAGACACAGCAGGAAATGAGAGGAAATCTTTCCAAAATGAATGGAATTAGCACCTAAGGCTGTGTTCCAAACTGGGAGTAGCGGAAACGCAGGTGGAAAAGAGCATTTTTGCTTGCGTTTCTGAAAAACATGCTAAAACACGCAACATGCTTGGTTCAAGGCCAAAATTGTAGAAGCTGTGTGCGGGAGTATTGATTAGCGTCAAAGTACTCCCTCTCCAGAAGCAAGGGACGCAACTCTCTCTTCCACTTTTTGGTTCCAATGTTTGTGTTCGTTCTTCTCTATCTACCCTCCATGGACTTCTGATAAAATACTTTCGCTTTGTCACATTCCCACGTGGTACAGGACTGTATAACATTACAGTGCACACAGCATAGACACCATGAACGCTTACATCGTATCTTACATGTCCAAGATCACAGCACTGCATCCCTGGACAGAATGAGCCCCAGTTTTTGGGGCCACAGACTAGAAGGTGGTGCTCAGGAGCTAATTGAATGCATCTCACTGAGACAATACCACACCATACAGAAATTACAGTTGACAGGAGGGATTTACCCTCAAAATTGGTTAACAGTCATGTTTTAACCTCTTGCTGTCCAGCCCCAGAGATCCTTTGACTGGGCTATTACGCCCAGAGAATAGGAAGGTCTGCCCGATCATGTGACCTCTGTAATTGGCTGGACAATCCACAATATGTAGCACTGTTCCAAACCTCCTCCACTTATCCATGGCTATTAAGGTACTAACTCCTATGAGCAGTCTCTGCTCCAAACATGAGAATATGTACTGGATGAGAGTCGCACGCCATCATAGAATCTAATTTTTGATCTATATCATGAAAAATTTTGCATACATACCGTCTCAACAAGTCACAATCTCCCAATGCGTTTCACCCACAACAGGCTTGCTCACAGGGATAGAGCACTAAAGGCACTTTCGAGTCTAAATAACTGTATTTGTTATTTTGAAAAGCTTGCAAAAAAGAGGTAGTGGTGAAGAAGAGCAATTTTGGGGTTTGTGAAATGATTTTTGGTTGGTTTTTATTTTCTGTTTTTAACCATAGTCTACAATCTCAGATTTCCTTTATTTTGAGATTTAGAAATGGATTAATGCCCCTTTCACACTGGGGCAGTGCGGGCGTTGGCAGTAATGTGGTGCTATTTTTAGCGCCGCTTTACTGTCGTTTTAGCGGCAGTATGCGGCCGATACCGGGACAGTTTTAACCCCCACTAGCGGCTGAAAAAGGGTTAAAACCGCCCGTAAACACAGCTGTAGCGGCACTTTGCCGGCGGTATGGCCACGCTGCCCCATTGATTTCAATGGGTAGGAACGCTTTAGGAGCGGTGAATACACCGCTCCAAAGATGCGGCTAGCAGGACTTTTTTCACCACCTTTTTTCACCGCCCTGCACCGCCTCCGGCTTTCACACTGGAGTGAAAGGGGCCAGTTTTTTTCAGGCGCTATACAGGCGCTATTTTTAGCGCTGTAGCGCCTGAAAACCGCCTCAGTGTGAAAAGGGCCTAAGGCAAACTGGAGCTGTAAGCAAGGTGACCACTTTGACCACGCACCCCCTATCCCTTTAATTGACATTATTAGGGATTGCAATAGGCACAGAGGAGCTACCCCATTTGCATTGTCTATACTAGCCTTTTTCCACCTGGGTGTCTTGAGGTTTCTTCCGGGGTACCTTACCAAAATGTCTAAAAATCATCCCAAAATTGTATACAAGCCAGCAGATGGATGAAGCCTGCCTTTTAATTACACAAAGCTACAGATTTTTCCACCGGCATCCTAACAACCAATGATGTCATCAGTTGATAAAGAGGATTTTGGTCATTTGCACAGCATACTTTTTTGACCCTCCCCTGCCCCTCTCTGTCAGTGCTGCGATCACATCAGCTGAGTGATGGAGAGGAGCTGGGGGAGTAGAGAAACATTGAAATACTAGGCACTACCAGTGCGTAAAAGTGTATTTGATTTGGAAGAATAAATCGCCGCTAACGTTGGGTGTCCTACGTGTGTGGATGTTGACGTATTATGTAAAATTATAATGCCCCGTACACATGTTTGGATTTTCTGACGGAAAATGTTAGATGGGAGCTTTTTGTTGGAAATTCCGACCGTGTGTAGGCTCCATCTGCCATTTTCCATTGGAATTTACATCGCACAAAATTTGAGATCTGGTTCAACAAAATCAGTTTTTACGATCGTGTTTACACAATTCCGATTCACAAAGTTCCGCGCATGCTCGGAATCAAGCATTAGAGCCGCACTGGCTATTGAACTTAATTTTTCTCGACTGGTCGCAATTTCCGACCAACATTGTGTAACCGTGTGTATGCAAGACAAGTTTGAGCCAACATCCGATGGAAAAAATCCATGGATTTTGTTATCTGAATATCAGATCAATGTCCGATCGTGTGTAGGGGGCATTAGAATACTTTTTTTTACATTTTAGAATGGGGTGCCTCGAGACTGTCCATAATTTTAGAGGGTGCCTCGAGACTGTCCATAATTTTAGAGGGTGCCTCGAGACTGTCCATAATTTTAGAGGGTGCCTCGAGAGTGTCCATAACTTCAGAGGGTGCCTCAACTGTCCATTTTAAAGGGTGCTATAAAGCGGAGTTCCAAAAAAAATAATTCACAGCCGGGCACACACTGTGCATACGTGAGCTGCGCTGCGCACTGTGACTGGCGCGGTGGGTTCCCCCCCCCCAAAAAAAATGATATGCCAATTGTGGCATGTCAGGGGGTCCCCTTCCCTTAAAGTGTAAGTTCCATTTTTGGGTGGGACTCCGCTTTAACTGAAAAAAGGTTGCGAAACACTGGTCTATACTGATATGACCCCATCATACACCACCTGCCTACAAGTACCTCCTCCCTTGTGAAGTGACGGGCAGGTGCACAGCTTTGACTAGCCGTACAGGCCCCCTGGTTTACTGTAGGAACATGAAGGTTGAAGCTGGGCCCCCTGGACAACCACCGGACCCTAGACTCCTGCCAAGGCTGCCTTGTGGGTGACTGGGCTCTATTTAGAGATATTGGATACCCTAATGTGGAGGAAAATGTAGAGTTAAAAAAAAAATTGTAATCCTTTTTTTTTTAAATGGGGACATGTTGGGGGTATGAACTTTGCTTTAATTTTTGCTCAAAGGTGTCCCTATTGTCTGTCATAGAAAGGTGGGAGGTATGCTTAGCTGCTTAGGATAAAGACTGGTGTTCACCTCTTACCTTATAGCTATCAATTATGTAGGAATTATACAATTCTATTGTTCATTGATATATGTTTGGTAGGCCCTCCCAGGGTCAAAGCACAAAGACAAGGTATATTAAACATACTTCAAACAGGTTTAAAGTGCATACCTCTAGGCATTCATTGCTTACTGCCCTTGTAATAAATGAAAAAAGAAAAGAGAATATCATGTTCTTAGACAACTAACCAGTGCAAACAAATTGAACTTAAAGAGCATGTAAACCCTAACAATGAACTTATCTTATGTGCTTCTTTTTGGTCCTGACAAAGTTCTTATGGCAGGTGCAATGTTTTGCAGGCTTCTAAATGGATAGAGTAAGGGAGAGTTATAACCCCAGTCAGATGTACATAAGACCAGAGGCTCTCCCGAGTCTCTATTGGCTGAGATGCAGCATGAGCTATTGGCTACCGCTGCTTTCAATCACGGCCGGAGAGGCATGATTGGGGGGCAGGGCCCCCACAAGCAGCTTGCTATGGGGGCACTCTGCAAAGATGAGGGTCCCAGAAGGGCGGCGGGGGACCCAAGAAGAGGAAGATCAGGGCTGCTCTGTGCAAGACCACTGCACAGAGCAGGTAAATATAATATGTTTGTTATTTTTTTTTAAAATAAAACTTTTTCCTTTACAATCACTTTAAAGTGGGGGGTGGAGAGGTATGTGCAAGTGAGGTGGCCAGGTTTGTTTGCCGCCCCCCCCCCCCCCCCCCAAAAAAAATATTGAGCACCAGCCACCACTGTAGTGGAGGTATACAATAATCATTTGCTGACTGCCCTATAGCAGATTTAGGGGGTGTGCTGCTTCTGCTGTTACATAGTTGGTCAGGTTGAAAAAAGACCATCTAGTTAATCCAAAAAAAAAAAAACCCATACAATCCCATATACACAATCCTAAATCCACAGTTGATCCAGAGGAAGGCGAAAAACCCCAGCAAAACATGATCCAATTTACTACAGCAGGGGAAAAAAATCCTTCCTGATCCCCCAAGAGCCAATTGGATATTCCCTGGATCAACTTTACCTATAAATGTTGGTACCCAATTATATTATGTATAGTTACATAATTAGTCACAGCGGAAGCCGACCAGTGGGTGCCGGCCAATGGATGTCGGTCAGCACCCACTGATCAGTGAGGAAAAATAGGACAGAGCTCTGCATATGTAAACAATGCAGAGCTCCTTCCTGTCAGCATGGTTGTGTTTGATTTTCTTTCCCTGCAAAGCAGGGAAAGAAAACCCAGCACATACCCTAGTAAAAGCAGCACACTGTGTACACAAAAACACAGGCTAGGTACACATTTAACCCTTTGATCGGCCTAGATGTTTAACCCGTTCCCTGCCAGTGTCACTAATACAGTGGCAGTGCATATTTTTAGCACTGATCACTGTATTAGTGTCACTGGTTTCCACAAAGTGTCAGTTAGTGTCCGATTTTTCCGCCGCAATATTGCAGTCCCGCTGATTGTCGCCATTACTAGTATAAAAATAAAATAAAATTCCAGTATAAATACCATAGTTTGTAGGCGCTGTAACTTTTGCATAGACCAATCAATATACGCTTATTGGGATTATTTTTATGTAGCAGAATACATATTGGCCTAAATTTATGAAGACATTCGATTTTTTACATTTTTTTATAGCAAAAAGTAAAATATTTTTTTAAAAATTGCCTTTTTTTGTTTATAGCACAAAAAACCCCAGTGGTGATCAAATACCACCAAAAAAAATCTCTATTTGTAGGGGGTAAAAAATTACATAAGACCCTTTCACACCAAGGGTGTTTTGCAGACGCTATAGCGTTAGAAATATCGCCTGCAATCCGCCCTCAAACTGTTGCTCCAGCTAGCGGGGGGGGGGGTGGGGGTAAAAGCGGCTCGCTAGAGGCCCGAAATGAGATGCAAATCCGACGGTAACATCATCAACCACTCTGAGTATTGCGCTACATCCACTGCTAGAGAACATCTGAATAAGAGGACCCAGCATGTCACATGATTGGCATCTAGAAAAGGTAAAAATAAAAAAAGCAGAAACTACATGCTGGAAGATCTTCTAGAAAGAAAGAGTGGGTGACTGGGGAGGCGGGGGCAGCCCAAAGTTTACCTTTTAACAAAATGAAATGTTCAGAGACAAAAATGTTACATACAGTGACACGGAAAGTATTAGATCCCCTGCTGATTTTGTACATTTGCCCACTGACAAAGAAATGATTAGTATATCATTTTAATGGTAGGTTTATTTTAACAGCGAGAGACAAAATAACAAAAAACAAATGCAAAAAAACGCATTTCAAAAAAGTTATGAATTGATTTGCATTTTTATGAGTGAAATAAGTATTTTATCCCCTATCAATCAGTAAGATTTCTGGCTCCCAGGTGTCTTCTATACAGGTAATGAGCTGAGTTAAGGAGCACTCTCTTAAAGGGAGTGCTCCTAATCTCAGCTTGTTACCTGTATAAGAGACACCTGTCCACAGAAGCAATCAAATTCCAATTCCTGCACCATAGCCAAGACCAGAGAGCTGTCCAAGGATGTCAGGGACAAGATTGTAGACCTACACAAGGCTGAAATGGGCTACAAGAACATCACAAAGCAGCTTGGTGAAAGGGTGACAACAGTTGGTGCGATTATTTGCAAATGGAAGAAACACAAAATAACTGTCAATCTCCCTCAGTCTGGGGCTCCATGCAAGATCTCACCTCGTGGAGTTTCAATGATCATGAAAACGGTGAGGAATCAGCCCAGAACTACACAGGAGAATTTTGTCAATGATCTCAAGGCAGCTGGGACCATAGTCACCAAGAAAACAACTGGTAACTCACTACGCTGTAAAGGACTGAAATCCTGCATCGCCTACTCAAGAAAGCACATGTATGTACAGGCCTGTCTGAAATATGCTAATGAACATCTGAATGATTCAGGGGAGAACTGGCTGAAAGTGTTGTGGTCAGATGAGACCAAAATCAAGCCATATGACATCAACTCAACTGGAGGAAGAAGAATGCTGCCTATGACCCCAAGAACACCATCCCCACCGTCAAACATGGAGGTGGAAACATTATGCTTTGTGGGTGTTTTTCTGCTAAGAGGACAGGACAATTTCGCTGCTCCAAAAGTACGATGGACGGGGCCATGTACCATCAAATCTTGGGTGAGAACCTCCTTCCTTAAGCCAGGACATTAAAAATGGGTCATGGATGGGTATTCCAGCATGATAATGACCCAAAACACACAGTGTCTCAATAAGAAGCACATTAGGGTCCTGGAGTGGCCTAGCCAGTCCCCAGACCTTAATCCCATAGAAAATATGTGGAGGGAGCTGAAGGTTCGAGTTACCAAACGTCAGCCTCGAAACCTTGATGACTTGGAGAGGATCTGCAAAGAGGAGTGGGACAAAATTCCTTCTGAGATGTATGCAAACCCAGTGGCCAACTACAAGAAACGTCTGACCTCTGTGATTGCCAACAGGGGTTTTGTACTAACTCGTGTTTTGCGAAGGGGTCAAATACTTATTTCCCTCATTAAAATGCTATAACTTTTTTGAAATGCGTTTTTCTGGAAATTGTTGTTGTTATTCTGCCTCTCACTTAAAATAAATCTACCTTTAAAATTATAGACTGGTCATTACTTTGTCAGTGGGCAAATGTACAAAATCAGCAGAGGATCAAATACCTTTTTCCATCGCTGTAAGTATTATAATCATGTAACAGTCTGTAACAGGAACAGTATTGTCTGCTGTGTACTTCCTGTATAGATGAAACGCGTCCTGTGAGGTTAGGTAAAGCGAGCCACTAAGACCAGTTTGTTTCTATTTCTTCATGACCTGCAAACCTTTGCAAAACTTCTCTAGCTTTTAATAAGTTTCTTCCTACTTATTGCACTCATATTTATTTTGTGCTTCCTATTTCAATTGTTATTTTATTTCTATTTTTAAGAAAGTCAGTGCTACAAATAAGAGGAAATATACATATAAAGAATCTTTTAGAATATTCATCAAGTACAGGGGTATGCCTGTTACCCCCTAAATGTCAGACTACTGCGCCAACAGGTGATGGGGGTATAATTTCTGCCGTGGCAGAGAAGCAAAACGTTGTGGCTACGGCATGTGTAAATCCCCAACTGCTACCTTTTCATCCACCTAAACAGTGGTTGAGGGACAGTAAAAACAACGGATCAACAGCGTGGTTTTACCACCACCCCCAACCTCTAGTATAAACGAGCCCTAAGTCTTATTTTTCAACTTCCTTTAACAGACCAAGCTGTCCAGCAGAAGTGTCAATAAGAGGATTGAGACAAATAATTTAACACTGGCAGGGTTGCTTACAATGCTCAGCTTTTATTCATTTATGTAAAACTTTTATGCTGAAGTGTTAGCAGGAGTTTAGCTTCAATTTGTTAGCCAAGGCCATCTAAATCTGCTAGTGCATCTAATACTACCATTTCCACAGGTTAATAATGCAGCTGCCCAAGGGTGGCTATGTTTCTCGTCCATAGAATCAGTGGAGGAAAGATTGTAGCCCCCCTTAACCACTTCTGGACTGCCGCACACTGATATACGCCCTCACTTTGAAGAGGAATATTGTTGTTATGGCAGCAGCTAGCTGGTTTAAGATAATAGTGGTCTCTGTGGTGGATTCACCGCAAGATCACTTTTATCTCTGGTGCCCTCCACTGCTTACTAGAGGAGATCAGATCCTTCTTGGTGTTAGGTATGGAGACGACTGAGGGGAAGATGGGCCCCCATCTGTCTGCATATCATTGCAGGGCGGAAGCGACGTCAAAACACCACTTCCACCCACAGCTTTTAAAGGGCCATTTTTTATTTTTTTTATTTTTTTAATGACAAAATTATTTATTTTATTTTTTTATTGCATTTTAGTGTAAATATGAGATCTGAGGTCTTTTTGACCCCAAATCTCATATTTAACAGGTCCTGCCATGCTTTTATTTTCTATTACAAGGGATATTTACATTTCTTGTAATATGAATAAAAGTGACACCATTTTTTTTTTTTTTTTTAAAGAACAGTGTAAAAATAAAAAAAAGGTAAAATAAATAAGAAAAAAATAAATTTTTAAATGCACTCCATTCCGTCGAGCTTCTGCACGCATACGTGAGTAGCACCCGCATATGAAAGTGGTGTTCAAACCACACGTGAGGTATCGCTGCAATTTGGAAGAGGGAGAGCAATAATTCTAGCCCCAGACCTCCTCTGTAAAGCCCCAATACACACTATCAGTTTTTCTGCTGAGTTTTTCCTTCAGATTTACCAAAACCATATAATATGAGCAGGGGTGGACTGACCATTGGGCCACTCGGGCACTGCCCGAGGGCCCCGAGCCACAAGGGGGTCCCATCAGGGTTGCCAGCATCAGTAAAACCAGGGACTGTATGTAAAAATCAGTGTTTTTTTTACATCTGTCTCTGAAATATCCCTTACCGACATCCTTTTGGTCTAAAAATCCTGAGATTATAGCTGCCCCACCTCTCCAGTACCTTGTCAGCCAATAGAAACATGTCTGTGTATACTGTGTGTACATGTATGTGTATACTGTGTGATTGTATACTGTGTGTGTGTATACTGTGTGGCCCCATAATCTTGGATTGCCTGGGGGCCCCATAATCTCCTATTGCCCGGGGACCCCATGAGTTGTCAGTCCACCGCTGAATATGAGGTCAAACCTTAGGAGTTTAAATGTGTATGCAATCAGGCAGGCCCTTGCACTACATGCTTTTGGTAAACTCAACAGAAAAACTGATAGTGTGTATGGGGCTTAAAGCGGAGGTCCACCCTAAAGTGGACCTTCCGCTCATTGGAACCCTCCCCCCCTCCGGCGCCACAATTTGCACCTTTCAGGGGGAGGGGGGTGCAGGTACCTGTACAGTACAGGTATCTGCATCCACTTCCGGCGTAGATTCTGCAGAAGCTACACCCCTTTCCGCAGAATCTACGGCCCTTTCCGAAGGTCCCCCGCTGCCTGCTGGGAAACACACGGATCCCAGAGACAGCGGGGACCATCCTTATTGCGCAGCGCAACTCGCGCATGCGCAGTAGGGAACCGGGAAATGAAGCCGAAAAGGCTCCACTTCCTGATTCCCATACCCAAGATGGCGGCGGCAGCACCCGAGAGACGATCGAGAGATCGGCTTCGGGTGCCGACATCGTGGGCGCGCTGGGCGGGTAAGTGTCATTATTTTAAAAGTCAGCAGCTGCAGTATTTGTAGCTGCTGGCTTTTAAAAAAAAAAAAAAAAAACGGCAGACTCCCGCTTTAACCACTTCCCGACCGGCGCACGACGATGTACGTCGACAGAATGGCACGGGCAGGCATAAGGGCTTACATGTACGTCCTTGCCTTCCCGCGGGTCGGGGGCCCGATCGGGCCCCCGCCCGGTGCCTGCGGCGGTCGGTATTCGTTCGGGAGCGATCCCGGATGAGGGGACAGCCGTTCATTCATGGCCACCCCCTCGCGATCGCTCCCGACGAATGAAAATCCTCCATGACATCACTTCCTCTCCTGTAATGTAAACACAGGAGAGGAAGTGATGTAATCTCTCCTCCGTGTCGGTATTTTTCGTTCCGACACCGAGGAGAGAGGATCGGTGAGTTGCACCAACACGACACTACACAGTAGAACATGCCAGGCACACTCACACCCCCCCGATCACCCCCCCAATTACCCCTGCCCCCCAGTCACAGTGACACCAATGTCATTTTTTTTTTTTTTTGCATTGGTGTCATTTGTGACTGTAATAACTGTTAGGGCAGTTAGGGTTAGCCCCCTTTAGTTCTAATGTACCCCCCCTAACCCCCCCAATAAAGGTTTAACCCCGTGATCACCCCCCGTCGCCAGTGTCACTAAGGCTGGGTTCACATTGCAGCGGTTTATGAGAACGAATGTGATTCGCACCGCACTGCAGTGCAAATCACATCCGATCTCTGTGCGATTAGAGTTCAGCCATACAGATAGTATGGCTGAATTCGCATCGCACCCGCCGCACCCGCCGCAAATTCGCACGGGACCCTTTTTTTGGCCCGCAGCAGAATCGGATCACATGGGTGTTCACACCATGCGATCCGAGTTTGCAGATCGCACTGCGATATGCGAACTGATCTGGGGGTGTCATTAACATTTCACTGACACTCCCAGCAGTTCGCATAGGGCAGTGTGAACTGCCGCCGGGAGGCATGCGATGCGGGAACCCGCCGCGGATTCGTGGCGTTCCTGCATCGCTCCAGTGTGAACCCAGCCTAATAAGCGATCGTTTTTCTGATCACTGTATTAGTGTCACAGGTGACGCTAGTTAGGCAGGTAGGTATTTAGGTTCGCCGCAGCTTTTTATAGCACCAGGGACCCCCATATACTACCGCATAAAGCCCCCTGATTGCCCCCTAGTTAACCCTTTCACCAGTGATCACCATATAACTGTTACAGGTGACGCTGGTTGGTTAGTTATTTTTTTATAGTTTCAGGGCACCCGCCATTTATTACCTAATAAAGGTTTAACCCCCCTGATCACCCGGCGGGTGTCATTTGTGACTGTAATAACTGTTAGGGCAGTTAGGGTTAGCCCCCTTTAGTTCTAAGGTACCCCCCTAACCCCCCAATAAAGGTTTAACCCCGTGATCACCCCCCGTCGCCAGTGTCACTAAGGCTGGGTTCACATTGCAGCGGTTTATGAGAACGGATGTGATTCGCACCGCACTGCAGTGCAAATCACATCCGATCTCTGTGCGATTCGAGTTCAGCCATACAGATAGTATGGCTGAATTCGTGTCGCACCCGCCGCAAACTCGCACGGGACC
The DNA here is from genome assembly GCF_037356315.1 of Lithobates pipiens. Lineage (NCBI taxonomy): Eukaryota > Metazoa > Chordata > Amphibia > Anura > Ranidae > Lithobates > Lithobates pipiens. The sequence goes on from NW_027507903.1 coordinate 452,710,627, forward strand.
CTTTTTTTGGTCCGCAGCAGAATCTGATCGCATGGGTGTTCACACCATGCGATCCGAGTTTGCAGATCGCACTGCGATATGCGAACTGATCTGGGGGTGTCATTAACATTTCACTGACACTCCCAGCAGTTCGCATAGGGCAGTGTGAACTGCCGCCGGGAGGCATGTGATGCGGGAACCCGCCGCGGATTCGTGGCGTTCCTGCATCGCTCCAGTGTGAACCCAGCCTAATAAGCGATCGTTTTTCTGATCGCTGTATTAGTGTCACAGGTGACGCTAGTTAGGCAGGTAGGTATTTAGGTTCGCCGCAGCTTTTTATAGCGCCAGGGACCCCCATATACTACCGCATAAAGCCCCCTGATTGCCCCCTAGTTAACCCTTTCACCAGTGATCACCATATAACTGTTACAGGTGACGCTGGTTGGTTAGTTATTTTTTTATAGTTTCAGGGCACCCGCCATTTATTACCTAGTCTCACTAGTGTACCCCTAAATTTAGGGGTGTCTACTTTCCAAAATGGGGTAATTTGGGGGGGGGTTTGTGCCATCTTGGCATTTTATGGCCTTCAAAACTGTAACGCCCTTAGAAAGCCTGAAGGCGGTGCTTGGTTTAAAAAAAATAAAAAAAAATTAAAGTTTGTAATTTTCCCGCAACTTGTGGCAAAATATAAAATATTCATGGACTCAAAATGCCTCTCAGCAAATAGCTTGGGGTGTCTACTTTCTAAAATGGGGTCATTTGTGGGGGTTTTGTGCCATCTTGGCATTTTATGGCCTTCAAAACTGTAATAGGTAGTGAGAAGTGAAATCAAAAATTTACGCCCTTAGAAAGCCTGAAGGCGGTGCTTGGTTTTCGGGGCCCCGTACGCGGCTAGGCTCCCAAAAAGTCCCACATATGTGGTATCCCCGTACTCAGGAGAAGCAGCAGAATTTATTTTGGGGTATCATTTCACATATGCCCATAGCATGTGTGAGCAATATATCATTTAGTGACAACTTTGTGTAAAAAAAAAAAAAATTTTTTTTTTTGTCATTATTCAATCGCTTGAGGCAAAAAAATAAAATATTCAATGGGCTCAACATGCCACTTATCAATTTCCTTAGGGGGTCTACTTTCCAAAATGGGGTCATTTGGGGGGGTTTTGTACTGCCCTGCCATTTTAGCACCTCAAGAAATGAGATAGGCAGTCGTAAACTAAAAGCTGCGTAAATTCCAGAAAACGTACCTTAGTTTGTAGATGTGACAACTTTTGCGCAAACCAATAAATATACAATTATTGACTTTTTTTTTACCAAAGACATGTGGCTGAATACATTTTGGCCTAAATGTATGACTAAAATTGAGTTTATTGGATTTTTCTAATAACAAAAAGTAGAAAATATCATTTTTTTTCAAAATTTGCGGTCTTTTTACGTTTATATCGCAAAAAATAAAAATCGCAGAGGCAATCAAATACCATCAAAAGAAAGCTCTATTTGTGGGAAGAAAAGGACGCAAATTTTGTTTGGGTACAACATTGCATGACCGCGCAATTACCAGTTAAAGCAGCGCAGTGCCAAATTGTAAAAAGACCTCTGGTCATTTACCAGCAAAATGGTCCGGTCTGAAAGTGGTTAACTAAAAACATGCAACTTGTAGAATTTTTTAAACGTCGTCTATGGAGATTTTTAAGGGTAAATGTTTGTCGTCATTCCACGAGCTGAAGCAATTTCAAAGCATGACATTTTGGGTATCAATTTACTCAGCGTAACTTATCTTATCTATGAAAAAAATTGGGCTAACTTTACTGTTGTCTTATTTTTTAATTAAAAAAAGTGTATTTTTTCCAAAAAAATGCACTTGTAAGACCGCTGCGCAAATACGCTGTAAAAAATTGTAACTCACCTCTAAATGCCTGTTGCTAGGGGGTCCCTCGTAGTCTGCCTCCTTCAGGGCTCTTGATGTCATTTCCCCTTGGCGCAGGAAGGACTCAGCTCTGCCCCCTCCCTCCTGTCAGTCATGTGGGACAGGTGACAGGTCCCAGAGGACTGCGCGGCCAATCACACCGCGCGGAGCCGCTCGTGCATGCGCAGTGGGTGCCTGGCTGTGAAGCCACAGCAGGGTGCCCACAGTTACAATGCCGGCGCCGCCGAGTGGAGGGGGGAACGAGCGGGGCTTCATTCCCCCGCATCGCTGGACCCTGGGACAGGTAAGTGTCCGATTATTAAAAGTCAGCAGCTGCAGTATTTGTAGCTGTTGACTTTGATTTTTTTTTTTCAAGGGTCACTCCTTTTTAAGTGGTAGTTGTAAAGGCTCAGTGTTTTTTACCTTTATGCATTCTATTCATGAAGGTAAAAAAATTTTTTGTGTGCAGCAGTCTCCCCAGCTCTGCTAATACTTACCTGAGCCCCATCTCAATCCAGCAATGTGCACAAGAGCCTCCCTTCTCATTAGCTAAGACATCAGCTGTCAATCACAGCCAGTGAGCCAATGATGAGAGAGGGGGGGGCAGGTCCGAGCTGTGGCTTTATGCATGAATGGACACGCAGAGCTGTGGCTCATGATTGAGCCTGCTTAGGTGCCCCCATAGCAAACTGCTTGCTCTGTGGGTGCTTAGCAGGAGGGAGAGACCAAGAGCACCTGTGAGGGACCTGAAAAGAGGAGGATCGGGGATGCCCTGTGCAGTGGCTTTGCACAGAGCATCCTCGATCCTCCTCTTTTCAGGTCCCTCACTGGTGCTTTTGGTGAGTATGACAAGTTAAAAGAAAGAAAAAAAAAGAAACCCTTTAATATCACTTTAAGTCAGGATGGTGTGTTCTTTAGGAGAAAAGAAGGCTGGACGGCCGCACTCCTATGCGATTTCCTTATTCAAGTGCCAGATACAAAGGTGAACTACAGGTATCAGCTTACATGTTTCACAGCAAGGTCGAGTGCTTACTCATAGTGTGTTATTGGCAAGATCACCAGGTCAAAATAAAGGGGAAAAAAAACAAATGCAGTCACCACTTCAACACATGTTGGTAAACTGATATGCTTTAAAGCTGAACAGCTAAATAAATACATAGATAAAATAGAAATGTGGGAGTTGTTTTACCTGCCAAAGAATTTGTATTTCTGTCCATCCATACCCAAGATTTACAAACCTCTGCACAGTGCTGCCCTGTCTGCAACTGAGAAAAACGTACAGGTCTTGTCCTTCCCCCAGCCTGCGACTGGAGAATGAAAGAAGAAGCAGCACACTGATGAGCTCATCCCTTTCGCTCTCCGCTCTCACCTCCTATCAGCATGCTCCACGCACTGCAGCACATAAACTATTTTGCTCCTTGTGCTGCTTCTGCCTCCCCCACTCTTAGATGTGCTGTATATTGGGTTACGAGAGGCTGATACCAAGTAAAAGTAAGGGACTTAAACTGTTTGCATGTAAAAATAAAGTTAATGATGTAATAATGAATACAAGGCAACATTTTGTGCCAATTATATCTGCCTGGCGTTCAACTTAAAAGCCCTTCTCTGGGATGAGGAATGTACAAGATGTGTCATAAGTGTATATTACATATTTTGTGTTTTTCTTCCTTATTTAGATAAGATTGTCACAAAATCCCTGGAGACTGGTGCTACCGGATTTACTCAGCATGACCACCCACGTGACGCTGGAAGATGCGTTATCTAACGTGGACCTATTGGAGGAGTTGCCACTCCCTGACCAGCAGCCATGCATCGAACCTCCTCCGTCCTCCATAATGTACCAGGTACCATCTTGTCACAGAGCTGCAGTGCTTCACGTTTTTTCCTTTCATAATCAGCATTTTTTTTTTGATAAAGGGCCTTTATAATTATTCTTTCTTCATTGTATCTAAACACGACAAACCAAAAACACTGTTTAATTCCTTTTTAATATTTGAAGCAAGCTCCCCCTTCCATCCATGTCTCCATGCTTTATTTTGTTGAGAAAACACTAGCTGTGGCCATCCTGAGTAAGGGCAGATGATTCATGTAGTATTTACTTCCTGGAATCCATCTGCCTTTAGCTCGGGTATGCAGGCAGGAGGGTGTGCTTAGCTGAGAAAACCCCTCCTGAAGACTTCTGGGATGTATGACATCACAAGCCTAGGCCTAGAAACCAGGAAGTAACTGAAGAAATGTAAAAAAAAAAGTTTAAAACAAGTAAATGTGATATACTTTCCTCTCGATTTACTAATGCTATCAAACTAAGGATTAAAAATAGTCAACGTTGCTTGCAAGAGCTGCTCCTCCGCAGTGGCTAAAGTACCAGGATCTCATGGATAGTATTTGTTGGCTGCTAGTATAAAGCCCCATACACACTATTAGTTTTTCTGCTGAGTTCTTCCTTCAGATTTACCAAAACCATATAATATGAGGTCAAACCTCAGGAGTTTCAATTTGTATACAATCAGGCAGGCCCTTGCACTACATGGTTTTGGTAAATCTGAAGGAAAAACTCAGCAGAACTGATAGTGTGTATGGGGCTTAAGAGAGGATGCAAAGAGCACACACAAGGACATTTGTATGTATGTTTCCTATACAGATGGTTTGTCACTTTAATATTTTTAAAGGAAAAATAATGGAGGGGCTTAGGCAGACAGAATTCAGGTAGAGTTCAGCCATGTGCAAAAGCAAAGTAGGATTGTGCAAATATATAGTGCAAATACATAAATAGGATTGAAATGATACTTATGCAGTTATTTAGCAAAACCTATACAGCAGTTGCAAGATGCGACACAGAATGTTCTGCTTAGAGGAGCCCAAAATCTAGAAAATATGAAGTAAGATTAAAGGCGTAAAAGAAAAAATGGTGGTGCTGCGCTTCCAAAAAAAATGGGACCTTACACGAAAATGTTATAGAGCTAATTATTCAGATGGAGATATGTCAGATGGTATCTATTCAAACTAGTATGGTAAAGTAGTAAGGGAGAACTCTTATCCTAATGTAGAAATTCTTCTATTAATAGTGCCTGCAACAGTGTGTACACAATAATAACTGTCACAATCCCAAGTGCAACTTATATCTCTATGATATAAAAATAGTGCTAAGTGCAAAACCACATATAGTGGTCTAACTATAAATCAGACTTCTATGACAGAAAGTGCTGAGTGCATCATAGCAAAACCAAAGTGACTGAAATATAAACAGTTACTGGCTACGTAAGCGTAAACTAGTGACAATAATAAAGTGCAAAAAATGCAAAACTACAGTGCAAAAAATGCAAGCAAGCAAAAATAAAGTGCAAAAAATGCAAACAAAGTGCTTAGTGTAACACAAAATATTAATAAAAAACATATAATAATCGAACTATAGAAAAAAACTCCATAAACAGAAAGTGCTGAGTGCAAAAAATTGGACTATATCCAGCTGTTAATGACGTGAACACAGTCCCGTGATGATGTCACATAAACATCTAAAGTGATTCTGTGCTGGGAAATATCTCAGAGGTTCTTCCTCCACATAAGTGATTCCACGCATAAGTGTGCACACTGGGTAATTACCTTCCCGCTATATAAAATATAGCGTATATGCAGCCTCCTCTTGGATATACCAGAAGTCCCAGGAAAGGGGGTGGAAGGGGGGGGCCTCAGGGGGTCACTCTCAGATCTCCGTCACAATATACTCCAGCAAGATGTTCCAATATAGCTCAGAGAATAAGTATAAGAGCAACCATAGTGTAGTATGTTTTTAAAAATCACTACTTTATTAAAAGGTTAAAATTACTCACAAACGAAATGGGGTAAATAGGCAGCATTAGCAGGAAAACAGTTCAGATCGACCGCTCTGGTGCGAGCGTCACTTCCGGTGTCCGTATCCTACGCGTTACATCACTTCCAGTGACTTTAACTGGGATAGATGATTGATTAAAGACGTGAATAGGCGAAAAAGCTGCTCTTGAAGTAAAACAATCGGTAACCTAAACTGACATAAATCGGTTGTATACGCCCTGGGGTACCTGCATATTTTTAAACCCTCTTGAGATCTTCAGAAACCCTGAAATCCTGGGAAACTATTACAGTGGAACTGTGGTTAATGAGTAAGGCGGTTAACAAGCATTTTGAAAGGCGAGCAACTTTTTTTTTTAAATCCTGACTCAGTTCGCGAGTGTTGTCTTGCAAAACTAGCAGAATTCAAGCTAATGGGGTGTGCAGTACCGCATTTGACCAGAGGTGCGGGGGCGCCGGTGACACTTGGAAAGGTTCTGAGCGGAAATACGCTGAATCACTCGTAAATACTCAGACACTCGGAAATACTACGTTCCCCAGTGTTTCCGAGCCTTTCCGAGGGCTTCTGAGTTCAGCCAAGCTGTCCTCAAGTATTTCTGAGGCTCTCCGGTGCCCCCCCCACCTCAGGCCACATGCGGTATTGTATGCAATAGAAGTCAATGCGGAACAAATTATCTTCTGTTCCATTGACCTATATGGGGAAACTCGCTTTGATAGGCGAGTGCTTTGGATTACAATCATTCTCCTGGAACGGATCCAAGGTTCCACTGTATATGCAACTCATGACATTTCATTCAGGGCCCATTCACACCTCCAGTGCAATGCATTGTGTTAATGTGCATTTTAGCACAACGTATAACAATGTATGTTACAGGCATTAACTCATTACATTTATTTTCAGTGGCACCTCTACACGCTAACCCAGGGGTCTTTAAACTTTCTAAACGGTTTACTGTCCTTCAGCCTTTAGGGTGGCCGGTAGGGGTAGAAAATGTCCCATCATCATTGGGACAAAAAATTACCTAACGCCTGTGGTCAGTAGGAGGGGGAATCCCATCATTGTTATTAGTGGGAGGAATAGTGCCCCACTGTTGGTGTCAGCTAAAGGAATGGTGTCTCATTGTTGGTGTCAGTGGAAGTGCCCCAAGAACCAGATAAGGCAGGTAAAGGCCACTTTCGGCCCACAGGGCACAGTTTGGAGAGCCATGTGCTAACCCAATGAACCACTGACACACATATTTAGCAGTGCACCACCATGCACAGTAACATATGACCACACTTTGTTGTGTGCCGCATCAGAAAAAATGCTGCATGTCCATTTTTTGGATTGTTGTAGTGTGTTTGTAACCCATTTATTTTATTGCTCTATCAGTCTTAACACAATGTACATAAACGCATAGGCATTAGTGCTATACATCACAAAGTCAAAGTGTGGGACTTAATTTCAGAAGCGTAACTAGAACCTTCAGGGCCCCAGTGCCAAAAAACATGAAGTGTCCCCTGGCCCCAACCAGTGCTCTTCGCATTGATGCTGGGGGGCCCTTTACTTCCATTGTGGGACCCTTTATTACAGTCCAGCAGCAGGCCACCCTCCTGCCATCTTGGGGTCCCCCCACGGTGGTGGAACATCAGAGCCCAGTCGCAAATGCAACCTTTGTGACCCTTGCCGTTCTGCCACTGGTGTCAGTAGTTTTTTAATTTTATTTGTCTTATTTATTTATAATTTTTTTGCCATTTTATTTATTTATACATTTTTTTACAATTGTATTTTTTTTATAATTTTATACATATTTTTCAGGACCCCCATTGGGGAGCTTTGGTAAAATATCAGGGGTCTAACCAGACCTCTGATGTCTTACTTTTGAGACAGAGAAAGGGACTGAGGACAGATTCAGCTGCACAGAATGAATGATCAGGAATAGCTCTGTACAGAGATTCATGCCCCAGCTATGAATGAATTAAAAGTATTGATCACTGACTCTTTTCATTCAGACAAGGAAGGGGCTAGTAAATGACAGATACCCTGCAGCAGCCCCCGGGAGGAGGAAAATCGGCAGTGGGACCAGGGATGCACACAGGGGCCAGGACAGCAGGACAGAGATTGGGAAGCTATGGGAGCCGATGCCCTCCATTTCCCTCCTGCAGCCGCTGAATGTCTACAGGAGGGAGTGAAGGAAAAATGGGCATTCAGCAGTTAAATAAAAGGAGTGGTTCCTCTACATGCCACCGCCCTCCTATACAGGCATACTTGAGGCCACATGGGAGCTTCCTAGAGCATGGGGCTGGCTCGCAATGGTGACACCTGTGGCCCCTTTATGTATGCCCCTGCTGAATTCCAAACTATGCATTAATGTAATGCACTAGGTTGAACATGTAAGAAACCCCCCTTAATGGGCTGAAAGTCAAGCACTAGTTTCCCTTTCTACCTCACTTCACTCATTACATTGGTCATTGAGGCTGCCCATCTCCTTGAACAGAAGGAGGTATGTGCATTTTTCTTAAGGTGAGTGTGTGAAGGTGGCTTAAATGGAGAAGAAGATTGTATGCAAAGCAGAGACTGGGCATAGAGTAGTAATCAGGAGAAATCGGTGAGGAAATATTTAGAAAAGAGCCGGAGTAGAAAGAGCACTGCAGATTACTGATAGATAGAGCAGTGTTTGATAAGCAAAAGGAGTAGTGGTTGGAACAAAAGAGTTTTGGATGGATTGAAGTGATTCCATGTTGTTCATCAGTTGATCACTGAGGAGACTCTTTCAATAATCAGATGAGCACATGCATTAATACTTTAGATGCATTACATGCCAGGAAAGAACAGATAAAATTTTTTGAAGGAAATCTGTCATGAGAAAAACAAGAAGGTTGCCATTGCTCAACCACCCTCCTAAAATACTGCTTATCTGGCTGTCATGCAGGCCATCAATACTTTCAAACAGAGATAATGATACAAGTATTCAGGTGATGCCATCTGACTTTTATCATCTCAGGCAGCCAAGCTTCAAACATATTAAGAAGGTCAGCAATTGCATACCTAGATTTCTCTAAGGTCAAATCTACTTTAAGTTGGAGACATAGGGTTTGTTTGTGATTGTAAAGTCTAAGGCCCCATCCACATCTGAGCATTTTGTAGCTTAAGGCTGAGTTTACACTAGTGCGAATTGGATGTGGGTCTCCTGCATCCAATTCACACATCAGAGTGTGACCGGCTCTCAATGGAGCCAGTTTATACAGCCCCAGTGGAGCGGTTTTTAGAATTGTCTTGTGCGTCTTCTGGTTCGTTTCAGGTTTGGGGCCTGATTTTTCCCCGAAACGCAGAGCAGGAACTGCCCTGAGCCGCTCCGCACAGCAGTGTGAACCCAGCCTAAAGCACCAAATACTCCAAAGCTCCAAAAGACTGAAACTCCAAAAATTACATGAGCTACTTTTGAGGCAGATCTCGGCATTCTTGGCCCCATAGACTTTAATTGGAAGGTCCAAAAACACTCAAATCTAGTGTTTTTGAACATTTCTTCAGGCATAGTCAAGGCATTTTTAGCCTGTAAGAACTGGTCTCCTCCACTTAGTGCTTTCCATTTCCTCAAACAAAACACCTGAAGTTTGAATACACATGCAAAACACTTGGAATGCGCTTCCAAATATGAATGGCAAAACACTCAAAAACGCCTGAAAATCGCTCTCTGCTTAGGTGTGAATGTAGCTTAAATGTGAAAACAAAAGAAAATATGATCCTTATCAATGCACTTGGAGATCTAGAGTTATTGGTGTCCTACCAGCAGTGACAGATATTTAAGTCAAGGAAGCTAACTGAAATGTTCAAAAAATATTGACATTACATTTAAGGAAGCAGGAGAAGAAGACAGTCAGACAATCGGGAACACAAAGTAACAAGGAAGTGAGAACAAGATCTGAATAATACATTTGAGTATTATTTGCATGTACTGTTAAAGTATTGCTGTAAGCAAATATACTACCAAGAAAAATGTGAAGACGAGTAGGGCTCTAAGGATAGAGCCTTGTGGTACACTAGGAGTTGGAGAGAAGATAGTGAGGAAATTATAGATACTATAGAGTTGATTTACTAAAGGCAAATAGGCTGTTCACTTTGCAAGAGAAGTTGCCCCAATGCTTAGTGAACGCGGTGAAGTTTCACTTTGCAAAGAATACCCAATCACTTAGTTTCGGTAAGTGTGAAATCCTTGTTGTAGATGATCTAACGGGAAATGAGTTGAAATTAGCTGAGAGAGGGAGAGACAGCCAGTTCTGAGTGAATGTTCTTTTCGAAATGTTTGAATAACAAGTAAAGATGTAATACAAGATGTCAGCTTGAGAAGGCCAAGGAGCCAATGTCTGCTTGAGAAGGCCAAGGAGCCAATGTCTGCTTGAGAAGGCCAAGGAGCCAATGTCTGCTTGAGAAGGCCAAGGAGCCAATGTCTGCTTGAGAAGGCCAAGGAGCCAATGTCTGCTTGAGAAGGCCAAGGAGCCAATGTCTGCTTGAGAAGGCCAAGAAGCCAATGTCTGCTTGAGAAGGCCAAGAAGCCAATGTCTGCTTGAGAAGGCCAGGGAGCCATTGTCTGCTTGAGAAGGCCAAGGAGCCAATGTCTGCTTGAGAAGGCCAAGGAGCCAATGTCTGTTTGAGAAGGCCAAGGAGCCAATGTCTGCTTGAGAAGGCCAAGGAGCCAATGTCTGCTTGAGAAGGCCAAGGAGCCAATGTCTGCTTGAGAAGGCCAAGAAGCGAATGTCTGCTTGAGAAGGCCAAGAAGCGAATGTCTGCTTGAGAAGACCAGGGAGCCAATGTCTGCTTGAGAAGGCAAAGGAGCCAATGTCTGCTTGAGAAGGCCAAGGAGCCAATGTCTGCTTGAGAAGGCCAAGGAGCCAATGTCTGCTTGAGAAGTCCAAGGAGCCAATGTCTGCTTGAGAAGGCCAAAGGGTCCAAAAAGTGTTTTGATTTTAGGACTATGACTTTTCGGAGGATGGGCAAATGGCAGCAGAAAATACTAAATTAAAAGTCAGCAGGGATGAAAGAAGATAAGTTGCAAGGAATGAGATCAAGAAAGAAACAAGGTTAGACATGACAATTGGAGGAAAAGGCCAACTAATATAATAATAAATATTATATAAATAATATTATATATGCAGTGATATAAATATATCATATAAAAAATATAATATACCAACTATTTGTGTTCTGAGGACATCCTAAAATGTGGGATTTTCTTTTACTTCCACATTTGGTGAAAAGTAAAAGAAAATACCTGTAGATCATGTCAGAAATCTGGTGAAATGATAACTTGCTGTGCACAAGGACAGGTTATTGAGATGAGGAGGGGGAAACAGATGTGGAGAGGTCTATGTTCTTTGTAATGCAACAGAAAGTAAGTAGGCTTGCAGTGTTTCAAAGGGATAAAACATGGGGGGATGTGCATGTATTGCAGAAATGAATGAAATATGGTTTGTTTTGTTTTTTTTGCCTTGATATATGGTTTAAAGACAATTTTTGGGTTTGAGTTCTGCTCTACAGGTGTGAAGCATGTTGGGGTGAAAGCCAGAGGAAACATCTGGGCAAGCTGACTGGGTTGCAAAGTGAAGCAATTTCTGTACTGTATATCATTTGAACATTTATTTATCAGTTTTGGACAGATTAAGGAATGGATAAAAGAAAAACTTTTTTTTTTTTTTTTTTGCCTGTGTCTCTAGTGAGGAGATTTTCTTTAACTTCCTCTCATTTAAGCATGAAATCATCTCATAGACAGTTGTCAGTGGAAGAGCTGTCCCATTGGAAGATTTCCCCTCATCTCTTATTCCAGTGACAACTCAAACTTTTCCGGTGACAGTAGTAACCAGGACAAACAGAGAGGCTAAGTCTCCTCAGGGACCTAGGCCAAAATGAAAGTCCAACCCTACTCTATCCAAAGCTTGATTTATAGAAACTTTGATGAAATTACTGAGGTTTCTGTAGAAAACCAATCAGAGAGCCACCTAGATAAAGTTTACAGGAGTTCCTAGGGTGAGTTCAAGTTGTTATTTTTCTTAATTCCTACAGGCTAACTTTGATACCAATTTCGAGGATCGGAATGCGTTTGTAACTGGTATAGCCAGGTACATTGAACAAGCTACAGTCCATTCCAGCATGGTAAGTGACTTCTAATTTCAGTCTAAATGTGAATGCACTTTTAGAATGAGGCCAGTATTGGCACATCTATATTTCTGCCATGGCAGGTGTACTTTAAATGAAGCATAGACAACCCAATGCCACTATTTTTTAAGAAGCTAACAGTGGCCTGTCAACTAACTGTATATTACACATGTGTTATATACATTATATATTAATAAAATCACATCAAATAACATGACATAAAATGTTTATGCTGCAGAATGAGATGCTTGAAGAAGGCCAAGAGTACGCAGTCATGCTGTACACATGGAGGAGCTGCTCTAGAGCCATTCCACAGGTAAAAAAAAATCTGTTTTGCATGTGACTGGTCAGAAATATATGATTTCATTGGTTTGATGTGACCCTACATGCAGCAATCAGGTAGACAGCAATGCACACCTGCAGTGGTGTAGTTTGGTTTTGTGCTGCCCTAGGCAAAAAATCTAAATTTGTCCCACCCCAGCTGCTGTTCTCGTCTCAGGGTCTGATGAGCAGTGTTAATTTTTACATCAAATTTCAATTTAGTTTTAGTTATAGTCTTTTGACTAAAATGCCATTTTAATTTTAGTCATCTGAGTTGTTTTAGTTTTAGTCGTATTTTAGTCAAATAAAATCTCCAGTACATTTTTGTTGACTAAAATCTAATGGGTTTAGTTACATTTTAATGCATTATTTCTTTAGAACTGCCAAACATTATATACTCCCTGGAGTAAAATTCTAATAACGTGTATTATTCATGGTATTAAGTTTTGAACATGCACTACAGACAAAGATTTAGCCGTTGTGATACAAGTTCAATTTAGTTTTAGTCATAGTCTTTTGACTAAAATACCATTTTAGCCTTAGTCGTATTTTAGTCCTTTGACTAAAATGTCATTTTAGTTTTAGTTTTCACTGATGGGCACTAATAGGGGGCACTGATGGGCACTAATAGACGGCACTGATAGGTGGCACGGATGGGCACTAATAGGTAGCAGGGATGGGCACTAATAGGTAGCACGGATGGGCACTCATAGGCAGCACTGATGGGCACTGATTGGCAGCACTGTCCAGCTTGCTTGCTCTGAGGGGTTCATGCTGGGACCTGTAGCCTTTAACTTTTGAGGGAGTCGCGTCCCCCAAAAGTGAAGAAATACAAGTCCCAGGATGAACCCCTCCTCTTTGTATAGGTCTCTGACTCTGCCCTGGCTCCCTCATGACACTGCACACATGGTTGCAGCCTCACCTCAGAGTTTTCGGTGTTCCTTTCCCTCAGAGCATGCCAGAGAAGACCATGGAGATGGAGGAGGTGGGTGGAAAGCAGAGGAGGAGGAGGAAGGAATACGCCTCTGCTTTGAATGCTGGGGCCTTGGCCTCCCTCTGCATTAGGGTGGGGATATGACGTGATGTCACTGGTTGCTAGACACCAGGTGGTGCCACCCTAGCAACCAGTGGGCATTAGAGCCAACGGTGGAGCCAGCTACGGGTCTCAGCCGCCTCTGCGGCGGCCTTTCTTGGGGCATGAGATCAGCGACTCAGTCCACCCCTGTTCTCTGCAGTTCTCAGCAAGAGGACTCCTCTATAGTACCCCTTCTGCCTGGGGAGGGTGCTACCCCCCCTGTAAAATGCCACCCAAGGCAAACACTTGGTTTGCCTCATGGCAGATACTCCCCTGCATACCTGCAGCTATATCTTCCAAATTGTGGGATCCACATAAGGTATGTTGAAATCAGGATTTCAAATGAAAACTTAAAGCTGTATACACGTAATATACAAATTTTGTCCGGTTCTTCGAGAACTGATAATTGTTTTGTAGGTGGCCCTGTTGGAAGCCTTCCACTCAACATATTTCAATTAAAAAAGCCTGGCGACAAATTGATGGCTAGACAGCGGCTGCATCAAATTAGATGCAGCCGATGTTCTGGTACCTGGCAGGCACTGGCATCAGCTGGCAGAATACAGTAGCTGCAGTGGGACATTCTTCCATCAGTTAGGGTGAATGAAAATTATTTATGTGTGTAGCACATGGCAGCCAAGCACCACACAGCAGTAATTCAACTCGGAAAGCAGGCAGTGTATGTTATTTTGTAGTTTATTTGCTGGTTCACCTTGGGTAGGGTATGGATGAGCTTTGGGAGACTCAAGACTAGCAGAAAGATAATGAGGAACACTTATGACTGTACTGTCTCTTCAAGGTGCAACCACCCTATTGTATTCAGTCTCTAGTGAGCTACAACTTAGAAGACCCCTTTGCAAAGGTAAAACCTGAGTCAGCAAACTGGAGTGAGCTCTCAAAAAAAAGTGAAAAGACAGTCTCTGGGCTGTTTTAGGCTTGTACTCGCTGTACCCTGTGTACTTTAATGCTTACTTGCAGTACCAGGATGCCTCCAGGTCAAATCCTCTGCAGTCTTCTTGTACTGCTCTTCAGTAACTCTGGGCATGGGTCTCCTAGTTCTAGCCAGACCTGGGACCCAAATGGCCTCTTCTAAGCTGCAGCTTTCAGCCGAGAGGGTGTTCTTCCATAGGAACAAGGATCCTGCTTTTACAGGCCACAGCCTATTTGAACCCAATCCCTGGCAGGGAGAGTGGCCAGTAGTGGGCTGAGGTGGTATGAATATGCAAGTGTGGGTCCACCTCTTCCACCCACTAAATTTTAAAGTCTTCTAGAAATCAGGGGAAAGCAGTTGAGCCTGCACCAGCAGAACCCAGAACAGCCTAAAGCAGTTGAACACTGCTCGACTGCTACAGAGGAGCCAAAAAACTAAGTTTGTCTCAACTATTAGGAGTTAGGAGGGTGCTATGTATGTATACCCTGCTTCAATACATATAGAGAGCCATTTATCTCTTCAGTTTTTCATCCAGCAAACCCCAGACTATATTGCCAGTAATCTGGTTATTTGAGAACACCTGCTTGTAAGGTAGGAATGTAATTTCTAAATGCACCATCTTCAGGCTTATCACAATCTAATCAAAGTATAGTTGTGTAACCAACATTGTATTTACCATAATGGCACATGTGGGCCAGTGGGAGTGCTTTCTTATTGTGTGGGGGATGGACTGACTCAAGGAAGAAAGACACCTATGTTCCTGATTAGGAGGAATCACAGATCTCTCGCTTCCTGTCTGACAGAATGACGGTCTGCTTGTTTACATAGGCAGACCTCTGTTCTGTCTCTCCAGTGAATGATCGCAGGTGGCCATCACGGCCAACAGACCCGTTGATTGGGTCCCGCTGTGTCCAATCACAGCGGGAACACCACTCCGGTGGCACGCGCGCACACCCCAGAGCCGTATACGAGGATCACTTACAGATGCATGATTATGCGCTTAAGGGCTGCTCTGCCACAGTATATGTACATGGGGCAGTCCTTAAGTGGTTAAGAATCTCTTTATGAAATTCCCTCGCCAGGGATAAGGATAGAAGAATTCCTCATATGGTAGTATGTCATAAAAAGTATTTATTTAAAAGGTTTCAAATACTTACATTCAAAAGATAAAGACAGGCATATCTGAGTATGTAAATAGAAACCGAAACTGCAGCTGCGCGCTCCACCTGCGCTCTAAGTACCGTAAGTGACATGTGACAGAAGCTCCACCCAAAGCGTTTCGTCAGTTGCATCTGACATCATCAGGGGTTACATTAGGACACATTTCTATGCTATAAGAAATTCTTCTATCCTTATACCTTTGGAGGGAGTTTTATACAGAGAGTCTTAAGGCCTCATGCACACTGGATGTTTTTATAGTTGCTGTTTTTGGCTTCAGGAGCTTTTTTCTGCAGCCAGTAAACTCCCCAGCATATTATCCTATGTATCCATGCACACATAGGGCTCAATTCACGAAAGGTTACTGCATGTCATATGAAGGTCATTTGACCAATTTTTCAGAAATATCGCATGAGATAAAAAAAGAATCACTTCATCAAAGTAAAATATTGAATGTGAGCTAAATACCACCCATTTGTTAAAACTGTGAGATGAATACCGCAAAAGAACATGCGATAAATCATTGAAGTCAATTCACTTAAAAACATACACATTCGTTTTTTATCACCTGGTGTTTGCTGGCAGTATTTTAGAAAAGCACAAAATAACAATTTGAGGAACTCTACACTGTCCAGGAAGTGAAAAGTATACAATGTATCAGTTAGAAAAAGTTCTCCTCTGAGCTCAGGAATGAAAATAAATTGTAACATTTCATCAGAAGGAGATTGTTTTGTGTATGAAAGCACACAGAATGTTTTCATAGTTTCACAATATTGCGCCTAATAAGTGTGCCTTCTGGTGCAGTGTTAGCCTGAAAAAAAAAAAATTGGGGAAAAAATAACGCAAAATTGAAGTGCTAAATATCGCAAAACATAAATATTTAATGCATTCAGTAAATAACGCTTGTATTTTTAGTGAATTGGCTACTTTTGTGATTAATACCACATGAGTTATTTTAACTCAAAATTCATGCAATATTTCTCTTGGTAAATTTACCCCATAGGCTGTCATCAGCGTTTTTTAGCAGGGGCGTTTTTTGTCTGGAAAATAAAACCCAGGAATAGTGGGTTTTAGGAGTCGTTTTTCAGCTGTAAAAACACTTAAAAGCTTAAAAACTATTATAAACGGCTATTCCTAAAGTCCATCTCCACCTTGCTGAAGAGATCTTGCACATGAAACCCCCTGAAACCTGAACCATTTACATGACAGGTCCATTCTCCTCTCTGCGGCAGTGGGTGGCGCTTACTTCTGCACAGAACAGTACTAATTTATTGATGTGTGGGTGCAATTTAATGTCATTGTACTGTATGGCCAGGCTGCCTTAATGACACATACCCCCAGCCTGGGTTCAGAGGAAGTAGGTTGAATGACAAAGACCATCTTTCAAACAGAAAGACTGGTGACATCTATTGGTGGAGGGGGCAGCAGTGGGTCTAAGATGGGTATTGCAGTACAGGCTCGGCTAACAGGGGATGTACAGGTGGTGCAATAATATAATTTTTTTTTGCTGTTATTTTGCTTTAAAACTTTTGCTGGGTTGGCACTACCAGCTGAGACCTATAGGAGAGGAAAGGGAGAAAACACTTGTCTGATTAATATTGTTTTTTTCCCCACGTAAGCTAGTGAGGAAAGGCTTCTGTGCTAAGCCTAAACTTCCCCCTTCTTTGCTGAAATGAAATGTGATCTAACCACTATCAGACATAAGTGGTGTGGCAACCACCCATTGCTGCACTGGCCACCACACTGTATATGCCCAAGGGCAGTCATTTTTTGCGGGCAATTTAAAGGGAGCAATAGCTGGTGTTGGAGCTTCAATCATCATGGCACCATGGTTTTTATGGTGTCAGGATGATTGAAGTGCATTATTTCTATTATTACATTGTAATATAAAATGAAATAGTTCAAATCACCATAATGCAGAATCAGTAGGAGCCCCGAGCATGTCACTTGCCACGTCGTCTGCCACCAGATGCAGCTTTTCACTTGCCACTCTGCCTGCCACCAGATGCGGAATGTCACTTGCCACATCCCCGCCACCAGATGAGGAATGCCACTTGCCATGCTGCCTGCCACCAGATGAATGCCACTTGCCACTTTGCCTGCCACCAGATGAGGAATATCACTTGCCACGCTGCCTGCCACCAGATGAATGTCACTTGCCATGTCGCCTGCCACCAGATGAGGAATGCCACACTGCCTGCCACCAGATGAGGAATGCCGCTTGCCACGCTGCCTGCCACCAGATTAATGCCATTTTCCATACTGCCTGCCACCAGATTAATGCCACTTGCCACGCTGCCTGCCACCAGATGAACTCCACCAGATGAATGCCAATTGCCATGCTGCCTGCCACCAGATGAATGGCACTTGCCACACTGCCTGCCAGTGCCACCAAATGTGGAATGTCACTGCATTGGTGGCACTGGTTCTTTTAGCACAGAGGCAGGCCTCTGTGCAGTGGTCGTTCTTGAGTGAGGGCAGGGAACAGTGATGTGGGCCCGGTGGTGAGGGGTGGGTGCAGACAGATGTCATCTCTGCTTTCCACGTCCCCTGCCAACAGATGAGCAATACCACTTTTTACGTCGCCTGCCACCAGATGAAGAATGTCACTTGCCATGTCGCCTGATACCAGATGAGGAATGCCACACTGCCTGCCACCAGATGAGGAATGCCGCTTGCCACGTTGTCTGCCACCAGATGAGGAATGTCACTTGCCACCAGATGAGGAATGCCACGCTGCCTGCCACCAGATGAGGAATGCCACCTGCCACATTCCCTGTCACCAGATGAGGAATGTCACTTGCCATGCTGCCTGCTACCAGATGAATGCCACTTGGCACACTGCCTGCCACCAGATGATTGCCACACTGCCTATCACCAGATGAATGCCACTTGCCGCGCTGCCTGCCAGTGCCACTAGATGTGGACTGTCACTGCATTGGTGGCACTGGTTCATTTTGCACAGAGGCAGGCCTCTGTGCAGTGGTCGTTCTTGAGTGAGGGCAGGGAACAGTGATGTGGGCCCGGTGGTGAGGGGTGGGTGCAGACAGATGTCATCTCTGCTTGCCACGTCCCCTGCCAACAGATGAGCAATACCACTTGTCACGTCGCCTGCCACCAGATGAAGAATGTCACTTGCCATGTCGCCTGCTACCAGATGAGGAATGCCACACTGCCTGCCACCAGATGAGGAATGCCGCTTGCCACGTTTGTCTGCCACCAGATGAGGAATGTCACTTGCCACCAGATGAGGAATGCCACGCTGCCTGCCACCAGATGAGGAATACCACTTGCCACATTCCCTGTCACCAGATGAGGAATGTCACTTGCCATGCTGCCTGCTACCAGATGAATGCCACTTGGCACACTGCCTGCCACCAGATGATTGCCACACTGCCTATCACCAGATGAATGCCACTTGCCGCGCTGCCTGCCAGTGCCACTAGATGTGGACTGTCACTGCATTGGTGGCACTGGTTCATTTAGCACAGAGGCAAGCCTCTGTGCAGTGGTCTGCAGCAAATGTGTTGGGCTGTCTCACCCGCCCGCCCGCCTCTCTCCCCCACCCTGCTCTCTCATGCCGCATCCACGGCCTGGCTGCAGAGACGCAATGACCTGGTAGTGGGCCGGGGGCTGAAGACCCCTGCAAAGAAAAACCCACAAATAACTTCAGGTGAAATACCGGACTCTCTGAAAACATGTGGTGTGGCTGTTTCAAGATGCACAATAAGGAGGCACTTGAAGAAAGATGGGCTATATGGTCGAGTCGCCAAAAGAAAGCCATTACTATTCAATTGCCACAAAGTATCCTGCTTACAATACGCCAAACAGCACAGAGACAAGCCTGAGACCAAAATTGAGCTTTTTGGCCACAACCATAAACGCTTCATTTGCAGAGGAGTCAGCAAGGCCTATGATGAAAGGTCCACCATCCCTACTGTGAAACACAGAGGTGGGTCACTGATGTTTTGGGATGTGTGAGCTACAAAGGCACAGGCAATTAGGTCAATATTGATGGCAAGATGAATGCAGTATGTTATCAAAAAATACCGGAGGAACAGTTGCATTCATCAGCCAGGAAGCTGCGCATGGGACGTACTCTGACATTCCAAAATGACAATGATCCAAAACACAAGGCCAAGTTGACCTGTCATTGGCTACAGCAGAATAAAGTGAAGGTTCTGGAGTGGCCATCTCAGTCTCCTGACCTCAATATCATTGAGCCACTCTGGGGAGATCTCAAACGTGCAGTTCATGAAAGACAGCCCAAGAATTTACAGGAACTGGAGGCTTTTTGCCAAGAGGAATGGGCAGCTTTACCATCTGAGAAGGTAAAGAGCCTCATCCACAAATACCACAAAAAATGTCATGCTGTCATTGATGTTAAATGGGGAAATACACTGTATTAAGAACTGGGGTGTGTAAAATTTTGATCAGGGTGAGTGGAAGAAAAGATTTTGTGTTATCATTCATATTCTCTAAAAAATGGCCAAGAAATCATAAATTCTCCCAGGGTATGTAAACTTATGAGCACAACTGTGTGTGTGTGTGTGTATTTATATGTGTATGTGTATATATATATATATATATATATATATATATATATATATATATATATATATATATATATATATTATGATGGCAGCTTCACTCTGACTTTGACACTAACCCGGGAAGAATAGATAAAGTTATAAAGAATGTGTTACCCCAACATTTTCCTGATATCTGTCTGTTGCACCATGTTTTTATATTAAAGTGCATTCTGTTTTCTTTGCATTGCTTCCTTTCTGTGAAATACCTGATGATCTTGCCAGTTCCCCTGTTTTTCCCTTTTTCAAATTGGCCACACTAGGCATGAAACCACATCCCTCCCAGTGTGGTCAGTTTTCTTATTTGCATTCTACTTAGGAGCACATCTGCTGTCTGCACTCCAATGATCAGACTTGCGCTAACAACCTCCCCCACAGCACTTCACTGGAAGATCAGTGTGCTACTGTTTCTCTGCCCCCCCCCCCCCCCTCTGACACAGCCCTCTGCAGTCTGCACCCACACTTATTTCTGTTTTAAACTACATAGGCTGTTTAACAAGGTAAGGGTTTACATACACTTTATAAATACCTGTGTATTATGTGTCTTTTTAGGTGAAGTGCAATGAACAGCCTAACCGTGTGGAGATTTATGAGAAGACGGTGGAGGTTCTAGAACCGGAAGTCACAAAACTAATGAAGTTTATGTACTTCCAGGTAAATTGTGTTTTCTTATCTTTGTCTTTTCTGGGAATTGGTGCACCAGTGGTTTATCTGAAGCAGATGTAAATCCTAATTGGATGACATTTACGGGGGATTTACTAAAGTTGGAGCATGCAAAATCTGGTGCAGCTCTGTACAGAAACCAAACAGCTTCCAGGTTTTATTGCTAAAGTCTAATTGAACAAGCTGAAGTTAGTTAGCTGATTGGCTTCCATGCACAGCTGCACCAGATTCTGAGTGCTCCAGTATTAACAAATCTCCCCCTTGCTTTTCTAAAAAAACTGAAACAAAAAACAACTGCCATTTTTTCCTAAATGCACTTGTCGCCTTTTTTTCATCATATGTTACATTTCAGTTCTGCTAATCTTATGCAGCCTCTTAGCAACCACTTCCTGTGTACCTACACTGCAGAGATGTCTGCATATCTCAGGGTGGGTTCCCTGATGGTGACCATATTGGGCAATGTCTGCGTAATGTGTTTTAATGTGTTGTATAACATGAAATGTCTGAACAAAGACATACCTTAGTAGGATCGCCAGGTTTTTTTTTTTCCGATGAGTTTTAGATTAAAAAATATTGAAACTGCAAAATTAAAATGGCATTAACATGTTAAAGCTTATATGAGATTTTAGTGATTGGGTTTACATATGCTGTGCTTATCCCTAACCATTCAAAATTACATTTTGTTCCCTGATCCACCTGTGCTAAGTCTCCTGGAAGCTCTGGGGCAAAGGCTTTGAGTCCTAAAAAGATTATGTCACACAGAATGACTGGCAAGAGGCTGTAGGTCTTCCCTGAAGCACTCCTAAAGCCCTGCTTATGCCGGCCATACACGGTTCGAATTTCGAAAAAGAATTTTCGGACGAATTTCGCAACATTAGTGTCCTGCAGCAATGGCCAATTTTCGTGCGGAAATCAAATTTGAGGAATCGGACATGTTGGAAATTTTTTGAAAAACGAACGATTTTCTAATCAATGATAGGAGAATCGTGCGAGAAATGTAATAAGAAAAGAAAATTTATGGAGAGAAAAGAAGATTCCCGACCACGAAAATTATTTTATGTAGCAACATGGGGTGATATTGAGGGCTTGGTCGGCCGAATTTCGAAAATCAATGGTGGCGTCATCGTATCACAAAAAAAAAAAAAAAAAAACTTTCTGACTTTGAAAAGAAAATTTGTTCGAAATTCGACCGTGTATGGCCTGCATTAGTCTGGCTCTGGGAGAAAGCAAGAAATTGGTAAATTTATGGCTTTAGCATTGTAGCAATGTTTTCTAGAAAACATTAGCAGTTCACCAAATGATTTAGCCTATTTGCCATGCCGACATTTTAAAGTACCTTAAACATTTGCAGGTCCTTAGCTTTACTGGGTTTGCTAGACTTCTACCTTGTTCTGTCTGTCCTAGTATGAAACCAAAGAAAACTCCCTACAGCCGATGTTGGGACATATAGAGTACGGGCATCGAAAAACAGGCGCAGCATGGAGCAGAAGGAGATTCGAAAAATCTCCGAAGATGAACGGTGCCTGCGCCGTGAATCCAGGTGCAAGCCCCACCATTCAAGCTGCACATATTAGAGGGCCCCTCGCGGGCTAGCTTCGCTTACCACGCTTCGGGCACGCCCTCGCTTCGCTTGGCTATTTTTATTCTAACTCTATGTCCACTTGGATGGTGGGGCTTGAACCTGGACTCACAGCGCAGGCGCCGTTCATCTTCGGCTATTTTCAGAATCTGCTTGTCCTGTGTACTGTGCAGGCACAGTACACAGCGGACACTATCCGACGGGGGACAAATTCCCGACAGGACACCGGGCAGCAGGCAGAACTCATACCCTGTAGGAGCACAAGATGTGAGATGGCAATGCATTATACCATGTCCTGTTCACAGTTCATAGTATATGTCTTATAAAGCCCATGTTTGGTCAGCTAAGTCAGCAAATACTATACCTAAATATTTGACAAGTAAAGTTATACATTTGCAAAATATCATTCTGTTTATATTCTTTTTGTATAATCAATACACTTTCTTTTGCCTTAAAGCCCAACTGAGGTCACAAAATAGATTTGCAGTCAGACATTGCACTAATTTCCATTTTCATAGACTTAGGTCCTCTTTCCTGTTATAGCAGTGGTACCAGATGTCTGTATTTGACTTTGCAGGTCAATTGATAGCAGACCCAGTGCACTCATTAAAGCAGAACTCCACCCAAAAGGGCAAGCTCCGCTTATTTGCCTCCTCCCCCCCTCCGCTGCCACATTTGGCACCTTTCAGGGGGGAGTGAGTACCTGGTTTTGACAGGTACCCGCTCCCACTCTTGGCTGAATTCGCTGTGGCAAAGTCATCTGGAAGTTTGGCCCCCTCCTTCTTCCCTTGCCACCAGGCCATTCACGAAGCTTCGTGCATACGCAGTAAGGAATTGGCTGTGAAGCCACAAGGCTTCACTGCCGGTTTCCCTTACCCGAGATGGCGGCGGCAGCACCCAAGAGTCAATTGAAAAATCAGCTCAGGTGAAGACACTGCTGGATATGTGGGAAGGTAAGTATCCTAATATTAAAAGCAGCTACAGTATTTGTAGCTTCTGACTTTTCATTTTTTCTGAAGGAGCCTGGAGATCAGCTTTAATGTATCAGTCCTGGTAAGATACTCCCATCTCCTTTTCTCTGCAAAGCAAGTCTTTAGGCCCCATTCACACCTGGGCGTTTTGTAGCTTGAAGCCTGAAGCTACAAAACGCTGGAGGGGAAAAAATCCATTATTCTCTATGGAGATGGTTCACATCTCCACTCCAAGTCGCCTGAAGCCGAACGCCTGAAGCTCAAACAAGTTCTAGACCCTTTTTTGTCGCTCGAATCGAGCAGATTTGGGCGTTTTTCTTCTTTTTACATTGGTGACCTTTAGCCCTGCACAAAATTGCGGCTAAACGCTGTATAATTGTGCGATTTTTTGCCTGAAAACGATACGCTCAGGTGTGAATGGGGCCTTAGGATGCTTATGCTGAGGGGTGTGGCTATTACTCAGCTCTGGCAGCACAGAGTACTGGAGGAGGAAGACAGGAAGCAGCATTTCTACTGAAAGAGAAAGGTATGGAGAGAGAAATCAAAATCGGTCAACAGTCATAACACGTAGGGGAACAGGACCATCCATAATGGATCTAAGTATACTTTATAAACCACCTCTTCTTCTGAGCACAATGTACTAGCTGTCAACCATAATCACTTTCAGCGTAAAGCCATAGAGAGGTTCTGCAATGAGGTGAAGCGCCTCTGTCACGCTGAGCGCAGGAAGGATTTCGTGTCGGAAGCCTACTTGCTCACCCTGGGGAAGTTCATCAACATGTTCGCTGTACTAGATGAGCTAAAAAACATGAAGTGCAGTGTGAAGAATGACCACTCTGCTTATAAACGGTAAGGAACCCTGATAATAACAGTTGTCATGAGGATTTTTGTCAGTTTCTTTCTTCTGTCCCAGCATTTTTTTTCGTTTTGGGAAGAGTGGAGAGGGTTTTATTGCTATCTGTGTCCCCATTAGGGAGATTCACCTTCTCTATTTGCCATGTTTACCGTTATCAACAAAAGTGAAAAATCTGACATTTTGGTTTGTCCCAATAACAGTAATAGAGGGGAACGATTCTACTTGGGATACTAGTTCATTTGACCCTGGTGACAACCAGGATTTCCTCATTTTGGATGGACTTCCTATCACTTCCTGTTTTGGCTTTGGGATAGAAAGTGAAGGGATATCTCTCCAATGGGACACAGAGGGAAGGAACTTTGACAGAGGTTATAACCCTCCCTTACTCTAGCCAAAATGAAAAGAAAAAAAAAGTTTTCTGGTGAAGTCTCGTAATGGACATGTTCATGTACAGCAGTAAAGACCTGTCAGGGGATCAGTTCCTGCCTTGTACAGTTGGTGTTTAGGCAATGTAATGTGGATGCCATATGTTCACAAAGATATTGAAAGACACATGCACTGGAAGATACTAAAAGTACATACAGATATCCCCTGATGTCTTTCATACACACAGGTAACTTTTTACTGGTTGGGCTTCTTTAGATATCTACCCAAAACTTTAGCTCCGGATAGCAGGGAGAAAGGTTAAAAGGTTTGCATTGTTGCCCAATTGTGGAAAATTTTCTCTGACTTCCTGCCCAAGGTTGCAATGGGCATTGGAACAGGAATTGAAGGGAAATCGATACATAAAAAACTCAGGCCGTAATACACTGATAATCAAGCATTCAGCTTCAAGCATTCGTAATACGTTGAGCTAACATGTGGATGTTAAATTGAAATAAGATTTGCGAACTTCTCTTTGAAAACACTGGATATGGTGCTACATGCAGTTTTTATGTTTGTATAATGAACTTTATGATTTAGTGAATTTACTTTCTGTTACCATTTTCTATATGCCCAGAAAAAAATCCATTGCTACAAGAATGTTTCTGTTTTACATGTATTTGGGGATATGTGTATATAGGACAGAGAATCGTTATCCTTTACATTTATACTTAGTTATGCATTGTTTATGTATATTTTATTCCAGTGCTGCCCAGTTTCTGCGGAAGATGGCAGACCCTCAGTCTATACAAGAGTCACAGAATCTCTCTATGTTTCTGGCCAATCACAACAGGATCACTCAGGTAAGAACACTTTTTGCAACCCTGTTAACCACTTCACCCCCGGAAGATTTTACCCCCTTCGTGGTCAGAGTACTTTTTCTCGAAAATAAACATTGGGGCATTTATAACATTAATGTATGCTGAAAGCAGGATAGTTCTCTAAACTGATAGTGTTTCCGAAGTATTTGAAGTCTTTTATTGTAAAATGTATTAAAAATCACTTTCTGCAACCTAAACCGCGTGTACTGCTCTATACCAGTTAAACCTGAATGCCAAGCAAACAGCTAAGTACACAGTTGAAATACATATGTGTGAGTTGTTTTACCTGCCAAGGATTTGTAATTCTGTTAAGCCAATTAGGGCTGCAACTAATGATTATTTTCATAATCAATTAGTTGGCTGATTAATCGGATAAAAACCTTGAAAAAGTGTGGTGTACTGAGCTGTATGTGTGCTGCACTGTATTTTCTGATGTACAATAAATGATGAATTCTGTATGCAGGCAAACTAATTGTCAATTAGCTGTTTCAGCCCTAGATAGAATCACCCATACATGAGAGCATAGTCATGTCCTGGATCCTTCTACAGACTACAATGACATATGGCAAAACAGCCTAGTCCAGTATCCATCCCAGTCTGTAATTTGGACAGAAAAGTAGCAGCAGCTCATAGTTACATAGTTAGTCAGGTTGAAAAAAGACTCAAGTCCATTTAGTTGAACCAAAAAAAAAAAATATCATACAATCCCATTTACCCAATCCTATACCCACAGTTGATCCAGAGGAAGGCGAACCCTATAAATGTTAGTACCCAGTTATATTATGTACATTTAGGAAAGAATCCAGTCCTTTCTTAACCACTAGGTGTCCTCGCTATAGCCAAAAGACGGCTACAGAGCAGACTCCAGTTGACAGGAGGGCGTCCCTGGACATCCTCATGTTTACTTCCGCGATGCGCGCACCCGTGGGCGTGCATCGGGAAAATTCTGTGTTGACCGTGTCTCTTGGACACAGCCAATCACAGATCGTGCTAAATGGCCAATCACAGAGGCCATTTAGCACTCAATCTGAGTGTCCAATGGGAGATTATCTCATATGTAAACATATGAGATCATCTCTCATTGCCGGCTCTCCCTCCTTACACAGAGACAGCGTGTGAGGAGGGAGAGCGAAAGGCTACAGCGTCAGTGAAAAAAAAAAATAGAAAATACAGTGCCCACAATACCTGTCACTGCCA
The DNA here is from genome assembly GCF_037356315.1 of Lithobates pipiens. Lineage (NCBI taxonomy): Eukaryota > Metazoa > Chordata > Amphibia > Anura > Ranidae > Lithobates > Lithobates pipiens. The sequence continues at coordinate 452,737,047 of NW_027507903.1, forward strand.
TCTGTCCTCAGCGCCATCTGTCCCCAGTGCCACCTGTCAGTGCCATCTGTCATCAGTGCCACGTATTAGTACCATCTGTCATCAGTGTCACGTGTCATCAGTGCCACATTAGTGTCACGTGCCATTAGTGCCATCTGTCATCAGTGCCACGTATTAGTGCCATCTGTCATTAGTGTCACGTGCCATCAGTGCCATATCAGTGTCAAGTGCCATTAGTGCCATCTGTCATCAGTGCCACGTATTAGTGCCATCTGTCATCAGTTTGACATGTCAGTGCCACATATTAGTGCCATCTCTCATCAGTGTCACGTGACATCAGTGCCACGTATTAGTGCCATCTGTGATCAGTGCCACATCAGTGTCACGTGCCATCATTGCCACGTATCAGTGCCACATCAGTGTGATGGGTCATTGTCCTGGTGCTCCAGGGCCTTCAAAAATGTAAAAGGTAGTCAACATGTTTGGCCTCTCTATGTGGCCAGGCTGTGAAAAAGTCCCACATATGTGGTATCATAATACTCAGGAGGAGCAGCAGAATGTATTTTGGGGTGTCATTTGTGGTATACACATGTCATGTGAGAGAAATAACCTATTACAATGACAATTTTGTGGGGGGGGAAAAAATCTTCATTTTGCAAAGGGGAAAAAAATGAAGACATCAAAAACCTCACCATGCCGTTTACTAAATACCTTGTAATGTCTACTTTCAAAAAAGGGGTCATTTGGAGGGTATTTGTACTTTCCTGGCTTGTTCGGGTCGCAAGAATTTAGATCACCAGTACATCAGATGTGATCAATTTGTAGACTATAACTTTCACAAAGACCAAATAATATCCACTAATTTGGGTTATTTTTACCAAAGATATGTAGCAGTATAAATTGCAGGCAAAATTTATGAAGAAAAATTTATAATTTGTAACATTTTATCACAGAAACTAAGAAAAATGCATTTTTTTTCAAAGATTTTCAGTCTTTTTTCTTTTATAGAGCAAAAAATAAAAAAACCCAGAGAGGATCAAATACCACCAAAAGAAAACTCTATTTGTATAAGAAAAGGGACAAAAAAATCATTTGGGTACAGTGTTACATGACTGAGTAATTGTCATTGAAAGTGTGAGAGCACCGAAAGCTGAAAATTGATCTGGTCACGAGGAGGGTTTAAGTGCCCAGTAGGCAAGTGGGTAAAGCAATCTACTTAGCTGGCCAGAACCACCTCGGGACTGAGTTGGTTCCACATTTTCACAGCTCTTTGCATATTTGGAGATGAAATCTCTTTTCCTCTAGATGTAAAGAGTGCCCTTCTGTACTCAGAATACGTAGGTGTCTGTCATGATAAGAAGAGAATCAGCTAGTATAACATTGCACTCATTTGTTTCATGCTTTGCTCTTTTCCTTTTAGTGCCTGCACCAGCAGCTGGAGGTGATTCCCGGCTACGAGGAGCTGCTTGCTGACATTGTCAACATCTGTGTGGATTATTATGAGAATAAAATGTATTTGACCCCAAGTGAAAAGCACATGCTGCTAAAGGTAACCCTTACAGTGAAAATGTCTCTTTTACGATGTGTGGGAACTCGCTTCAAACAGTGGAGTTTTAACTACTTGCTTTTCTTCTTTTGTTGAAATAAAAATCAAAGAGTTGCCCTTTCAGGGGTTTTGAGCGTTTCTCTCTCACAAAGAAATAGATATTTAGGCTCCTGGCTTATATCTGCAGCGCTGCTGCCCTGGCCTCACCCTTTGGGTTTTGGTTCATACACCTGGCAGCCCTTTGCTGCTCTGGCTCCCACCTCTCTCCTAAGAGGAGCCCTCCTGACTCCTGGCAGAGACCTCCTCTGCTAAGGTGAAGCCCAGAACCCTAGTCAGGTCTCTTATAAAAGCCCAGCACACACCTGCCCAATTTGTCTGCTGGTGGTTCTGAAAACCAGGACCCATGATTGGAGAGTTCATCCCTCCCAGATCTCTATGAAATCTCCAGGTTCTGGGTTTTACCCACCAATGAGGAAACTTTTCAGTTTTCTCTGAATGATACAAGCCCCCTGGAGCCACTCAATCTACCTGAATGAGAATAAGCTCTTTTTACGATGTACCACAGGAGGTAAAGTTGGCCAGCTCAATGTAAATCTGTTTTTCCAAGGCAGGGAACAGCAATAGGTTCACTTTAATGCAGACCTCCACAGACTCACATACTGGCCTTCCTTTTGCTCCACTGCTGTTCTCTTCAGCCGGTGAAATGAAAGAACACCCATGTGTAAGTTAGAAGTTCCTGGTGTTGAAGCGTACACACGGGGCCGGTGTTACCACTAGGCAAACTAGGCAGCCGCCTAGGGAGCACTGCTGTCTACGGGCACCTGGCCGCTGGTTTCCCTCCACATCTGCATGCTCTGCAGGCTGCAGCATGTAACTAACTCAGTCTGACCAGTAGTGTAATAAGAGCTGCAGCACAGCACTGGAGCCAGCACTAGAGGAAGAAGAGCCAATGCTTCCTGTATAGTGGCACCTTCTGTCACATGGGCAAATGGGGTGGAGACAATGGTGGTGGCAAAATTAGGTTTCGCCTAGGGTGTCAAAAAATCCTTGCACCAGCACTGCGTACACAGGGCCATGAACTACCCACATGACAGTGCTAATTGGCCTATTGCTGTCCCATGTAGTGAGTCACATGCTTCTCTTTACCCGAAAGTCCAGGAAATTTTCTTCAACTTTTGGCTCTGGGTGGAGCAGCAGGAAAGCAAAGTAAAGCTAGGTATACTGTATGCTCTAATCTCCTGTTATTTGGCAGAAATAATACCAATAATAATATAGCTTCCATCAATGAAAAGCACTCTATGAGTGGAAGAGGCAGACTTTTCATTCATCTGTCCATCCTCAATTCATACAGTGCTTTTTATTAGTGGAAGCTATAATACAGCTTCTATGAATGGAGGAGGGTCTTAAAGGACAGGCATAGTCGGCACTCTTGACTATGTCAGATCTAGCATCTGTAGTAACCCATGAAGCACATGAAGATTACTGCTTTGGGGGTATGGGGGGGCAGAAGATGGAAGATTTAACCACTTGCCAACCAGCTGCCTTCATTATACGGCGGCAGGTCGGCACGTTCCCGCAAATCACCGTAGGTGTACGTCGGCTCCTTCAAGGAGCCGTAACAGGCGCATGCGTTCCCGCTGTATGTTGGGGGACCCGATGAGTGTGGCTCGCGGGCACAGGAACAAGAGCCAGGACCTGTCAATATAAACAGACAGATCTCCTTTCTGACAGGGGAGTTAGAGACAGATCTGCTGTTCCTAGTGATTAGGAACAGCGATCTCTCTCTTCCTCCAGTCAGCCCAGCCCCCATACAGTTAGAAACACTCCCAGGGAACAATATTAACCCCTTGGTCGCCCCCTAGTGTTAACCCCTTCCCTGCTAGTGACATTTATACAGTAATTAGTGGCTATTTTTAACTCTGTTCGCTGTATAAATGTCATTGGTCCCAAAAAAGTGTAAAACGGGTCTGATCTGTCCGCTGCAATGTCGCAGTCCTGCTAAAAATCACTGATCACCGCCATTACTAGTAAAAAAATACATAAAAGATTTGAAAAAAAAAATAATAATAAAAATGCAATAACTCTATTCCCTATTTTGTAGACGCTATAAATTTTGTGCAAACCAATCAATATACACTTACTGCGATTTTTTATTTTTTTTTTACCAAAAATTTGTAGAAGAATACATATTGGCCTAAACTGATGAAGAAATTTGATTTTGTTTTTTGACATTTTTTGGGGTGGATATTTATTATAGCAAAAAGCAAAAAGCAAAGAATATTTGTTTTTTTGTTTTTTCAAAATTGTCGCTGTTCTTTTGTTTATAGCGCAAAAACAAACAAACACAGAGGTGATTAAATACCACCAAAAGAAAGCTCTATTCGTGGGGAAAAAGGACGTCAATTTTGTTTGGGTACAGCTTCACACAATCAAGCAATTTTCAGTTAAAGTCATGTATCACAAACAATGGCCTGGTCATTAAAGAGGAAGTAAAGGCAAAAAAAAAGGCAACCTGCAAGGCAAAGGCATAATGAGCTAGTATGCATAGCATACTAGCTCATTATGAATAACTTACCTGAGAACGAAGCCCCCGAAGCGGTCCCCCATCTTCATCTTCGCCGCTACCATGTATCCCGGAGTGACTTCCGGAGCCACGACGCCGTCACTCCTGCGTATGCGCACGGGAGCCGTCACGAGCGGCATATCGCAGTGATCTGTGGCTGGCTCAGTGCGCCTGCATGCCGCTGTCTACGGCGCATGCGCCGTAGAGAGCGGTGCCTATCTTTTTGTAAATATCTCCTAAAACGTATAGGTTTAGGAGATATTTATTGGACTTACAGGTAAGCCTTAATCTAGGCTTACCTGTAGGTCAAAGTGGTTTGTAAGGGTTTACAACCACTTTAAGGGGAAAATCTTCCTGTCTGTAAGTGGTTAAACAAAGACAGCAGCCATCAGCACATGGGACACCTATTGTAAGTACTGTCCCATGTGCTGGGCAAAAAGGGCAGGCATAGTCAGGCTCTCTTGATGAGAGCCTGTGACAGCCCATTAGTTGTATTTACCACACCAGAAGATTGCAGTGGTGGAGGGTGGTGCACAGATGGAGGAATCAGCACAGAGGACCCATCCCACTGTCTGTAAGTTATGTCCCTTGTGCTGATTTTTAAATTTTTTTTTACTTTTTGGCTACACTTATGCAAAACGTTAAAATAGGCCTATACAGTATGTGTGTGGGTAAAAAGGACACTTTACAGCAACATAGTATGTGGAAAAAGTTAATGCAAACATGCATTGAGCGCAAAACATTTCTCTTTCAGGTGATGGGCTTCGGGTTGTATCTGATGGATGGAAATGTCAGCAATATTTACAAACTTGATGCAAAAAAACGGATAAACCTAAGCAAAATCGACAAATTTTTTAAGGTGATGTCTACGAATCACTAAAATTTTGTTTGAGATCTTCTTTGTAACTGCATGCCATTTCAGTTTGTGATTATTTCATGTGATACAATCAAATTCATTCTTAAAATAATTACAACAAGAAGCTGCCCAATTCAGCATACTTTAATAAAAAATGCAGAGGTTACCTTCAATAAAAAGAATGCATGTCAGACTGGTGAGTAGATCCAGAGGTACAGGTGGCTAAATTTATATGCAAATATTGACTTTACTGTAAAGCTGAGATTGGCACAGCCCATTTTGCTTCCCAAGCCTCCCATTGGACACCATACACCAATGAGGAGGCATAGAAGGTGGAGGGGTGGGGCCCACGTCAATTTTTCCAATAAAAGGATGTATAGCTTTAGCTGCCTGAACTTCTAGATCTAGTAAACATTCTGCCATATGTTTTTTAATGTAACGTAACATCAGCTTAAGTACGTGTTTTTATCATATTTTTTTTAGTTTGAGCTTCACAATTTTTGTACAGAATTAAGTTAATCACCAGCAATCTCTTTTAAAAATTAGTGCAACATTGTAGATATGTATCTCAAGCTGCGTTTTAGAAAGACTATCCTATGCTAGCAAATGTATAGGCTACATTTTAGTCTAGTGAATTTGGAACAATGATCGGCATTTGGTTCATATTTGTGAAGTGCAGCTTCCAAACTTTGTTTTGCATCTCTGCTGTTTTTATGTTTCCCACCCCTGCCAATTTACTGGGGCTAGTTCATATAAGTGTTGAATGTGTAAGTCATGTCAGCCAATAAAATTGTAATTCTACTTATTCAATGCAGGTTAGAAAATTAGTGCCCTCACTGCCTGTCACAGTCAGTCACAAGCTAGTTGTTAAACATCTACACCAGGCTTTCTCAACCTTTTAACCCTAGGGGAACCCCAAAAATAATTTTCAGGTCTCGAGGAACCCTTGCTAAAACCAATTCATTAGGGGTCAATAGGAAGAATGCTCCTGATACTGGTGGTCAATAGGAAGAATGTTCCCCTTAAAGTGGTGCTCAGAATGCCACCCTTAAAGACAGCTAAAAAGATATTTTGTGTCATGCTGCTGGCTTTGCTAAGAGACGTTGAACCTTGAACCTTGTAGGCACCATCAAAAAGGTGGTTCATCAGTCACAGCTCAAGGAACCCCTAGCAACCTCTAGAGGAACCCGAGGGTTCCACGGAACCCTAGTTGAGAATGGCTGATGTACACAAATCAAGTACAGTACACAAATCAAGACAGCTGGATGCAATGGCCAACATAGACATTTATTCCCATGATTTCTTAGAAATCTGCCTGACCTATTATATCAAATGTTGAAAAAAGGTAAAGTATAGGTGATTCTCAAATTGGTTATTTTCTTGGTTAAGTTAGAAATAATAGCAATTTTGTAAGATAAAACACAATGGCCCTCATATATGAAAATTCCAAGTCTTGCTTCTAGAATTTCACCAACAGTGCAACTCCAGTCCTTTTGATATCAGTGCACAATGCTTCATTCACATGCTTTTGTAAAATGCTACTATACTGGATTGTCCTAAAGTCTAGTGCCTTTCATGGCCTAATTTTTGATGATTTGTGATGGGTGGAGGAGAACACGCCACTGTGACAAACACATGGGAAAAGTGAAGAGAACTTCTGGCTGTATAGTGTACTTTGAGTGGGTAAATAGATGTATTGGGGAGTTAATTTAGGCTCAAACGCTTTGGCTGCTGTAGAGCACTAGTTAAAACCACTAACATGACTTAAAGAAAATTCACAAGCAATCAAAAACTGCTAACCTATTTATTTATGTACTAATCCCTTCTAGTCAAAAGAAACGCCAAATTATTGTGCATTAAATAAGTTATTTTTCTCTGACATTACTCCATATCAGCTGCTCCCCAGACAGAAACCCGATTTGTGGTTGTTCCCTTTGTGGACCTCAAGCAAACCCGATTGATGTCTCCCCCTGCTCTGTGAGTGCGCATGTTGGCATGATGTACTCCTTTCAGTAGGGCAGACGATTCCCGGGAAACCAACCACAGCAAACATGAAAATTTACAGATAGAATTAACAAATATTTATATACTTATTGCCAGTTTTATTCATGTCCTACACTGGCTCCTGTTCACATTTGAGAAATGCTACTGTGAAGCTTTTTAGCACGTTTTTTGAGCAGCACCGTTAATTTTAATGGGCCTCGCTCCACTCCAAAGGTGCACTAAAGAAGATCATGTACCAAATGTTAGACACGAGCCAAGCATGGTTTATGTCTCGTTTTTGCGTTTTATTTTATTTTTGTGCACGAAAAACACGCGCCAAAATACGAGACTGCTACCTGCTTTGGGTCACAAGTAATAAATAATCGCACCACAAACCCATTGCACGTTTAATGCATGTTTGCAGACACTACGCCCAGGATTTAAATGGGACAGCCTTGATATACAAAAGTTCTCCTGTTTTGTGGTCAGTACTGTATTTGTTGTCCACAGATAACAGGAGACTCTCACTGACAGACCCCCCCCTCCCCCCTGTGTGTGAGTGGTGACTGGCTCTTGTCTTGGGCAAGTACATGGTGCTGGAGACAAGTGCTCTAAATCAAAACGAATTAGCCATTTGACTCCTATTGAGCACTATAGAAGATCAGCGGTGGAGGGAGGGGTGGCATGCTGTTGACAATGTTAGCACAGCATCCACCACACCTAGGAGGACAGGAGGAACTCAATATTTGTTTGGTGAGACCCCTTCTTTAAAGAGGAGCTACAATCTCCTACTCAAAAATGTAATGAACACATCCCCTCAATCTTTAAAAATCGCTGGACTTACTTTGGATTTTGTCAATAATGTAATTATATTCCTTACTTGCCAAAAGTCCTGTTTACTGGCCCTTGCAAAAATCCTGGTGGCGGCCATCTTAGATATGGGCATCTGCAGCCCACGCCACTGAGTTCTAGTATTTAGTGCAGCTGGCTACCCAGCATGCACCTCTCGATCGTGTAATTTCATGTCTGGAAATACTGTTATATTAGACGCTTTGGCTACCTGAAGACTTCTCGGATAGATGACCCCGATATCCCAGGAGTCAACAGTACAGCCTAATGATGTAACCGCCTAGGTGGCCACAACCGGAAGTGACAGGAAAATTAAAAGAAAAAAGTGTTGTGTACTAATCTGGGAATGCTCTCTTGGTACTAGAGTTCTAGATGGCAAGACTTGATACTCTTATATGTGAAGTCCTACATGTTTTATGATGGTGCTCCAGTGTGTTCATGTACAAAGATCCCTGTGCAGTGTTTCTGTGTGTCTAAGTGTGCAGTCCGTCTGTTTTCTCTCTTACAGCAGCTGCAGGTGGTACCTCTCTTTGGAGACATGCAAATAGAGCTGGCCAGATACATTAAGACCAGTGCTCACTATGAAGAGAACAAGTCAAAGTGAGTGCATGCCGTAATGTCTCTCGGCAGTAGTAGGATGAGCGGTGATCACAGTGGAACTTGATGTGTCATACTTTATGGTAACTGGCGAGGAAACCAATATACACAGCAATAAGCAGCTTGTAGTTGTAAAATGCTTTTATTGTGATTTGGGCTTTGCTGCTACAAGCTGCTTAGTGCTGCAGACAGTAAGACAGTAGAGTTGATTATGAAAGGGTTACCCCCACCCAAAAGTGATATTTTAGTTATAGGTGTTGCTTGGTTAGCTGAGTCAGTTTGTAGCTTCTTCTGTTTTTTTTTTTTTGGATACCCCAACAGTAAAATTAAATTTCTGTTATTCTAAACTCTGTTCCTGACCACCTGATAGTTTTGGGAAATTCCTGCCCACCTTTGTGTGTTCCAGCGTGTTTTTTTTTTAAGTCTACATTTTATAACACAAGAAAAAACAAGGAATGGAAACCCCACCTAATGGCCACAGCAAGTGTGGAATCCACAGCACATAGATCTCACTAACAGAGCCCCATAGAGATATAAAACTTTGTTAAGTGGCTTAACTATCTAGCATTTATCAGACGTTAAAAATATCACTTTTGGGCGGAGTGACCCTTTCAAAATTGGAGCCTTTACCCACTGATAGTGTAAATGATTCTTGTCCTAAAGAAATATGGAGGCTGCCACTGATGCCCTCTCTTTCTGAAAATGTTAGTTGCCTGGCAGTCATTCTGATCCAATGGATCCAGTACTTTTTTAGTCACTCAAAAAAGCATGCAGGGGTTCTGACTTTTTTCTGTGGCTTTTCTGATCTGCATGTTTGTTCCAGGTCAGTAACTATGAAATTACTGAAGCCGCTGGATGTGTAAGGCAGTCAAACAATTAGCATTTTCAAAAGAAGGTCAGTCAGCAATAGAAGAATTTATCTTTTTTCTCATTAGTGGCCCTGCCATGGAAACTGCTGTTCTTTGGCCCCCCTGGACTGTTTTATAGTTTCAGGGCAGTAAAGCTGAACTTGTTCAGCTTCACTGCATGTCAGAGAATGGAAGCTTCCATGTAAGGCTTCTCAAGCTGTTACGTAACTTTGTGTTTGATTTTTTTGTTATAGGGACAATTTTCGTGAACAGATCATGTAAAACGTTATTTATCACATAGTCAGCATTAAGACATGGACCAATTTCCTGAAAGCCGATCAGATTCAAACTTTCAGGTCAAGTTTTAATTGAATTGGTGTCTGTGAGGAAATATCTTCAATTCTTACTGCTGACACTTGAATTCATTACAGCAGGGGTCTCGAACTGGTGGCCATCCAGCTGTTGCAAAACTACAAGTTCCATGAGGCATTGCAAGGCTGACAGTTACAAGCATGACTCCCACAGGCAGAAGCATGATGGGACTTGTAGTATCGCAACAGCTGGAGGGCCGCCAGTTTGAGACCCCTGCATTACACCTTTTTCTGTACAATTAGCGACAGCAACCAGTCAGACCACCTTTCCATCAGTTTAGAGCAAGTAGAAAAATGAATATTGATTAAGGGTTTGGTTGGTATTGATCATTATGCTTTAACATTTTGCTCTTTACCCACTTATAGGTAGCTATTTGATCAGACTTTTACATACACAAGGCTGTAATACACTCTGTTCTTTTCTGTAAATTTTTTATGAAAATTAGCACTTCTCTAAAACCCATCTGACCCATGGAGCCCAGAAAAGAGACTAGGAAGCAGGAGTCACTAACAAGACAAGTTCCAATTGCAGACAGTCCTTTCTTAACGGTTCTGTACTAAAATGTCTGAGATAAGTAAACGTCAGTATCCTAAAGGGCACACATCAGCCTTGGCCTGAGATTCATTAAGTGTTCCTACAACTGAATCATTAAGCTGAAGATACACATCGCAGTCTGATTATACAATCTTCTACCAACAATTTTGTGTGAGGTTCTGCCGGGTCTGCCTGTTTGGATACAAGTTGAATGCATCCTTTAATCCAGGTATACACTGATCGAAATTCAACTGGTTCAGCAGGGGCTAGCCGAATTTCGATCCATGTATGGGCAGGCTGGTTGTATAGAAGTCGATCAGTACAGCCTGTCAGATTTTTCCTGATTAGTCAGTGCAACCTGCTGGTTGAACAAAAATAAAATTGTATAATGTATGGGCTGCCTTAAAGAGGTTTTCACATTATGTCGTTTTGGTAAATCTAAAGAAGATTTTTATCTATTTACTTATCTAATTTAAAGAAATCTAAATCTATACAGAGATTATAAATTATTGGGCCAACTCAACGCTGGTCAGTTTAATTGGTAATTTCTGCAATTGAAAGGTGCTGAAATTCTCTATAAATTGCAAAGTGTATGGCTGTCAAAAGAGTAACTGCAGTAGTCAGAATCAACCCCTTCATTTTCTATAGAAGTTTATTAAATTATATCATGTAAAAAGTGTGGAGTTTAAGTTATAGGCTTTATTACATAACTTAAGTTAGCCATTGATTAATGCTTAAGGTTTGGAGTTTGGGTGATAACTTAAGCTAGTCAATTAAAGGTATTAAAATTGCAAGCTTTTGTGATGCCTTAGACCCCTTTGCCAAGATTTATACAATTGAATTGTATAAAGGCTGATTTAAAGAATCCTGAAAGCTTGCAATTTTAAAACCTTTTAATGGCTAGCTTAAGTTGTCACCTAAACTCCAAATCTTCCGCATTAATCAATGGCTAACTTGGTGTGATACACTTCTACAGCTAAATTAAATCATGAAAGGCTTAGCAAAATAGTAGAACGGACACATATATAACAGTTTATCATATTATATACTGTAAATCCATGGGCATATTGATATGTTAAAATCACTTTTGTATTATACGATAAATGCCCCTTCATTGGTTCACATTTGCACCTTCATTTTTAAGATGAATTATTGAATCATTAAAGAGCGGCCCCTTTGTCACCTCTCCTATAATACATTATGTGGTTATTGTTGGATGATATGCTGTAGTGTAGTTGTTACCTAATAAGCCCTCCTAGGCTCTTTCCATGTGCCCCTTTGAGGCCCATACACAGGTTTAAGCAGCTGTTTCCTGCCCAGGTGGACCTGCACACAGAGCAGTATCAGCCCGCAGTACAATATCTGTGAGCAGATGGTACAGATCCGTGACGACCACATCCGCTTCATCTCCGAGTTGGCCCGCTACAGCAACAGCGAGGTAAGAGGTTAATTTCCACCACATGGGGAAAATGATGATCGTATTATATATTTTTTGGGACTTCTAAGTTTTCTATAAATAATATCTTGAGAGATATGTCATATTTGTCCCCTTCTTATTTCTAGGAATGACAGCTATCATTTTTAATGTGGACTGTAGGTGAGGCATAACACCTCATATCATGACTAAGCCCTTGTACACGCGGTCGGAGATTCCGACAACCAAATCTGTCGGAGTAATTCCGACGGATTAATTCCGGAAGAGGTCCGGAAGTGATGTTGCATACACACGGCTGGACTAAATTGTTGGAAAATTCGATTGTACATAACGTGATGGCGTTATTTTGTTACGTGGGACTACGTTCAGGCTAGCCAATAGCTTTGGTCTAGGAAGTTGATCTGAGCATGCGTGGCACTTTGTCCGTTGGAGTAGGCTACACATGATCGGAGTATGTCCGATAGGGCATTTTGTCGGAAAATTTTACTGGCAAGTTGGAAAACTTGGTCCGTCGGATATTCCGACGGAAACAGTCTGATGCAGACCACACACAGTCGGAATATCCGACAAAACGGTCAGATAGGACACATTCCGTCGGAATCTCCGACCGTGTGTACAAGGGCTTAGAGTTTTATAAAGATGGATGAATGTGATATCTTTACAGGGGGTCAGTGTAGTTTTCTCACATTACAGTAAGCCATTTATTGATTTCACGTACATATATTAAGACAAAAACAATGTCAGGGTTTATTTTATTAACAATTCTTGAAAATACTTAATTTTCCATTGTCCTAGAAAAAACATTTTAGTCTGACTGTCAGCCATTTTGAAAGTGCAACCTATGACTCTAGAGAAAACCAACTATGTCACTTTGCCTTATACGGGGAAAATACTTACGTGTACATCAGTTTTCCAGCAGATCATAAAATCAGCATCCAATTATACATATGAATACACAGACCCAGTCAAACAATCCACAGAGAGTTATCCGGACCAGGAATCTCCCAACTTGACTTCCTGATCTGTCCAATTCATAGCAGATCAGGTGCCTGGGTATGGTTCCATTTATGCAGGCAGGTGGATATCCATTGTCTTTCAGATTCTTCCAAGGAATATACCTGATTTGTATCCATAGGGGTTAACTAATTTACCCGCCTTCCTGAGTGCATCGAGCTTGTTGGTTTTAGGTGACAGTAATAGGTTGCTAAAATATAGTTGATATCTATAGAGAACAGGGGTTTAAATATGTGTAATATGTGACTGACCGCAGGAAGCACCTAAGGTGATTAAAATGTATTGCTTGTGTGGTGCCATTTGTACATACAGAACATAGGAGTCAGATATTAAATATAATGGCTTTGGATTAGTTGCAGCCACCTGTATTACTAAAAAAATATATATATTCATATGCAGTATTCCATATTTACTTAACCATAAATTCTTTTTTTATAGTCCTTACAGCAGTAAGTAAAGAAAATATGTATAAAACCAATATGCATTCCTTTTAGGACAGATATGGGCAAACCAGTTGACGCTATCACAATCTGTGACTGCAGATTAAATAGTCGATATGATGTAAATCATTATATATAAATGTTTCTGTAGAGAGGACTGGAGAGCTGCTTTGAAGACTATCACTCCTCCTGTTTTCCTTGTGGTAGGTTGTGACTGGCTCTGGTCTGGACAGTCAGAAATCAGATGAAGAATATCGAGAACTGTTTGACTTAGCTTTGAGGGGTCTTCAGCTCCTTTCCAAATGGAGTGCCCATGTCATGGAAGTGGTGAGTCGCCAAGATCGGTTTTATGCATTTATGTATATGTCTTGTCCTCTGCTGACTTCTATAGAGAGCTCATTGCAGAAGACTCACACTGCTCTATGTTCTTTCTTGTGTTTGTTTTGATATGGTATTGGTAAGTGCAGTAATGGTAGATAAATTGGAATTATCATTTTTGCAAAAAATTGGGGCATTTTGGCTAAATGTTTATATTTCAGTTATATGTATTGAACTAATGAAGTCTAAATTGTGGGTATTTTTTTTTTTAATTTGCAAGGGACTTTATTAGCTTTAAGAGTTGGGAAAACCTTTCAACTGTCCTGGACCTGCTTTGTGCCAAAAATGGCCCCTCATAAGCTGGGGGCATAATGTTAAATACAGAGGAACAGAAAAAACCCAAGGGTCTGTTTTAATGGGCTTTGATAGGCAAATCATAACTAATTGTATGTGCAGTTGACCTGCATTTGACCTACTCTAGCTGCTTTTGAATTTCTTAAGACTTGATTTTTTTTTCTACTTACTGAAAACTCTTTGCATAACCTACAGCCAATTCCAGCAATGACACAATCAGTAAATCCCTTCACTAATGTATTTTGCACTTACTACAACTTTAACTGCCCAAGCATATGTGTTTCTCCATTAAAGTGCATGTTGTGCATGATGCACCAACCCAGTGGTCTCCAAACTGCGGCCCTTTGCTTGCTTTTTATCTGGCTCTTGGAGCACTTTCCCTCACACAGATCCAAGACATGAATCCTGCCACTGGCATGAACAATGGGACATAATTTCTGCTACTGACATCAACCATAGGGCACTATCTCTCCAATTGGCAACAAAGATGGGGCACTATTCCTCCCACTAACACCAATGATAGGGCACTGTTCCTTCCACTGACACCAACAATGGTACACTATTGCTCCCATTGACACCAATCATGGGACACTATTCCTCCAAATTACACTAACAATGGGACACTTCCTCCCACTGACACTAGAGATGGGGCATTATTTCTCCCAATGACACCAACAAGGAGGACAATTTCTACTTCCACTGGCCACAGAGAGAGATATTTCAAATGGTTACGATGGGTTTGCTTTGTGTGCATTGCTTATTGGCTAATTGTGGTCAATAGAAGTTATGACAACATTTGCATAATGTCACTTTTTTTTGTCAAACCACATAGTATTCCTGGAAGTTGGTTCATCCTACAGATAAATTCTGTAATAAGGATTGTCCTGGTACAGCGGAGGAGTATGAGAGAGCCACGCGGTACAACTACACCAGTGAAGAGAAATTTGCCTTTGTGGAAGTAAGACTGCCTTTGTTCCAACACCGCATTCAATGGCACTCCTAACCAACATTGGGGTTTATTTCATCATATGAAGAAAGAAGCAGCCCCTGAAATATCAGCCATAAAGAGATTTTACTAAAACTTGGAAATCTTTTGAATGGGACTCATGCATGTAATGGGCTGCTCACCTACCTAGTCTTGCTGTTACTTACAGTACCTTTTAGGTCTGATTATGCAAGTTAACAATTTTCATAGAGATTCGACGTATTATATATTCTTTGGAAATACCCAGTTTGTCCAGTAAATGGGAATGTAGGTGTAACAATAGCTGCGGTCCTAATAAATCTCAGGAGCAGTGGATGGCTCTACATTACTATACTAATGAACTGAGTGAAAAATAGATCTAAGGACTGCTCAGGGTGCCCAAAGACATTCAAACCATGACTGTTAACACAGTTAACATGTAACCTGAACTAAGCAAATATAGGAAAAACATTTAGTGCATTGGTATATTCCTTTATTAAAAATAATGAAATGTGTATTTACATACATTTACTATAAGTACCTGTCTTGATAGCAACCTCCTGTCTGCCCATATGCACATGGGCTAACCGGAAGCATGCTGACAGGAAGAGAGAGCAAACTGATGACTTATTACCAATTAAAGACCAAATTACTTAGAACCCCCATGTCATTTGAAAGTACTTCAAAATTGTATTTGCTTTTGACCTTCAATTTTGGAACTAATAGACTTTACTGAATGAAAACCCCATATACTCTACTGTTAGAAATGTGATCATTCAGGAAAAAAATTCCATCCTCCTCCTTCGAATTTTCACATTAGTGCAGTCGAAAACAGGCAGCTTAGTTTCAAGAGCAATGTCACACGAGCAATCCTGTATTTGGGTACAATTTCTGGGCGATAGAGACCACTTAGGCCGCGTACACACGCGGGGACTGTTCGCCCAACTTTGTCCGCTGAACAGTGTTTCGGCGGACAGTCCGCTCGTGTGTGGGCTTTCAGCGGACAGTTTCAGCGAACAGTCCGCTGAACAAGGTTTTTCGGAAATTCCGAAAAACTGTCCGCTGAAACTTTGTTTCAGCGAACAATCCCCTCGTGTGTAGGCTTGTATGTCAAACTAAGTTCCGCGCATGCTCAGAAAGGATTTACACGCCGAAAGTTATAATGCAGTGTATAGGACGTCGTATTTTTCATCCCGTCGTACGTGCCGTTCACGTCATCGCGCACGGTTTCAGCAAACTGTTCGTTCGTCGTGTGTGGCCATGTCCGTCCATGCTAATTTTGAGCGGACTGTTTGCCGAAACTGTTTGACGGACAAAGTTGGGCGAACAGTCCCCGCGTGTGTACGCGGCCTTACCATTGTCTATGGTTTCACGTCTCTGTTGGTAGAATTGCCTATCTGACAGGCTGCAAAGAAAGTGATATCACCCCCCGGTTGTGCTGTCTGGCAGAGGTGAATAAATCAAAAAAGGTCCTAGACAGAATAACAAATATTTTAGCAGATAAGACAGTTCATATACAGTGAGGGAAAGTACTTGAACTCCTGCTGATTTAGTACGTTCGCCCACTGACAAAGAAATAATCAGTCTATAATTTTAATGGTAGGTTTATTTTAACAGTCAGAGACAGAACAAAAAAAAACAGAAAAACACACTTCAAAAAAGTTATAAATTAATTTGCATTTTAATGAGTGAAATAAGTATTTGAACTCTTTGCAAAACATGACTTAGTACTTGGAGGCAAATCCCTTGTTGGCAATCATAGAGGTCAGACATTTTTTGTAGTTGACCCCCAGGTTTGCACACATCTCCCCCCCCCCCATCCATTGGATCGGCTGCCGGCGCCGCCATCCTAACGAAGGGAAACCCTTTTCCTACTGCACATGCGTGAGTCACGCGGTGCTTTGTGAATGGTCCCGTTGTTTTCTGGGACACACACACATCCCAGAAGGAATAGGGAGAGGCAGATTAGGGAGACTGCCTAGCAACAGGGGTTTCGGGTAAGTTACATTTTATTTATTTTTTCACATTTTTTTTTACATTTTTTTTACGAATATTAATGCTATTTTTTATTTTAGGGTGGCCATCCGCTTTATGGTTTTGAGGCCGACATTTGGTAACTCAAACCTTCAACTCCCTCCACATATTTTCTATGGGATTAAGGTCTGGAGACACTCCAGGACCTTAATGTGCTTCTTCTTGAGCCACTCCTTTGTTCCCCTGCCGTGTGTTTTGGGTTATTCTCATGCTGGAATACCCATCCACGACCCATTTTCAATGCCCTGGCTGAGGGAAGGAGGTTCTCACCCAAGATTTGACTGTATATGTCCCTGTCCATCGTCCCTTTGATGTGATGAAGTTGTCCTGTCCCCTTAGAAAAAAAACACCCCCAAAGCATAATGTTTCCACCTCCGTGTTTGACGGTGGGGATGGTGTTCTTGGGGTCATAGGCAGCATTCCTCCTCCTCCAAACACCGTGAGTTGAGTTGATGCCAAAAAGCTTGATTTTGGCCTCATCTGACCACAACACTTTCACCCAGTTTTTCTTTGAATCATTCATATGTTAATTAGCAAACTTCAGACGGGCCTGTACATTTGCTTTCTTGAGCAGGGGGACCTTTTGATTGATTGCTTCTGTGGACAGGTGTCTTTTATATAGGTAACAAGCTGAGATTAGGAGCACTCCCTTTATGAGAGTGCTCCTAATCTCAGCTCATTAAAATTCAAATCAATTTATAACTTTTTTGAAATGTGTTTTTGCTGTTATACTGTCTCTCATTGTTAAAATAAACCTACCATTAAAATTATAGACTAATCGTTTCTTTGTCAGTGTGAAAACGTACAAAATCAACAGAGGATCAAATACTTTTTCCCCCTACTGTATGTGTATGTTGTATTTGCCACTGTGTGTTTAGGTACTTACGTACAATTCAGCTTGGGACTGACAAGCACCTATATATATATATATATATATATATATATATATATATATATATATATACAGTATATAGGCACCTAATGCAAGAAAATAATGAAAACATGCAATATACAAGCCAAAAGTATAAAATGTATAGCATACCTAATTTGTGTAATTTATTAATTTGTAATACATTTTATTTTGCTTTAAGGTGATTGCTATGGTGAAAGGTCTGCAAGTGCTCATGGGACGTATGGAGAGTGTCTTTAACCAAGCCATCCGCAATACCATATATGCTGCCCTGCAAGACTTTGCACAAAGCACCTTGCGGGAACCCCTACGTCAGGCTGTGCGCAAGAAGAAAAATGTTCTGATTAGGTGACAGTAAATGCATTGTGGTCCTTTTTTTTTTTTTTATATTTGATTTTTGTTGGAAGAATATTTATAGTATAGATGTGGGTTACCAGATTTAAAGGTGAAGCATTTAAAAGGCTAAAATATGATCATGTTATATATGATTGCCTCTTCTCTTGCTTCAGTGTTCTGCAGGCAATCCGCAAGACTATTTGTGACTGGGAAGCAGGACGTGAGCCGCCCAATGATCCGTGTTTGAGAGGAGAAAAGGATCCTAAAGGTGGATTCGACATTAAAGTTCCTCGCAGAGCGGTCGGCCCCTCCAGCACACAGGTCAGGATCAGTGTGTGTCTTTAAAGTGCATCTAAACCCAAAAAACTAAAAATTTATATATTGCAGCTTATCAGTGCCTACATGTGGTGTTTGAATTTGTTTTTTCAGGCTTCTTTTTCTTTATTTTCACTCAGTGATCCTGCCAGTAACACACTTCCTGTCCTAGGGGGACAACACTTACTAAGAGCCGGTTCACACATGGGCAGCATGACTTGCAGCGCGACTGCCTCAGGTGACCTGCACACGAATCAGAGGCGGCTTGCAAATTGACTTCTGTATAAAAAGTCAATGCAAGTCGCCTGAAGTCGATAAAAAGTAGTACAGGAACCTTTTGTGACTTGAGTTGCATCCTATTAGAATGGCTCCATAGTACAGAACAGGGCGTGACTTGTCAGGCGGCTAAGTCGCCTGGCAAGTCGCCCCTGTGTGAACCGGCTCTAACAGAAAAAATGTCTCCTGCGCTCGAATGTGGTGCTGGAGCTGAATTCACATCAGAGAGTTGCACTTCAAGCTTTGCTGCCCTCTAGGACTGGTGATGTCACTACAAGAAACAAACACAAAAGTTAACTCCAGCCTAGTGCATCATCCTACAAATTCACTTTATTAACAATTTTTCATAAAATGTACTCACAAATGTGCAAATAAAGAAGCCACTCATCTGTAGCTAAACGGTCCTGGAGTGTATAATCCAGGGGGCCCCTTCCTGGGTCCAGCCTGACTGACACGTTTCAAAGGTAGTGCCTTCTTCATCAGAACTACCTTTGAAACGCGTCAACCAGTCTGGACCTTGGAAGGGTCCCTCTGAATTCTGGAGTGTACTGAGTCCAGGATTGTTTAGCTACAGATGAGTGGCTTGATGAGAGTTCTTTATTCCCACATTTGTGAGTACATTTTATGACAATTTCTTATTACATTTTTGGGATAATGCTCTAGGCTGGTACGCCATTTTGTATTTGTTTCTTGTAGTGATAACACTTACTCACTGTACTGCATCAGGATGAAAAAAAAAAAACACAGGACATGACTACTTGAAACTCCCCCTGTGCTCTTGTAGATAACATATAAATGGGTAAGGTCCTGTAGTCCTCAAAACAATATAATTGATAAAAGTGCAGAACAGGCAGAGAGCACAGGAAATTATCAGCTGAGAAGGATTTTGACACTTTATCAAAAAATGCACTTTCACTGTATTTAACAGACCAAATGTGAACAAAGTCTGTTAGAATTTGTGTACACTTTAACACTTTTTTTCATTTCTGTAAGTCTGTTTGTTTTCTCTCATATTATTATCAGCCTGTTTTTTTTTTTTTTAAATGAACCTTCCGTATTCTAATGACTTATATTTACCACCTTTTTACAGTTGTACATGGTGCGTACTATGCTGGAGTCTTTAATCGCAGACAAAAGTGGTTCCAAAAAGACATTGCGTAGCAGTTTGGATGGGCCAATTGTACAGGCTATTGAAGAGTTCCATAAACAGTCCTTTTTCTTCACTCACTTGCTCAACTTCAGTGGTGCGTACAAGCTATATAAGTAGCCAACTTGTTAATGGGTAGCCATCTTGTTACTTTTACCAGAAATGCAAAGAAAAAAAATGAAGGGACTGTTCACACATAAACTTGTATTAAAATGCATAAAAATGCTTGAAAAATGTATGTGCATTGCCTTCCATTGATGTGCATTTGTTATGCGTGTTGACACACAATTTAACATGAGCTGATACGCATTTTATATGTGTTATATTGCTATGTATTTTGTAGATTTTTTCCATGACATACTTTTCCTGTTTGGGTCATTGTATAGGACAAAATAATAGAAAGCATTTTCCTTGCGCCAACATGGCAGGATACTACCACATATAGTATATCCTGCCAGGGACTGACGCCAGGAAAGGAAAATGACGGTAAGTATTTGGTCTAATTTTCAGTTTTTCTGGTGCCAATATGGCAGCATATATGTGGTAGTATGTTGCCATGGACTGGCATCAGGAAAGGAAAATTACGGCAAGTATTTTATACAATTTTCTGTTTTCCTGGCGCCAATATGGCAGCATAACCTTAACAATATGGCAGCATGACCTTAAAATGCTACATGTAGGCATTTTAACCTCCTCGCGCCCGCCCTATAGCCGATTTACGGCCGTAGAGCAGGCGCGTTCGTTTGGGCGGTCGTCCCTGGACGGCCTGATGTTTACTTCCGCAATGCGCGCCGCCGTGGGCGCGCATCGCGGAAGTTCTGTGTTCGCCGTGTCCCCCGGGGACAGGCAAACACAGATCGCTGTAAACGGCCAATCACAGCGGCCGTTTACAGCGTGATCGGCGTGTCCAATGGGAGATGATCTCATATGTAAACATATGAGATCATCTCGCAGCGCCGCTCTCCTTCCTCGCACAGACAGTGCGAGAGGGGAGAGATGAACGGCTGCAGCGGCAGCCGTTCTGATTCCGGAAAAAAAAAAAAAAAAAAAATGAAATAAAAAGTGCCATCCGCCCCCAGCAGTGCCATCCGCCCCCAGCAGTGCCATCCGCCCCCAGCAGTGCTATCTGCCCCAGTGCCATCCACCCCAGTGCTACCTGCCCCCAGTGCCATCCACCCCAGTGCTACCTGCCCCCAGTGCCATCCACCCCAGTGCTACCTGCCCCCAGTGCCATCCACCCCAGTGCTACCTGCCCCCAGTGCCATCCACCCCAGTGCTACCTGCCCCCAGTGCCATCCACCCCAGTGCTACCTGCCCCCAGTGCCATCCACCCCAGTGCTACCTGCCCCCAGTGCCATCCACCCCAGTGCCACCTGCCGTCAGTGCCACCTGCCCCCAGTGCCACCTGCCGTCAGTGCCACCTGCCGTCAGTGCCACCTGCCGTCAGTGCCACGTGTCATCAGTGCCACATAGTGCCATCTGTCATCAGTGCCACGTATCAGTGCCATTTGTCATCAGTGCCACCTGTCAGTGTCACGTGCCATCTGTTGTCAGTGTCACGTGTCATCAATGCCACTTATCAGTGCCATCTGTCATCAGTGTCACGCGTCATCGGTGGCATGTATTAGTGCCATCTGTCATCGGTGGCACATATTAGTGCCACGTATTAGTGCCATCTGTCATCGGTGCCACGTTTCAGTGCCACGTGTCATCAGTGCCACGTATTAGTGCCACGTGTCATCAGTGCCACGTATAAGTGCCACGCGTCATCAGTGCCACATATTAGTGCCATCTGTCATCAGTGCCACATATTAGTGCCATCTGTCATCAGTGCCACCTGTCATCATTGCCACGTATCAGTGCCATCTGTCATCAGTGTCACGTGTCATTGTCCTGGTGCTTCAAAAGTGTAATAAATAGTCAACAAGTTAGATGTGTAACTTATGTTCCTAGAACACATGATGGCGCTACCTGCATGTTGGGCCTCTCTATGTGGCCAGGCTGTGAAAAAGTCCCACACATGTGGTATTGTAATACTCAGGAGGAGTAGCAGAATTTTTTGGGGGGTGTCATTTGTGGTATACACATGCCACGTGAGAGAAATAACCTATTACAATGACAATTTTGTGGAGAAAAAAAAAAAAAATGAAAAATCTTAATTTTGCAAAGAATTGTGGGAAAAAAATGACAACATCAAAAAGCTCACTATACCTCTTACTAAATAACTTGGAATGTCTACTTTCCAAAAAGGGGTCATTTGGGGGGTATTTGTACTTTCCTGACTTGTTCGGGTCACAAGAAGCGAGATAGGCCACCAGTACATCAGATGTGATCAATTTTGTGCGATTCGCACCACAGCTTGTAGACTCTCTAACTTTCACAAAGACCAAATAATATCCACTAATTTGGGTTATTTTTACCAAAGACATGTAGCAGTATAAATTGTGACCAAAATTTATGAAGAAAAATTAATAATTTGCATAATTCTGTCACAGAAACAAAGAAATATGCGTTTTTTTTCAAAATTTTCGGTCTTTTTTCATTTATAGCGCAAAAAATAAAAACCCCAGAGGTGATCAAATACCACCAAAAGAAAGCTCTATTTGTGGGAAAAAAAGGACAAAAAATTCATTTGGGTACAGTGTTGCATGACTGAGTAATTGTCATTCAAAGTGTGAGAGCACCGAAAGCTGAAAATTGGTCTGGGCAGGAAGGTGTTTAAGTGCCCTGTAAGCAAGTGGTTAATGCAACGTAATGCATGTCAACACATGTAAATGCACATCAACACAATGCAATGCAAGTCTATTGGGGGGAAAAATTTGAAATTGTACCAAATACTTACTGAAATTTTTCTTATCAAGTGCCAGTCCATGGCAGCATATATGTGGTAGTATGCTGCCATGAACTGGCACTTGATAAGAAAAATATCAGTAAGTATTTGGTACAATTTCTATTTTTTTCCCCCAATAGACTTGCATTGCATTGTGTTGATGTGCATTTACATGTGTTGACATGCATTACGTTGCATTAAAATGAATACATGTAGCATTTTAAGGTCACACTGCACTTCACATGACACTAGCATTGTTGTGTCAAAAGAACACATAGAAAATAATTGTTTTCTATGTGTCCATGCAGTGTCCATGTGTTCTTTGATGTAAGATCACTTCAAAAACAGAGTAGTACAACATTTTGGAGCGACGCAGGACCCCTTCATCAGGCATGACCACTTCCAGAGCGGTAAAACCCTGAACAGGGCCTAAAACTTACCAGCAATTACTTTGACAGTCACGGCCTAAAGCTGGTCACCATGTTATAGTACAATTGTACAGCGTGCTATAGATTTCCAAACAACTACATAATTTAGGAGTACATGTACACATGGTCGTTTATAGTCGTTCCTAGGCAGTTGAGTTGAGAGAGAGAGAGAGATAATTTTCCAATTGCAAATGGTTAGAAAAGATTTCCCATTCAAAAAATTGTAAACGAAAACGTTCATTAACGCCCCTAAACGCGGCATGTGAATGTACCAAAACTGACTTTTGAATCATCCAATGTACATGAAGCCTAAGTGTGCAGAAACAGTTTACTTAGTTTCCTAAATACACTTGTAAACTATTTTTCGGACGGACATCCTGTTGCTAGGCAGATTAGAAACAAGAAGTCTAATTATAGACATTTTTTTTTCTAATCTACCTAGCAACAGCAGCAGAGAGAGAGAGATAACAATGAGGAAGGAACTTTCAAGTGCAGGACTAGCACTTAAAGGCACAGAAAACATTTTACAAAGAAAAAATAATTATATCGCTTTTTTTTTCCTGCAACAAAAAACTGGTGGGGCGCTGCCCCAGGAGTCCCTATGGGCAAGCCTCTACTGCACCATTTAATATGTATGGTTTAGTTACAGTTGTCTGAGCATGTTCAGCCAGGTGGAAATACCCTTTGCCACTTGGCAGACTTAAACTTTCCAAAGTGTATATGTGTATGTGTTTGTAAGCGCATCGTGGACCCTGCGGGGTAAAGGACCGCTCTATAACAAGGTGCAACTCAACTAAATCCAAACTGGACCAAAGTGGTACAACAAGTAGTTGTACAACTGGGATATGTGATCACATGCATGACGAAGGGGTCCTGCGTGGCTCCGAAACATGGCACCTTCCTTTGTGATGTGATATTTTACATTAAAACTTGGGACGAAAATTGCCCACCTATGGTGTGCTGATGTTTCCAGGACCCAACTGGTAATCGCTGGAGCACGCACCATTTTATGAGCCATAGATACCAGGAACGTGTGCGATAGGAATATTGATCAGACTTATAATAAACACGCACTCACTGTCCAGGGATCCAGTGCCGTCCTCCCCCGGGCCAGTTCTTTGTCAGCCTTCGGGTCCCCGACACCGGCATAGTCACTGTGGAAAGCTGGCTGGGATTCCTTATGGCTTCACAGCCAGCTTCCCACTGCACAGACACGAGAAGGGCTGCGCTTTGTAAATGGTCCCGCAGCCTTCTGGGACCTATGAAGTGTCCCAGAAGGTTGTAGGAAGCAGGGGAGCTTTCGGTGGAATCAATCTCGCTGGAAGTGGAAGCAGGTGCCTGTCAAAAGCAGGTACCTGTTACCCCCCCCCCAAAAAAAAAGTGCCAAAAGTAGAAGAGGGAGGAGGAGAGCATAAAGTAGAACTTCCCCTTGAAGGTGAAATTCTGCTTTAACCAAAATCTTGCAAAACAATAGGGGGGAATTCACTAAAACTGGAGCACACAGAATCTGGTAAAGCTGTGCATGGTAGCCAATCATCTGCTAACTTTAGCTTGTTCAGTGAAGCTTTGACAAAAAAAAACCTTGATGCTGATTGGTTACCATACAGAGCTGCACCAGATTTTGCACTCTCCGGTTTTAGTAAATCAACTCCTAAGTGACAAAAAAGTCTTTAAAGTGAACAAGAATATTCAATTTGAGGCTTTTCTTCCTATTATTTGCTAGTCAGTGACAAAATCTTGTGATTATTTTTTATAAAAACATGCTCCCCTAAACCAAATTGTCCCAACCAGCTGGAGAAACCTCTCAACTTAGTTATATCCTTTTCCATCATGGAAAGGATATAGTGTTTAATTAGGTAAAGCAACTCCGGTTCTCCTCAGTTCGCTTTGATTATAATAAGGACAATAAACATTCCAGCAGGGGAACAGGCAGTGCAAGTGCTTCACAACGCTAGTAATGTGAGGCTTAACAGGTCTTGTGACACACTTGTGTCCCTCCAGGATCATCATCTGGTACACGCAGTAGCTTGGCCTGACACGTTTCGAGGTTCCAAAGTACCATAGGTTGCCTAATCTTGTTCACTTTATTGACTTCTTTCACTTATTGTTTTGCTCTATTTTGATTGTATTTGAAACAATATTTAATTTTTTTATTATTAATTTTATTGTTTTATTGTAGTACTTCATGTTTGTTTTATTCACACTAATTTACAGTAGCAGATTATTTAGAATTGCTTTGTTTAGGTAGTCAGCTCAGAAACATATTAATTTTGTAGTTAAAAATTAAATGTGGTTAGTTGCTATGGGGATGATTTACTAAAAGTGGAGAGTGTAAAGTCTGGTGCAGCTCTGCATAGAAACCAATGCTTATTGTGTATTGCACAGCACAATGCCACTTGTCAATGACTTCAATGAATTTCTGTTTGTGTCCCCTTTGTCCCCTCCTCAGAGGCTTTGCAGCAGTGTTGTGACCTGTCCCAGCTCTGGTTCCGGGAATTCTTCCTTGAACTTACCATGGGTCGACGTATTCAGTTCCCTATTGAGATGTCAATGCCTTGGATCCTGACTGATCACATCCTAGAGACCAAGGAGCCTTCCATGATGGAGTAAGAGATTACAAATAAAGCTGCTGCAATTGCTATTCATGTTCAACAATATGCCACCTTCCCTAAATATAGGCTGTATAGAAAGAGACCCCGTCACTGCTACTAGATTCTGACACTTGTTTGTGTGTAATTTCCCTGGGTTTCTGTGTTGCCTGCTATGTATTAGCATATCGTTGCAGCTCCTATCACAGCCTTACAATATATTAATTAATAGCACCAAGGCTTTGTGTGGGAACTACAGGGATATGGTAATGATACAGCGGACACAGTAATAGGAGTAAGAGCGAGCAAAGGGATGCGGCGCACATGGAAGTGTTAGATTGGATGATTAGAGCAGCACCTGTTATTCCAAAACACAAAAGTCGAAATCACCAGAGGGACTAATAGTGAGTAAAATAAATAGAATAAAGTGATAATAAAAGCTCAGTGTTTTTTTTTGTCCACAACAATCATGTTATACTTACCTGTTTACCAATACTTTTGCAAAAAGCAGCCCCAATCCTCCTCTTCTCATGTCCCACACCGGCGCTCCTGGCCCCTACCCCCCTGCTGAGTGCCCCCATAGTAAGCCGATTGCTATGGGAGCACTTGTGCATGCTCACTCCTGAGCCGCCTCTGTGCATCTATAAGACACATAGAGTGTGGCTCAGCCCTGTCCCCCCACTCTCTACTCACTGGCTGTGATTGACAGCAGTGAGAGCCAATTGCTCTCGATGCTGTGTCTTGGCCAATGAGGAGAGAGAGACCAGCCAGAGCTGCTACTCCCTTGCACAGTGCTGGATCAAGGTCAGGCTCAGGTAAGTATTACAGGGGGCTGAGGGGGAGCACCACACAGAAGGTTGTTTTACCCTCATGTATAAAATGCATGAAGGTAAAAAAAAACAAATACTTTACAACCAATTTAATATAATAATTTTAGGTGCTAACATCCTTTTTCCACATACCAAAAACCAAGTCTGTCATTATTTTTCACAGTACTGAAATAGTTCCCTGACTTTCCTGCCAATGATGTCTCGCGGTTGCTAAGCTTGCTATACAAGCTACGGTTTGACTGTACAATTTATAGTTGAACTCCAGGCAAACAGATATGTATTTGAAATACATATACAAGAGCTGTTTTACTTGCTAAAGGATATTTATTTTTGTCCTTTTAGGCCTGAGATGAATGCGGTCAGCAGCCCCGGAGTCCGGTGCATTTCTGTTCACTGGTTCAGGTGGGATTTAGTTGTGAATTTTTGCTTGAATTCGCACCTGAACCGGACCCAAAAACGCACAGGGCCCTTTATAAAAACTGCACCGCGGCCCCCCTGGACATGTGTGAACCAGCTCCATTGACAGTCAGTCACATTCACATGTCATGCATATTGGATGCAGCTTAAAACGCACCCAGTTCACATATATGTGCACCCAGCCTTACACAGCTCTGCTGCAGTTTTTCTTATACCTACCAGTGGCGGCTGGTGAAGTTTTAGGATGGGGGGCGCAAGACCCCGCCCCCTCCATGTTTGGCTAATCCCACTTCTCATAAGCCACACTCCTTATAAAATTCACCCACTCCGTCCCCTGTATTCCACTTGCTTCCACTCATAGTGTCAGGAGTATACAGCTCAGCATCACAGGACAGAGTATACAGCCCCAGCATCACAGGACAGAGTATACAGCCCCAGCATCACAGGACAAAGTATACAGCCCCAGCATCACAGGACAAAGTATACAGCCCCAGCATCACAGGACAGAGTATACAGCCCCAGCATCACAGGACAGAGTATACAGCCCCAGCATCACAGGACAGAGTATACAGCCCCAGCATCATAGGACAGAGAATACAGCCCCAGCATCACAAATCATGGTATATAGCACAGCCTTACAGATTGGCGCAAACAAACTAAACAATTACACTGTTAGTGTAGTGTAAGTTTAAGATATTGGTATGGCTGCCAAATCCAAGCATCTATTTCATCAAATGTAGGGTGGGGCGGCGCCGCCACTGTCTTTAGGGGAGAGGAGGGATAGCTGACAATGGATGCCCCATAGTAAGCCTATGGGTGAAGTCACAACTCTTGCATTATATGGGTTGTCAGGGTTCTGTCCTTGGGAGGTGAGCCTACCCTCCCTTTGCATTCCTCTTGCCGGACAAGTCCTGGTAGCTGGAGACAAGCAGTTCACATTTTTATCGCTAGCTGCGGTGGGGACATATTGTCCAACATCACAGTTAGCATTACAGGGCACCTAAAAACATGGGACAAAGTACATGTAGTACTTTGCCCCATGGGGTAGTGAATGATGTAAAGAAATTTAAAGGAAAACCTCTTTAATGCCAACTATGTCTACAGAAGAATGGCACCATATTTCTTATTTACATATGCTGATTCATTTGTACATTATCCACCAAACTTATCTATTCCCTGTTCATTTACATACAATGGAATATATGGTTAACTCTAACTGCCTACAATGTTCTCAACCCCATATAAATTTTATAGATTTTATTTGGAGATGCCCTGTGATCTTTGAGTTCTGGAAGCAGGTAGGCACCATGTTAACTACCTTTCTGCAACTCCTTCTCTGCTATACACCTGACATTTGTCAGTTTGGTATACTAAATGAACAATGTAGGACAAACAACACTAGAATATGCCTAAGAGAAACACTGTTTAGCCATTAAATGTATAAACCCATCCTCTCCAACAATAGCTCTATGAAAATCATTAATCAACCCGATTATTCCTGAGGAAAAAAGATATTTGAGAAAATAAACAGTTCACTCTAATTTCATAAAATTTGGGACCAATAGTATTCTCTAAGTTTGACTTTATTCACTAAGCCATACTCTGAATTTGACTTTATTCACTAAGCCATAATGCATAATACATGTGCCACTTGTCATAACAATCGTTATTTTTATTAATGTAGTTACTATTTTCAGCTCTCAAAGGCTTTAATTTTTGCAAATAATGATTGTTATGACATGTGGGGTGGGGGGGGTGCTGACGCTGGCTTCCGAAAATCACTTGTAGTTGATAAGCGGGGGGCTGCCGCTGAATTTGTACCTATGAGAAGGCATAGAGAGCTTCTGTTTTACCTGTTGATGCTCCTCTCATGTTCACCAGAGGACAGGAGTGCCGCCGTTAATTCCTATGAGTGACGTTGGAATGATAACAGAGAGTGCTGCCCATATCCTAGAAAGTGAAAGTGAAATCCGCACTGCCAGTCGATCGCACCGGAAGCTTTGGCGCGATCGACTGCACCACAGATGATGTTTTTTGCAGCAAATGAAGTGCCTCGTCTGAAATCTCGTGATTGCATAGACGTGGCGCTTCCAATGTGGCACTGCGCCTGGCGCTAGCACGCGGTGCACACAAGGACCGTTTTTTAAAATGTTTTTTTCTTAAAGGGACATGTTTAAATACATTTTTTTTTTACTGCCGGGGGGGGGGGGGGGCGCCACTGATACCTACCTTCTCCCCTTGCCCACCCTGTGATTGTACAGTGAAAGGAGAAGCAGCATATTGATGAGCTCATCTCTGTGTCACGCTGCTGTGATTTTATCAGCATGCTCCTTGGATTATAGCACACCTTATTAGCTCCTTGTGCTGCATCTTCCTCGCTCTCTCTTTACTGTGCTGTACAGGGCCTTGATACCAAATCAAATTCAGGTACTCACATTGCTTGCATGTAAAAATTACATTTAAGGATATATTTATGAATATATTTCAATATTTGGTGTCTTTTATATCTGCATGGTGTTCAGAAACTGTGAGAATATGCTTAAACAATTCATTCAATTTAAATGTTATCAGGCAGGCTCTTGCACAACATAACTGGTGGTGGATCTGCAATGATTGTACAATCAGACTGTAACCTATATGGTCAGCTTTAGACATCACTGCACCGGACCATACACAAACTGATATGTGCATCTTTTGGAATGGAATAACATGTAATCATAAGGGAATAATAACAAAGTGGCTGCATTTTATTTCACAGGTATGTGTTATATCCCCTGGACCTGTACAATGACAGTGCCTACTATGCCCTCACCAAGTTTAAGAAGCAGTTTCTCTATGATGAAATAGAAGCTGAGGTAGGTTGCCTACATATTTTAACTAACTCACTGTACACCTTTATTATCCAAAACATGGCCGGATGATTTTACCAAGCCCTTATTTGTCATTAGCCTCAATTCCCCCATTATCAACTCGTGCAATTTACAATACTCCATAAAAATGTTAGCCCTCCATTGAAGTAACCCTTATTCAATTTTATAATGTTAATAGTAAATGTGCTGCCCAAGGACAGATGCCACAAGATTGCCTGTATTAGTCAGAAAAACCTCTACTGTGTCCCTCTCTGACTTAAGCTTCGTACAAACGATCAGATTGCTGGCCAAAAAATCGTCAGATTTTTATCCGAAGGGCGTGTGTCGGGGACTTGTCTTGCATACAAACGCTACACAATTGTCGGCCAACAAACACGAACGTAGTGACATACGTGGAATTTCAGCTCTTGAGCGCCACCCTTTGGGCACCTTCTGCTAATGACGTTGGTGAGCATTGGTTCCGAATATGCGTGTTTGTACTTTGGACTTTTGTGTGACGGACTTATGTACAAACGATAGGAAAATCTGACAACAGACCGTTCTCCACCGAAAATTTACTAGCCTGCCATCCAAAATTTGTTGGCGGAAAGTTGGACAAAAATTCTCTGATGGAGCGTACTAACGGTCGGATTTTAGGTAAACAGTCTGTCATCACACAATTCCCTGATGAAAATCCAATTGTGTATGCTAGGTTCTCACTTTTGCAGTTTCCTGTGGCTGTGTTTGTGCAGCCACAGCCGCCTTTTCATTTCAGTGGGCTGCTGAACCTGTGTGAAATGCATGAAAAAAATCCCTGACCCTTTTCTAAAACTGTAACTGCACTGGCACCATTTGTTTCTGTGCATGGGGAAACTCACTGCATTTTGCAATGCGTAAGGGTGCCATTAATAGATTATGGCACCTCCATGAATCTACTAAACAGCAGCATGCTTTTGCTGTGGTTACCAGCTGGTGCAAGAACGCATGCAATTTGCGCGCCATCCCACAACTGAAATAGTGTAAACCTAGCCCTAATTTCACTTTGTTACTGAGAGCATAGGTTTGACTTTACATATGGTTTAAATATACAGACATGATAAAAAACTTTGGAAAAAATCTTGTTAGCCCCCTTGTGATAGAAATAAAGTTAAATGAAAAAAAAAGTAATTATATTAAAATGTAATCTTAAAAAAAAAATTATCGTAACTTCCATTGCCCTGCACACACCTGTAAATGCAAACACATGCACAAGGTGTGCACATGTATGTAGACCACGATCGCACCACACTTGTGAAATATCGTCATAACCATCAGAGTGAGAACAGTAATTCCAGGGCCATAATTCACTGTTAACTCTAAACGAATGAGCTATAAAGGCTTTTTACGGTTTGCCTATGGAGAATTTCAGGTGTGATCGTTTTTCATGATATTATGGGTGCATGCAGTTTTAGAACTTGAAATGTTTGGTACCTATTTACAGTTGTTTTATATTTTACCAAGACATTGGGTACTGTATTATGTTTGTTTACATGAAAATTTACAGATTTTGATAAACAGTTGCGCACATTTCGTGGAACATAAAAAATGACAACTACCGTCTTTTTATTCTACAGGGCCTCTGCTTTTAGAAAATACTTAATGTTCTGGGGTTTTTAAGTCATTTTATAGCCAAAATTCAGATTTTAGCTTGCCTGCAAAAACAGAAGAAAATGTTTTAGAGGGGAAGTGGTTAACTAGTTTTATTTTCTTTTCTCTTATAGGTGAATTTGTGCTTTGACCAGTTTGTGTACAAGTTATCTGATCAGATCTTTGCCTATTACAAAGCCATGTCTGGCAGGTATGAACAGACACTCTTGTGCATTAGGTTTCTTAACAGTGCCCTGTAAACGAAGCCCTGGTTCACACCAGTGCGGCTTTAAAATCCTGCTACTTCAGAGCGATTTAAAAGCAGCAGATCAGTACGATTTGAACCTCCAATATCATTGAGGCTTGCGACTTCATTTAACAGAAGTCAATGCAAGTCGCAATGAAATCGAAAAAAAGTAGTGCAGGAAACTTTTTCAAAGTCGCTGCGACATGAGTTGTGGCAAATTGAACGGTTCCATTGCCGGCAATGGGGTGTGACTTCTCGTGCGATTTGGAAATGTCAAATCACATGACAAATCACACCGGTGTGAACGAGAGCTAAGTTATATTGTCAACCCAATGCTTGCTTTCATTCTCTGTACTACAGTTGAAATAGGGCGATGTCAAAGACAAGTGAATCGATTTAAACAGGCATTCTTCTTCCTTCAGTGTTTTGCTTGATAAACGATTTCGGGCGGAGTGTAAAAACTACGGGGTAATTATTCCATATCCCCCATCGAATCGCTATGAAACGCTACTCAAGCAACGCCATGTTCAGGTGAGCTTATTGATATTAATAATACAAGTAAGAAGAATGTATTTATGTAGAAAGACTTATTACTCTATGTCTGCATGGAGGATGTTGCCTTTGTAATGGTATTTGGCACACAGCTGGAGGCAAATCCTGGATGCAAATAAACAGCAGGGACATTACTAAAGCACAAAAAGCAATAACCTATCATATTACTTTATGAAATGTACACATAAGTACTCTAAAGTAAAAATGTAAAAACAGAAAGCAACCCTTTTTTAACAGACAAAAACCTGATATCTGATTGGCTGCTGTGCGTTGCTACACTTTGTATATTCTCATTGCTCAGTGTGTAAATAAACATTATAAACTCACTCTTGCCTTTACATCTCACACAGCTCCTCGGAAGATCTATTGACTTGAACAGGCTGATCACTCAGCGGATCTCTGCTGCGATGTACAAGTCTCTTGATCAGGCAATCAGTCGCTTTGAGAGTGAAGACCTCACCTCCATAGTGGTGGGTGTTTTTTGCTATTGCAACTTTTTTAAAGTGAACGTATTACCATCTACTGCAACTGTGCTTAGTTTTCTCCTGTCTAAACTTTCTTTTGCGTTCTACTATGGTAGACTACAGAACACCTTCCCCTTATGGTATGGAGATGAGAGAAAGGGGGGGGGGTGTCCTGTAGTCCAGAAGAAGAGAACTGCTTAGGATTTCAGTGCAGCAGAAGTGGAGTTTTCAGTTTAAACAGGAAGTTAGGAGCACACTGGATTACTGCCAGGTCAACAGGTATTTTGTTCTGTGCCTACAGCTTTTTAAATGGACAAAATATGGGGAAATGTACATGTATTGCAAACGTACTGCATATGTTTTTTTCCAGACATACACTTTAAGTATATGACCCTTTTACTTTTCTTACACAGAAAGAAGTACCTGTTCAGATTGATCTCTAGTAAGTGTGTAATGGTAGCTTAAAGGGAAAGTAAAGCAGAATTATGTCAAAGTGATTGTGATGAGGGAGGCGAGGACAATCTCTAGTATAGGAAATTCACTGATTTAGTAGCATTAAGTGGGTGAATGAGGAGCGTTTTGTAAAGCCCCATACACACTATCAGATTTTCTGCTGATTTTTTCCTTCAGATTTACCAAAACCATGTAATCTAAGGTCAAACCTTAGGAGTTTCAATTTGTTTGCAATCAGACAGGCCCTCGCACTACATGGTTTTGGTAAATCTGAAGGAAAAAATCAACAGAAAATCTGATAGTATGTATGGGGCTTTACTGTTACTTTCTTTTTTATACCCAAGGCTCAGTTATAACAAAACTCTGGATTCTTGATTGGCTGTTTTTGCTTTAGGAGTTGGAATGGCTACTTGATATCAACCGCCTCACTCATCGGCTCCTCTCCAAACACCTGACCCTCGACAGTTTTGATGCCATGTTTCGAGAGGCCAATCATAACGTATCTGCTCCATACGGCAGAAATACACTGCATGTTTTCTGGGAGCTCAACTTCGACTTCCTACCCAACTACTGTTATAATGGCTCTACAAACAGGTGAGTAAAAATGATAGGGTGTAACTTGTTCTTCCAAGAGAGATATATATTTTTGTCTTTTTAATATAAAATAGCTACCGCATCTGTATACCTGGGAAAATCATACTTATCACATTTTTCTTTCCTCCTGCTGTCTTCTGGGGGCAGTGCTGAGATAATGCATGGTTCTGCCAGTGTAGATTTTATTATCTGATAAACACATCTGCAGATGTTTGAACACATATGACCCTGCATATAGAGAATGGGGGTTATTTACGAAAGGCAAATCCACTTTGCACTACAAGTGAAGTCGCTATAAATCCGAGGGGGGCATGCAAAGAAAATAAAAAACAGCATTTTAGCTTGCATGTGATTGGATGATAAAATCAGCAGAGCTTCCCCTCATTTCAGATCTTCCCCCCAGATTTACAGTGACTGCACTTCCAAGTGCACTTGCAGTGCAAAGTGGATTTGCCTTTACTAAATAACCTCCAATGTGTTGCTCCTGGCTACCTCCAGTGTCATTTACTTTACCAAAAGATTAGACCATGATTTGATCTTTGCTGTTATTATTATTATACAGGATCTATATAGCGCCAACAGTCTGTGCAGCGCTTTACAACATGGGGCAGACAGTACAGTTACAATACAAATCAATACAGGAGGGGTCAAAGGGCCCTGCTTGTTAGAGATTACAATCTGATATGAAATATGAAATGTCACACTGGTCTAGTCATGTTACTAAAGCCGAGTACACACGAGCGGATTGTATGGCCTACTTAGTCTGTCATACAATCCGACGGACAGTCCGTCATACTTTCGAATGAATGGACTTGACCATACACGGATGCACAAACAGTCCGTCGAAAGCTTGCGCGATGACGTGTACAGCACGTACGACGGGACTAGAAATAGGAAGTCCAATACACAGCAATGCAACCTTTCGCCGTGTAAATCCTTTCTGAGCATGTGCCATTCTTAGTCCGTCGAACTAGCCTACTGACGAGCGGATTGTCCGCTGAAATCAAAGTATGACGGACAGTATTACGGAAATTCCGAAATACTTAGTACGCCGGACTGCACGCTGAAAAAGTCCGCTGAAGCCCACACACGAGCGGACTGTCCGCTGAAATGTGTTTCGACGGACTAAGTAGGCCATACAGTCCGCCCGTGTGTACGCGGCTTAAAGATCTAGTATTTTGATCACGTGACCAGTACTGGATAGAGCACAGAGCAGAATCTTCTCCATTCATATTTCATCCCATTACCCTTTATGCATACATAAAAAACAAGACTGGTCACATATCTTTATGGTCATATTTGAGTACAGAGTTGCTTTAACCAAGTATAAGGAGCAACATTACAATTGTTTCCAGTTTTATCACAAACGTGCACTTGATCTTTAAAGCGGGACTGTACTGCGGAAAAAAATATTAAAAGCCAGCAGCTACAAATACTACAGCTGCTGACTTTTAATAAATGGACACTCACCTGTCCCAGGGTCCAGCGATGCCAGCAGCCGAGGCCGATCGATCGCTCAGCTCTCGGCTGCTGCCGCCACCATTCTAGGTGAGGGAATCAGGAAGTGAAGCAAATCGGCTTCACTTCCCGGTTCCCTACTGCGCATGCGCGAGTCGCGCAGCGCAATAGGAATTGTCTGCGCTGTCTCTGGGACCCGTGTGTGTCCCAGCAGACAGCGCGGCAGGACAGGAAATGGCATAGACTCCCGTGGGAGTCTATGCCCAGAAGTGGGTGTAAATACCTGTCTTTGACAGGTATCTGCACCCCCCTCCCCCCTGAAAGGTGCCAATTGTGACACCGGAGGGGGGGATTGTTCCGATCAGCGGAAGTTCCACTTTAGGGTGGAACCCCGCTTTAAGATACTGTTCCCACTGGTGCGTTGTGGTAGTGCGTGCTTTAATGTAACACCCAGTAGCACATGAAGCTAGGTGCAGTGCATTGCGGTGCCATTGATTTTGAATGCTACCCCATTGCTTCTAGCAACACATTAACAAGCACAGATGTAAATGGTTTTTGCATTGTAGTGTGTTGCATTGACAAAAATGGTGTCTGACCATTAAAATAAGTATGTGTTGTGGTGCAACAACATCCCATTTAAAATAAATCGGCTATTCCTTAAAAGAGGGATACCCCTGAGTGACCTCACCCGACAAAACATACAAATTTGGACCCAAATTAATTCCTCCAAGACTCTAACTCCTTTGAAAGCACCCATGATCCCACTGTTTTGGGATTTTCCACCGGCCATACAGGGAGCGAGTTTTGGACCTTGGTGTAAGGAGGACCACAGACGACTTGCCCAAGTCCTGCGTTCAGACTCTTCTCTGATTCATGAGGTTCCCTCCGGTCCATTTTCCCATACCTCGACGCATTGGCTGCAGAGGCAACAGGTGATATCCTTCATTCACACCTTCCCACCCCTGCCTGATATACTTACTGACTTAACAGACTTGGAGAGCATGCTGCTCCAGACCGCCCCCCCTACACATGTGGTCTCTCAACTATACTCTCTCATACATATGGATTATAATCCTGACCTCCCCACATACACACAGGCCTGGAAGGAAGATTTGGGTCACTCCATTTCACCAGTAGACTGGCGAAAGTGCTTCATTCTGACTCACAAAATATCTGTAGCCTCCAAAGCTCAAGAAAAAGGATTCAAGTTGTTGACCCGTTGGTACAAATGCCCCTTGACTTTGCACTGGATAAACCCAGCGCTCCCGGATACCTGCTATCATTGTTTGTCATCCAAGGGAAGCATACTTCACATTCGGTGGGAATGCCCCCCTGTGAAGAGGTTCTGGCAAAAGATCCTCAACTTGTACTGCAGACTCATGGCGACCTCAATCACACCCTCTCCTGAGGTAGTTCTGCTGTCTTTGCTCCCTGGACAGCTTAAATCGGTCAAAAAAGATATTTTGCGTCACTTTCTGGCGGCTGCTAGAACGGTTCTGCCCATACATTGGATGTCGACGAGCATGCCTTCCCTGGGGGATTGGGCAATTGAAGTGAACCAAATCAATAGCTTGGAATGAATGATGTCGTAGGAAACGGGTAAAGAGAAGCAATTTTCCAAGACCTGGACCTCGTGGTCTATGTTTCGCTACTCCTCAGAATTTATTCCATGGGCCACAGAGGACTCCACCGATGCACCTGTGCAACCAGAATGGAATGTCTCTCTCTTTTTCTCCTTTCCCTTTAAATGTTGCAGTGTTACATGATCACCTAAATCATAATCTCTAGTCTCATCAGACTGGAACGGTGGCACACACAGAGCTTCCCCCTCAGAGAAAACGGGTTCAGCACAGCAACAAAAGCCCTAGCCTACTTGTAATGAGTGGGCACCACTCATTGAGTAGATAGTGGTGCTCACCTACCCTTAATAAGCCAGGTTAGACGCTGTAGGTATACAGACTTATATACCATACTAAATCAATCAAAGCTCACAAATGATCTAAACCATGAGACGGTATGACACCAGTGTTGCAAGGATGTATAGTTCTGTTCATGTGATATTGAATGACATGAATCTACTGTACAATTTCTCTATCTCAATTTTTCTATCTCAATAAAATAAGATTGAATTAAAATAAATGGGCTGATCTTATACATTGCATGTGAACCATCCTTGACGTTATTCCCGAGTATGGCTTTTGGTGGATTTTCAGCACCAAATGTGGTAACCCCGAGCCACACTTGGGATCACATTGCAGGATCCAGGTACAGCTCACTTACCTTGTCCCCAGGATCTTGCGATGTCCTCCCCGCTGTGCGAGCGAGCCGTCCTCCGCTCGATTCATCACGGAGCCAAGCTCCGTTCCCTGCAAGCATTGCGACCATACGAGGACGGAGAACGGTGCCAAACTGAAAAAGTAAAAAACACAATACATATACAGTACATGGTAATCTTACTGATTACATTACTGTATCAATTTATTTCACATCCCTTTTGTCCCTAGTGGTTTGTCCAATGCCCTGTATGCAGTTTTATATTATAAATACTATTCTTTCTGTCTGGAAACTGGAGATTGTCCGTAGCAACCAAAACCGTTCCTTTACATCAAAAGTGGTTTTAGACCAGTTAGAAAACAGCGATAATAAATTATAATCACTTGCAGAATTGAGTGATAGTGATTTGTGGAGAGATCCGTCATCAAACACTGAAAGTAATGACAGTGACAATTCTGCAACTGAGCAAATTTTAGTGTTTTTGATTTGATTACATTATTGAATAATTTTTATTATTATATTATTATTTGTTATAATTATTTATAGTTATTTATTATATTATAATTTATGATTTCGTGTTTCAAACGTTATCATACCCGGGATGTCTACTAGACTCTTGTTTGGACAGATTTAAGTGAGATATGAGTTATACCTAAGAATTACAGGCCTACAATATAAAACGCCAAATTTCCATGCAAAATAATTGTACCGCTTTCAGCATCAGAAATCTGACATAATCATACTAACAGGAAGGTTAATTCAGTTGCTGTAAAGTGTCACAATGCATCAGACCAGTGTGAATTGCCTCTAAGCCCTTGTACACACGGTCGGAAATTCCAACGGAAAATGTCCGATCAGACCGTGTTGTCGGATAATCCGACAATGTGTGGGCTCCATCAAACTTTTTCCGTCGGAATGTCTGACCAACAAAGTTTGAGAGCTGGATATAAAATTTTCCGACAACATGATCCGATCGTACTTTGTCCGATCGTTTGTAGAGAATTCTGATTGGACAAAGTGGCACGCATGCTCAGATCAATTCACGGAACCAAAGCTATTGGCTACTAGCCTCAATGTAGTCCTGTCGTAACAAACGAACGTCATCACGTTCCGAACGATCTGATTTTCCGACAACTTTGTCCGACCGTGTGTATGCAACACCAGTTTCGGACAAAATCCTATGGATTTTGTGATCGGATTGTCCGACCGTGTGTACAAGGGCTTAGGCTACCTGCGACCTTCCAGCTGTGATGGGACTACATGTTTTAGCAGCTCTGCCAGTAGACTAATCGATTTGAAATGGTGTTTCCAACGGCAATCATTCTCTATTTGTCTTTTACAGACCTGACACCTGTACTTTGTGTTTTATCGTTTTTTAGCTACTTTACTGAATATGAAAATATGTGTAATGTACTCTATACAAGGTATTTTTTTCTGCAGATCTTTGTTTTTTGTCTAATATTTCTTACATTTCCTGTAGGTTTGTTCGAACAGCCATTCCTTTCACACAAGAACCACAGAGAGATAAGCCAGCAAATGTGCAGCCATATTATCTGTATGGGTCAAAGGTCAGTAAAGACTGAATTGAATACTTCTTGATAGGAAAATAGGCTAGAGAAGTTAAACCAAATCTGATCCTTCATAGACCGTACACCAAGGCATCCAGTTCATCTGTTGGATAGCTTGTCAGGAGTATAACGTGTACCACAAATGTATTCCAAACAACAAGAGTTGTAAGAGTTGGACCAATCTTAGCTCCGATGTTATAATGTTCACCGTAATCTTGTATTGTGTTTTTTTTTTGCCTATATGTGATTAATATTAAAAATATCTTGTCTTGTAGCCCCTCAATATTGCCTACAGCCACATATATAGCTCATACCGTAACTTTGTGGGTCCGCCACACTTTAAAACCATCTGCCGTCTTCTGGGGTACCAGGGCATCGCTGTGGTCATGGAGGAGCTGCTGAAAATTGTCAAGAGCCTGGTGAGTTGAGGTATAATGTAATTGAATAGGAGGTGTGTGGGTATGTGGGAGCCTTGCTTAAACAGAGATGTATTTTATTTCATTCAGCGGGCACCATAAATATAAAACTGAAATGTCTACATATCACAATAGATCTCATATGCCTATGTGCCCTTTGTGTTTTAATGCTACCAATGAATGGTTTGATGTCTTTTGTAACCTGTGTGAGACCAGGACTCCTCAAGATTCTCTTATTGCCTGGGCCAGTGATTAGAAGGGGAAAACAAGGCAACTCCCTAGGGCTCCTTCATTTTTACGAGTACCCAGAAACTTCTCCCCTCCCTAAATATCAGAGGGCCTGCAGTCAGAGAAGCCAAAGGGCCCCCAGTATAACTCTTGTCCAGTTTTTGCAGCCCAGGCTCCATTATGGCTTCTGAGCCTTCGACAGGCTTACTGATCAACAGGTTAACTTGTTTTCAGCTCATTCACAGAGAGTAGCCTCAGCTCTAAAACAGCCTGTTCTTTTTCAGTAATATTTGTTGTATAGCAATGTTATTGTGAATTAGTTTTTTAAAGCTGCAGACTCCAGGCTATCATTCTAGTCTACCTATGAATAATCCAAAAAAATATGCAGGAGTTCAGACTTTTCACACTTTTCTGATTGCATGCTGGTTCCAGGGTCTAGTAAATAAAGCATGGCAGTCTAGGAGCCTGCAACTTAAAGTTATTGTAAAGATTGTTTTTTATTATTTTTTTAAAATAACAAATATGTCATACTTACTTGCTCTGTGCAAGGGTCGTGCACAGAGCAGCCCGGATCCTCCTTTTCTGGGGTCCCCGGTGGCGCTCCTGGCTCCTCCTCTTTGACGAGCGTCCCCACAGAGAGCCGATTTCCATGGGGGCACCCGTGTGGGCGTGCTCCCGAGTCCTGCAGCTGCGTCCATTGACACAGACAGCAGGACTCGGCCCTGCCCCCCGGCTCCCATGTCACTGGATTTGTTTGACAGCAGCGGGAGCCGATCTATCCAATGAGGAATCAAGACAGCGCCTGGAGTCACTGGGCTTGTGCTCGTCGCTGGAACGATCGGGTTCAAGCAAGAAAAAGGGGGGCTCTGGGGGGCAGCGGCAGCTCAGAAGGCGTTTCACCTTAATACATAGAATGCTTTAAGATGAAGAACCCTGGGACTTTACTCCTTTAAACAAAAAAAAAAGTGGCTCCAAAATTTTTATTGTAACAGTTTCATTTCAATATTCTCACTTACAAGGCATTGCAATATGGGTTTTTACTGTTTGACTTGTCTTATCCACAGCTCCAGGGAACCATATTGCAGTATGTGAAGACACTTATCGAGGTTATGCCAAAAATCTGTCGGTTGCCAAGACATGAATATGGATCTCCAGGTAGGAGCTGGGCAGATAGTTATACCTAAAGTGCATATCAGAGCTATACTACATTTCTGCAAAACATGCATATGTGGTTTCTAACAAAACAGGGCTTTAAAAACATTGCAAATACAGAAAAATACTTGTTGCTGATAACGCTAATCCAGGTGAGGAACAATTAGGGCAGGACCTGCAACCAATACTGTTAAGGTAGTTCACAGCTCATGGAGGGGAAGAATTCACTTAGGCCTTTTCACCTTGGGTGTTAAAGGACCTTGTCCCAGCACTGACCTTACTATAGACACATTCTTACATGTACAAACCTTTACTTAAAGTGTTACTAAACCCAGGGCCCTGGATTCATTATATCTGGTCTCCCAACAGTACACAGAATATGGAAATGCTATCATTTTAGTAAATATAAACTGCTAAATACCTTTTCTCATCAGCGTCATATAGCAGTCTGGTGACTTATATCAGTGTTCAGCTAAGCACTGGTTAAAGCTTGTAGGAGGAGTTTTCTGACTGTCCTATGAGACTGCAAGACCCCTGACTCTCTGTCTGGACAGTGCTGATTGGACCTGTGCTGATCACATGCACTCTCCAAAGAAAAAAATAATCCTTTCTAGCAGCACACACCAAACCAAGCATGTGCAGCCTGACTCCATAGACTCTGTTATCAGGAAATTATCAGGGGACAGTGGAAGGCGGGGAGGATCAGAGAAGATGGGATCAAACAGCCTTTCTACACAATGCAGGTTCCACGGTGAGTATAACAAGCATGCTTTCCTGCATAAACAGCCTAATTTTACTGTTGTGGGTTTAGTAACACTTCAAACACAACTCCAAAAAAACCTTTATTTCAGTTTAGATAGAGCATTGAAGGGCTAGAACCTCTATCAGGTTTTACTGCTGCCTGGGACCCAAATGAGGATCTTTTTCCACACTTCCTTTCCAAATGAAAAGTTGTCACCAGGAAGGGAAGTACTGTGGAAACATGGTTAACGAGTAAGGGGGATTAACTAGCGTTTTTAAAGACGAGCAACTTTTTTTTTTTCATTCTGACTCGGTTTGCGAGTGTTGTCTCACAAAACTATCAGAATTCAAGCTAATGGGGTGTGGAGTACCACATTTGGCCAGAGGTTGCGGGGACGTCGTTGACACTCGGAAGTGCTTGGAAATACTCGGAACAACTCGGGAATACTTGGAAACACTCGGAAATACTCTGTTTCTGAGCCTTTCCGAGGCATTCCGTGTTCAGCCGAGCTGTCCTTGAGTTTTTCCAAGGCTCTTTGGCGCCCCCAACCTCGGGCCACATGAGGTATTGCATGCAATAGCAGTCAATGCGGAACAAATTATCTTAATTTCCATTGATTTCTATGGGGAAACTCTCTTTGATATGCAAGTGCTTTGGATTACAATCATTCTCCTGGAACAGATTATGCTTGTAATCCAAGGTTCCACTGTAATGAAAAATCTCTCCAGTGTGGACAGAGAGATAGCAGAAAACACACATTTAAAGTTGTGTCGGGAAGGGTAAGAATCTGTGTGAGGTTTTTATTACTATCTGTCCTGCAGATGAAGATTTGATACTCTTTTTGATGCTTTATCTAATGCCTGTATTACCCATATTATCTTAAACCCATCATATCAATTATTTTCAGGCATCCTGGAATTCTTCCATCATCAGCTGAAGGATATCATTGAATATGCAGAGCTGAAGACAGATGTATTTCAGAGCCTCCGAGAGGTGGGCAATGCCATCCTCTTCTGTCTGCTCATAGAACAGGCTCTGGTAAGAACTGAATTATATCCACCTAAAGTATGTTTTAGCATTTTCTCCTTCAGCATATAATGAATGACACCACTTGTATATACTTTTAAACACTTAATCCATGTACCAGCCTGTGCTGTAACAAATACAACAGGACAAAGTAGAGAAATGCAGGTTAGCAGAAAAACACAGAATATCAAAACTCTTGAAACCATGGGTGTATGTGCCGAGTACAGAGAACATTGTGTCTTTATCAGTGTTGTTCTGTAGCGCAAGTACAGAGAGAGGCAAGTATTTATTTTTCTTCTTTCATAGGGAACTGTAAGGGCAGGACAAGGTGACAATGTTTATGGAAAGGGCATCCCCATACTCACCTTACCTGAGCTATCTTGCTCCACTACAGCCAGTGCTGAAATTGTCTGTGCCAGGGAGAGATGTCACTGCCCCAGTCATGTAACAGTTCTAGGTATGGGCACCATCACAGGGAAGCAGGTCACATACTCTTGCTTACCCAGAAATGCCAGCTTTTCTCACCAGCTCCAGAGTAGGAAGGAGCTCTGATGGAGCACAGGTAAGGTGAATATATGTTGTGACCCTTTCCAGAATTACCTTTGCCTTCTTTTTAAGAAGCGGCAAACTGGGAGGCTGAGCCAGCTGCCGCCAGGCATTTGGGAGGATCCCGTCAATAAAGTTGGGATCAATTCAAAGCCTGGACCAGCTCTGTGACATCAGCTGACAGCGGACTTTAGCCAACTGTTGGCTAAATCTGGGTTACAGGCATGCAGAAATAAGTGCACTCCTGTGACCCAGAATAGAATTATTGCTAAAAAGCTTTGACCATACTTCATTTTTAAGGTAGCTGGTACTGGCAGAGATATTCCATTACATTTAACTATATCGGCTTTGTCAATGAGTACATTTCATATACTATATATAATTGCTGAATGTATAGCATATTGGTGCCCTCTTAAAGTGCTGCTCCACTCAAAAAAATAAAAATGCAGTAATGTGCCTAAAAAAAAAAAAAAACCTTTGGAAATTATTATTATTTTTACTCACCTCTAAATGGCTGTTGCTAGGGGGTCCCTCGTAGTCTGCCTCCTTCAGGCTCCTGATGTCACTTCCCCTCGGCGCAGGAAGGGCTCAGCTCTGCTCCCTCCCTCTTGTCAATCATCTGGGACAGGTCCCAGATGATTGCGTGGCCAATCACGGCACGCGGCGCCGCTTGTGCATGCACAGTGGGTGCCCGGCTGTGAAGCCACAGCTGGGTGCCCACAGTTACAATGCCGGCACTGCCTTATGGAGGGCGAGACGAGCGGGGCTTCGATAGACAGATAAGTGTCCAAAAAGTCAGCAGCTGCAGTATTTGTAGCTGCTGACTTTCAT
Organism: Lithobates pipiens; assembly: GCF_037356315.1. NCBI lineage: Eukaryota > Metazoa > Chordata > Amphibia > Anura > Ranidae > Lithobates > Lithobates pipiens. The sequence continues at coordinate 452,780,836 of NW_027507903.1, forward strand.
TTTTATTTTTTTAATGGGAGCCCCCACTTTAAGTAGGTTTAAAGTGCCACACCCCTATTTATTGGCAAATTCTATATTGTAGCGTAAAGGATGGGATTTTTGAGGCACATCTATTTACATAAAATATATTTCCTTTATTTAGATAAATATAAAAACTTGCTGATATGCCGTACAACATTTTATAAAATAGATCCATTATACAATCTTATTAATTGGTTTCACCACAACATTTTGTAATAGTAGTATTACTATTGGACCATATAACACCAGCATATGTCTATACTACTATTAAATTTGGTGGCACAGTGGTGTAGAGGTTAGAACTCTCACCTAGCAGTAAAAAGGATTGCTGGTTTGAATCCCAACCACGACACTACCTGCCTGGAGTTTGCATGTTCTCCCTGTGCCTGCATGGGATTCCTCCAGGTACTCCAGTTTCCTCCCACACTCCATAGACATGCAGGTAGGTTAATTGGACTCTGTCCCAAATTGGCCCTAGTATATGAATGGGGACCTTGGATTGTGGGCTCCTTGAGGGCAGGGTGAGTGTGCAATGTACAGGGATAGGGACAATTGTAGACACTCAGGTTGGACTGGTGTCTTTATTCAACCTTACTAACTATGTAACTATATTACATAATGTTGTGGTGAAACCAATGAATAACATTGTATCATGGATCTATTTAAAAAAATGTTGTATGGCACATCAGCATGTTTTTAGATTTATCTACAATAAAAGGAAAGATATTTTATGTAAATAGTTGTGCCTCAAAAATCCCATCCTTTACACTAAAATATAGCATTTTCCAATAGCATATTGGTATTTTATGAATGGAGGACAATAGAAAATATTCTCATATCATAAATCTGTGACTTGTATCTGGAGAGCTAATGGATCAGTTTACATTTTGGCTCCACATGCGGTGATTTTGCAGATCACGTTGACTGGGATGTCTAGCACTGGTGGTTGTGATTGCTGTCGCAGTCTCCTTGTAATCTTTGTGACCCTCATCTCTTCTCACTTTATATCACCCAGTCCCAGGAGGAGGTGTGTGATCTTCTTCATGCAGCACCATTCCAGAACATCTTACCGCGAGTTTTCATCAAAGGTGAGTCTGAACTAAACCATTCTAAGATCCAAACATTTCATGCTTGTTAAGCTAACTTCTAATCTTATTTTTCCATTTAGAGGGGGAACGTCTGGAGGTCAGGATGAAACGACTAGAGGCAAAGTACGCTCCACTGCATCTCGTCCCACTAATTGAGAGACTGGGCACCCCACAGGTATGCTTTGGAGGTTCTATCTGAAGCCTTACTCCATTCGAAATTGATATTTCAGTCTTGAGTAGTCACCAGTGGGCTGAATCAATGTTGTACTACCAAATAGGCATAGTAGGCACCGGCCTATGGGCCCCATGCCGTTTAAGGGACAACAGATCAAAATAATATTGATTTGATCATGAAAGAAAATTACAATGAAGTTTTCTTAAATTGTTTACAAAAGATGGAAAAAAATTAACCACTTAGCAACCGCCTGCCCGCGATGTAGTGCGGACGAGCGGGCGCTGTAGGCTAAGCGTAGTACGTCGCTGCCTACTTCCGGGTTTGATTGTGCACATCGAGGGCCTCTCAGCAAGTCCCGGCCAATGATTAATGTTCGGGGCCTGCTGATCAGGTGTGTGCAATCACAACCCAGAGCTCTGTGTTGACATTCATATGTATTATAGCAGAAAGTAAAAAATATATATATATTTTTTTGTGTATATCGCAAAAAATAAAAATCCAGTGGTTATCAAATACCACCAATAGAAAGCTCTATTTCTGTGAAAATATACATTTCAGTTGGGTACAGTGTTGCATGACCACGCAGTCGCCAGTTAAAGTAGCGCAGTGCCAAATAGCAAAAAATGGCCTGGTCATGAAGGGGGTCAAAATCTTCTGGAGCTGAAGTGGTTAATCAACTCAAAGGAACGAAAACTTTACATTAAAGACTCTATAGAGAACAAACTGTATTAAAGTGGTTGTAAAGTCTCCAAAATAAACTCCCATGATAGGTTCTCTTATGGGGCAATAGTAATGGCAGTGTGTTTTTTTTTCAGCAATATAATCTCTTAATACCTTTTCCCAGCAGTGCTTCTGTGCATGGTTTTCTCGGGTCTTCCTCCCAAGCAGAGGACCTCAGGTGGGAGGAGCTCACATTCCTCTGCTGTTAGTTTTAGGAGGGGATGGCAGGGTTGGGGACAGAATTGGTTTTGCACAGAACATGGAAATGACAGGGAGGGATAGATGGAGAACCAGATGCTGCAGAGCAATTTTTGTACACATGTTTAATCAATGATTTTAGTCCTGAAGAATACATAAAAAACCCAAAGGTTATATATTTTTTTAAAGCAGACACCCTAGAGAATAAAATAGTGGTTATTTTATGTCACATGATATTATCGCAAATGTCTAGGAAACGCAAAATGGCAGTAAAACACAAGTGATTTTTAGGGCAAACAAACACAATAAGTTACCCAATGTTTGGTAAAATATAAAAGACGAGGTTGCACCAAGTAATACCAGATACCCAACAAACCAAACCTTAAAGTGTTACTAAACCCAGGACCCTGCAATTGCTATATCTGGCCTCGCAGTACACAGAACATAGAACTGCAATCATTTTAGTAAATATAAACATCAATATACCTTTTCTCATCAGCAGTATATATAATTCTTGTGATTTCTATCAGTTCCTGATGAAGCTTGTAGGAGGAGTTTTCCTACTGCACTGAGCTGTCCTATGAGGCTGCAAGGCTCCTGGTCCTCTGTCTGGACAGTGCTGATTGGCCCTGTGCTGATCACATGCACCCTCCCAAGCAAAAAAAAAAAAAAAACTCTTATGCCCTGTACACACGGTCGGAAATTCCGACGGAAAAGGTCCGATCGGATTATATCGTGTGTGGGCTCTATCGGACTTTTTCCATCGGAAATTCCAACGGAAAAAATTTGAGAGCAGGATCTCCAATTTTCCAACAACAAAATCCGATCTGACTTTTTCTGATCGTTTGTAGAGAATTCTGATTGGACAAAGTGCCACGCATGCTCAGAATAAATTAAGAGACGAAAGCTATTGGCTACTAGCCGCAACGTAGTCCCGTCGTAACGAACGAACTTCATCACGTTCCGAACGATCGGATTTTCCAACAACTTTCTTCCGACCGTGTGTAGGCAACTCCAGTTTCGGACAAAATCTGTTGGAAATTATCCGACAGATTTGGTGATCGGAATGTTTGACCGCATGTATGGGGGCTTAAGCAATACACACTAAACTGAGCATGTGTAGAGTCACGCCACTAACGCTGCCTTATCCGGACCTGTTCTGGAGTCAGTGGAAAGGAGGAGGATCTGTGCATACAAGATCAAGCATCCTTTTTACACAATGCAGAGGATTAACCCCTTAGGTTGCACAGTGAGTATAACAAGCATGCTTTACTGCATATAAAGACTGATTTCACTGTTGTGGGTTTAGTAACACTTTTGATTTGTGTGGGGCGGTGAAATGGCAATGCATTTCAGTACCCTACATTTTTTTGTATAGGTGATGCTAAGCCCCCTATAGGTCATCAGTTTAGTGGTAGGGAGGAGGTCTTGCACTAGTATTATTGTACTCACTACTGGGTGTGAGGCGTTATGTGTATTGAAATAAATGTTATAATGCATAGATGCCCCCATGCATGCATTTACTTTATTATGTGTGTATATGTTAGGGGCTTCAAAAAAATAAAATTGTGTGTGTGTTGGGGTGGGGGGGGGGGGGTGTTATGTGCAATTTTTTAAACTTTGTTTTTGCTTATCTTTTTTTTTTTCTTTTTTTTTCATCACATAGGGGACAAAGAGTGATGTGATAATTTTTTGGTGACAGGTTCTCTTTAACAGGAAATGCAGGGTCTAAAAGACCCTGCGTGTCTCCTCTGTGCTTGCATTGCAATACATTCCTTTCCATCGATGCTGGCCAGGGAAAGTGACAGGGTTACCCGGAAGTGACATCATAAACGTTGCTTTACACAGCAGGAAGGGAAGGAGAGCGGACGTGTGTCAGCTCTTCTCTCTCCCCTCCACCTGCCGGCACCCATAGATGGGGAGGCGGAGGCCAGAAAACATTGTGGGGGTGTGCAGGAAATGAGCGGCAGCACAGCTTACCGAATGCTTCCACCTGACAGTTTTACACACAATCCCGGGGGCTGGAGCCATAGGATTGTGTGTGAAACCCCCCATTGTCAGGTCCGTATGTTTTAGGCATCATTCAAAATTAATGGCACACAAGCAAGTGTGGTGCATTTTGCCAGCATTGCAGTGCGGTTTGGAATCTCTGGCAGAATATCGGCGATTGCACCTGCGATCACAAATCTCTAGATGTCCATAGAGCCTAAATGCATAGAAAACACACCATTGGAAGCAGCGTTTAAAAAACATGCTGCAAATGTGCGTTGTCTCATTAATGTAAAAAATGGACCCTCGCGCCACTAAGTGCTAAACGTGAAAATGTATCTAAGTACGTGTAAAAAATGGAAAATATACCAATACACAATATAAGTGAAATAACCAGTGAAGTGATACAAAAGTGCAAGTGCTACTAAATAATACAAAATGCAGCGGGACAAAATAGTAAACACAAACTATTGCATCAAAATGAATAAAATAAAGAGTCCTGCGCAAATCGTGCCACTGAAAAAATTGATGATGAATATAAAAATATAAAAAATAAAAACAGTCAATAAAAAATCAAAAAATAAACACACCGATGAGTGAAGGTATAAAGTGGAAAACAAGAGAAAGAACGGGACCAAATGTTCCAAAATATATATAAATCCAGGCTCTCAGAACTCTCACCTCAAGATGAAATATTCAGACAAATGAAAATAACCCCAAAAACTTCTCCTTTGCTTCTTTGTATACAATAACCAAGGAATTGCAGATAAAGCATGTAGTATACACTTCTGCCACTAGATGGCCATTTCCAGCTCTTGAATGTAATACTGCAGCTATGGACTTGTATTTCCGTGGTGTGGAACTTGAAAAGAACACAGAGGAGAGGCACTATATGCCGGACCTTCAGAGTGCATTCGCTGGTGACGTCACCTGCTGTATGCAGTCTGAATATCTGCTAAACAGTGCAAGTTTAGGAGATTATCACAGTACCTACAGGTAAGACTTGATATTTGCTTACCTGTAGGTGTAAGTGGTGTAACAGAGTTTACAACCACTTTAACAAAGAGGAGGGTGTGGAGCAGCTTCAGGGGAACAGTATTGCTCAATGAAGGAGAGGGGGCTGCAGGAGAGGGGAGGGGTGGGGAGGAGATTGTGTTCTCACACAGAATGAAGACTACAGAACTGACAGGGAGAGAGGGGGGAGATGCAGAGACGCTAAGGAGATAGCTGGATGACAGAGGCACTTAAACTGACCACACTTCCATGGCTCAGTAGCCATGATAAATGTGGTCAGCTCATAGAGGGGAAGACAGGAACAGGCTGGATCAATCAGGCACTTTAGAAGATAGAAAGCGACATTTGACAAGGCAAAAGCACTATGCAGTTTGTAAAAAGCTCATGCCTTAAAGGGATAGGAGCATGATTTTATTTTATTTTTTAAGGTTACAACCTCTTTAAATGTTACCTACCCATTAAAAACATAAACCATAGATATTAGGTTAACATTACAGTTTGTCTCTGAAAAGCTCATCTTCTTTTAGCTGTCAATTTGTAAAAAGATTTGGTGCAACCTATGTTCGTGTAATGTACAGTAGTGTGGTCATCTCTATCTAGCGGCCATTGTGCACACTACTTCAATGATAACCCACTAGAGTGCGTATACAAGAAGCCTCCAGAAACCTGCAAGTGGGGCCCCAAGGTTTTGACTACCTAGGGGCCTTCATGAAGTTTCTTCTGGCACTGGGCTGAATTCTTATTACATGGTAGACAGGGGGCGAAATTTTTGTGCTACAGTCTGTGTCTTTGCTTCTCTCATGAGGACATGAGGTGTTATTCTTTCTCAGACCCATCATATATAGTTTTATTCTACATAAGAGAAGGTCCAGAGGGAACATGTTATTATCATTTGGCTTTTTAAAATACACAGTATTTAGGTGATCTGTATTCTGCCTAAAACATAGGCTAGTTCACACCACAGAAACGCAGACCGGATGCGTTCTAGATGCTTTTCTGCATGCATGCTTTTGATGCGTTCTAGTTCATTTTTACATTTTTTTCAAAGTTTTTGATGCAGTCCAGTGCATTTTTTCACTCTCTTATTTCTTAACCCTAAATAAAGACATGTGTGTTCCAGTGCGTTTTTGGTGTGTTTAGGTGCATTCCAGTGAGTTTTTTGTGCGTTTTACAGCGTTCCAGTCCAGTGCATTAAAAATGCAGCATGTTCTACTTTTTTTTTTCTGGAACTGCAAGCACTGGTGTAAACTATGCCATTGAAAACCATATAACTTACTATCCATGCGTTTTTGATGCAGAAAAGAAACTGCACTGGACTGCATTGGTGTGAACTGACCCTAAATAAAACATTTCTTCTCCTATATTAGGTATAATTTCCAGATAAACAATGAGATAAATAAGATTGGGCTTGTGCCGAAAATAACTGTCAGCTATTGATTATATTAAAACCAATACAGTATTTTTATTACACACAAATGTTAAAAGAAAGGACAACCATTAAAAATGAATGCCACATAACTTATAATATAAGGGTATTCAGCCATATATAGTATCACTACCCATAACCGCCAGCACCTAGAAAACTCTCTGGCTTAGTCAGTATTTGTATGTGTATAAAAAAAAATATATATATATATATATATATATATATATATATACACACACACACACACACACATATATATATATATATATATATATATATACATACATACATGCATTGGCTATAATATAAGAAAACATCCCCCAATGCAAAAACAATACTAATTTAACTCCTGCAATTCTGTGCACTTAAATAATTGAAGAGCCATGGGATTGGTTTACTAAAGGCAAATAGACTGTGTACTTTGCACTCTGCAAGAGCAGTTACTCCACAGCTTGGTAAATGAGCAGAAGCTCTGCTGACTTCCATCATCCAATCATGTGCAAGCAAAATGCAGTTATTTTTTTAAGCTTTACATCATTTACTAAACTCTGGAGCAACTGCACTTTGCAAAGTGCACAGTCTATTTGCCTTTAGTAAATCAACCTCCAGGTATGTGACAATATATGTCATAACCCAAGGCTAAGCTTTTCCCAGTGGGTTAGCAAGGGGAGACATAAGAACAGCTGAGATCTTGTTGGCAATAATGTGCATTTAGAAACAAAGTATATAAGAACAGGGTTTGTAATTAGAGCAGAATTTGTGTCAATGTAATGTAACAAACCAGTGTTATCTATAGGAAAAATTACCCATTCTTGCTCAAAAGGCATTGCAGAGAGAAGAATCAAAGTTACACAGAGATGTCCGAGACCTGCCAGTCTTGTGCTTTGCATACCTCTACCACACAGCCAGGCAAATGAACACACAAAAGTTGTGGTTATCTCTCGGCCCACAGCCTGCTCATGGGGCAGTGTATCTGCAGTGATCGACTCTGTCCAGGTTGCAGGATGTGAACTAGGAAGTAGCAAAGCTGAAACAGGAAGCCATAGTATAATCAACCTGGTTGTTTGTCTAGTGTGCCACTTAGGGAGTAGTGCAAAAAATAGTTTGTATATTTTCTAGACTCAATAGTGTAACATAATATAAAAGATAACACAATATTTTGGTAATTCTCATATTTATTTTTAGCAAATTGCTATAGCCCGTGAGGGAGATCTTTTGACCAAGGAACGCCTGTGCTGTGGTCTCTCCATGTTTGAAGTCATCCTGACCCGGATCCGCAGCTACCTGCAGGACCCCATCTGGCGTGGTCCTCCCCCCACCAATGGAGTGATGCATGTGGACGAGTGTATGGAGTTTCATCGACTCTGGAGCGCCATGCAATTTGTTTACTGTATTCCAGTGGGGACCAATGAATTTACCGCAGAGTGAGTACTGTTCACCAGTGGGTTGTCTTGTCTCATTAATACTGTAACCAGAATAATATTAAAAGAGAAGTATGAGGTTTTTAAAAAAACAAACCTTATACTAACCTAGGTGGATGCAGCATTGATCTGATGCTGCATTGTGTCCCCCGCTGCCTCTGCAATGAGAACTGAAACAAACACAACTCATTACTCAGTTCTCCCCACCGCTCTGACCAGAAAGCTGTGACTATCGGGCAAAGGTTCCCTGCTCTGCCCCTCCAGCACTCACTGGAGGGCTGGGGAGGGAGCAGTTGGCTCGGTCTTCCACCAGCACAGCTGAGAGGTTGAGCCAGCTGCCGATCCAGGCATGTGGGTGGATACCGACTGTAAAGTTGGAATCTTTCCCAAGTCTAGACCAGCTGAGTGAGTCAGCCGACGGGAGGCTTTAGCCTGCTGTTGGCTAAAATTGGGTCACAGGAGTGCAGAACAAACTGCACTCCTGGGCTCCATGGGTGAAGTATAGCCAAAAAAGCTGTGGCCATACTTCTCCTTTAAGTATTTTTGAAAATACAATCAGTATCAAGTGGAATTCCAGCTTATACCTACAGTAGCTAGGCTGCAGGGGAGTGGAGGGACCACTGACAACGGATGGGCCATTAAAGCTTATGGGTGACATCACCGCTTCAGGCTTTGCTATCCATTGTCCGAGTGCTCTTTCCTTTTCCCTGCAGCTGTTGATGGCTGACATAGTGGAGATTGTTTGACTGGACAGGAGTGGCCTGAAAATAAATGTTTACATCTTGCACAGGTTAGTTAACATAGTTGTTATGAGGGGTAGAGGGCAATTTTAGGGCTAGTTTGGTATAAGCTGAAGTTTTCTATATACCCCTAATAACAAGCTTCTAACAAGCTCTTTTGTCTTGTTAATTTTGTGTCCTGTCTCTTGCTTTCCCCTACAGGCAGTGCTTCGGAGACGGTTTGAACTGGGCGGGTTGTGCCATTATTGTGCTTCTGGGACAGCAGCGTCGTTTTGACCTCTTTGACTTTTGCTATCACCTTCTGAAAGTTCAAAGACAGGACGGGAAAGATGAAATCATAAAAAATGTGGTGAGTTTCACTGACCAGACATACTGGCATTGATGGTTAATGCTAAATGGACTTTTGGCAAATCAATGTACAACACCTTCTGGGCTTTATTAATTCTGGTGAACAGTGCACAATACAAATAAAACATGGGCACAGGCGAGAGGCCTCATAGATGAAAGGGTATCTGTAGTGTTGAAGATGAGATACACACACACACACACATATTTATATATATATATATATATATATATATATATATATATATATATATATATACCACACATATATATATATATATATATATATACACTATATATATTTTATATATACATGTATATAATTTTTATTTTTTTTTGCAACATAGATTAAGGGGGGAATATGATTTTTTGTCTTTTTTTTTTTTTTTTTTATTATATTTGTAAATTTTCAATTTTATACATTAACATTAGTACTGGATTCACAGCCCTTTCTGGTCTTTCTAAAATAGAAGCTCAACACTTTTTTTTCACTTTCTGGCTGTCCAATGGAAATCCCATAGCTACAGAGAAGGCATTATCTTTCCCTTCTAGCACACATTTAGATTATTGGGTCAACCTAGTAAATGGGGGACATAGCCTAATGCACTAGGTACTGGTTGCAAATGGTATGAAAAATATTTATATTCAATATTTAATATTTATTTGACTAAATAAATGTATTTTATAGTCAGGACAATAAATATATCTGAAAACACTGCACATTCTCTTTTAAAGGCTGAGCTCCAGGCACAAACATTTTATTAAAACATATAGCTCAATATCCACAATGGGTTTGAAACCCACTTTGTGTGTACTCAATGCCGTTACAACCCAGAAAATACCTTCTAAAGTAGCAATGCAATAATATCTGGGATACACCTAGCCTTTGCAGAGTGGGAGGGACTCAGCAGGCCCATCCGGCTTTAAATGAGGTCATGGAGTTTCTGATGGCAGCGTGGAAGCAGCACTGCATGGATTGCGTTTCCAGTTTGCCAAATGATTTTCTTCGCTGACGTCGTTGTTGTTTATGGTCTCTTAAGTCTTTGCATTCACTAACCAGCTATCCTGTTTCTGTCCATCCCTCCAGCCGCTAAAGAAAATGGCAGATCGCATCCGGAAGTATCAGATCCTGAACAACGAGATCTTTGCAGTCCTCAACAAATATATGAAATCTGTAGAGAGTGACAGTTCCACAGTAGAACACGTACGGTGCTTCCAACCTCCTATCCACCAATCACTGGCCACTACCTGCTGAGAGGGGCATAGCACAGACCACAGTCCGGACGATATCGACAAATCCCGTAACGTTGTGGTGCATGTTCGTCCTGTTTTCACAATACACCTACATGATGCTATAGAAGCAGCAGGACTGTACAGGATGTAGCCATGTAAAGAGGTGTGGCCTGACTTCCACTTCTGTCACCATGTGCGGTGACAAATTCCACATTATGACATCATAGCCAAGGTCTGATGAAGTCTGGTGAAAGCAGGGTGGTATTAATAGCTTCATATTGGTTTGGCCCAACTTTTAAGTATTTTTATGATGTAAAACAGACATTTCCAGGTTGTTACCGGCTTTTGGTCAGTGTGGTCACTGGGAATTTGTTTAATCAATCTATTTATTGTGACGCTGTACAGTGTTGTGGTAATCTCATCCGCTTAAAGACTATATTGCCAATTTGTCAACTTCTACAGTACATGTTAACGATCGATTTATTTTGTTTGAGTGGCCAATGATCTGAGCAACTTTATCCCCATAACGGAAAACGCCATGTGATGCTCAAAATTTACTATGGAGTGGAGGGTGATTAGGCAGCTTGCTGTGTTCAGATACTTACCTACTGAGGCCTACTGCAAAGTTTGTCCATCATCAGCCCAACTACCCCCATCCCACTCCTTCCTACCACTACATTGATCAGAGTTTTCAAAGGAAGATTTGATGCTATCATGTAACTAATAAGAAAAACACAACAGGAGGACATTTTTTTAGGCCTCTCACAAACATTAAAATCTCATTATGTAGTATGAGGGCTTGCTTGATTGCGTTGTTTAGGTAGGTTTTCATAATACATTGTTATGGTCAATCTAACGGATATTATACAGCCAGATTGTAACATGAATGGTAAGCGTAAGGTCACTTTATGAGATCCCAAAGAGAACCAGTCACAAATGAGCTCATGCAAGATGTTTCACATTGATTGTGCAATCCTAATTTTAAAAGATTTAAATTGGCCTCCCTGATTACCTTTTTGCTTTATCTTAGGACAACTCTTGAACAGTGTGTAAAGCCAGCCATACTCTGAGCGAATTCTTTTCCTGCAACCATGGAATGCAGGAAAGAAATTCACTTGATTTCCCCATCAACACAGACATTATTGATGCAGAAATCACTCCTGCCGAGCCATTGTCTTCTCCCAGAGGGGGGACAGGGGAGGGCGGGGGAAGCCGTGATTATTGCTAGTGGCTATAGCAGCCGCTAGCGATAATCACAGGTAAAGCCCAGCATGCGATCAACTTGGTACATTTAGCCTGCCCATACACATACGCTGGTTATACACGCATAGATTTTTTTCATTCAGTCTGCAAGCTGACAGATTCCTCCATTTATGCTCTACAACATGGATAGATGAATTTCTTGCTGTGAGCAAGCAGCTGTCAGAATATTCCAACAGTGGCTGCATCTGATTGGATTCAGGGGCAGTTCAGGTGACAAGTTTCTGCTCGGCTCCTTTGATTGTCCAGTTGAAGCATTGAAGGGTGCTGACAGTCCCATCCACAAAGTGACTTTTGGCTGGTTCATCAGAAACCCACTGAAGTTCGAACAATGTATGGCCAGCATTTCTCTGTGGTCAGCAATTGCTAATGTGCCAACAGCTTGACCTCATGTGGATAACACGTGGGATCTCCTAGTGTGCAGAACTGTGTACTACAAATACCAGAGCCACATAATTGTTTACATTCCTCTTAACTATGGAACCCTTGATCTAGAGAGATTCGAACCATATATTGTCTGGCTGACGGGACCGATCAACTAGGGTAAAACCAGCCTGTCAGATTTTTCATGCGATTAATGCTAGCAGCTATAGCCGCTAGCAATATTAACTATGTGTTCTCCTGGCAGGGATGGCTCCCCATTCCCCGTGTGGTTGCAGGAAAGAAAATCGCACCTTCTGTGGCCAGTTTTAGAGTCTTTATATGCACTCCAGGAGCTAGGTATCAGCATTGAGGTCTAGAGGTTGAAATAGTAGCAGTTTTCATACCTTAGGATTTCTAATATACATCCTACAAAATTAATGCAGCTCTGTAATCACAGCATGCACTTTCATTTTATAACATCAGAATTGTAATAGCAATACAAATTATATATTTATTTATTTTTTGACAATAGATGCAACCACTTTTCAGCCAACCGTTTTCTGCCTGGCTCTTTTTGATTTTTCATTCAGCGGAAGGGGGCCGACAGGGCCACCTACCAAGAAAATGTTGCTAGTACAGTAGTAACAGGTGAAGATTCCAGTAGTATATGGCCACCTTCAGTTTACTAAAGCACATTTGAAAGAATGACAAACATGAGAAAATGGGAATTAGTTGTCACCCCATAACAGGAAGTGCTGGAACAAAAGATTAAAAATGTATTTGGATATTATTTCAGCATGTTAACAATTATTTGTGATTTTGATGTTTGGGTTTAGATTTTAGACCTTCAATAATAAATTAATATTTATTATAATTAATTCAAGCCAAGTTGTTAAGCTGGTTCTCCTTGAAGAACAATTATTTTGGGAATTCAACATTTTATTTACTGACTGTATCTATAAGTAGCCTTAGACATAAGACTCACCTTTTTATATGCTTGCTATATCATAGTTTTCCGCTAGCAGCTATCTGTATAACAGACAGTACACTCTGTATCTTTGCTGAACCACTGCTGTAGAAAACCCTATTGCAGTGATGACGAACCTTGGCACTCCGGATGTTTTGGAACTACATTTCCCATGATGCTCAAATACACTGCAGAGTGCATGAGCATCATGGGAAATGTAGTTCCAAAACATCTGGGGTGCCAAGGTTTGCCATCACTGCCCTATTGCATTTAGAGAATGCATTGTTTTGCAGACTGCATACGTTTTTCATTAGATTGCGCAGCGAACCAACCACTTTAGGTGAGTATTTTGCCACTGCTCTCTGCCTATAGACTTGAACTGAGACAAGAGAAAAAGTAAAGGGTATCACTACGGTACTAGGAAGCTCAAATTGTGTTTTTAACAGTCCAATACAGCCCCTGTGTAAATATATAATAAAACTATAGATTTTTTTTTTTTTTTCAAATACTAACCTACGTTGATTATATTTAAACTAAAGCTAAATTATGGACAAAAATAAAAATGACACAAAAAGTTAGCAGTTCTTGGTTTTATTTTATTCCCCTATGTAAGATAGTTTTATTACTTGGTGATCCTGCTAATAGAGCCATAATTGTTTAACATCCTTTAAAAGGGTGTCAACGCAGTTTGCTCTTCAGTTAAATTATGTTAATACATGTAGCGTTGTCACCCTGTGGACAACGTCATTTTAAATAAACATGTCATTTTAAATGGACTATAAGTAAGGCACAAACAAATTGATACCCAACTCTATGCTTTAACAGTTCTTTCTCATTTTTGAGAAAGAGGGTTTACACCATCTACTGTAAAGCATTCCCATTTCAAGCACCCCTAGCAGTCGTATATGGTTTGCCCCAACCCATTTAACTAACTTTTGCTGGGCAGCTTGTCCTTCATGTAAATGTAGAAAAAAATATAATAAAGTCCAGTAAAATAAAAATAAAAAGTACTTTTATTACAGGTATAACCTCCACATAATTATCAGTATACAATATTTTTCATTCTGGCGGGCCTTCAATCTTGTCAGATTTCTAACTATAATAAATAAATATATAAATATGACCACAGGAATCAAAAAGTTATCATGATATCACACAGGTATGCCCTAATCACTATCCAGCCATACTAAAGTAATTGTTTTGGGTGGAGCACACCTTTAACTGCCACTCCTACAGCTGAAATAAGTACCTGAAATAGGTAACTTTTTTTTAGAAAATATTTAACAGAATTGTATTAAAGTTCTGTGTTTACATTCGAATTTTGTTTTTTATATATATTTTGTTCCTTTTATTTGTTTAACTGAAAAGAGAAAAAAAAAAAAGTTACATTATTTTACCTTCTCGCCTGTGAATAAGAAGTAAAAAAACTGAAAAAAAATCTTTTGTCTGATCTTGTCTCTTCTATCATTCATTGTGTGCTAAATATTTGGTATGTGGGGAGAATTTTTAGATGATTTCAAGGAGATTCAATTGATATGTACAAAAAAATTACTGTCTGTATTAGCTGTGTGCAGCCAGAAACACTGTCCCTGCATGCAAACAATCTGAATCTAGGGTCTGGTCAGAGGTTCTATTTGCATGTATCTACACGGCTACCCATGTGAATGAGGCCTAAATGACAAGTTCACTATTAGTGAACTTGACTCATAATAAATGGCCCAATCTGAGTGCAACCTACTGGGTTAAATACTTAGCTTCCTCCCCGTTTCAGCGATCTTCACTGTGCAACCCTACCTTTCTGATAATGCTTCCCCCAGATCCTCTTCTTAGTGCACAGGCATACTGTGGCCCCATATATTCCTATTGGTAAGACATATTCTAGCAGTCCTTAGAAATGTGGTTCACCTACAGTATCTCACAAAAGTGAGTACACACCTCACATTTTTGTAACTATTTTATTATATAATTTCATGTGATAACACTGAAGAAATTACTCTTTGCTACAATGTAATGTAGTGAGTGTACAGCTTGTATAACAGTGTAAATTTGCCGTCCCCTCAAAATAACTCAACACACAGCCATTAATGTCTAAACTGCTGCCCACAAAAGTGAGTACATCCCCAAGTGAAAATGTCTAAATTGGGCCCAAAGTGTCAATATTTTGTGTGACCACCATTATTTTCCAAAAACAGCAAATTCTCCTGCGCTCTGGTTTCTTGGTCTTTAAATGTGATATAATAGCCCTCTTTGGCTCTGAAGAAAGGGGGTCACTCCCGAAACGCGTTAGCCATTTCCGTAGAGGTACTCATCAAATTCCTCGGACATCTGGTCTGGAGTCGCCAAACGCTTGGTGCGATGGATTTATTTGTATTGATTTTGCCTGTGATCAATACTCGTTTGTGAGTAGCCATTTTGCTATTTGATTCAATTTTAAATAAAGCTGTTTTATGGTAATGCACTAGGTCAGTGCGCCTTCCCCTTCTTTGTATTCTCACCATTATTTTCCAGCACTGCCTTAACCCTCTTGGTATGGAGTTCACCAGAGCTTCACAGGTTACCACTGGAGTCCTCTTCCACTCCTCCATGATGACATTAAGGAGCTGGTGGATGTTAGAGACCTTGTGCTCCTCCACCTTCCGTTTGAGGATGCTCTGCAGATGCTCAATAGAGTTTAGGTCTGGAGACATGCTTGGCCAGTCCATCACCTTTACCCTCAGCTTCTTTAGCAAGTCAATGGTCGTCTTGGAGGTGTGTTTGGGGTGTGTTTGGGGTCGTTATCATATTGGAATACTGCCTTGTGACCCAGCATCCGAAGGGAGGGATCATGCTCTGCTTCAGTATGTCACAGTACATGTTGGCTTTCATGGTTCCCTCAATAAACTGTAGCTCTCCAGTGCCGGCAGCACTCATGCAGCCTCAGACCCCCCTTTGTACTCCTCACCTGGTTGCTGCCACACACACTTGTCACCATCTGAACCAAATACGTTTATCTTGATCTCATCAGACCACAGGACATGGTTCCAGTAATCCAAGTCCTTATTTTGCTGGTCTTCAGCAAAATGTTTGCATGCTTTCTTGTGCATCATCTTTAGAAGAGGCTTCCTTCTGGGACGAAAGCCATGCAGACCAATATGAGGCAGTGTGCAATGTATGGTTTGAGCACTGACAGGCTGACCCCCCACACCCCTTCAATCTCTGCAGCAATGCTGGAAGCACTCATACATCTATTTCCCAAAGACAACCTCTGGATACGATGCTGAGCAGGTGCACTCAACTTCTTTTGTCAACCATGGCGAGGCCTGTTCTGAGTGGAACCTGTCCTTTAAACCACTGTATGGTCTTGGCCACCATACTGCAGCTCAGTTTCAGGGACTTGGCAATCTTCTTATAGCCCAGGGATATGCAATTAGCGGACCTCCAGCTGTTGCAAAACTACAAGTCCCATCATGCTTCTGCCTCTGGTTGTCATGCTTGTGGCTGTCAGAGTCTTGCTATGCCTAATGGGACCTGTATTTCTGCAACAGCTAGAGGTCCGCTAATTGCATATCCCTGTTATAGCCTATGCCATCTTTATGTAGAGCAACAATTATTATTTTTTGCCATGAGGTGCCATGTTGAACTTCCAGTGACCAGTATAAGAGAGTGAGAGTGATAACACCAAATTTAACACACCTGCTCCCCATTCACACCTGAGACCTTGTAACACTAATGAGTCACATGACACCGGGGAGGGAAAATGGCTAATATGGGCCAATTTGGACAATTTCACTTAGGGGTGTACTCACTTTTGTTGCCAGCAGTTTAGACATTGATGGCTGTGTGATTAGTTATTTTGAGGGGACAGCAAATTTAGACTTTTATAGAAGCTATGCACTCGCTATTTTACATTGTAGCAATGTGTAATTTCTTCAGTGTTGTCACATTAAAAGATATAATAAAATATTTACAAAAATGTGAGGGTG
Organism: Lithobates pipiens; assembly: GCF_037356315.1. NCBI lineage: Eukaryota > Metazoa > Chordata > Amphibia > Anura > Ranidae > Lithobates > Lithobates pipiens. The sequence continues at coordinate 452,797,758 of NW_027507903.1, forward strand.
TACTCACTTTTGTGAGATAGGAATGAATGGGACAGCGGAATGAATCCCTGTGTAGTAGGAAGTAGAGTCTATACTGATCCTGTTTGCTCATGAATCCCATTCAGCCTCTCTTTTGTGTTCCATTTTGCCACTTTTGTTAAGAGATGAGACACTTGGAAAAACATCCCCTGTCTATTGATATTCACTTAGTGTTGTCCATTTCTGAAAACAATACAGCTACCTGTCCTGATAATCATTGTCACAGAGACAGAAAGTCATCCGAAAGGTGAGAACAGTCCTCCAATGGGTTCCTGTGATGATTTTAAGACTGGAATTCTGTTCACTTTAAGACATTTTCAACAATTACTCTAGCTCTCTAACTGAAAGCCTGTAACTCAGTACAGACATAAAGCTGAAAGAAGAGTCTGCAGGAGCCTAAGTTTGCACCCACTATCCACTGATTGCGGTTGTAATGCTTTTCAGGCTCATTTGCAAAAAACTAATAAATGCTTGTTTATTATTTTTGCAAACAATGGATTTAGCCTTTATACGTTTTTTCCATAGAATTTTCTAGGTCATTTTTTCACCAGGTCTTCCTGCAACCCTGATCAGTAGCTCAGGTTAGGGATTGGTATGTAGAATGTGATAAAACATGTGCATAGTAATTTGTACACCCATACAAGGGCCAATGTAGACAGGAGCCAATTAACCTACCAACATGTATTTGGAGTGTGGGAGGAAGGCACAGAAAATCTGCAAACTCTATGCAGTTGTTGTCCTGGCCAAGATTCCAGCCAAGGCCTGCAGTGCTTGAAGACATAAGTGCTAACCACTAAGCCACTGTGCCACCGATTGTAACAACTAAAGCAGGTACTGGCCGAGATTCAAACCATCTATGGGCAGGCTGGTTGTATCCAAGTCAATACCTCTATTGACTTGGGTACAGTCAGCATGTTGAATTTTTACATGCAAATATTGCCAGTGGCTAGCGACAATCGCTGTGTTCTCCCGGCAGGGACGGTCAGCCCCCCTGCCTGGACAGCATGATAGCTCAGTGGGAGGGATTCAAGCTATTTTCTTTCCTACAACCACAGGAAAATCTCATCTATGGCCTGCCTCAAAGTAACCAGTCGCACTCTCTCTTGTACTAGCCAAATTAAAGAGTCAATTTTAATTTGTTGCTGATGAGGACTGCTCTTGACAATTACCACTTAACACAATAATTGATTATTTAATATTAGAGTGTTAATCCTCACCATTTGAGTTGTGACTTTGTTTTCCTCTTTGTGTTTTTGTTATATACCTACCATTGTTCTTAGTTCCTAAGTGCTTTGTGGCAGGTAACAAGTAATTGTATACTTTCTCTGCACACCAAGGACTTCAAACAAGGTACACAATAGGCCAGTGGACAGTTTCAGTTATTGTCCTCAGCACCTGCTAAGGCGTTTACAGCTTGGTGTTACCTGGTCATGAGTGGCAAACAACAGTAATGTACATTGAAACATAATATCTTACTAAAAGGTAGCCAGATTTGTGGGGAATTGTTCCCAGATAAGAAAACATGAGATTCGGGATTTCTGGTTTTGCATACACAGATAGCCATAAAAATCTCTTTAACACCCCAGACATTGTCCTTGCACTCTACAATGTAAACTCTACAATGAACTGCTTTGCACTGTAAACTTTGTTCTTCTTGGAATCACCCAACAAATTTCTCCATTTGTTGAAACTGAAGCACCTAGCAGTCAAGGGTGAGTTTCCCCCTTCACTTTGGAGAAATGTCCATTTACTTTGTCTCCTGGACAGGAAATAATGGGAAAATCTCCCCAGTGGGAACATAGGCAGCAATAGGGATCTGACATAGGCGTTACCCCTTCCCCACTCTATTCAAAACTAGATAAAGAAACATTTTAAACACTTCTAGGATTAATGTAGATAGGCGTTGTTTTTGTGCGTTTAAAATTCACATGAAAAATACGTCAGCAGATTCAATTCACTTCAATAGAGCTGTGTGGATGCTGCTTTGGATCTGCTCTGCATTTCTTCAGATGTAGTTTGTCCCATTGAGGGAAATATTGAATTGCAGGCAAAACAAGTTAACGCAACCTTTTCTTATCAAAAGTTGCATTTTACATTTGAATGCATGTCTTTGGACATTACGTATGTAGACGAGAAGGCCTGGCTCACAGTTTCCACTCAAATTCAACCCAAAGGTGTTCTTTCAGGTTGAGTGAAGGCCAGTCAAGTTCCTCCACCCCAAACTTGCTCATCCCTGTCTTTAGGGACCTTGCTTTGTGCACTAGTGTGCAGTCATGTTGGAACAGGAAGGGGTAATCCCCAAAGTTGAAAAACATTAAATTGTCCAAAATGTCTTGGTATGCTGACACCTTAAGAGTTCCCTTCACTGGAACTTAGGCTGGATTGACACCAAGGCATTTTTTGTGCTTTTTGCATTTTTTCAGATTTGCACTACAGTCCATTTAACATGATTTCCTATGGAACACGTAGGGCAAATCTGCAAAATACAAAAAGCACTAAAAATGCATAGGTGTGAATCCAGCCTTAGGGGCCAAGTACAACCCCTGAAAAACAACCCCGCACACCATAATCCCCCCTCCACCAAATGATTTGGACCTGTGCATAAACAAGGTCCATAAAGACATGAATAAATGAGTTTGGGGTGGAGGAACTTGACTGGCCACAGAGTCCTGATCGCAACCTGATAGCGATGAATTAGAGCGCAGACTGCGAGCCAGGCCTTCTTGTCCAACACCAGTGCCTGACCTCACAAATGCGCTTCTGGAAGAATGGTCAAACATTCCCATAGACACACTCCTAAACTTTGTGCACAGCATTCCCAGAAGAGTTGAAGCTGTTATAGCTGCAAAGGTTGGGCCAACTCATTATTGACCCCTATGGACTAAGACTGTGATGCAATTAAAGTTCATGTGCGTGAAAGCAGGCGTTCCAATACTTTTGGTAATATAGTGTATTGTTGTATGTACTCATAGTACAGCCCAAAATTAATAGTGCACATTTTGCTTTTTTTTATCCTACCTAAAACACACTGACACTGAAACTAACTTAAAAAAATGCTTTAAAAAAAAAAAAAAAAACCCTGCCCAAAATAAACTGACCATGATCTTTGACCCTTAATTGACCCAAACGCTAACCCTGGCACTGACCTAGATCAAATCTTGATCTAGCTATTTTTTCTTTTATTTATTTTTTATTGCTATTTTTTATTTTATTTTTTACACACACTTTTTTTTCCCTCTCTTGAACCTTGAAGTTCAACCTACCCTAATACAAGCTGAAGCCCGTGTGAAACAGGCTTTAGTCAGCTGTGTGGATGGCGTTGGATGGGGTGGGGGTGTGCCATAATAAAAAATGTGCACAGCATACACACACTGTAGTGCACTCTGTACTGTGCATGAACTGTGCAGTGTATATACAAATAAAATATTGTTAGGAGCAGGGGCGGATCCAGGGGGGGGGCAACGGGTCAATTGCCCCCTCCGAGAATACCGCCAGCTGATGACAGAACGGCCGGTTCCGCGGGTCCAATCGCGGCCGGTTCCGCGGGTCCAATCGCGGCCGGTTCCGCGGGTACCCGCAGGCCGGTTCCGCGGGTCCAATCGCGGCCGGTTCCGCGGGTACCCGCGGCCGGTTCCGCGGCTCCAATCGCGGCCGGTTCCGCGGGTCCAATCGCGGCCGGTTCCGCAGGTCCAATCGCGGCCGGTTCCGCGGGTACCTGCGCGGCCGGTTCCGCGGGTACCCGCGCTGAGTGGACGGGTGAGGGGGGGGGGGCAGCTGGGCGGCTTAGGAGGGCTGCTGGCCAATCAGGAAGCCAGCAGGCAGGGGAGCAGGGAGATGACATCATCTCTCACTGCCCTGCGTCCCTCCAGTTCCGCCCTCACTGTGTAGGAAGCTGTGTGCAGCAGAGAGATTGCATCATCTCTCTGCTGCCTATGTTCACTCTGGGACCCAACAAAAGACCACCAGTAGGTGACAATCCGCAATGTGTGGCAGGCTACGTGGCAAGTGGCAATCCGCAATGTGTGGCAGACTACGTGGCAAGTGGCAATCCGCAATGTGTGGCAGGTGACGTGGCAAGTGACAATCCATAATGTGTGGCAGTTGACGTGGCAAGTGACAATCCGCAATGTGTGGCAGGTGACGTGGCAAGTGACAATCCGCAATGTGTGGCAGGCTACGTGGCAATCCGCAATATGTTGCAGGCAACGTGGCAAGTGACAATCCGCAATGTGTGGCAGGTGACGTGGCAAGTGACAATCCGCAATGTGTGGCAGGCTACGTGGCAATCCGCAATATGTTGCAGGCAACGTGGCAAGTGACAATCCGCAATGTGTGGCAGGTGACGTGGCAAGTGGCAATCCGCAATGTGTGGCAGGCAACGTGGCAAGTGACAATCCGCAATGTGTGGCAGGTGACGTGGCAAGTGACAATCCGCAATGTGTGGCAGGCTACGTGGCAATCCGCAATATGTTGCAGGCAACATGGCAAGTGACAATCCGCAATGTGTGGCAGGTGACGTGGCAAGTGACAATCCGCAATGTGTGGCAGGCTACGTGGCAATCCGCAATATGTTGCAGGCAACGTGGCAAGTGACAATCCGCAATGTGTGGCAGGTGACGTGGCAAGTGGCAATCCGCAATGTGTGGCAGGCAACGTGGCAAGTGACAATCCGCAATGTGTGGCAGGTGAAGTGGCAAGTGACAATCCCCAATGTGTGGCAGGTGACGTGGCAAGTGGCAATCCGCAATGTGGGTCAGGCAACTTGGCAAGTGACAATCCGCAATGTGTGGCAGGTGACGTGGCAAGTGGCAATCCGCAATGTGTGGCAGGCTACGTGGCAATCCGCATCTGGTGGCAGGCGACGTGGCAAGTGACAATCCGCAATGTGTGGCAGGTGACGTGGCAAGTCACAATCCGCAATGTGTGGCAGGTGACGTGGCAAGTGACAATCCCCAATGTGTGGCAGGTGACGTGGCAAGTGGCAATCCGCAATGTGGGTCAGGCAACTTGGCAAGTGACAATCCGCAATGTGTGGCAGGTGACGTGGCTAGTGGCAATCCGCAATGTGTGGCAGGCTACGTGGCAATCCGCATCTGGTGGCAGGCGACGTGGCAAGTGACAATCCGCAATGTGTGGCAGGTGACATGGCAAGTGGCAATCTGCAATGTGTGGCAGGCTACGTGGCAAGTGACAATCCGCAATGTGTGGCAGGTGACGTGGCAAGTAACAATCCGCATTTGGTGACAAGTGACAATCCACATTTGGTGGCAGGCGACATGGCAAGTGACATCCTCAGGGCTCCCACTGATTCTGCATTATGGTGAGTTGAACCATTTAATTTTATATTACAATGTATTAATAGAAATAATGCGCTTCAATCATCCTGACACCATAACAACCATGGTGCCGTAATGATTGAAGCGCCAATACCAGCCATTTCCCACATAAATTGCCCCCCAAAAAACATATTTTATAGCAGTGCCCCTCCCGAGATTAGACTCTGGATCCGCCCCTGGTTAGGAGCAGGACAAAGAAGTGTCTTTTTTGGGCAAACTAGACTTTGGATTTGATTTACTAAAATTGGAGAGTGAAAAATCTGGTGCAGCTGTGCATGGTAGCCAATCAGCTTCTAACTTCAGCTTGTTCAATTAAAGTGGTTGTAAAGCCTTTGGGATCTCCAAACTATGGCCCTCCAGCTGCTGCGGAACTCCATGTCCCATGAGCCATTGTAAACCTCTGACATTAACAGACATGACTAGGCATGATGGGAATTGTAGTTCCTAAACACCTGGAGGGCCATAGTTTGGAGACCCATATTGCATTCTATGCATTAACCACTTAGGGACCGGAAGATTTTCCCCCTTAACGACCAGGCCATTTTTTGCGATACAGCACCGTGTTGATTTAACTGACAATTGCGCGGTCGGGCGACAATGTCACCAAACAAAATTGATGTTCTTTTTTTCCACAAATAGAGCTGTCTTTTGGTGGTATTTGATCACCTTTGTGGTTTTTATTTTTTGCGCTTTAAAACAAAAAAAGACCGACAATTTTGAAAGAAATATATATTTTTTACTTTTTGATATAATAAATACCCCCGAAAAATATATATATAAAAAAACAAATTTCTTCATCAGTTTAGGCCAATATGTATTCTTCTACATATTTTTGTTAAAACAAAAAAAAAATTGCAATAAGCATATATTGACTGGTTTGTGCAAAAGTTGTGGTGTCTACAAAATAGGGGATAGATTTATGGCATTTTTATTATTATTTTTTTTTACTAGTAATGGCGGTGATCAGCGATTTTTAGATGGACTGCAACATTACGGCGGACAGATCGGACACTTTTGACACTTTTTTGGGACCATTGAAATTTCTACAAAGATCAGTGTTATAAAAATGCACTCATTACTGTATACATTTCAGTGGCAGGGAAGAGGTTAACACTAGGGGGCGATCAAGGGGTTAAATGTGTTCCCTGGGAGGTGTTTCTAACTGGGGGGGTGTAGTACTGACTGGAGGAGGAGAGAGATCGCTGTTCCTAATCACTAGGAATAGACAATTTCTCTCTATTCCTCTGACAGAAGAGGAATCTGTTTGTTTACATTGAAAGATCCCCGTTCTGCTTCTCTGTGGAGTGATTGCGCATGAGCATACACATCAGATTCCCTGCCATGCACGTGCCTGCTATAGCTGTTTAAAGGGCCAACATACAGCTATGGCGATTTGCAGGAACGAGACGACTTGCCGCAGTATAATGACGGTAGCTGGTCGGCAAGTGGTTAAGGTAAAAAAACTTTCTGTGCTGCCCCACCCCTTTTATTACTTGAGCCTGATTAAAATTCAGTGATGTGCACCAGTGAAGCGGCTCCAGCTGCTGTCTTTTTGGACAGATTGATAGCAGCAGGAGCCATTGGCTTCTGCTGCTGTCAATCAAATCCTGTGATACAAGAGCAGGAGCGGAGTCCTGCTGTCTGTGTCAATCGACATAGCAGCGGGACTCCGGAGCGATCCCGCACAGGTGCCCCCAAGGAAAGTGGTTTTCCGCGGGGGGACCCGATGAAGAGGAGGGACCTGGAGCATCAGATGGGGACCCCAGAAGAGGAGGAACAGGGCTATTGCACAAAGCAGGTAAGTATAGGCATGTTTGTTATTTTTATTAAAAAAAAAATCAAAAACAAAAAAAAACAATCTGGAAGCGAATTGATTTCTATGCAGAGCTGCACCAGATTTTGCACCCTCCAGTTTGCCTCTACAGCCACAAACTCTGTCTCCATTTGTAGACTTCTGATGTGCTATAACCCTACGTTAACATCTCTGCATTCTGTGCAGGCTGAATTTGTGTTTCTGCAAAAAAAAATGGATGAAAAACTGCAGCGGCAGGGAAATCGCATGGCCTTTTTGACCATGCGATTTCCCTGCGGTTTCCGCACACGCACTGCAATTTTACATGTGTGGGGGTGCCATTCACAATGAATGGCAGCCCCGTGTGTTTCCGCAGAACAGTGCGTTTTCACTGCGAGTGGTTGCGAGTATTGCTGCGATTCCCGCATCCACACGCAAAGATATGACTGTAGGGTAAGGGTGCAGAGGGACTAATCTGTGACTTGCTGGTACAGTTTTAGTCAAGCTTAATCTTTTTACCCAATTCGTGCAATCAATAAGAAAGTACAGTATTTTGTGTACTGCATACAATACAGAAAAAGAGTGACTTCTGCTTGAAAATATGTATGCAATCTGTTAAGAAAAAAGTCATTGAAAAATGTAGAAGTGATAGAGGCTGCATGATAAAGTCTCACTCTATTGCACATGTTTGGTATGGGCTCCAGTGCTACATTGTCATTGGTGTATTAAATGTATACCAGAGGAGAGGTCTCTTAGTTCCTGGAGTTTGTTATCAGTGTTAACTGAAGTGCGGCCTCAGTTCCCAGGCATCCAGTAACACCTGAAATTCCTGTAAAACAGGTCAGAACATGGAAAGGTGAAGGTCTAATGACAATAAAGCAATGCCTGCCTACACTGACCTACCTGACATACACTGACCCACACTGACACATACACTGACCTACCTGACATACACTGACCCACACTGACACATACACTGACCTACCTGACATACACTGACCCACACTGACACATACACTGACACATACACTGACCTACCTGACATACACTTATGCCGCGTACACACGAGCGGACTGTATGGCGTACTTAGTCCGTCGAAACACATTTCAGCGGACAATCCGCTCGTGTGTGGGCTTCAGCGGACTTTTTCAGCGTGCAGTCCGGCGTACTAAGAATTTCGTTTTTTTCAAAATTCTGTCCATCGTACTTTGGTTTCAGCGGACAGTACGGTCGTCAGTATGCTAGTTCGACGGACTAAGAATGGCGCATGCCCAGAAAGGATTTACGCGGCGGAAGGGTGCTTTGCTGTGTCTTGGACTTCCTATTTCTAGTCCCGTCGTACGTGCTGTACACGTCATCGCGCAAGCTTTCGACTGCCTTTTTGTGCATCCGTGTGTGGTCAAGTCCGTTCAGTGGAAAGTACGACGGACTGTCCGTCGGATTGTATGACAAACTAAGTATGCCATACAGTCCGCTCGTGTGTACACGGCATTACACATACACTGACCCACACTGACACATACACTGAGCTACCTGACATATACTGACCTACCTGACCAGACTTCAGGTGACTTTACCTCCTCGCCTCCTGCAGCTCAGCGGTGCGACCACCCCAGTAGAGTAGACAGCAAGCACCAAATCCATGATAGGACAGGAGAGCCGCCCGCCCGAGCGCAGAGTGGGGATCTTCTGACAGTGGCGCGGCGGCCACATTGTAATTCCCGCCTTCTGAACCCTGCAGCACCTATGATGAACATCACACCTCCCGCAGTACCGGTGTTCTGTCCAAAACTGTCAGCCTATCGAATAGTGTCCGCTGTGTACTGCGCAGGCGCAGCGCTTGCGCAGTATGGAGCACAAGGAGATTCGGAAAATCTCCGAAGATCATCTTTGGATATTTTCGGAATCTGCTTGTCCTGTATACTGCGCATGCGCAGTACACAACGGACACTATCCAACGGGGGACACTATTTGACATGACACCGGCATTGGACCAGTGGGACGTCCATCATAAGCTATGCAGGCTCCAGAAGGCGGGACTTGCTATGTCACTCGGCTGCGCTCGGGGTTAGATTGGTCCCTGCTCAGCAGCGGCACTCGGGGCTAATAATAAACTGTGCATGCCCGAGACCCGGGGCTTTTATGGGGACCACTCGGGGCTCCAGCCACCGTTAGCCCCCCTCCCAATGCCACTGGCAGCAGGACTACCATAAATAGGGTTGCCACTTTTTCTACAAGCCAAACCCGAACAATTTATTGGCACAGGGCAATTTTTTTCGCAGTAAACACAATAGGATTATAAAAGAGCTGGGACATACAGTGGTGTGAAAAAGTGTTTGCCCCCTTCCTCATTTCCTGTTCCTTTGCATGTTTGTCACACTTAAGTGTTTCGGAACATCAAACCAATTTAAACAATAGTCAAAGACAACACAAGTAAACACAAAATGCAATTTGTAAATGAAGGTGTTTATTATTAAAGGTGAAAAAAAATCCAAACCATCATGGCCCTGTGTGAAAAAGTGATTGCCCCCCTTGTTAAAACATACTATAACTGTGGTTGTCCACACCTGAGTTCAATTTCTCTAGCCACACCCAGGCCTGATTATTGCCACACCTGTTCACAATCAAGGCATCACTTAAATAGGAGCTGCTTGACACAGTAAGGTCCACCAGAAGATCCTTAAAAGCTACACATCATGCCGAGACCCAAAGAAATTCAGGAACAATTGAGAAAGAAAGTAATTGAGATCTATCAGTCTGGAAAGGGTTATAAAGCCATTTCCAAAGCTTTGGGAATCCAGCGAACCACAGTGAGAGCCATTATCCACAAATGGCGAAGACATGGAACAGTGGTGAACCTTCCCAGGAGTGGCCGGCCGCCCAAAATTACCCCAAGAGCGCAGCGACGACTCATCCAAGAGGTCACAAAAGACCCCACAACAACGTCCAAGGAACTGCAGGCCTCACTTGCCTCAGTTAAGGTCAGCGTTCATGCCTCCACCATCAGGAAAAGACTGGGCAAAAATGGCCTGCATGGCAGAGTTCCAAGGAGAAAACCACTGCTGAGCAAAAAGAACATCAAAGCTCGTCTCAATTTCTCCACAACACATCTTGATGATCCCCAAGACTTTTGGGACAACATTCTGTGGACCGATGAGACAAAAGTGGAACTCTTTGGAAGGTGTGTGTCCAAGTATATCTGGCGTAGAAGGAACACTGCATTTCAGAAAAAGAACATTATACCAACAGTAAAATATGGTGGTGGTAGTGTGATGGTCTGGGGCTGTTTTGCTGCTTCAGGACCTGGAAGACTTGCCGTGATAAAAGAAACTATGAATTCTGCTATCTACCAAGAGATCCTGAAGGAGAATGTCCGACCATCTGTTCGTGTACTCAAGCTGAAACAAACTTGGGTTCTGCAGCAGGACAATGATCCTAAACACACCAGCAAGTCCACCACCGAATGGCTGAAGAAAAACAAAATGAAGACTTTGGAGTGGCCTAGCCAAAGTCCTGACCTGAATCCTATTGAGATGTTGTGGTATGACCTTAAAAAGGCCGTTCATGCTCGAAAACCCTCTAATGTAACTGAATTAGGACAATTCTGCAAAGATGAGTGGGCCAAAATTCCTCCAGGACGCTGTAAAAGCCTCATTGCACGTTATCGCAAACGCTTGGTTGCAGTTGTTGCTGCTAAGGGTGGCCCAACCAGTTATTAGGTTTAGGGGGCAATCACTTTTTCACACAGGGCCATGATGGTTTGGATTTTTTTTCACCTTTAATAATAAACACCTTCATTTACAAATTGCATTTTGTGTTTACTTGTGTTGTCCTTGACTATTGTTTAAATTGGTTTGATGTTCCGAAACACTTAAGTGTGACAAACATGCAAAGGAACAGGAAATGAGGAAGGGGGCAAACACTTTTTCACACCACTGTATATGGGTGCCCCAAGGAGAGTAGTAATGTGGTGTGCCTCGGCGAACACTGGGTGTGGCTGACTTCCTTGCCCCACCCTCCAGTGATGCCAAACCTGCCCCCAGAAAGCCTCCCGCAGCTCAGGGGCGGCAACAAATTTGTGTGTGATTATCTTGGTTGCTTGGGAGCCACAGTCCCGTCTGAATAATGTGTCCGGGTTTTAGGTGGACTGAAACCCGGAAACATGATTCAAAACCCAGACTGTCGGGGTGAATCCTGGACAGGTGGCAACCCTAACCATAAAGCATCCCACATATCATGTCACTAACTGTCATTAAAAGATTTCTTCATTTTTATCCCTGTACAAAAAAATGCATTTTGTACTGTATGCTTACAGTTCACCAACATTGGGACTCTACAATTAGAATTGAATTGCTAGCAAAGCAGAAAAACTGTTTTCAATTCTCCAGTCCTCTATGCAAGTCCTCCTAGGGGGCACTTCATAGCATATTTAGCCCCCCACTCCATAGTCCAATAAAGTAGACAACCATAGACAGAAAATTAAAGATCTTACAGATTTTGAGCTATGTACTTATCATTATTGTGAGATTTAAGGCCTTGTGACGGTTCTGGAAAATTTGGTACTTATTTAATTTACATTATTCTGAATCTAACTGTATTGCTGTTAAAAAGTGTAAAGGGAATAAAAAAATATTCCTCCAGTTGCCGAACCATGGTGTAAGACCCCAGAGTGGGCAAACAGCATCTCCACCTCCAGACTTTGTATGCCTTGTGTAGGGTGCCTTTAAAGCCGTGCATCTGGATTGGTTCTTACAATTGTCCCCGATCACCCTCCCTGTTTAGGATTCTATCAACCTGCTGCCCGGGTCCTCAGTGCTGTGCTTCCGGCTACCCTCCTCTCCTCTTCCGCCAGCTGCTGCAGGCACACAGAGGAGGGATGTTCAGGATGGAGAGCTGGGAAGGGGCCAGTAAATATGCCATGTGTTCAGTTATTGAATGAACAGAAGCCTCTGTACAAAGCCTTCTGTTCATTCACTGCCCAGTGCAGCTGAGGGTGCAGAGAAATAGACTGAGGAATGAATATTTTAAGCCCCTTCCTCTGTCTCAAAAGTGAGATATCAAGGGTCTATTTAGACCCCTGATATTTTACCAAAGCCCCCCCTATGGTTCTGACCCAAACAGCATTGTAAAAAAAAAAAAAAAAGAATGAAAAAAATACTAAAAATAAATACAAAATGTATGAAATAATTAAAAAAATGAAGGATTCACATGGGTTCTCTAGACCATACAGTGTAAATGAGTTTGTTTGTGCAGCTGGAGGATGCAGCAGCTGTACGAACACAGCCACAGATCAAAATGCACATTGTCTGTACTTGGGGCCATACACCTGCATCTACACGCCTGCAAATCAGGAACTGTGGCTGTTGTTTGTACAGTTGCTGCGTCCCTATAGAGTAACATGGGCTGCCTGCACACAGTGACAACTACATACTGTAAAAATAAAAAAAAACATGAAGCAGCAAGCAAGAAATATCCCTAAGACGCCTTTCACATTGGGACGGTGTGGGCGTTAGCGGTAAAGTACCGCTAGTTTTAGTGGCGCTTTACCAATGTTATAGCAGCGCTTTTTCGACCGTGGTGGGACGCTTTTCGAACCTCTAGCGTGGTGCTTTTTGACCACTAGCGAGACGCTTTCAACCCCCGCTAGCGGCCGAGGAAAGGGTTAATAGTGCCCGTTTTGTGGTGCTGCCAAAGTGCTTTGCAGGCACTTCGGCACGCTTCCCATTCACTTGAATGGGCAGGGACGTTAGAGGAACGGTCTATACACCGCTCCCGCACCACCCCATAGATGCTGCTTGCAGGACTTTTTTTCCTGTCCTGCAAGCGCACCGCCCCAGTGTGAAAGCACTCAGGCTTTCACACTTTGGTGGCTTGAGAATTGCTTTTCAGGCGCTATTTTAAAACACCTGAAAAGCACCCCACTGTGAAAAGGGGTCTAAGTGATGGGAACTCCTCTCTAAGAACACACAAGAAGAAAAAAAAATGCCACTTTCAGAGGGTTTTTCTTTTTTGTGCCTCTAAACACAGCTCAGTGTTAGCCAATGTATCCCAGCACACTGTGGTGTTTATACTTGTATTTTAGAGTAATGTTTAGGGGCATAAAAAATGGCACAAATCTGCGTTCAGAGAAAGGCGTACTGGCAAAATTTACATATATGCAACCACAAACATGCATAAATGCACATATATGTGCATAATTTCAGCCTAGTGGCTAAAACAACTGAATATTCTATCCCAGGGGTTTCCAAACTTTTTAAACAAAGGACTAGTTTACTGTCCTTCAAACTTTAGGGGAGCTGCACTGTGGCCAGTAGGAGAAGAAAATGCCCTGGCATCAGGGGGAGTAAATAATGCTCCATGATTGGTATTGAGGGGAGGAATAGTGCCTTATCATTGATGTCAATGGAAGGATTAGTGCCCCATCATTGGTGTTAGTGGGAGGAATAGTGCGCTATCATTGGTGTTAGTGGGAGGGATAGTGCACCATCATTGGTGTTAATGGGAGGAATAGTGCGCTATCATTGGTGTTAGTGGGAGGGATAGTGCACCATCATTGGTGTTAATGGGAGGAATAGTGCGCTATCATTGGTGTTAGTGGGAGGGATAGTGCACCATCATTGGTGTTAATGGGAGGAATAGTGTGCTATCATTGGTGTTAGTGGGAGGAATAGTGCCCCATCATTGGTGTCAGTGGGAGGAATTGTGCACCATCATTGGTGTTAGTTGGAGGAATAGTGCCCCATTGTTGGTGTCTGTCAGCTAAACGCAAGCAAAGGGCTGCATCCGGCTGCAGTTTGGAGACCACAAGCCAATAGAATAAAATTACACACATATGCCTTATACACATGATGGTGCATACATAGGCACCAGAGCAAGCATTTTTCACTCTGGATATCTCTGTCAGACAGATAAAGCATAAATAAGCATATTCTAATATGCCCATGTGCATGTAGTCTAATTGTTTTCTCAGGAACAGGCGCCCCCATTCAAAGTATTCCACTCACCACTTGTTCTAGGGATAACTCTAAAATGTTGGATTTCCACTCACTTTCTGTTAAAATGGCAATGATCACCAATACAAATACATAATTGGGTGAAACGCCTTAATAAGGACATAGACATCAATAAAAACTTGACTGGGGGGGGGGGGGCTAACCCTTCCCCATTCTATCCAAAAAAAAATGTTTTTTTCCCATGGCCTGTGGTCTGATGAGACCAAGATAAACTTATTTGGTTCAGATGGTGTCAAGTGTGTGTCGCGGCAACCAGGTGAGGAGTACAAAGACAAGTGTGTCTTGTCTACAGTCAAGCATGGTTGTGGCAGTGTCATGGTCTGGGGCTGCATGAGTGCTGCCAGCACTGGGGAGCTACAATTCATTAAGGGAACCATGAATGCCAACATGTACTGTGACATACCAAAGCAGAGCATGATCCCCTCCCTTCGGAGATTGGGTCGCAGAGCAGTATTCCAACATGATAAAGACCCCAAACATGCCTCCAAGATGACCACTGACTTGCTAAACAAACTGTGCTCCTCAAATGGAAGGTGGAGGAGCGCAAGGTCTCCAACATCCACTAGCTCCGTGATGTCGTCATGGAGAAGTGAAAGATGACTCCATTGGCAACCTGTGACTCTCTGGTGAACTCCATGCCCAAGAGGGTTAAGGCAGTGCTGGAAAATAATGGGGGCACACAAAATATTGACACTTTGAGCCCAATTTGGACATTTTCACTTAGGGGTGTACTCACTTTTGTTGCCAGCGGTTTAGACATTAAGGCTCGATGCACATCTATGCATGTTGCTTTTGAGCATTTCTGCAGTGCTTTTTGCGGTGTTTGCTGCGTTTTTGGACGCGCGTTTTACCGCAATTTTACAGCAATTTTGCTGTGATTTGCGTTTTGCATTTTTTTTTACACTGTATATAGCTGAGGAGGGGGCCAGGAAGCCGGCCGCCGCGTCCTTAACAACTGATGAGTCAGTTGGGGGTCTGATGGGGGCCTCCCACTGAAAGTAAAAAGAAAAAGAATTGCCGGCTAAAAAAATAATTGAGAGAAAAACAGCGTGGGGTCCCCCCCAGGTCCATACCAGGCCCTTGGGTCTAGTATGGATTTGGAGGGGACCCCCATGCCAAAATTTAAAAAGAAAATGGTGTGGGGGTCCCCCCAAAATCCATACCAGACCCTTATCCGAGCATGCAGCCTGGCAGGTCAGGAAGGGGAGGGGACGAGCGAGCGCCCCCCCCCCCGAACCATACCAGGCCGCATGCCCTCAACATAGGGGATGGGTGCTTTGGGGCAGGGGGCGCTCTACGCCCCCCACCCCAAAGCACTTTGCCCCTATGTTGATGGGGACAAGGGCCTCTTCCCAACAACCCTTGCCCTGTATTTTTTAACACTACACTACTTAGTGAATGGGTAGGAGTGCAATGTACCCCATACTCATTCACATGGGGGGGCTGGGATCTGAGGGCCCCCTTGTTAAAGGGGGCATTAAGATTCCGATAAGCCCCCCACCCGCAGACCCCAACAACCACCGGGCAAGGGTTGTCAGGAAGAGGCCCTTGTCCCCATCAACATGGGGGCAAGTTGCTTTGGGGTGGGGGGCACAAAGCATCCATCCCCCCATGTTGAGGGCATGCAGCCTGGTATGGTTCAGGAGGGGGGGGTGCTCGCTTGTCCCCTCCCTTTCCTGACCTGCCGGGCTGCATGATCGTATAAGGGTCTGGTATGGATTTTGGGCGGACTCCACGCTGTTTTTTTCACAATTTTTTTTTTTAGCCGACAGCTGATGACTCATCGGGTTGTTAAGGACGCGGCGGCCGGCTTCCCAGCCCCCTTCTTAGCAACCAGCTATATACAGTGTGAAAAAAAGAAATAAAAAACCTGAAAACCGCAAATCACGGCAAAATCGTGGTAAAAACGCGGTACTTGCGCTTTGGATTCGGGTCCATTGAATTCTATTTCATGCAAAACGCTGCATTTTGCGGGAAAAAAGGCCCCCTACCATTTCCAAAAATACAGAGCCACAAAATTGCATTAATGTGAACATGTTCCATAGGAACCAATGTTAAAAAAAAATTCCCTGCATTTCTGCAAAATGCAAAATGCATCAAAAAATGCATCAAAAAATGCATTAGTGTGAATCAAGCCTAATGGCTGTGTGTTGAGTTATTCTGAGGGGACAGAAAATTTACACCATTATACAAGCTGTACACTCACTACTTCACATTGTAGCAAAGTGTCATTTCTTCAGTGTTGTCACATGAAAAGATATAATAAAATATTTACAAAAATGTGAGGGGCGTACTCACTTTTGTGAGATACTGTATAGTATATATACTCTATTTTCATTTCTTTAGCTTCAATAACCTTTTATAGTATTAAGGCCTGGTTCACACCTATGCATTTTTAGTGCATTTTCAGTTTTGCAGAAGCACCCTACAGTCCATTTAACATTTTTTCCTATGGATGTAGTTCACATCTGTGCATTTTATGGAAAGGGCCAGGGACTTTTTTCTGGTTTTTGGTTCCACAGACTTCAATAGATCAAAAGCGTGTATTGAAAAATGCAAAATGCACCTGCAATATGCAAACTGCAACCTGCATAGGTATGAATGAGGCCTAAAGTGGTGCTAAACCCAAAAACAGTAACATCAGTCTGTATATGCAATAAAGCATGCTTGTTATACTTAAAACAATTGTAAAGCTTTGTGTTTTGTTTTTTTAAATATCAAACATGTCATACTTACCTCCATTTTGCAGTTTGTTTTTCACAGAGTGGCCCTGGTCCTCCTCTTCAGGGGTCCCTCAGCAGCGCTCCTGGCTCCTCCCTGCATCGAGTGTCCACGTCGGAGAGGCACTCTCGCCGGTGGACACCCATGCGGGTGCACTCCTGAGTCCTTCATCTGTGTTCATTCACAGAATGCAGGACTCGGCCCGCCCCCCCCCCCCCGTGTCAGTTGATTTGATTGACAGCAGCAGGAGCCAATGGCTGTGCTGCTTTCAATCTCTCCAATCAGGATACGAGACACCAGATAGAGCTGGTACTGTATGCTTGTTCCCAGCCGATGAAAGACAATGTTCAGGTAAATAAAATTGGGGGGCTGGGGGGCTGCAGGTTGAGAGAAGGTTTTTAACCTTAATGCATAGAATGCATTAAGGTGAAAAACCATAAGGGTTTATCACCCCTTTAAGGAGTTAATCCCTTGCATTGTGTAAAAAGGCTGTTTGAGCCTCTCTTCTCTGATCCCCCCCCCCTTCTTCCACTGTCCCCAATCCACTTGCTGATAGTACAGAGCCCTAGGAAACACTGCACATGCTCAGTTTGCTGCGGAGTGCTAGAGATCATTTTTTTTGGGGGGGGGGGGGGGGGGTGCGTGTTATCAGCACAGGGCCAATCAGCACTGTCCAGACACTGTCAGCGGTCGTAGAGCCTCATAGGACAGTCAGAGGAAAATTAAAACTCCTCTTACAAGATTTAACCAGTTCTCGGCTGGACATTGATGGAAGTCACAAAACAGTTTATATTTACTAAAATAATTTCATTTCCATGTTCTGTGTACTGAGAGACCAGATATAGTGAATGCAGGTTCCTGGGTTTAGTAACACTTTAATGAAAACTTGACAGGTGTTCTAAGCATTCCCTACTCTACCCATAACCAAAAAAAAAAAAAAAATGGCTTTAGATACATTTTAAGGATACAAGATCTTTTTTTTAAGTTTATACTGACTCACCCATGTATTGGGTTACTAAGGCCTGATTCACACCGATGCATTTTTAGTGAATTTTGCAGATTTGCACTACAGTCCATTTAACATGGTTTCCTATGGAACACGTTCTGTAGTGCAAATCTGCAAAATGCACTAAAAATGCATCGGTGTGAATCCAGCCTGACTGGAACAAGCGTGTAGTGGTGAGGCACAGATTATTATTTTTTTAGACATCGCTGGGTGCATGCTTAATCCAGTTCAGTCACTGGGTAGCAAATCATGATCAGCCCACGTAGCACGCTATGGCCTCTTTCACATGGCCGATCCGTTCAGGTCTGCCTGTCAGTTTTTTTTACGGATGCTCCATAGACATCTATGGAGTGTTGGATGTCAGTGATGACATGTCCACTGATATCTGACCCGCTCCGATCCGAAAATGTGTGACGGAGGAAAAACCTACTTTTCCATTCGTCATCGGATCGGGTGATGACGAACACTGCGGTCCGTCGTCATCCGATCTCCCATAGGGGAGAGCGGCGCTCTGACAGGTCCATCCCTGCACAGTGTGCAGAGACCTACCTGTCACCTGCCTGCTCAGCGGGGATCGCTCCGTCGATCCACGCTGAGCAAGCAGATATCTACTGGGCGGGTCATCACTGATCCGCACCGTGTGAAAGGACCCTATCACAACAAAATGAACACACACAACTCAAGTAACTCTGTCCTTACAGAGGCTATGTTTACACAATGACAGGATCAACTGCTTTTTTTAAAGGGTAAAATAAGTTAAAAAAAAATATGTATGTATACAGTATAGCTATGTGATAAAAATATTAAAAAACAATTAATAGCACCAAACAAATGAAGAAAAAAAATAATGCAAATACATTCTAGCATACTAGAAAAGTTTATTTATTTTTTGCTAAAAAACAAAACAAAAAAAAAACACTTTGAACAGATTTTCTTACGATATTATATAGGATTTTAATACATGTTTTAAATTTTATTATGTAGCTTTTAATTTTACAAATATAGAGATTTTTTTTTCAGAAATGTATTTGCATATGCAGTCCTCATGGTAAAAATCTCAGGCTTTTGGCCCAAATAAGCAGTTTTTCTGCAAAATTGTTGCTCCTCAAATCAGGAAGGGATCTTTTCGCCCTTTATTTGGGAAGAAGGATCGCACAATGATGTTAATTGCTCCCAGGTATGCGTTCAGGTATACAGGTACACCTGTACAAGGAGACTGCATTTGGAAGATTAGTGGGACACAAGGCGAGACTAAAAGCAGCAGGGAGGGTGAAACTGTTTGGAATAGGAGGTGTGTGGAACCTATTGAAGGGGTGGAGTTGGACACTATAGCCTGTTTAACATCAGGTGAGAGAGAAGACGTTTAACACAACAAGAGTGATTGGGATCTTGTAGTATTGGGATGTTTACAGCCTGACGGAGCATGGTTGTTTCTTATATGGCTACCTTATCAGATCTCAGCTGTGCTAATGGTGAGTACTTTACACATTACTTTAAGCAGAACAATTTTTAATTAAAAAAGTTTCATTGGTGTGAATGGGTCCATTATGAAAGCTAGTGTGCATTTAAACTACCAGCAAGACTAGTGGTGGATGTTTACATTTTTGGTGTATTGCATCAACATGTATTATATTTCTTGTTAAGGCACCCCATTCATTGCAATAGGGCAGGCAAAAAAAAAAAAGCTAAAATGCTCCTGTTTTCTGATGTGCCACACCACAACAGTGTATTAATGAGCATTGCGATGTGCTGCAATGCTGGTGCCTTTTCAAAACGTCATACTACAAATAGTTACTGTGCTATTAGGAATTTAAAGGACCTGCTGAGGAATCAGTTTGTTGGATTCTAATGTAGGTGCACACCCTTAGTGCATTGGAAATGAATGGCAATGTAACACACAGGTGTGAAGCGCCCCCCTATGACCTCCTTCTAGCTGATCGGATGAGAACGGACTCTACGGTCCGACTTCATCCAAATTTTTTTTTTTTTTTACAGGTGGCACGCATGCGCCTTCTGCCTGCACAAAAATGACAACATTTCATGAATGGGGCTAAAAGGCCAGTGTGTATGAGGCCTTTGGGAATGTGGTGTAGTGCAAATCACTATTGCAGTAGTAGGCACTCCTGCTGAAGCATATCGCAACACACCTGGGTGCTGTGTTAAATAAAAGGTGTGTGTGTGTGTGTGTGTGTGTGTGTGTGCGTGTGTGTGCGCGCGCGCACACGTGCTAATTAGTGCAATAAAATAGTGACTCCAATGTCCCATGCTTGACATGGCTGGGCACTATGAATTATACCCCTCTACTGATTACCTAGATGCAGGGCTTTTTTTTTCAGTGGGGGAACGCAGTTCAGGCACCTCCTGGACTGACTGTATGTAACAGCAAGGAGTCCTGGGGTGTGCTGAAGGGTATTGCTGCTCACTGCTGGGGGATCTATTTTTGCAGGGGGGTCTATTGTTGCTAGGGGTGGGTCTTATGTTGCTGGGGGGGTCAGTTGTTATTGAAGGAGATCTATTGTTGATGGCTGCCAGAGAGTCTATTAATGCTGGCTGTGCAGAGATCTGTTAATGCTGCCGGGAGTCTATTGTTGCTTGGAGGTGGGGGGGTGATCTTGTTGTGGGCGGTACATTATTGTTAGAGGGATCTATTGTTGCTAGCTGAAGGGGATCTATTTTACTGCTTTTCTTGATATCCTTACCAAATTCCATACAAATTACTTAGCACCACAAAAATTATTATACTTGGTTCTGTACTGTCTAAAAAGGGGAAGTGGGTAGGAGATGGAACCAAGGGACAGTGCTCAGAGGTGGATAGGGGGCCGGGGAAAAGGGGTGACTCGGAAAAGGGGCATTCCTGCACCTAATGTTTGAGGGGGGGGGAGCCCTGTCTAGATGTGATTTATATTTTGTACCCTTACGTGTTGTTATATCTGCAATAGATCTTTATGAAATTTTATCGTATTGTTTTTTTTTTTTTTTCTTCTTGTCTGATATTACTGCTAGTCCTTCCTGGATACTTCCAGACAGGAATGGACAGCCTGTATGAAAGGTGAAAGGGACCTATATTGACATAGGTGTGAACTAGGCCTTTTCCCTTTTTTTTTTTTTTTTTTTTTATGGTTTTTGGTTCCGTAGACTTCAATGGATCAAAAAACGTGTATTGAAAAAAATGCAAAATGCACCTGGAATATGCAACCTGCATTTATTTTTATTTTACAGTGTAGTGCGATTAGAAGACCTTTCAGGTTTTGCTGCTGTCTGTGCCCCCATTAGGGAGATTTTTATCCTCTCTATTTGTCATATTTACCGTTCTCATCAAAAGTAAAAGAAAAAATCCTTAATTTTGGGTTGACATCAGAACCGGAATAGAAGGGAAATCTTCCCACACACCTGGAATTCTGAGTATGGAGGGATTTCCTCACTTCCTGTTTTAGCTATGGGACAGGAAGTTAAGGGAAATATCCCCAATGGGATGGTGGGGAAAAAAAAATCTGACTGGGGTTATAACCCTCCTTTTTGCTTTATCCAAAATGGAAAAGAAAAATGTTGCAGTTCCACCTTAATGCACAGTGAAACATTAAATTAACGCAAAGCATATTATAAAGGGGACCTTGGAAGCACCTGCATGTACTCCGTTACCTAAGGTGCTCTCTTGCACAATACTGACATAATCCAAATAAAAGACAATTTACAGAATGTGAATTTCCTTTTTGTCAAAGGCTTTCTTTAAAGCTATGCAACCATACATGAAGATACCTGTGGGTGATTGCACAGTGAAACTCCTAATAGCCATTGCTAGCAATTGGGCAGACTGGAATTTCTTGTCCCTCTGTTTATGTGGAATGTCATTATTTTGTCCTGAACAAATATCTGTCATCCATAGACTAGTTGACACTTTTCACTGGGTTGGGCAGTTTGACTTTAGATAGGTGGAAGTATTTGGAACCTAAAGTCTTTCTAACCTCCTGCTGTTAGAGGTAACCTGAGTCTGGCTATAGTTAAACTAGAGGTTTTTTTTTTATTGCTTATAGAAATGTTCAGCAGGTACCGGCCGAGATTGTAATCATGTATGGGCATGCTGAATGTATCCCAGTTGATTGATTGTTCAACTTGGGTACAACCAGCCTGTCGGATTTTACATGCAGTTATTGCTTGTGGCTGTTATAGCGTAGTGTTCTTCCAGTGGAGACGGCTTCCTCTGCCCCCCTCCCGGGAGAACACAATGACTCCACGAGGAGGGATTCCCCCTGTGAACACAGTCTGTGTTGATGGGTGGGGGAATCGAGCATTTCTATTTTCTGCAACCTATTTTTGCAGGAAAGGAATTTTGATCTGTCTAGAGCTGGCATAAGAAAATAAGACTGTTGTTGGTTGGTATGACTCCTCTTAGGGGTGGGATCAGGGCTGATCGTGAAAATGTAAGTTCAGGTGCCAAATCTGAACTCTATTGAAGTCAATGGTGTTGTCAGTATTAAAATTATGCACTGAAGCTTCTTGTATACAGCAATATGCTTTTACTTTTGTGGAGGATATCTTTATTAGAGATGGACGAACTTCTGACAGGACGTTTCGCGAACGCGGCCAAAAGTTTGCGGCGGGCCCAATTGACTTCAATGGCAGGCGAACTTTAAAAACCTACAGTTCATATTTTCAGCCACAAAATACTTACCAGCTGTGCACACAGTCCCACCACATGGCCACTGACATAGCACATGTATGAAGTGAATCTGGGATCGACAACTACAAGCATTCTTTTTTTTTATCGGTGAAATTTTGACAATTCAGGACTCCGGAGCGCATGAAGGCAATGGAGGAAAGGTCAGGGTAGGCTATGAAGAGGGTGCAGGAGATGATCACCAGCAACTCGCTGCTGGGCCCCAAAAATATGACACTGCTCAACCTCTTCAAACAGGAGGGTACGGGCATATAGTACAGTGTGCTTTTTATTTTTTTTTATTTTTTTTTTTGTACAAGGAAGTGAGCCAAATGTAGAAAAGTCTGTGTGCTCCATTAAATAAATCGTTTATAGAGATATACCTGGTCTACTGGTCGCATGTGTTGAATTCCTCAGAGATCCACGCCTCCATTCATTTTTATAAATGTAAGGTAGTCAACACTGTCGTGAGCTAGGCGAGTGTGCTTATCGGTCACGATTTCCCCCCTGCTACGCTGAACGTCCTTTCGGACAGGACACTGGACGAGGGGCAAGCCAACAGTTCCATTGCACATTGGGCAAGCTCTGGCCAGAGGTCAAGCCTGCCCACCCAGTAGCCTAGGGGTTCATCACTCCTCAGAGCGTCCACAGCGGCCATTAACCCGATGTAGTCAGACACCTGTCGGTCTAGGCATTCCCTGATGCTGGATCCGGATGAGACCTATCGATGGGTCGGCTGAAAGAATAACCTCATATCAGAAGTCGCCAACATATCTTCAAACCGCCCTTTTCTTGCAGGCGTTGTTGGATTGGTACCCGCAACTCTTTCTCTGGGAGTGGGAATTGCTCCTCTGCCAGCGCACGCAAAAGCAGAATGCAGCATTTCTCGAAGCAAGGCCTGGAAGTGCTCCATTCTGACAGCCCTCTGTGACGGTGGTAACATTTCCGCCATTTTGTGTTTGTACCGGGGGTCTAAGTACGTTGCCACCCAGTACTGGTCCTTGACCCTTATGCTTTTTATACGGGGGACCCTGTTAAAACACTGGAGCATGAAGGCCCCCATTTGCACTAAACTGGAAGTGGTGTGGTGGCCTGGCTCCTGCTCATCATCCAGGATAATGTCGTCCTCCTCCTTGTTCTCCTCTCCCCATCCACGCACAACAACAGGGATCCCAGAAAGGTTTAAAGCATGCTCTTCTTGCTCCTCCTCCTCTGACTCCTGTTTTAGACTTGTCTCAGAGTAGCCCCCCCCCCCCTGGGAATTTATCCAGCATTGCGACTTCCTCATCTTCCCGCTCCTGCTCCTCCACAGCTTGATCAATGACACGACGCAATGCACGCTCCATAAAGAAGGCATAATGTACCATGTCACTGATGTCGCCATGGCTGCGACTGACCACTTTGGTGATCTCATCAAATGGCCGCAGAAGTCTGCATGCGTCGCGCATGAGCAGCCACTGGTGCAGTGAAAAAAAACTCAGCTCCCCAGAACCTGTTCTGCCGCAGAGTTCATACAGGTAGACGTTAGGCTGCTCCAGCAGAAACGTGCAGTTATCAAGCATATAGAAGGTTGAGTTCCATCACGTCGGGCAATCGCAAATAAGACGCCTGACCGGCAGATTGTGTCGCCGCTGAAATTCAGCAAGGCGAGCCATGGCCGTGTAAGATCTGAAATGGGCCGAGATTTTCATTGCCTGCCGCAAGATGTCCTGGACCCCAGGGTATTTGACAACGAATCGCTGCACGACCAAGTTTAAGACGTGTTCCATGCATGGCACGTGCGTAATTTTGCCCTATTTCAATGCGCTAAGCAGATTGGCACCATTGTCACACACCACTTTACCAACTGTCAAATTGAGCGGTGTTAGCCACTGATCTGCCTGTTCACGCAAAGCTGAAAGGAGTGCAGGACCAGTGTGGCTCTTGGCTTCCAGGCACAACAGACGCAGCACAGCATGGCAACGTCTCACCTGGCATGTCGAATAGGATCTGGGGAGCTTGGGCGACGCAGCGGAAGAGACGCTAGTAGCGGAAAAGGAGGAGTCAGCCGAGGAGGAGAGGGAGGATGGAGGAGAAGAGCCAGGCCTGCATGCAATCCGTGGTGGTAAAACCAAATCTACACGGGTGCCACGGGTTGCATGCTTGACGGCCGTCAGAAGGTTCACCCAGTGGGCAGTAAAAGTGATATACCTTCCCTGCCCGTGTTTGCTAGACCACGTGTCTGTGGTCAGATGTATCTTGGCACCGACACTGTGTGCCAGAGATACATTCACTTGCCGCTGAACATGGCCATATAGCTCTGGGATGCCC
Source organism: Lithobates pipiens (assembly GCF_037356315.1). NCBI lineage: Eukaryota > Metazoa > Chordata > Amphibia > Anura > Ranidae > Lithobates > Lithobates pipiens. Next base: position 452,822,608 of record NW_027507903.1, read on the forward strand.
TTCTGTGAGAAATACTTCCTTCCTGGGACCTTCCATTGTGGTGTTCCAATGGCCACAAATTTGCGAAAGGCCTCAGACTCCACCAGTTTATATGGCAGTAGTTGGCGGGCTTGTCATCGGTTCTGACAAGCCAGCCATCAACCGTTGGGCAAGAGGGTTATCCGGCGTCCTTCCTTTTTTTTTTTTTTTTTTTTTTTTTTTTTTTTTTTTCCTGCTCGAACATTTGGCCCACGGAAGCCTGCCTTTTTTGCAGAAAAACGTGAGGATGGCGTGATGGAAGGTGGAGTGGAGGACAATTGTGAGGGGAGAGAAGGAGAAGGCAAGGCTGGACATTGAGAGCCTGGAGTGTGGCTTTGTGTGTTCCGTTGCTCCCACTGGGCTCGGTGATGGCAGCTCATGTGCCTTCTTAAGGCGGTCGTCCCTAGGGGAGTGTTGGGCTTACCACGACTTATGCGTTGACTGCAAAGATTGCAGATGGCAACACTATTGTCAGCAGCAGACACGTTAAAAAAAGCCCGTGCTGCAGAGCCATGTGCCGGCGTCCTGGGAGCGCCAGATGTGACCGTACATGGTTGATGCCTCGCTCCTGATAGGTTAGCTGTCTGCTTTGTCCCTCCTGTGCAATCTAAGTTCTGCCTGCTTCTCCTCCCTATCTGCTGGTCCATATCTCCCTCTGAACTCCCCTCCTCTTCCTCTCTTGTGGGCACCCACGTGACATCACTAGACACGTCATCATCGACGTCACCTTCCCACCGCTATAATTGGAGATCTCGGAGTAGGCAGCAACACCAGGGACCAACCTCCTCCTTGGGCTGATCTGGGTACTGTCGTCAGACTGCTGAGTGGAGGTTGTTGCTACCTCCTCTTCCTGATCCAATGCCAAGAGTGGCTGCGCATCGGAAATGTCTTGATATGGATCAGAAAATTCCTGTGACTCAAGCGGAAGGTATATGGTGGTGGTAGTGTCTTTGGAGGTGCACATAGCAGAGAGCGAAGAAGAGGGTGTAGAAGAGTAAGGCTGAGTGAGCCACTCAACCAAGTCTGGTGTGTCCTTTGATGTAATCGCACACACCTTCTGCAATTTCCCACTTTGGCTCAAGCCTGTTGCTCCTGCCCTACCCCTACCACCACTGCGGAAGGGCCTGTCTTTTTTTTTTTTTTTTTTTTTTTAAATGACCCGGTGACAAGTCTCTAGAGAAGTGCAGTATGTATGTGGAAGGTATATAACACCCCGCTTCAATCTGTTGTTTTTGGGGGGCCACTGGTCTATCACACCAGTTATACGTTTTTTTTTTTTTTTATTGCGTTTGTCACTCTTTGTAGTATCGCTGCAGAATTGCTCAGCAGTCACAATGCTGCACAGTGGAAATGCACTATACTATGCTTTCTATATATGTGCAAGTATTTTATATGTTTATTACACACCTATATACTGTACACCTATACCAGTCCTTAAAAGGACCTTTGTGAACCTAGTAGCTAGTGATCTGCAGACTGTCCCTCAGTCCCTACACTGATAAGACAGCTGCAGAATCGGGCAGCAGTCAAGTATAATATTCTTTCTATATTTGGAAGAAGTATATTATACGTGTACAACCCTATATACTGTACACCTATACCAGTACTTTTAAAAAGGCCTTTGTGGACCTAATAGTAATAGCTAGCTAGTGATTAAACTGACTGTCCCTGCTGCACACAGCGTCTTGTCCCTACACTGACAAAAGACAGGCTGCTGCAATCACCAGCACAGCAGTGCACTGAACTCTATATACTGTACTACACATATACCAGTCCTTAAAAGGACTTTTGTGGACCTAATAGCTAGCGATTTGTGTCACTACAGTCTCTCCCTGCTCCACACAGCATCCTGTCCCTAAACTGACATAAGACAGAATGTAAAATGGCCATCAGATCAGGTCTATTTATAAGGTAGTAGGAATGACCAATTGTCCATGTGCTGAAATGTCTCAATTGGCTGTCCTGTACTCCATGATGGATGTGTCATCATGGGTCAAAGTTCTTTCACACTGTAAACACATGTCCGCCGGGCGTACAGCGGCAATAGTCCGCCGATCGCGGTGAATTTTGCGTGTTCGCGATTCGCCCGAACAGTTCGGCCATCCCTAATCTTTATTGTGGAACAGAAGAATAGAAGAACGCAGTGAGGAAAGACAAATGCTTCCTCTCGTTACATTACCATAGAATACATATTCGAACACTACAGTGCCACCTACTAGATAAAGGTACTTTGCATTACATGCTATTGTCCTTCCAACACCCCTTCTCAACAGCAGGTGCTTTGTCAAATTTATATTCGGCTGCTAATGGTAATAACGTCAACAAAGGCTTGGTGAGTGCATTAGCAGTCATCTCCTCTGACAGTTAATATTGAATGTCAATAACACCTTGCTCTTGAGTAGGGACTGGGGAACTGTTTGGCCCGAACTTTCGTTGTTTGACGACCATCTGAACAAACGAGTCATTCTACCATTTTTTTCGGTCCACCCCAAACCGACCACAATGCATTGAGACGCTGAACAGTGCATTGCAAGCCCTGATTGGCTGAAGCTTTCACTGCTTCAGCCAATCGGGGCACAGAGCACTGTCAGAGTCATGATTGGACACTGTCATCGTGACTTCATCCAATCATGGCTCATTCCCGCCCCACAGATTAAAAGTATTCTTTCAATGGCAGCCGTTTTTCAGTGTGATGATTTTTTTTTTTTTTGAGAGAGAGAGAGGCTCTGTTCAGTGCTATTTGGCTTCAATTGTCAGTGTAGAATATTAGTTTTTAGTGTCATTCTAGGATGGTGTGAATGTAGGGAGGAGAACCATCATTCAGCTTTGCATAGTGTGCAGCTAGAGTAGGGACAGCTCAGTTAGTTTCACTGTGGTGAGACGCAAGCATGCATGCATTAGTGTAGAGTAGGGACAGCTCAGATAGTTGTGGTGAGTCCATGTCAGTAATCCCTTTTTTTTTTTTTTTTTTTTTTTTTTTTTAACATTAGTGTATATCTAGCGTAGGGACATTTCAGATAGTGTCGGTGTAGTGACGATTGAACACCGTCTATTTGATTGCGTTTACTGCCGTTTACTTCTGTGTGTGCATTTACTGCATGTTTAATGCCATATAGTTCTGTGTCACTGTACATTTGACGCATTAGTGTGCGTGTGTGTGTGTAGTGTCAGTACTCAAATTAAAGTGCACCAAACACCACTTTACATTGATTCAAGTGCATCTACGTACAGATTTCCACTTTTTGCTTATAGGCACCGCCCCCTCCCTCCCAATGTCTGGGAGGACAACAAGGAGAGGCAGACATGTCCTTGGCACTGTAAGGGGGCCAGCAACAAATGTTTCAACAGGTAAAGGTGGATGTGGTGGTCAGTCCTCAAGCAGGGCATCATTTCCTCTGTTTAGTGAGTTTGCCTGTGCTATCCAGCCACAGCATGCAGAGGAGGTGGTGGACTGGCTTACTAAACCTTGCTCCTCCTCCTCTGTCAGGCAAGCAGAGACAAGTGTGCAGTCCCCTGCAGTTGCCAGAGTGGATAAACCTGCCTCCTTGTCCACATCTAGTCCTGCCATAGCCCCACGTCTGCCTTGGAGGAGTTAGTTGAGTTATTTGACCACAGCATCAGCCGCTTGCTCTTTGATGCCCAGCCATTACTGGATTCAAATATTGGTAGAATGCGTCTGTCCACAGACTCCGTGGACTGTTTTGACTTTTACCAAAATGAATCAGTCCTGAATTACCAGCTATGATGCCAGGACTTCGCAGCTGCCTAGCTTTGAGGGTGTTCAATCATTTCATCTGGAAGAATGTTTGTTTGTTTTTTTTGGGTATAGGTTTCATGGGCACAATTGACACGCAAAGACCAATTTTTTCTGCACCCGTTTGACATTTTAACATCTAGGTATTTCAGTTGCATGGCCTTCCCAGCTGCAATGCTAAGAAGCGCTCTGATGGAGTGTTTTACGACTGGAGCGAATATTTCATTGTAATCTTCACCAAATTTCTCGGAGTAACCCTTGGCAACTAGTCTGGCTTTGAATTTGTGGATATTTCCTTCTGCATCTGACTTTACTTTGAAAGTCCACCTACTTCCTATAGTTTTGTTGTTAGGAGGGAGTTTTGTTGTAAGTGTCCAGGGTTCTTCTGCTGCCTTGCTTCATATTTTGGCAGTTTTTCTGTCTTCCCAGGAAGTACGGTGTGTGTGTGTGTGTCAGCTTGTGGGGTGGTATTCCCTTTTGTGGATCTTCTGACTTCAGGCAGTTCAGCAGGATCTGGTGGGGTACTTGATTTAGGCATTGTGAGGTTTCACCTCTTGTAAAGGTCCGCTTTGGTTGACCTATGGTTTGCTTGGCCTATTCACTTCACAACTTTTAGGAATCGGTGTTTCTGGTGATGAGCTCTCCTCAAAATAAACACTTTGTCTTAGGGTTTACTTCTTCTTTGTCTCCCTGCAAAGGTAAAGCATAATGGGCTACCATGCATCGCATAGTAGCCCATTATGTGTCACTTACCTGACACAGGAGCCAGCGATGTCACCGCTGTCCCCTGTAGTACGCAGCATCCATCTTCTTCTGGGTGTCGCTGCTCCGGCCATGCTGCTAACGGCGATAGTGCGCCTGCACGCCGTTGTCTACGGCACATGCACCTGTCTTTTTAGTAAATATCTACTAAACCTTGTAAGTTTAGGAGATATTTCTTGGACCTGCAGGTAAGCCTTAATCTAGGCTTACCTGTAGGTCAAAGTGGTTTTGTAAAGGTTTGCAACCACTTTATTGGCTCTTGAGTAGTCTGTTCTGTAGGTAGGTTGCATTCGTGATTGCTTCTCTCCAGTACTTGTGGGGTAGATTGGCATCTAGCCATTTCTATAAGGGTGCGATTTTTTTTTTTTTTTTTTTTTTTTTTTTTTTTTTTTTTTTTTTTTTTCCCCAAGAGTGTATAGTGCATTTGTCTGGTGTAGTAATCCTTGTCTTTTCAGGTATGAGGCCACTTCCTTGCTTATGTATTCTCTTCCATTGTCGGTGCATCTTATTCCTGGTTTCCGTTGGAATTTGTTGCTAGACATGGCAACAAGCTCTTGAAGTTTTGTTCTTGTGTTTCATCAGATAAGTGGTTGTGCACCTGGAATAATCATCAATGAAAATTAGTAGATATCTGTTCCTGCCTGACGTGGGAGATTTCATTGGACCGCATGGGTCACGGTGTATGAGCTGCAGAGGGTGGGTGGTCTTTCTCTGAGATGCCTGTGGATAGGGAGCACATGTTGCTTTTGCTTCAATACAACACTTGTATTTTATAAGCACTTTGCAAGGAGCCATTGTCATCTTCTGATAAACCTCTTTATAATAAGGTGACCAGATTTTTTAAATGAAATCCGGGGACATATTATTGTTTAACTAGTAATGGCAGCAATCAGCGACTCATAGCGGGACTGCGATATTGCGGTGGACAAATCAGACACTAAGTGACACTTTGTGGGAACCAGTGACACTAATACAGTGATCAGTGCTAAAAAAATATGTACTGTCACTGTACTAATGACACTGGCTGGGAAGGGGATAACATCTAGGGCAATCGATGGGTTAAATGTGTGCCTAACAAGTGTTTTCTCACTGTGGGGCAGGTGATTTTACTAAGGGAAAACATAGATCCCTGTATTCTGAAAATAGACCATCAATTGCAGCCTTACTGTGCCCATTTAAAAGTTAACGCTGTTAATACCCCGCCCGCTCGCTGTCTGCCCGGCACTTACCCTATCTGGGTGGGGCAGCGGGTGATGGGTCCCGAGCTGTGTCCTCCATGCGTCTCCTCTCCTCCTCCTGATTGGCTAAAATGACAGGTGCTGTGATTGGATCAGGTAACACACCCACGCTTCCTGATTGATGGAGAGGCGGTTCAGTGTTAGAACAGCGAATGAATATTTGCTTTTCTAACACACTTGGGTGAACTGCGAGCTCAATGCTCTGTGCTCGCAGTTCACTTTTTTTGAAGCCTATGGCTCTAATCAGCTGCTTCAAAAATACACACCCGCCGCTGTAATTCAGGTGCACAGCCCCTACTTGTAAAGAATTTCTTCCTATCTGGTCCCAGCTCGTTTTCACAAAGCTGACAGAGAAGCCCAGTACACGAGGGGTGCACATGCACATAGTAGCCAGAGGTGGCAGTAACGAGCTCAATGCCACAGAGAGCACACACGGCAAGATTGTTTCTGTAATGCACAACACTGCCGCCCCCCCCAAAAAAAAAGTTGCGCACAAGCCGCCACTGTATACAGGTGTGTGTGTGTGTGTGTGTGTGTGTGTGTGTATATAATGGGGGGGGGGGGTGCTGGCTGACGTGTGTGGATGGATGGATGTGTCAGGAGGATTTGTCACAAATACAAAATGTTGGCTTTCCTATCCCTTTCTGAACCAATGACAATGGTCACCAGGCCAAATGGAGAGGGTAAATAGAGGGTAAATGTCCCCAATGGGGACACGGCAATAGGAAACCGACAAATTCTAAACTATCTATGTTATTCACAGAATTGAAGAACAATACATTTCTGTGTCACTTTTTACAGGACTGTAATGCACATGTGATAGTCTGACTGGCAAAAACATACTGGTGTGGAAGTTGATCTCTAGTGTTTAGGAGTCCGGGGTGGGCCATTTAAATCTGTAAATTCCCTTTTGAACCCCACCCATTGTGTGGTCATTTGTCTAATGGGAAATGAGTGGATTCAGGTAACGGTCAATTGTCATGCTTGATGGATCTGCTGTACTGGAGTAATTTTTCACCTCCCAATGAGTGAATACTTGGTCTTGAATAAGCGAGGGGCGTTTATTTTTTTTTTTATTTTTTTCCTCTCTCCCTCCCCCTCTGCAGGGGAGAGTTCACTGAGTATGCGTGTCGTTTAATCGGCCCAGAAAGTGAGTACACCCCTAAGTGAAAAAGGCCAAATTGGGCCCAAAGTGTTAATATTTTATGTGGCCACCATTATTTTCCAGCACTGCCTTAACCCTCTTTGGGCATGGAGTTCACCAGAGTGTCACAGGTTGCCTCTGGAGTCCTCGGGGCTGGTGGATGTTAGAAACCTTGCACTCCTCTACCTTCCATTTGAGGATGCTCAATAGTTTAGGTCTGGTGACATGCTTGGCCCATCACCTTCACCAAGGCAGGTGTGTTTGGGGTCGTTATGATGCTATACTGGCCTGCGGCCCAGTCTCCAAAGGGATCATGCTCTGCTTCAGTATGTCACAGTACATGTTGGCATTGATGATTCCCTCAAACTGTAGCTCCCCAGTGCCAGCAGCACTCATGCAGCCCCAGACCATGATGCTCCCACCACCATGCTTGACTGTAGGCAAGACACACTTGTCTTTTGTACGCCTCACCTGGTTGCCGCCACACACTCTTGACACCATCTGAACCAAATAAGTTTATCTTTGTCTCATCAGACCACAGGACATGGTTCCAGTAATCCATGTCCTTAGTCTGCTTTGCTTGTCTTCAGCAAACTGGCTTTCTTGAGCATCCTCTTCCCCCCTTTTTTTTTTTTTTTTTAAATAGAAGAGGCTTCCTTTTTGGACAACAGCCATGCAGACCAATATAATTCAGTGTGCAGCAATTGGTCTGAGCACCGACAGGCTGACCCCCTGGTAGCGTGAGGAGAGAACAAAAAAAAAAAAGGCGGCTGTGAGAGGGACATCAGTCCCGATCGTGGAGAGCCTCTGCAGGGGCTTCTGTGCCCATCAGTGCAGCTCATCAGTGAATATCGATGAAGGAGAAAAATTACACATTTGCAAAATTTTATAACAAACTATGGCGATCAGTAGAGCGAGAACAATATTTCTAGCCCTAGACCTCCTCTTTAACTCAAAACATGCAACCTATGGAGATTTTTAAGGGTAAAAGTTTGTCGCCATTCCACGAGGGGGCGCAATTTTGAAGCTTGACATGTTGGATATCAATTTACTCGGCGTAACATTATCTTTCACAATATAAAAATAAATTGGGTTAACTTTACTGTTGTCCTATACATTTTTGGGGGTTCTAAGTAATTTTCTAGCAAAAAAAGAGTTTATAACTTGTAAACCACAAATTTTAGAGGCTCGGTCCTTAAGTGGTTAATGGCTGTGTGCTGAGTTATTTTGAGGGGACAGCAAATTTACACTGTTGTACAAGCTGTACACTCACTACTTTGTAGCAAAGTGTAGTTTCTTCAGTGTTGTCACATGAAAAGATAGAATAAAATAATATTAACAAAAATGTGGAGGGGGGTGTACTCACTCTTGTGAGATACTGTACATGCAAATCCATCATGTTCTGGTAGCTAAATCCGCACCCAGTACTACTGGCTTATAAAACATACACAACATAGTTTGAGACTTTTATCCACGTTGCATAGCAATCTGTTATTGGGTTTTTTTCAAGGAAGATATAAAAAAAAAAACCTCACACTATTGCAAATTGGATTGCGGATTTCTATGGAGCTGGTTCACGCATCTCCAGGATGGCTGCGGAGCAAATTTCACAGAAGTCCTGTGCGTCTTCTGGTCCATTTTGGGTTAAAATTCGTGCTGAAATGGTGAACAGGGATGCACCAGACCCCTGCTGTGAGCTGCTCCGCAGGGAGGTGTAAACCCAGCCTTCTAATGGGACTATGATATTGCGGTGGACAATCGGACTTTGACACTTTGCAGGAACCAGTGACACTAATACAGTATTCGGTGATGGAAATATGCACCGTCACTGTACTAATGGCAATGGCTGGGGTTAAAGATCTAGAGTGATCACAGGGTTAACTGTGTGCCTAGCCAGTGTTTTTGTGTACTTGGGGAAGAGATGTATTTGTTCTGAGTCTCTGCCCGACAGTCAGCAGACGCCAGTGGATATCGAGTGCCTGGCACCCACAGATCGGCTTCTGCTGTGAATAATCACAGCACAAGTGTGCTCCCCCTGCAGGCAGAAGTACAGAATACATGATCTGGTGCAGAGCTGTCGCTCTGTAGCAGTAAAACTGCTATAGGGTGGTCAGCAAGTGGGTAACTCAGTGTTGCCATAGGTGTGTGTGTGTTTGTGTGTGTGTATATATATATATATATATATATATATATATATATATATATATATATATATATATATATATATATATATATATATATATATATATATATATATATATATATATATATATATTTGGAAGTTTCTCTGCGACTCGTATTTGATGTTTTTATCAGTTGTGAGTGCCTCAGAAATGCTCAATGCTAATGTATGTGTAGAACCCTCTACCTAAAGGTAGGTGCTAGAATAGGATTTTTGTAGCTCAGGGCCCAAGTGCAGGTAAACTTAGCCAGGCCTGTGCTTTAGGCTAGGCCTGGTTGGTTTTTTTTTTTTTTTTTTTTTTTGACTGGGAGTGGTGAGTGTGGCCATTTTGTCCCCTAAATCAGAGATGCCTCCCCTGCTTTCGGAAAGATGGTTCTGGAACAGGGGTTGGACCTGAAGTCTGAGGAGCAGGCAGCTCAAGTGAGTAGCCCTGCCCAGGGCTCGAGTGCTGCGGGAACGCATGGGAACGGCGTTCCCGTACTATTTCCACAGCGGGAACGCCGTTCCCATTAGCTGTCTGAGCAGGGCCGGCTGAGGCTATGCAGCGCGTAGTCCGCGCCGCTCCTCAGCCGCCGAGTGACTGGTTGCTAGGCAGAGGCCGCTCCGCATCTAGCAACCGGTCACATGACTTCGGCGTGGGCACGCACTGGCACGAGCCCGTCAGTGTGACACACGCTGCGCGCCGGACTGTCCTCCCGCTCCCCTCTACCCAGTGCCTCCTGGGGAAACAGCCGCTGCAGTGCACTTTGAGTTTACTTCTCCCCCCAGAACAGAAGGGAAGAAGAGAATACCAGGAGGTCAGTCACTAGTAGTGTCATGTGTAAGTAAGTTGCATTCTGCAATACCCTGCCAAATTGCCAATACTCATCCATACTCTGCAATACCCTGTCAATACTCATCAATACTCTGCAATACATACCCTGCCAATACTCTGCACTACCCTATCAATACTCTGCACTACCCTATCAATACTCTGCAATACCCCGCCAATACTCTGCAATACCCCGCCAATACTCTGCAATACCCCGCCAATACTCTGCAATACCCCGCCAATACTCTGCAATACCCCGCCAATACTCTGCAATACCCCGCCAATACTCTGCAATACCCCGCCAATACTCTGCAATACCCCGCCAATACTCTGCAATACCCCGCCAATACTCTGCAATACCCCGCCAATACTCTGCAATACCCGCCAATACTCTGCAATACATACCCTGCCAATACTCTGCAGTACCCTATCAATACTCTGCAGTACCCTATCAATACTCTGCAGTACCCTATCAATACTCTGCAGTACCCTATCAATACCCTGCCAATACCCTGCCAATACTCTGCAATACCCTATCAATACTCTGCACTACCCCGCCAATACTCTGCACTACCCCGCCAATACTCTGCACTACCCCGCCAATACTCTGCACTACCCCGCCAATACTCTGCACTACCCCGCCAATACTCTGCACTACCCCGCCAATACTCTGCACTACCCCGCCAATACTCTGCACTACCCCGCCAATACTCTGCACTACCCCGCCAATACTCTGCACTACCCACCCCGCCAATACTCTGCACTACCCACCCCGCCAATACTCTGCACTACCCACCCCGCCAATACTCTGCACTACCCACCCCGCCAATACTCTGCACTACCCACCCCGCCAATACTCTGCACTACCCACCCCGCCAATACTCTGCACTACCCACCCCGCCAATACTCTGCACTACCCACCCCGCCAATACTCTGCACTACCCACCCCGCCAATACTCTGCACTACCCACCCCGCCAATACTCTGCACTACCCACCCCGCCAATACTCTGCACTACCCACCCCGCCAATACTCTGCACTACCCACCCCGCCAATACTCTGCACTACCCACCCCGCCAATACTCTGCACTACCCACCCCGCCAATACTCTGCAATACCCCGCCAATACTCTGCAATACCCCGCCAATACTCTGCAATACCCCGCCAATACTCTGCAATACCCCGCCAATACTCTGCAATACCCCGCCAATACTCTGCAACACCCCGCCAATACTCTGCAACACCCTGCCAATACTCTGCAACACCCTGCCAATACTCTGCAACACCCTGCCAATACTCTGCAACACCCTGCCAATACTCTGCAACACCCTGCCAATACTCTGCAATACCCTGCCAATACTCTGCAATACCCTGCCAATACTCTGCCAATACACACCCTGAAATACCCTGCCAATACTCTTCAATACCCTGCCAATACTCTTCAATACCCTGCCAATACTCTTCAATACCCTGCCAATACTCTGCAACACCCTGCCAATACTCTGCAATACATACCCTGCCAATACTCTGCCAATACACACCCTGAAATACCCTATCAATACTCTGCAACACCCTGCCAATACTCTGCAACACCCTGCCAATACTCTGCAACACCCTGCCAATACTCTGCAACACCCTGCCAATACTCTGCAACACCCTGCCAATACTCTGCAACACCCTGCCAATACTCTGCCACACCCTGCCAATACTCTGCCAACACCCTGCCAATACTCTGCCAACACCCTGCCAATACTCTGCCAACACCCTGCCAATACTCTGCCAACACCCTGCCAATACTCTGCCAACACCCTGCCAATACTCTGCCAACACCCTGCCAATACTCTGCCAACACCCTGCCAATACTCTGCCAACACCCTGCCAATACTCTGCCAACACCCTGCCAATACTCTGCCAACACCCTGCCAATACTCTGCCAACACCCTGCCAATACTCTGCCAACACCCTGCCAATACTCTGCCAACACCCTGCCAATACTCTGCCAACACCCTGCCAATACTCTGCCAACACCCTGCCAATACTCTGCCAACACCCTGCCAATACTCTGCCAACACCCTGCCAATACTCTGCCAACACCCTGCCAATACTCTGCCAACACTCTGCCAATACTCTGCCAATACTCTACAATACATACCCTGCCAATACTCTACAATACATACCCTGCCAATACTCTGCCAATACATACCCTATCAATACCCTGCAACACTCTGCCAACACTCTGCCAACACTCTGCCAACACTCTGCCAACACTCTGCCAATACTCTGCCAATACTCTGCCAATACCCTGCCAATACTCTGCACTACCCACCCCGCCAATACTCTGCACTACCCACCCCGCCAATACTCTGCACTACCCACCCCGCCAATACTCTGCACTACCCACCCCGCCAATACTCTGCACTACCCACCCCGCCAATACTCTGCACTACCCACCCCGCCAATACTCTGCACTACCCACCCCGCCAATACTCTGCACTACCCACCCCGCCAATACTCTGCACTACCCACCCCGCCAATACTCTGCACTACCCACCCCGCCAATACTCTGCAATACCCCGCCAATACTCTGCAATACCCCGCCAATACTCTGCAATACCCCGCCAATACTCTGCAATACCCCGCCAATACTCTGCAATACCCCGCCAATACTCTGCAACACCCCGCCAATACTCTGCAACACCCTGCCAATACTCTGCAACACCCTGCCAATACTCTGCAACACCCTGCCAATACTCTGCAACACCCTGCCAATACTCTGCAACACCCTGCCAATACTCTGCAACACCCTGCCAATACTCTGCAACACCCTGCCAATACTCTGCAATACCCTGCCAATACTCTGCAATACCCTGCCAATACTCTGCCAATACACACCCTGAAATACCCTATCAATACTCTTCAATACCCTGCCAATACTCTTCAATACCCTGCCAATACTCTGCAACACCCTGCCAATACTCTGCAATACATACCCTGCCAATACTCTGCCAATACACACCCTGAAATACCCTATCAATACTCTGCAACACCCTGCCAATACTCTGCAACACCCTGCCAATACTCTGCAACACCCTGCCAATACTCTGCAACACCCTGCCAATACTCTGCAACACCCTGCCAATACTCTGCCACACCCTGCCAATACTCTGCCAACACCCTGCCAATACTCTGCCAACACCCTGCCAATACTCTGCCAACACCCTGCCAATACTCTGCCAACACCCTGCCAATACTCTGCCAACACCCTGCCAATACTCTGCCAACACCCTGCCAATACTCTGCCAACACCCTGCCAATACTCTGCCAACACCCTGCCAATACTCTGCCAACACCCTGCCAATACTCTGCCAACACCCTGCCAATACTCTGCCAACACCCTGCCAATACTCTGCCAACACCCTGCCAATACTCTGCCAACACCCTGCCAATACTCTGCCAACACCCTGCCAATACTCTGCCAACACCCTGCCAATACTCTGCCAACACCCTGCCAATACTCTGCCAACACCCTGCCAATACTCTGCCAACACCCTGCCAATACTCTGCCAACACCCTGCCAATACTCTGCCAACACCCTGCCAATACTCTGCCAACACCCTGCCAATACTCTGCCAACACCCTGCCAATACTCTGCCAACACCCTGCCAATACTCTGCCAACACCCTGCCAATACTCTGCCAACACCCTGCCAATACTCTGCCAACACTCTGCCAATACTCTGCCAATACTCTACAATACATACCCTGCCAATACTCTACAATACATACCCTGCCAATACTCTGCCAATACATACCCTATCAATACCCTGCAACACTCTGCCAACACTCTGCCAACACTCTGCCAATACTCTGCCAATACTCTGCCAATACTCTGCCAATACCCTGCCAATACTCTACAATACCCTGCCAATACTCTACAATACATACCCTATCAATACTCTGCAATACTCTGCAATACCCTGCCAATACTCTGCAATACTCTGCCAATACTTATTCCTGTTTGTGGGATATTTTCTAATGGGCTGTGTAACAGAATTTGGAACAGGGTGTATTTGTGGTAGAAATTCCCTGCGAGGGAAAGATCATCACCCATTGTGTTGATTTGTTTTGTTTGACACGTTATTTTGTTTTTGTAAACTGGCACTTTACAATAAATGTTGTACTGTATTTTCTGTGCAGTATATATGCATATGAGCGTACCCTTTTTTTTTTTTTTTTTTTTTTTTATGGTGGGGGAATGGATCTTGGGTGGGAGTTCCCACACTTTTTTTCCCAGGACTTGACCCCTGGCCCTGCCCAATTATGTCTTGGTCTTGGTATTGGCAGGGGCAGGCCTCCCATATAATCTGGGGTCACGTGCTGCCAGGGAGGAGTCTGGAGTAAAGGAAAGACAGCATGGAGTAGTGAGGTGCTGTTCTGGGCATCCCCCACGCTGGAAAGCGTGGAAGAACCGTGGAGAGAGTTTCAGCTAAAAATCTTCGTCTTTAAACTGGTATCGAGCTGCTGTGACCGGGGAACACAGCACTTGAATGCTAGACAAGATCAGGATAGAAGTGGTTTCAGAGTGGTTCTTCTTTGTCAAAATTGGAAGTGAAGAAATAGTGTTTCAGGAAATTGCTGCGAATACTAGAGGTACTACAACTTTCAAGCTAATGCTATTCAGTATTGTCAAACAATACACCAACTGCTATGGGCATCTCATATCACCCCTTTGTTCCACCTAAGTTGAATCTTACAATAAATGCAACAAAACCGTACAAATGACTGTTTCTTGTCTTGTCTGAATGTGGGGAGCCTGGCAGCAGGGTGAATGGCGGATTGCTAAGTAACCAAATCGGCAGCCCTTACGGGGGTACCGCTACATATGAAATACTAGTAAAATCTGTGTAAAGGTATGCAATCAATGTAGTGTTCTGGAATGTTAGTCATTTTTGAGTAATCATGTATTGTCTTTCTTTGCAGGGACATTGGTAACACTCACCTGTCTCTCGCGTCGAGTGGTCTGCCAGATTATGAATGAAGCTGACCTGTCTAACTGTACTTACCAAAACCTGACCTTTAATGCAAGCGTTACATCAAGCAAGACCAATTATGAATTTCTCATTGGCCTGGCACTTGCTGTGTTTTCTAGCTTCCTGATTGGCGGCAGTGTCATTCTGAAGAAAAAGGGGCTCTTACATCTATCTGAGCAGGGCAGGACGCGGGCAGGTAGGAAAACGCAATGCTAATGAGTAGTTTTTTGTTTTTTTTTCCTCTCTTTCTAGTCTGGGCTTCAATGATGTGAACCATAACCTCCTTTTTATATTTTGGTGCCCCACCAACACAGATCTTTGTGACCGTACGGTTGCATGCATGTTTTATTTTAGTAAAACCTTCGTAACAAAATGCTACTTCCAATTTTTTTATTTTTATTTTTTTGGGCTTGGGAAGTTTTGCCTTTTTGACATTTTACTTTTCTAATATGTGCAAACTTAACCCCTGTTTTTAATGTGAACTCTTAGAGAAGACGATTCAATTTGTTGGTACGTTGAGCTGGGAATCTTTCTTGTTTTGACATTCATCACCCTACCATGTGCTCCTTGTTAAGGCCAGTTATAGGTTGGCGCAGTTGCTGTTTGTTTTGTTGTTTTTTTGGGTGAGGGGTGCACTGGACACCTTCGCTGCTATTGTGCAATTTACTGGGTGTCCAGTGTGCCTCTGTTCCTTTTAAGGAGGCATACCTACCCTCAATCTATTCATTTATTATATACTGTATGTGCTCCTGCTATGGAGGCTCTCAAAACGTTATAAAGTTAGGACTGCTGATAACACTGGGGTGCCTTGTTGTGGCCTCTGCAGCTTATGCATATATTTGAAAATCCATGTTTTTATTGTGAACTGTGAGGACAATTCGGTTTGTTGGTGAGTTAAGCTAGAAATTTTTCTTTGTCGGTTTACATTCTACTGTAGGAAAAGGGTTAGGCCCTTTTATCAAGTTTTTATTGCTGTCCCACTTTGGAGACTTGCCCGCTCTGTGTCTGTTACAAAAAGTAAGGTGAAATCCTGAAAAGTTTGAGTAATTAAAGCGGTAGTAAACCCGCTCTTCTTTTTTTTTTTTTTTTTTTTTTTTAACACCTGCAAAGCAAAAGGCATAATGAGCTAGTATGCACCGCATACTAGCTCATTATGAAATACTTACCTTAGAACGAGGCCCCGACATCTGGCACGATCCACGCTGAGGGAGCTGACATGCTCCCTCTGCGTTTTTTCCGGGTATCGCGGCTCCGGCGCTGTGAGTAGCCGGAGCCGCGATATTGTCACTCCCGCGCATGCGCATGGGAGATTTCTTTCCGGCCACTGCCGGATTTTCAGGCCGAGAATCCCCTCGTGCGCATGCGCCGCTGCAGTCAGCGGCGCATACCGAGGGGAATATCTCCTAAACTGTACAGGTTTAGGTGATATTTATTTTTACCTACAGGTAAGCCTTATTATAGGCTTTCCTGTAGGTTAAAGTTAGAAAAAAGAGTATACAACCACTTTAAAGCAAGAGGTGAGAGAGAATTCTTCTATGGCGACCAACTTTTCCTAGGGCAACTCTCTAAGCTGGGAATTCAATTTACTTTGCTTCATCCCTAAAACCCCCCAAGTCCTGAGATGGAAAATGTATGTACAAGCAGTCTTGAAGGTTTTTCACATTGCCTTTTGTCTAATTTTTTTTAGGTGCTGGTGGACATGGGTACCTGAAGGACTGGCTGTGGTGGGCTGGACTTTTAACAAGTAAGTGTATTTCTTCCCCTATCGTCTTTCAGGACAGCCACCTATGAGACCTCGGCTCCTCCCTTCTTAGGAAACACCGACCAGCCTAGAATTAAAAGGCATGCTTCCCTGCCAGCTCCTCGGTTCCTCCAGGCAGAAGACATTGTGAGGAACCATGGCTAAAGACAGCCAGGGAGGCTGAAGCCTGTATGCCCGGAAAGGAGACAGGTCTCTGGGGACTAGTGGCGGTGCGATGCCTCGGTGAGTTTACCTGTCAGCCACGCTGTTTTTCTGTTGCCACCCCAGCTCTCTGAAAGTTGTTGTGTTGTGGGATGCTTCGGGGGCCTGCTTTCATGTTCTGTGCTGGCTCCACGGGTTCATGCCATTATTCCCCCATACCTCCCAACTTTTTGCGATGGGAACGAGGGAGCCCTACTAACAAACGTAGGACATGCCACCTTTTAAAGGAGAATTCACCTTAAAAAAAAAAAAAATATTTAGTTAAACCCACAAGGGCTTTTTTATTTTGGGAACACTTTTTGAAATAGTGCATTTTATTATGGATCAGACCAAAGAGGGACATTGCTCCAAGTCGGGGACAGTTGGGAGCTATGTTCCACCAGTCCTAATCCTGAAGAAATAGGATGAGCATGTTTTACTACAAAGAGAGCAGTTGGCTTGGTGGTAAGTCCTCTGACTGGTCTGGGGACCTGAGAAGCTGTACATGTCTCAGGTACTGCACAACACATGCAAAGCCTGCTGGTGGAACAGGGCAGTGGGCAATGTTTTATGGGTGCTGGTGTTCAAAAATTGAAGACCCAGCAGAGACTACGGACCACCAAAGGGGTGAGATGGACTCCTGCGACATCTGCACAGGAAGTGGAAGCAGGCCCCAGCACCACACAGGTAAACCTGAAGCGTTTGTTTTTTCCATGCACATACTTTGAGAGTTTTTTTTTTTTTTTTTTTTTTTTTTTTCCCTTGTAACCAGTAGGGATTGGGTAAAGAGAAAACTATTCACCCCCCCCCCCCCCCTCCTGCACGAGGTGTATAGAGTGCGCATGGCTGAAATTACACTGTGTGGTAAAATACGAGGCTGGCCGCCGAAAGGCAATTATGGTGAGGCAGTCATGGCACACAACCAGTGTAGCCTTGCTGGAGACATAAGCTCTTATCCTTATGTCGGCTCATTCTGACTTTTTAAAATCACTTAATGCAGTGGTTAACTCTTCAGCTCTGGGAGATTCGATGGGGCTGGGAGTCGGTTCCCTGAGCGGTCTCCTGGTTAGGGGAGAGCCTGGGTGGCTGACCATTCTGCCTGGCAGCACTGGGGTGGTTGGTTCAGATCCCCCAACATTCTAGTTTTTTGGATGGGGGGGGGGGGGGGGGCTGGATGGCATCAAGGAGGGTTAAAGGGCTTCAGGTGACCAGACCCTAGGAAGATACACAGGTTTCTATAACACTTGTTAAGAAGTGGGAGAAGGCCTGGATGGTGAAGTAGGCCTCCTCATTAAAGAATTTCTCTGGAGGAGGTGGTTGCAGGAGCACAAAAAAAAACACTCTTGCTCCACAATAAAGGAAAGAGCAGTGGGAAAGGGCATTCCTGTCCATTAGGTCTAATGGAAGCTGGAGAAGACTAGGGTCCAGCTTCTTGGAAGGGCTTGGGTTCAGTGCAGTCTGCTCCTATCAGACGCAGGTGGTGTGTTTTTTTTTTTTTTTTTTTTTGTTTTTTTCCCCCCACAGATCTAGACTTGAGAGGCGAAGGGGTATTAGATTCCATGCTCTCTTCTGAAAGGGACCTGTGATTCTTTTCATCGTAGGAAAATGAACTACTCTGGCATTTATACTGGTGTCGCGCATCTCAAATATTATCTGACACAATTGCAGACGCACATTGATGCATGGTCAGTAAGAGGACGGGCAGCCCCCCAAGTGGTGGGTGACTAACAGCATGTCCAAGACTGTGCGCTATCTTTCCCACAGGGGACCTGTTCCTTGTCCTGGGCCAGAGGCGATTCTCGACTCGCATAGCAGACAGCAAAGCCCTTCCTGTGAAATACAAGGGTGTTCCTGTGAAATACAAGGGTGACACAGATGGGAATGCTGGCCGATGGCCACAGCATCCTGAATGCACCTGTTCTCGTCTGATCGTGGAAGTTGAGACTAAACTCAGTGTAGACATCCTCTTGCAGTTGCAGGTACTTTCATCTAGACCGTCTATAGGGCAGTTAACCCTGGGAACTCTGGTTTCCTCCCATAAAACTTCCTCTTTGAGCCTGAATCGGTATAGGGTTGGCACTCTTGGGCAGATACCAATGCTCAGTGCTGGTGTTTCCCCAGGTACTATGCCATCTCACCCACCTGCAGTCTTGCTGGTGGACAGAGAACCCTACGGTCGCTCTCATTGTATCACACAGGCTTAAAGGACCACGGTTCTCTGTCCTGAGGGATCTGAGAACCTGGTGGTCTGGCAAATAAGAGGGATCCCTCAAGATTATATTTTATGCTCCGCTTATCTGAGATTTGGAGGCATTACGACAGCTGGACCAGTTTTAGGTCTGCAGTCTCCCAAGTAGGACCAAACTTTACTTATTGCAGGCCCTTGTGGGACTTTTCTTTTTCTCATTTTTTCCGTTTTGGTTTCATGTGTCAATAAGGGGTTTCCTTCCTTGTTCTTTGGCAGGGACTAAAGTAAGGGTTAAAATCTCTAGCAGTACCTGGGCAAGGTTGCATTGGCTAACAATCAGACAGACCTATATGTAGGGAGATCTCAGAGAGAAGCTGAAGTTGATGCTACTCCATGCCAGATCTGTGCAGTGGCAACATGATTCAGCTCTCCCACCTTTTACAGGACACTGTAGACCCACCCTAAGAGTAAGTGCTTGCTTATCCTCTCATTGGTGGCTGTCCTGAAAGACAATATGGGAAAATTGGCGTTACTGGTAATGTCTTTTTCAGGAGCCTTTCAGGACAGCACCGTGTACCCACCCTGGTTGGTTACCTTTTTGGGTTTCTGACTCAAGAAACCATCAAAAATTTTATTTATGGTGTATGATGTGTTCTTGTGTCTCCCCAGCTGGCCGGAGTCGCTCTTGAAGAACTGAGGAGCCGGTGGGCAAGCATGCCTTTTTAAATCTAGGCTGAGTGATGTTTCCTAATAAGGGAGGAGCCAAGGTCTCTCATAGGTGGCTGTCCTATAAGATTCCTGGAAAAGATGTTACCAGTAAATAACTCACAAAAAATTTTCCCCCATTCTCTAAACAGGCATGCTAAATTTGATATAAACAGTTTTCATCTAGAATATGGTTTAGGTTAAAATCTAAATCTTAAGGTCCATACTACTGTGAAACCGTGTAAGGAGAAACCGATTTGACCATAGAAAACTAACCAATAAAGGCCTGGTGTACATCTTTGTTTTTTTTATAGAAAAATTGGTGTATATTGTGCTGATATGCAAACGTATATCAAATAGCAGCCAGCACAACAATTAGACAAGTGTAACTCGAGAGATATGAGAACAATAAAATTTTGTGCAGCGCTCAAACATTCATGATACAAATTCATATGTATAGAATCTAATAATGTGAAATGACCACAAATTTAAAAACGGTGAAAAGTGATGTGAGATTCACACCCAAACTAAAGTCCATTAGAGGTCCGTATATCAACAGCAATCTAAACCGGTAGTGTGAACGGCAGTGACACCATCATATTTGAAGAAAGGGGACCAATCCTGTGATCAAAATGTTTCAATTTATTTTAATCTTATGTTTAATCCAGGATCAGTTGCTTCCCCTTTCTTCAAAAATGTTCAGCTCTTTCCAGAATGAGGCTTGGAACGCATGCCCTTGTACCATTTTGTCCAAACCAGCAAGTGCAATGTTCACAGGTTGGCAATCTCATTATTGGGCCTAATTTCTTATCTAAATGCGGTGACTACAGCAAGCTCATACCCCAGATGTCTCTTTAGATGAAAGTCGGGACGAGCCCTGATGATGTCTTTGCATTACCCACAAACCTTATATTTTCAAGCACTTTATTCCACTCTTCAAATGCAAGTGTTTACATTTTTTTTTTTTTTTTTTTTACTACATTTCTAGGTTTATACGGATTCACACTATGCAGATTATTTTCTTTTTTGGTCATGCTATTTTGAACATTTGAGGATTTGGTCTGACAACTTGGTTGCTTCTGAGGCCTGCTTCTCTGTGACATCTCTTGACCAATTTAACCCATCTTCCATCTGGATCTGGAGGTCCCATACCTTGGTGTTAACACCATATGCCTTGTTGACTCAATGAGCATATGCCAATTTGAGTCCTCTCACTCTGGTTAAGCCTCCTCACTAACTGGTGGTGGTTTTATTGTCTGTGTCTTCAATTTAACACTGTTACGTGGAATCCCCTTTCTGGCTATATAATCTGTTTTCACTGTTTATCCAAGGACTGTTATATTCATGGTTTAAAAATCTTTTAATTATGGAACATGGACTTTAGTTTGGGTGTGAATCTCGCATCACTTTGCACTCCATTTTGTGGTCATTTCACAAAAGTAAATAATTTTTTATATATATATATATAATTTCATTAAGCCTCGTGATTTCCCCCACCCCCTCCTTTGTTTGATGCATAGGAAAAATTTAATTTGCAACAGGTAATTTATGTAGGTCTTTCATTGGCATTGTGGCCTTTCCCTGTCTGGTACTGTTACTGGTGTATTGCATTTTGTATCTTTTTAAGTTCACCTAGATTTTGTATATAATTAGCTTTATTTTTTGCAGTGGGAGGTGGAGAAGTTGCCAATTTCGCTGCTTATGCCTTTGCGCCAGCAACCATTGTTACACCACTGGGGGCCCTCAGTGTGCTAATCAGGTAATTGCCTTCCATAGAGCAAAGGCTTGCTACTAACTAGCTGAAATGACAACATAACTTCACTTATTGTCCTTTTTTATTATTTTTTTCAGTGCTGTCATGTCATCTTATTTGCTGGGGGAACGCTTGAACCTCTTGGGGAAGTTGGGGTGTGCACTCAGTGTGTTGGGGAGCACTGTACTGGTGATCCACTCCCCAGAAGAACAAGAGGTTACCACGCTGGAAGATATGACCTCCAAGCTTAAGGATCCAGGTAAGGGGGCCATTAATCTACTCCACACTTCTATTCTATCATTTCCTTGCTGATGGATATATAATCAAAGACCCTATAATACATGTTTACATTTCTGATCTAATGTTTTTTCTTGCTTTAAATTCAATTCCTTTTTAATTCACAGGATTCATTGTGTACATCAGTGTTCTCTTCGTCTGTTGCCTGGTCCTAATCTTCTTTCTCTCACCTCGTTTTGGCCAAACGAACATTCTGGTCTATTTAGCAGTATGCTCCCTGTTGGGTGCCTTCTCTGTGTCTTCTGTAAAAGGTCTAGGAATAGCTGTGAAAGGACTTCTTACAGGCCTGCCAGTCTACCAGCATCCTTTGCCATGGATACTCATCCCTATCCTTACCATATCGGTTGTCACCCAGGTGAACTACCTCAACAAATCACTGGACACCTTCAATACATCCCTAGTCTTTCCAATCTACTATGTCTTATTCACTACAGTGGTCATCACTACATCCTTAATTTTGTTTAAAGAATGGGTGTCCATGTCGCCATTTGATGGTGTCGGTGCAGTGTGTGCCTTTCTCATCATAATCTTGGGAGTCTTCATGCTCCATGCGTTCAATAACTTGGACATCAGCTTAAAGAGCCTTCAGCAACAATTGCAAACCTCTGCACCTGTCACAGAGGAAACCAAAGAAGACACAATCGCTGAAACCACCAAAGTGAAAAATAAGAAAGAAGACAAGATC
Organism: Lithobates pipiens; assembly: GCF_037356315.1. NCBI lineage: Eukaryota > Metazoa > Chordata > Amphibia > Anura > Ranidae > Lithobates > Lithobates pipiens. The sequence goes on from NW_027507903.1 coordinate 452,845,115, forward strand.
ACTTTAATAGACAACATGGAGACTGAGAACAGTGTTGGTATTCCCAAAGTGTTTGTTATTTACACTTAGACTGGATTTATGTACTTTTCCTCCACTGAGCAATTTTGGTCTTATGCTTTTGTGTACACAACCGTTCAGCAGGCCAGAAAAGATGGGTTTATAAAGCCCATATGTTTGTTTTTTAAGGGAATATGTGATCTTGCGCCAGGTCTGATCACTTTGTTTTTTATAGACTTCTGATGTTCCCATCCTCCATAATTCCATGTAACTCATAGCAGCCAGACAGAATTCATCAATCACTGATCTAATGTAAATTGAAGTTGGTTACTATACTTTGTAGAGGCTTATGGTTGCACTTTCAACAAAAGTGTGTCTGCCCTTCATTTTTGGAGGGGCCATTCCTGATACTCATGGGTATGAGTCTTAATGATGACCATGGATCAGGAATTTCAGAGAATGTTTCTTTCCCTTTATCCCTGGACAGACAGAAATGTGTGTATATATATAATGACCTTCAGTGTGACATGTATGAAGATCTAATGAAGGATCACTAAAGGAAATTTGGGTTGAGCAGCTTTGGTCAGAATGACACTTTGTCTTTTCAGGAGATTTTTACAGCTATCATATCTGGGAAAGGGGGGGAGGAGGAAAGAGAAGCTCCCACGATGGGGAAACCGGCAACAAAGAATACCCAATTGCATGCAAGGAAAGTTGAAAAACAAAAAAAAAAAAAACGGCATTCTTGCTTGCATACGATTGGCTAATGGAAGTCAGAACTTCTCATTTATTAAGCGCTGTAGCAACTGCAGTCTGTTTTGCGTTTTTAATAAATCCACCCAGTGTGTGTATAACACTCATATTGTGCATACATGAGGGAAGGGAGCTCTCTGCCGATAGACAGGAGTCAGACTTTACGGTAATTGCTTTTTGATTTAATGTATACATGATGGCCTTGATGTGGTTTTTTTTTTTTTGTGTGAGCAGTGTTTAACATGTACATTATATTTTAAAATGCCAGTTTTGTTAAATGTTTTTTAAAGTAGCCTTTTTTTTTTTTTTTTTGGCTTATAAAAGCTCTTTCACACCCAGTTGTGTTGTGAGTCTATAGTCCAATGCTGTATACTTGTGCCCTAGCTCATCATGTTTTATGGTGGTTGAAGGCAATTGCTAAACTGTTTCGTTTTTAAACGTCTAGATCTCTGCCTTTGTTTAAGCTATTGAGTGTAACTACAAATTATGTAGCTATTGGTGGTAACGAGACAACAGAGTTATTCACACTAAAATATATTTCACAATCTCTCTATGGTGCTTTAAAGTATATTCTGCTGCTCTAGGCAAGAGTTTCTTGCACTAAAAACACTGGACACATGCCACCAAATTGACACTATGAAGACAAACATTTGGCAATGGCATTGTTTGTTCTTTTGTACTGTACTACTAAATAAGTCAATGACCTGGAGTAAGCATTATGCAAATGAAATCTACGTAGCTGTATGTTCAATTTTTTTTTTTAATTAAATATAATAAAATACACTTATTTTTAAGGGGCACTTTTGATATTTTACTGCACAGGAAAGATTTGCCTAAAGGAATTTTACATCTGCTAAATATTTTTGTGATAAAAAAAAAACACACACCTGTTTGCGAATTAAAATTGTCATCGAACACCCTGGCCCTGTTTCCACCTTGAAGACTATTAAAATACGACTGTGTCCATTTCAACTTTTAATATAGCGCCAATAGTTTACACAACACTTCCCAATGTAGAGGTGGGACAGTACAATTACAATAGTTTATTGCAAAGGGGAAGAGAGAGGAGTTAAGGCAGGAAATAACCAGGGAGTGAATATGTTGTTTTGAAGTGTTGTTAAGAAGATGCAAATTCTGTAACTGTTGCAGAGGTTCAGGCAGCAAGATGTAACCACTAGAAATGCACCAATACCTTTTAATGCACCAAGGTGAAAAAAACTCTGCCCTCCCGGTTTACTCACCTGAGCCCTGTAATTCCCATGCCGGAGATGCACTCTTCCCCTCTGCCTGTTGTCTCGGCTCTTGATTGGATAGTTTGATAGCAGCGCTGCCATTGGCTCCTGCTACTGTCGATCAAATCCAATGACATGGGCCGAGTCCGGCATTCTGCGTCTATGGATGAAAATGCTGGATTCGGGAGCGTATACGCAGGGTCATGGTTGTGCTGTTAATCTCAATGCTAAAGTCACAGGGAGGAGGAAATATTACATTCTGTTTTAGAAAGATTGATTTGAGGGAGTGATGTAACAGCTATACTGATATGTTGTACAGTAAGTGTCCCCCCCCATACGTGAGGCTATGACTTGAGTAGGGAGATAGCGCTGGGTGTTGTCAGCATAGAGGTTGTATTGGAATCCATGGGAGGTTATCAACTGGCCCAAGGAAGAGGTATAGAGAGAAAAGGATGGAGCCTTGGGGGTACCCGAGGAGATGATGATGTATGTAACACTGAAAGTGTGCTGAGCTAGGTAGGAGAACCCAGGAAAGAGCAGAATGCCCTAACTGGGAGGTTAACAGTTAAAGGCAGCAGAAAAGTCCAAGAATATGGAGTACTGGCTGCTGGTTTTATCAGTTAGGAGGTTGTTATCTGAGTTTTAGTAGGGCAGTTTCAGTGAAATGTCTGTGGAAACAACTGGATTTTAGGGGGGATCAAGAAGGTTGTTGTAAGTGAGGTAGTAGTTCATACGCCTGTAGACAGGTGGGGTCCAGAGAGGCTTTTTTAAGTATGGGGGTAACTAGTGCATGTTTTGAGTGGGGAGGGAAAGGTTGAAGATGTGGTTTAGGGAGTTCAGGCTAGAGCAGGAAAGTGGTCGCAGTAAATGTGAGCGGACAGGTGGTGAGGTAGGTCTTGCAAAGTGGATTGGTAACTTCCTCAGTAGTAAAAGGGCTGGAGTAGGAAAGTATTGTGTGCATTGTTGGACCTGGTGTGTTGGTTTGGGAAGGCCAGGTGCTGGCTATCTAATCACGAATTGTGCCGATTTTGTTTTCGAAATGATTGCCAATCTCCTGTGCAGTAAGCAGATTGGTGGGAGGAGTAAGGAATTAAGGGCAGAAATTAGTTGATAAAGTTTGGATGAGAGGGTTGAGTATATGCACTGTTACCCATGTAAAGGATCAGCAGCAAGTGTATTGTACTATGGGACAATGTATAACTTCTGCTTACTTTGCTACCTCTCCTGGAACACCATCCCAGCTACCTGGGTACTGTTAATCTGTAACCATTCCTCTTGTCACCCTAGCACAATGTGTACTGAGCCCAACTTGGGGTAAAAGTTAAAATATGGAGGTGTTTAAAACACAAAGTAGCTTTAATTGCAATGCAAACCTGTCCAGTACTGTCCCTTGAATAATTACTTTCTGCTAAGGGAAATCCTATGAGTGCAGGGAGTTATGGACCCTGCAGTCACTATATCTGGTCTCCCACAGAACAGTGAAATGCAATTATTTTAGTAAATAAAAACTAAATATGTGCTCAACAGCAGTTTTGTGACTTCTATCAGTGGCTGGTCAGGCACTGGTCAAAGCTTGTAGGAGTTTTCACTCTCTGAATGTCCTAATGAAGCTACACAATCTCATCTGGACAGTGCTGAGTGGCCTGTACCAATCACATGCACCCTCACAACAAAAAAAACTAGCAACACACTTAACTGAGCAGAGTGCCTCCCAGGGCTCTGTACTATCAGAGGGATTGAGGACTAAAAGGGGAAGAACAGAGAAGACTGGATCAACCAGCTTTTTCACACAATACAGATGATTAACCCCACAGTAAGTATAACAAGCATGTTATACTGCAGACTGATTTTACTATGGTGGGTTTAAAAGATTCATCCCAGTTATGCGAATGTACAGCTAGTGTAAACATCTGTGCTAAAATCTCAATTTACCTCAGTCTGAGATTTATGTAATCCTCTTTGGCTAAATTTCACATGGCTACTGCATTGCAAAATGGGGTTTAGTGGAGTGAATGATCACACCAATAGTCAGTTTTTTTTTTTTTTTTAAAGGAAAAAAGGAAAGCTGATGCTCCGCACAGACACTATATACAGTCCATGACTTAAAGGGGTTGTAAACCCGTGTTTTTTTTTTCAACTTAATGATTAAAGTGAAAAAACACCTGGCAGTGATCAGCCTCCCAGTTTTACATTCCTGAGACCTGGAATTTTCCACGGACACTCACCTCTTGATTGGATAGATTGATAGCGCAACCATTGGCTCACACGGCTGTCAATCAAATCCAATGACAGCGCAGAGTCCTGCATCTATGGACGCAAATGCTGGACTCGGGAGCATGCCTGCAAGGTAGCACCCCCCCCCCCCCCCCCAGGAGAGTGCATCTCCCAGGGTGCTATATGATGCGGGGGGGGGGTCAAACAAACTGCACACTGGAGGCAAGTATAATTTTTTATTTTTTTTTTAAATAAACGCCTCCAAAGCTTTACAATCACTTTTTTTAAAAAAACACATCTACTTTTAGAAAATTACCAACCCTTTCTCCCTGCACTCATTGGGGAAGTTAAAAAAAAAAAAAAATTCTTCTACATATACCTCATCTCCAGTGTTATGCTATCTGTTTTGCTTCCATCACTGGTCTTGCCCTTTGTTGTCCAGTAGTGGGTGGTACTTACACCTGCACTGCACAGTGGTCACACATGACATGTGAGCAGAGCATGGCTCCCACAAAGTGTGTTTGTAGACACTGGCCATAATTTTACCCATAAGAGTAATACTATCTAGCAGAGAAGTGGCCTTTCTGCAAGGATTAGTTCTAGATTAAAGGGCAGTATTACATCTGCTGGGAATATTTTATTTCTGTATTAAAGGATGAATTTAAATCAGGCTCCAATTGCCATCCTTAGCCACCCCCTCAAAACCTGTCCCTACCCTACCCAGATCTTTGCCCGTAATCTTTATCTAACCCAATAGACGATTTGTACTCTGTTGGGACAAACACCAGTTTTCAATAAAATTAATTAGGATTCTTGCATGAAAGAAGAAACCCAACAGTAATTCAGAGGATGAGAGGTACGGAGCAAGCTACAGAATACAGATGTTTGTGTAGTGGGAATAGTCAAGTATGACTTGAAAGAAAGGCTGGATGTGGGATTTGGAATGCAGTATATGTACAGTTTCATTGTTGACATGTACTCTAAGGCTTTAACTGGCTCCCTATGCCTCCATACACTTGCATACTAGGGCTTTACCAGCCTCACAAGCATTTTTTTTTCTTCCAATACAACATGATACATCAGTGGGTGAAACCATGATTAGGGGGAACACAGGAATCCAAAAACTCAGAAGGGTTGAATGCTGAAAACACTAATGGAGACTGTAGCACTGGTGTTGAGAGAATATAAGACATGGGCCACTGAGGGAAAAGGTGGGTAAAAGTGCCCATTGCAGGGCATGGTGATGTAGATTTGTTCATACCTTAAACACAGACATGACTTTGAAAAAAAAAAAAAAAAGTTTATTTTTAAAATTTCCAATAAATTAGGAGGGCGAGTAGTCTGTCCATTTTTTTTTTCTTTGGTCCATAAATCCCAGTGGTGTCAATTATGCCACCTTTTCAAGAAGCAGAAAGGGGGAGGTGGAAAACACCTTCATCAGCTTTCACCAGAAAATATATCTGGGTTTTCTTCCCAAAACTTGTCACCGATGACATCACAATGCAGAATGGCAAACTGGTTCCGCGAGCGAGATACCTCCACTTCTCTCTCCTCTTCGCCTTCTAGCTTTATTATCTTCTTGCTGGTTTCATTTACCTAAAAAAGAAGAAGTACAGGATGAGAATGAAAATGAACAAGAAAAATTCAAGTATTTTCAGTCATCTCAACTGACACACATGAAAGTTATGCAATTCTAAAGAGATAAATCAACAAGTAGTTAAAAGGATAACTGTACTTATTACAGTTGTCCTGAATATGCCAGACACTATCCACTATTAATTACACTTAACAGTTATTACTCCACTGAGATTTAAGTGTTGGGTTCTGCAGGGCATTGTGCAGTCTTCTTCAAAAATCTCCACAGTAGGACCTGCCCACCTAGAAGCAATTTAGGCCCTTTACCTTGACTGGTTATGTCCCCATTTTTGCAGAGTTTTCGCACACTAGGGAGCCGTTTATTATGGATCAGGAAGATAAATCTCCGACTGAGTCTTCCCCCTTCTTACCCTCATCCCAAAGCACCACCTAGACCCTTCTCCCCTTTTTTTGGGGGTTACCTTAACCCTAATGGGCATTCCGAACTGCAGATTTTGTGAACCCTGTTTTTTTTTTTGGCCTTTTCAATGATGTAATATTTTCATTCACCTGTGCAGACAGATTTTTTTTTTTCCCTCTTTTTACATTTCTACAAATCCATAATGTACAGGGCCTTCCTGATAATGTGATGTCAAGTTTTATTCTTAATTTCTACCACGTTTTGTATTGCATTGCATTAAAAAATGCAAAAAAATCTACAAGCACGCTCCTAAGAAAAAAGGTCACCTACACCTTCACTCTAGGAATGAATGGGGTATGCAGAAAACATGCATGTGAAAAGAAGAGGATGACTAGGACATTTTTGAAGAGATGGGTTTAGGAAATAATCCTTAACCTGCCCAATAAATCAGTGTTTACGTTTTTAACTGTTTTAAGGTGAAAACCTATAAATGTTAAATATGTGTTATTTAAACTGTGCTCCCTAATCATAAATTCAAAGTGAATAAGGTCTCAAAAATAAAGTGCATTCAGTGCAATGTCCATAAACCACCAGATGTCTCCACCTGGATACGAGTGGTATATTGTCAGCTGTCTTCTTGTCAACTCCACATAAGTGTTTAATATTCTCTTCCACCAACACCAGACACACAACTCACCGGACTTACATGAACGCCCATTATCCAGAATGATGACGCCATTTCTAGTACTGTTCCCAGCCGATCAGTGGGGTCAGAAAACTTGGAAACAGACTAGATCTCCCAAAAATGGTATAAAAATAGGAATGGTGAAGTACGTAATGTTCATTTTAAAATACACACTATACAAGATACAATTACAAAGGCCAAAAATTTACAGAGTTCACGATTAATGCAGGGACACAGATATGCGCTCCACCCGAGTTCCACTACTGGGAGAAGTGACGTGTCACGCAAGATCTGTTTTGAAGGAGAATATTAAACACTGACGTGGAGTTGACAAGACGACGTCTGACAATATACCACTTGTATCCAGGTAGAGACATCTGGTGGCTGTTTATGGGCATTGCATTTTATTTTTGAGCACTTATTCACTTTGATGTATTGCTTTGATGTAAACATTTGATTAATTTATGGATTAGGGAGCACGGTTTAATATAACACACATTTTTGAAGAGGTTGTGCACTATCCATCATGGGTCTCCAGAGTTTATGACTTGTGGAGGATCTTTTTTTACTTCAATTTTAAGGTCAATGTATCATCTAGTTATACCAGTACATAGGCTGCATGAGAGATTATTATTATTATACAGGTTTTATATAGAGCCAACAGTTGGCTCAGCGCTTTACCGTTACATTACAATTTGGTACAAGAGGAATCAGAGGGCCCTGCTTGTTAGAGCTTACAATCTAAAAATGTCTGATTACCTTTTTCTTTAGGATGACTGATCCTTTCCTGTACATTAAAGGCTCATTATTGTAGTTGATGTTAAACTCTGAAAATAGGATTTCATTCTTATCAGCAGCAAGCGTTCCCTGTGGGGGCAAGGGAAAAAAAAAATATGTAAAATGGCCATTGCACAGAAAATGGGAACATTGATTATGAAGCATTACCATTCACACTTATTTGATCTGTTAAAGAACATGCTTGTTTAAATATAAAAATATAATTAAAATATAGTATTTGGTGCACTGAGGCAGCTCCTTCATTTTGAAGGGACTGCCAATGCACCACAAGGGACAAAAGAACGTACACCATAATCCATTGAATGCGTATTGGAGTGCACTGCGGCGTGTTGCCAGCTAATGTACCTAAATGGTACCACAACTGTGTGCGAATGCCTTTTTTTTCCCCCATCACAACACAAAGCTCTGAAGCCAGCGGTAACACGATCTCTGTTCAGTGCATGCATTCTAAGGAATATGTAAATTTAAACACTTCCAGGTATTTATTGCCGCTCACAGAGATCTGAGTACTCACCCCCTGACAATGCCTTCATCCGCTTTCCTCTCCAGAGGGATGCAACCATATTTGTTCAAACATTATCCAAGGTCACAGTCTTATTCCTGGACTGAGACATGACAACCATGCAAATCCTGGCTGTGTTTACCAATATCTAACACAGATCAGTCCCTGCAACTGCCTCTCACCTTGCGACTTGCTAAATTGATACTACATATCACCAAGGAAAAGCCACTAAACGGTCTGGGCCAAGAAATGCTGTTTAATATGCCCTCTAGTGGATTAACCTTCAGAATGTGTTGAGAAATCAGACTTCTGACCACTAGAGGAAACACTGCCCAAAACATAGGCAGATTGTGGAAACGGTACTTGAATGGCATGCCGTTATAACGTCACCGATAGACCCTGTCAGGATGGGTCTTGTCTCTGTTAAAAACATGATATGCAAAAAACAAAGCATATAGCATCCAATGCTGAACAAAGGATTGGTGAAATAGAGAATACTGTTATGTCTCTGTGCTGATTCCCGCATAGTTCCAATAGATCTCTCTGATCACTCTGAAGATGGGAAACCTGGAGGATCCCTTGCCTAGACACAATCTCAGCTTTGTAGACTTTTTGGAGGGCTGTGAGGATGAGATTTTTTGTAAACTTGGCTTGAGACCAAGATGGTGGCTAATGTCTTGTTTCCTTTATTCACCACAGAAAGAGTATCATGTTCCTATACATCCTATCCCTCCAAGGGCTGCACCTAGATCTGACCTAGCCAGGACTCTGTTCTAAAACGATCTTGTACGCTACTATAATTCTTAAGTGAGATTTAAAAAAATAAATAATAGCAATCAACTGCTGGCAAATAATTTTAGGACTGCTTCAGAGTAGGACTACAGCCTTACATCAAATGATTCCGTGCCTCCACTTTGAGGACTTTTGTGAGAATTTCCTTGTGTGGCTTGGAAGTATCGCTACTGATAAAAAAAACAGTGATCCGACTTACCTGTAGCCTTTTCTGAGCCTGCGCTGGAGTTAATCCTCCCCTCTGGACCAGCGTCCAGAACACAGTGTTGCACAGATTGTTGATGTGGCCTGCAGAAAAGCAAGTAAAACAAAGTGTAAGTTACCATAGGACAAAAGTGTGCCATCCAATGTGTAAAGGAATGCTAAAGGCTAAATACACAGATGAAATGTTAATATTTCAGCTGTTTTACAACCACAAGGATGCAAAATTCTGTTCTTCTAGTTTTGTTATACAAACACCCCTGCCAGACAGGATAGCTAGGTCCTGGACCAAGATCAATACCAGCCTGTGAACAAATAATAAAGTAGCCACATGTTGATCACTTTAAAGCATGTTCCTGCTAGTGCTATGCAAAGCTATACAGCCCTAGTTATTTCAGAGTGCTGCCTCCTCCTCAGCCAGTGCTTCTCTATATGGATTACAGGAAGTGAAGATAAAGACATATTTTAGGTACTTTAAAAAAAAAATATATATAAATAAAAACAGAACTCCAGCAATTGTTTTCCCTTGATTTGGATAAGAATCTGAGCCTGCATTTGAGATCTGTGCACAAATAAGTGAGATTTTCCATTCACTTCTTGTCCATTTTTATACAAAAATAAAGTGAGAAAACTGGATTCTCCATCCATTTTTAATTGATGTCTACAGGGTTGTCACTGGTTCAAGAAATAAGGTGAAAATCTCCAACGTGCCACAGACAAAAAACTGAGACCTGATCCCTTCCAAACCTTGTCCTAAAACTCATGAAGTACACAGAAGAAAATATATTTCTCCCAAAAAAGCAATGTTCTGTGCAACTGAAATGTAATCCTAAATATCCTTGTATTAAAAACCCTCCTCTAGTACGTACTGCAATAAATCCACTTAAAATGAAACCCTATAATAGAGACCAAAACCGGTCTGCATGAAACCAAATCATGCTGCCCTAGCGGAGCTGACCTGAGTTAGCTAGTATACAACTGCAAATAAACATCAGCTAAAGACAACAGAGAAAGTGGCATTAGAACGAAGATGGACAGGTGCTGCTTTCCATCATGGAGTTGATTATAAATGGTTTTATTGGAGTATGGGATATGTGATCCTTATTATACACCATCTGTAACTTTCAATAATGGATATTTTTGTTTATAAAATTCTAGTAGTGCAGAGCGTTGCTTTTTTGGGAAAATATCTTTGTGCGTGCTTTATGCAATTTCACCTTTTTGCATACGCAGTGGTGCAGGTTACTATATGTATTGGCCTTGGTTGTTTCTGACTAGATCTCATGGACTCTGGCAATGATATGACCACCTTAGTTATCAGGTCCTCGCACCTGCAGCTTTTTTTATTGTATTTGGGGAAAATTTGTTTTTTGGAAGACAGTCAGGAACATATCTGAAAAGGCCCCAGATAAAGACAGGGGGTAATGTAGCCCACCAGCATCCACCTATTACAGAAGCCTCAGTTTATAGTGAACTGATGTTTAACCAGTTCCCTACCGCCGTATTGTAAAAGGACGGTGGCAGGAACTGTGGAACAGGAACAGAGCCGGGACGTGGATCTGTGTGTATAAACACACAGATCCACGTCCTGTCAGGGGAGAGGAGAACTGATCAGATGTTCCCTGTACAGAGGAACACCGATCTCCTCCCCTCATCAGTCCCCATCCCCGTTAGATTCACTCCCTAGGAACATACATTTAACCCCTGCAGCGTCTAGTGTTAACCCCTTCCCTGACAGTTACATTTATATGGTAATCGGTGCATTTTTTATATCACCGATCGCTTTATAAATGTGAATGGTCCCAAAATAGCGTCAAAAGTGTAAGATCTGTCTGCCGCAATGTCAATGCCACAATAATAATAATAATAATTTAAAAAAATAAAATAAAAAAAAAAATAAAAAAAAAAATTGCAGATTGCCGCCATTAGTAGTAGAAAAAAAAATCTATACTCCATTTTGTAGACGCTATAACATTTGTGCAAACCAATCAATATATGTTTATTGGGATTTTTTTTACCAAAAATATTTAGAACAATACATAGCCTAAACGGAGGGGAAAAAATCATTTTTTTTTTCTTTAATGGGATATTATAGCAAAAAAGTAACGTGGTTTTTTTTTTCGAAATTGCCGCTCTTTTTTTGTTCATAGCGCAAAAAACAAACAAAAAAAAAACCGCAGAGGTGATCAAATACCACCAAAAGAAAGCTCTATTTGTGTGGGGGGGATGATCAAAATGTAATTTGGGTACGTCATCGTATGACCGCGAAATTGTCACTCAAATTGTGACAGCGCTGAAAGCTTAAAATTGGCCTGGGCAGGAAGGGGGATGAAAATGCCTTGTATGGAAGTGGTTAAAGCAGAACTGAAGATTATTTTTTTTTCCTTTTAATGCAAACTTTATAAAACCACACACCAATAACAGTCCATGCATAGATACTTGCAAATGTGTGTTAGCTTTACACAAACGTTATATATTCTATATGCCATTTTGCGTCTATTCCATGCACTTCCTCAGCATCAGTGGGAGGTATTAAGGCGGTGAACAGAAACCATGTTCCAACAGTACTGCAAAAAAATAAGGAAGAGGCGCCTCTGGGTGTAGAAGTAAAACAAAATTTAATGTAGATACATTTATGAGCAACTCACATTTGAGCAGTTAAAACGAGCATGGTCCCAAGATGGGGGTTTCAGCAGTATGGTCAATCCGGGTCTGCTGGAGGGGCGCGTCTGTTATGGAAACCGCTGGATGGAGACCAGCCGACCACGGTGGAGATGCACTCAGAGCGAGGCTTGAGGTGCAGATGGATCCAGACGAGAGCGCATGACGTCACTGGTATGCAACGCTTTTCGTGAGCATGCTAGCTGCGAGTGACGGGGCAGCCACGCTCCATCAATTTTACTGCTCAAATGTGAGTTGCTCATGAATGTATTTACATTAAATTTTGTTTTACTTCTACACCTAGAGGCGCCTCTTCCTTGTTTTTTTTTCCTTCCTTTACAACATAATTTGATTGAAAAATTTGCCAAACTGTACCCAGCGTTGTGTTTTTAGGGGTTGTTTTGATCAGGACGATACGAAGCACATATGGTGGGCATGCCCCAAAGTCAACAGGTTGTGGATTCGCGTGTACTCTTTGGTCAATATGCTCTTACATTCTAATATACGTAAAGACCTGTGGGAAGCGCTACTTTATAAGCCTATTTTGGAGTTAACAAACTAGAATGAGTCTTGGTAACACACAACTTTATGGTTATTAAACAAACCATTGTGAAGGTGTGGAAAATGCCCCTCCTCTAGTTTGAGGAGGTGAAGCGATGGGTGCATGGTAAGTTGTCAAACAAGAAGCTTACGGCAATACTTGTGGAAGCTTGGGACAACATTTTTTAAGACCTGGAAACCCTGGTTGGATCATTTCCCAGCAACAAGCCCGCCCTCCCGTTTCTTGGACATATAGGAAACTGACAAGCCCACCGATGCTGGCCTTGGATTCCCTGAGGTGGGGCTTACTTACTCCTATGCGATTCCTTTTTCTTTGGTTTCCTACTCTTATCCTCCCTCATTTTATCTTCAGTCTCTCTCTTCTTTATTTCTTACTTTTGGTCATTTACTGCCAGATGCCAGTGTGCGGAGACTGTCAATTGCTCTCTGGTCACATTTTTGGGAGGTCCTCAAGAGGACCCCTGGACTTTTTTTTTTTTTTTTTTTTTTTAGATTTCGAACATAGGTCAGTCTCAGATATTGCATAATATTTGTTATATAAATATTTCTTGAAATACTGCTTGCTTAACCTACTTATAGGCCTAACTATTGGGAATTACATGGCTCGTTATTTTCCTACAGACCGTTAAGGTAACAGGGTATCCTCACCTGGTTACCTTTTGCCTATGTTTGTAGTTATTAGCTATACGATTTAAAAGCTTTTTTTTTTATCTGTAATTATATTCATATGTTTATTCTCCATCCACTTTCCTGCTGACATTGGCGTCTGTTTTGTGAGTTTAGCTGTATCCAGTAAATATATTATGAAAGAAAAAGTTAGCCAAACTGAATCCAATCAGATGCAGTTGCTGTTCGGGTATTCTGACAGCCACCATTGACAGCTGTTGGAATGCAATAACCCTGCAGGCAGAACGAAAATAAAAATAACAAAATGTAGCTGTGTATGGCCAGCCTAAGATGTGTAAAATGCCTACCACCCCTTAGCTGTTCAGCCAGGAAGGATCAAGCCAAAAGGTCTTCCTGCTAAGCCTGTACCATGAGCTGGGAAACCTATTGAGAAAGCCACAATACACATAGAAAATACATATAGATTTTTTTCCCCTTTTCTGGAAAAGTAATTAGGATAAAAAAAAAAAAAAAAAACAACCCTCATCAATTCCTGTGCATAAGATCTAACCGAACATACATGCCCAAATTGTTCATTTTCTTGTAAATTTTCCCTGAAGAAAGTGTATGGCGACGCTATACAAATGAGAAAGACAGACCCTGTATCATTTAAAATGATTGTTATTTTAATAGAAAAAAAACTGAGACATTACAAACGTGTTATACTTATCTACCCTGTGCAGTGGATTTGCACAGGGCAGCCTGGATCCTCCGCTTGTCAGGGCCCTGGCTGGAGCTCCTGGTGAGTGCCCCCACAGTAAGCAGCTAGCTATGGGGGCACCCAAGCCAAGCTGCAGCTTTAAGTATCCATTCAGACATGGAACTGTGGTTTGGCCCCACTACCCCTCTCTCCTGATTAGCTAACGGAGTTTGACTGAAGCGTAAAACCTTCTGACCCTACAACCTGTTTAAAAAGGAAGGAGGAGGTTCTGCCCTGCTGACGCGAATGGCGGCGGACGTGTAGCTGAGGAGCTCCAGCCGTTCACGGAGCTATCCACCGCCATCCACCCACCACCGCACGCAATCTACCTCAGAAACTGCCCTACCTGGTCCGCACGGTGCCGCCGCTGAGATCTGGGCACTCATCTCCCAGCGCTGAGGCTCCCAGCCGCCCGGACCTGCCGCTGAACCCTCCGTCGGCCGCCGCCATCTTGGGCCTCCGGGATCGCCTGAAGACGCTGGAGCCACGCCGGCTGGAGAGGTAAGGGGCTGCCATCAGTCCCCTCCTGTCATCTCCCCCCTCGCCCGGGTCTCATTTGGGGCAGTTTCGGACTTCCGCGGCCCTCGGGGAGCCCGCGGCCGGCTCCGGCCTAGTGCGGCCTACTGAGGCCTAAGGATCCCCGGGGTTTCCTACTGCTGCTGCCCCGGACGGTGCTCCACGGCCGTTCCGGCCTATAATTGCGGCCGCGGTTTGCCTCCTTGCGCTGGCCTGATTACCTTCCCACCCCCCCCCCCTCACGGAGACTTGCTTTCTCAACATCTACCTGCGGTCCTCCACCCACGTTTGTTTGTAACACCCAGCCTGCTCTCCTGGCCCACTATTTCAGGCAGGCATCCTTGCTACAAGCATCCCCTGCAGCCTTATACTCCCTCTGATTACAGACTCTGCTCTGGCTATCAATGTGTACTCATTCACCTTAATGCAGCAGCGGCCTGACAACTTCACATTGCTTTTGCCTGGCTGGCCTTTCAATCCTCTCAGATACTGAACCAAAATACCTCCCAGAATTACTACGGTGGCTTTCATCTTGAACTATCTCATGATTGCAACCGCATGACCGCATCTTACCGCATGCAAGCTCCTCCTAAATGATCTAGACTTTCACTTATAGGGGCCTGACCTGACATATGGAGAGGTAGGTCGAACCTACTCTCAGCTCCCGGCTCCCCCGGTTCCACGGCCCTCATTTCGGACAGTGAACCGGACCAACCATTGCTCCATGGGGAAAGACAAGCTCAAAGCACACAAGGGCGGCAACGGCCGTCACCCAGGGGGGGACCTGGATGATTATTTTGGCCACGGCAGGTTGTCCTCACAGCATCTAACGGCATCTAAAGGGACGCCGGCCCCTCCATCCCCGGCACGCTCTGAATCAGCCCTGCAATCTCAGGTGCATCCTCACAGCCAGCTATCACACTCTGAGGACTCTGCCCTCTCCCCCAGGCTTACCAGAAGCCGCTCTAATGCCTCCCTGGGATCGGGAGATGGATGGGACATGGAATCGCAGATCAGATCCCTGCACAGTTACATGAGATCTCTGCCTACTAAAGTTAACTTTGAACGCTGTGTGCATAGGATCGAGGAAACGTATCGGAAAGAGATCTCTGATCTGAGAAAAGATGTGGGGGTACGCTTTGATGATGTGGATGCAACAGTAGATGGCCTGCGGGACACTGTACAATCGCATGATCGGATCCTTAATACCCACACTGTCCTACTCCAGCAGCTCTCATACCAACAAGACGACCTCGAAAACCGCAGTCGCCGCAACAACATACGTATACGGGGGATTCCCGAGTCGGTTGACCCCAAGAATCTACCTGCCGCTGTGACGGCTATCTTTAACCAAATACTTCAACGCCCCAAAGATGACCCGATTGAACTGGATCGGGTGCACCGCACGTCGGGTCCCCGCACCCCTGATCCCTCCTTCGTCCGTGACACTCTGTGCCGTGTCCATTTCTACAAAATAAAGGAGGACATTATGAGGGCCGCCAGCACTCAACAGTCGATTCTATTCAACGAAACACCTGCCATGCTTCTTCCTGATCTCTCCCGCCAAACACTAGCAATGCGGAAATCTCTGAGACCCCTCACGCAACTCCTGCAAGCGAGGCAGATCAAGTACCAATGGCGTTTTCCGTTCCATCTTCGAGTGCACCACGCGGGTAAAACCGCCATATTTCGTACATTGGGGGACTTGCCTACATTTCTCAGTACGCTTGAACTGCCTCAAGTCGCGTTGCCCGATTGGCCGTTTGCTCCGACCACCCCTGGTCTACCCTACACCCCGCAATGGCAGAAGCAGGGTCGCAGGCGCACTCCTCGATCTCCGCTACCTCAGGACCCCAACGACTGACCTGATCCTGTAGGCCCACCCGGGCCTTTTTTCTCTCTCCACCTCTGGGGTCCTCCCCTGTGATATGCTTGGACCCGAACGGGTCGATTAGCTTTGCTGCTAATTAACCCTTTTGTTTGCAGGTTTTTTTTTGTATGTTTCTTATGCCCTCTGTTGCTGTGCATCCCCCCCATATCCTCACAGTTGGGGTGCTCTGTTATGCCTTTTTTGTCCGTTCATGGATTGATCTCAGGACTTGTCCCTGCACCCCACTATCTGCTGCAGCCCCCCCCCTGGGCTGCCCTTGCCATACTTAACAGTTGTTGCTATGTCTGGTCTGCCCCCTCCCTGGGGCCTGTTCAATATTCTTTCCCCTATGCCTCATAGATGTCTCTATTTCATGCCGGTTTACTAACGCTTTTACTGATGACCGCTAAGATAAATTTCGTTGTTATGTTATTTGGTTTACTTTTTAGGTCGCAACTGAATCCGGTTTACCCGTGGGGCCGGGGTTCTGGGAGCTGCCCGGCTCGGTGATTCTGCTTCACGCCCTTCCCCCCCCCCCCCCTTACGGGTCTTTTTGTTTGTTTTTTCTAATTTTTTTTTTGCTGTGCGCCCCACGGTGCTCCCATGATCACTGTGGGGTGCACCGATTTTTGCCTTTATGATAGGCTGTTTTTCTACATGCTGCTTCCTTTTTGGAGCCACCTAGTGGCCTTTTTTGTTTTTGTTTCTGTCTTACTCACTACTTTTTTTTACATGACCTCTTGGGCCTGTCTCCCACGATTGATGTTTACAGCTATTGTACTCCATGTACCCCTGTTTGTTTCACCGGGAGCGGGTGACCGTGCCTATAACTTTTGCTGCTCCCTATACAAGGTTGTTATACTGTCTTTTCTCTCTCTTCTTACCTTTTTTCTTCCCTCCGTCTTCTCTCTGCCTGTACCCTTCCACCCTTTGCCTCTCCCCCTGCCCCCCTTGCCCTACCTCTATTCCCGTTCCCTACCCCAACAGGGTTCGCCCATGGTGACACTTATCATGCTGATTCTGAGCTCCCCCCTTCGACCCCCCCATGGCTAGTGACGATTCCATAACCTTTTCTTCTTTTAATTGTAGAGGTTTCAACACGCCTGAGAAGCGGAGCCAGACACTCTACCATTTTCACAAGAAACGTGCGAAAATTCTGTTGCTTCAAGAAACGCACTTTCGCGCGGGAGCTATCCCAGCCCTGCGCAATAGGTATTACTCGCAATGGTTTCACAGTGTTAATCCTCAGGCCAAATCTAAGGGGGTATCTGTTGCCTTTCATAAATCTTTTAACCCGGAGGTTCTAGATTCTCTCATAGATGACTCGGGTCGCTATGTGTTTCTGAAACTGAAACTAAATGATTTTCTTTTCACAGTGGCTAACATCTACGTGCCGAACGTGGGCCAGGCTCGGTTCCTCTCCTCGGTCCTCACCAGACTATCCTCCTTTGGAGGGTCAGCTTTCATTATTGGCGGTGATCTCAATGTTGCCCTCTCCCCATCTGCAGACACATCCTCGGGTAAGTCTTGCATTCCACCTTGACACGCATTAAATCACTTTTACATTCATCCCATCTGGTGGATGCCTGGCGAATCCAGCATCCCACGGAAAGGGATTACAGTTACTTCTCAATTGCACACAACTCCTACAGTAGACTGGACCACTTTCTCATATCACAATCACTACTAGACACGCCTCTCCAAACGTCAATCGGTAACTTTCTGTGGTCCGACCATGCCCGTCTACCTGACTCTGGTCCGCCCCCCTGCTACCCGCCGGGGAGCGAGCTGGAGACTTAACGACAATCTGCTGCGGGACACCGTGTGTATGGCGGATGTCTCTAAAGCCATTAAAGACTTTATAGGTGACCATTCCGCTGACACTACCTTCCCTATGAACCAATGGGACACACTCAAATGTGTGCTCCGGGGTACCCTTATACAACACGGTTCCCGCCTTAAAAAGGCCCGAGCCCACGACATTTGCAGACTCCTTACTACCATTGCGGACCTCGAACCCCTTCACAAAAAGGATTTGGATCCTGCTGTTTTTGTTCAGCTTTCCAACACCCGCAGGGACCTACTCCAGCTCCTAGACGCGCACTCCCTGATTGCCAGGGATAAAGCGCGGAACCATTTCTACTCACTGGCAAATAAATGTGGTAAGCATCTGGCTAGGATTATCCATCCTAGACCCCCGCGACATTCTATCCCCTTCATTGTTCAATCGGACCATACCAAAACATTTAACACCTCTGGGATATCTGCATCCTTCAGGCAATACTACTCACAGCTTTATAACCTTCCGCATGCAACCCCTCCAGATAGGTCCCCCCCGTTTTCTGACTCCATGCAAGCTTATATTTTGTAGACCGCCCTACCTACTGTTGACAATGTAGACGCGACGGCCTTAGATGAGCCCCTAATTACCTCTGAATTTTTACAGGCTATCAAAGCCCTTAAAGTGGGAAAATGTCCGGGCCCTGACGGCTTTACACCCCGGTTTTACAAAACCTTTGCCCCCCAACTTGCACCCCTTCTGACAAAAGCCTTTAATTCGGTAGACAGCTCTAACCTCCCCTCCAAAGACTCTTTATCTGCTAACATCTCTATTATCCCTAAACCGGGCAAGGACCTATCCCAATGCAGTAGCTACCGGCCCATCTCCCTGCTCAACATAGATATTAAGCTATTCGCAAAAGTTCTAGCTACCCGTCTGTCCCCTCTACTGCCTAAAATTATTCATAATGACCAAGTGGGGTTTGTCCCTGGCAGGGAGGCAAGGGACAACACCACCAAGACGATACATCTTATATCCCTGATCCAGCGTAAAAACCTGAGAGCTTGCATCTTATCTTTCGACGCTGAGAAGGCCTTCGATAGGGTCAGTTGGAGGTTTCTACAGCTGTCTCTAGAACAACTTGGCCTCGGAGCTCCCTTCGTCTCTAAAGTTATGTCCCTATATTCACGACCCTCAGCCGCGGTCCTGGTCAACGGTACCACGTCAGCCTCCTTTGACATTGCAAACGGCACCCGACAGGGCTGCCCCCTGTCCCCCCTCCTCTTTGTCATCATTATTGAACATTTGGCCTGTGCCATACGACAAAACCCCTCCATCCTCGGTATTCAAACTCCGTCTGCACATCACAAACTCTCCCTGTACGCTGATGACCTCCTTGTGTATATCCAGAATCCACACATCTCCCTACCATCCCTACTCAGAGAATTTCAACGTTTCGGTATCCATAGTAACTTTAAGATCAACATCTCTAAGACAGAAGCCCTCAACATATCCCTTACCCCCTCCACGATGTCCCTTCTAAAGTCCAACTTTTCATTTAAATGGCAGACCAAGGGGATCTCTTACCTAGGGGTCATTATACCCTCCAACCTAGCTGATTTGTTTTCCCTGAATTATATTCCCCTGCTTAACCGTATACGGAAGGACCTTGAGGAGTGGGGGGGGGGGGGGATCTCCTTTGCCCTGGTTCGGAAGGATTAATATCCTAAAGATGGACACTCTACCCAAGTTCCTGTATTTATTTCAAACGATCCCCATCCACGTCCCCAAATCATTTTTTATCTCCCTACGCTCGCTAGCTATCAGATTCATGTGGAACAGAGGCCTCCCCAGAGTTAAATTTAAACTGCTTACACTCCCGAAGTCTATGGGGGGGAACGGGCCTCCCTGACTTTGAGACCTACCATACAGCTGCTCATGTGTCCCGCATCATAGAATGGTTCCCCCGTCCTCCTTGCAAGGCCTCGGTGTCCGTTGAACAGGACCTCTCTCCTGTAGATCTCCGGGCTCTTCTATGGGGATACAAGACTACTCTCATATGACCTCCTTATCCCCACTGACCTTGGCCTCCTTGAAGCTATGGTATATGACGGGGCTAAACACCACCCTTTCCTCTGATCCGGGCCCCCTGACGTCCCTCTTTGACCATCCCGCCTTACCTCAAAGTATGGGGGCAGCCTCCTTAGGACCCTTTAAGCGTACGGAGTGGCCGCAAGCTTGCACATTTGTGCATCCTTCGCAGGGGACCCCGGTCCCCGTGGCAGACTCCGGAGATTGGCTCACGGCCCTACAGGTGTCCACGTTTACCAAACGCCTACACTCCTCCTCTCAAATACATCGCAAGTTTACCAATTTCGAGGAACTGTGCTCGCTCTCAGAAACTCCCAAACACCTACTATCCTCCTTATATAACCTACTGCAGGCTTTAGCACATGATCAACTCCCACATTACACTAGGCTGTGGTCTGCGGATTTGGGTGAAGACATCTCTGTGCCGGAATGGAAAACCTCTTTTCATTTCACACATAAATCTACCATCTCCTGCTACTCCCAGGAAAAGAACTATAAGCTATTGTCCAGATGGTACAGAGACCCTGCTACTTTACACAAGATTTTCCCGTCTACACCAGCCACCTGCTGGCGCTGTGAAGCATCGGTCGGAACTTATATACATGTCTGGTGGGACTGTGAGAGGATCCGCCCCTTCTGGACACAGGTTTTTGAATGTTATAATCTCTTAGCTGATGCTCCGGTTCCTATCTCCCCGAAAATCGCATTACTCTCCATACTGCCCGGGTCTATTAAATCGCAGAGACAGAGATTGCTCCGCTTTTTTATGTCCTCTGCTAGACAACTGATACCTGCTTACTGGAAGATGACAGATACTCCCCCATTGTCGCGGTGGGTATCGATTATGAATGACACCATGAGAATGGAGGAGATGTTGGCACTGGACAATGACACTTACACCAAATTTATATCTCAATGGTCGATCTGGCTCCGCTTCTCCTCCTCTGACGCCTTAAAGACCCAAATCTTGAATGCGTAAGGCCATTGTGGGCTCTCTCTTCCCTGCCCCCTTCCCCATACCCCTTCCCCCTCCCCCCCCTACCTCCCCTCTCCTCTCCTCTTGCTATCTAGCTTTCCCTTCTACCACTTTATTCCTCTCTCTTTTCTCCTCTCTCTCTCTTTTTATCTTCTTTATGTTATTAATTAAATTTTGCCTCATGTAGTAACCCATGAGTATTTTTCACTTCTGTGGCCTCATGGATCGGAGAGCAGGCCGACTTCCCTACTCTCCAAGCTCCCCATCAGGGACCGGCTGTGGCTGATAGTCTATAGCCGGCTCCCCGTAAATGTACTCCTGTTACTGTTCCTGCTTGCATTTGCCTCATGATGGTTACTGTTTTATTGTTTTTATTTGAAATGTTTCAATAAAAAATATTTTCAACACTAAAAAGGAAGGAGGAGAGCAAATTGCATTTGACACCTCTGGGACTGCCCAGTGCCAGGTCTCCTCCTGCAATCAATGGTTCCTTCTGTCAACCCCTACATCACTGTGCCCTGTAGAGACAGAGGAAGGGCCCATTGAATGAAACAACTGTTCAGCAGGGATCAGGCCATTTGACACTCCTGGAAGTGCAGGATGC
Source organism: Lithobates pipiens (assembly GCF_037356315.1). Lineage (NCBI taxonomy): Eukaryota > Metazoa > Chordata > Amphibia > Anura > Ranidae > Lithobates > Lithobates pipiens. Next base: position 452,866,710 of record NW_027507903.1, read on the forward strand.
AGAAGAATTTACGAAAAGCTCATATCTTGTGGAGTGGCACAATCTTACTTTTTTTTTTTTTTTTTAATAGCCAACATAATGCCTATGTGTAAGCTGTAACCAAAATACAGTAGCTTAGCAACTTTGTCATACCAGCAGAGACACACACACAACAATTCACTCAACTTTGGAGGAGCATTCAAATAGCAGTCATGATAAAAGAAAAGCAGTCTATGGCAGCATTAATTAATTACACCTAGAAGTGACGGTTCACAACAAAAATTAATTAAGTGTAGAACTTTCAGTTTCACTTTCATGGGCACATAAACTCATGAAAGGCGACAAAGTCCTGTTGCTGTGTGCACGCCAGACAAGATTATTACACAGAATAATAATCTTTGGGTTTTGTGTGCACCACATAAACATTTTCAATTTCCAAATATTTCAATTAGAAAAAAAGAAAACTTCAGTTCTCAAGGGTACATTCCCACTAACTGCAAAGAAAGACTGTTTTTTTTTTTTTTTTTTTTTTTTGGGGGGGGTTACCGCGGTTTTGTGGGCACCATTTTTACAAGGCAAAGCTCCACTTCCCCTTTGGGACAGCTGTGGGAAAGTGTGAACATGACACATAGAAAACTATGGTTTTCTGTGTGCACTTGCAGAGAGCTGTGTTTTGTTTGTTTTTTTATGCCAAAAAACAGAGCGGTCCATTATAAAAAAACAATTTTATCCACAGAAGCCATTATGTAAAGTAAATCCTATATATGAGGTGTGTCCAGAATATAATGAGATTGAAGTTCCTATGCTGAAGAATGGCTCAGTGAAGGGCAAGGCCACTTGGGGTGGGTTACCAGGTATACATTAGAACACTGATCAGTTGCATTCCAGCCCTGTCAGAGCAGTGGCGGCCCGTCCATTAGGGACACGGGCACCGCCCCCCTCCCCCTCCATGATCTACATGCAGGGACGTTGGACCATGGATTCTAATGGGGGGGTGCATTTTTTTTTAACCACATGATTAGAGAGTTGTGGACATGGCCACACTGATCCTCCTCACGGCCAATCAGGAAGCGAGTCTGAGACCCCTCACCCAATTGGCTGAAAGAACAGAGGATCCTACTGGACACCTATTAGGAAGGAGGAGGCTCATGCTAGGTAGGACACACTAGGGGGTCGTGGGTGCCACTGATACTATACTGTGCTACCCAACAATGTCTTATCAAGACCAAAATCTATAAAAAAAATTGAAACAGAAAGCTTGAATGAGTAAATGAAAACTACGCAGGCTCTGAACACCATACTACTTAAAGACTTCCAGGGATGCTATGAAGAAAATATCGCTGGGAGCGTTGTGTAGACTCACATACTTTGAAGGAGACAATGTTAAAATATTTTACAATTGAAAAGAAGAACTTTTAAAAAATATTTTCATTACTCATTCTCATATTATGGACACACATCATATGTAAATGCAACTTATATAATCAGTATATGGAACTGGCTCTTTGTGAATTCACAGGCCACATTTTGTGAAAACACAATCTAATTGACACTTTTACATCTCACAGTCATGAGCTGAAATTACAATGGCTACTTACAGTCAGCCTGTCTCCAGCTGAGATAATCCTTTATGTTCTGCTCACTGGGATACAATACCACTCTACCGTCAAATCCAGGAGGGTACAATATTGGCTGATCCGGGAAGAACTGCTTCCAGTAGAAGACAAAACTGGAGGCAAACTGTGAAACCACATGTGTCATAAATTTGCTTAAAAAGGAAAACAAAAAAAAAATAAAAAAATTCCCAGTTGTGACAAATGTTCATCTTCAAATGTAATCATTGCATTTTATTTTGTAATATAAACAAGCAAATATGAACGGTCAAATATTTTCCTTGTATAGAATGCACCGTAGTTGGTAGAAATCAAAGGTTTGCTTTGTTGGATACTAAGGCCTCTTTCACACTGGGTTTTTAGCCTTGAAGCATGAAAAGTCCAGCATACTGCTCTAAACATTAGTACTGCTTAGTGCGCAGTCCAGCTGTCAGCCTTCCATATAGACTTCTACAGGCTGTCAGCAATGGGGCTGGACAGTGTGCTCATTCTTTAAACCCGCACCTAAATGTCGAAGTACAATGAACCGAGGCTAAACGCCATATGTGCACAAGGCTTTAAAGTTGATAATTTATTCTATTTACTTGTTCATTATAGGTACTTATAGGACTGTCAATTTACACTATATATTTTTACACACACACCACACACATTCACAATAGATAAACTTTTGGTTAAAGCAGAACCTCACGACCCCCTTGGTTTTTGTTTTTTTAATCTGCTTTTACTGTTTTACTAAAGTTATCCATGAAACGGAGAGGGGCCCAACAGCCACAAATATCAGTGTCAGGAGAAACAAAAAAAAAAAAAAAAAAAAACACATACATGACGAGGTGTACTCCTGGATGGTCAGAAATTAACACCGAATGGAAATTTTGCCAATACTATTATCAATGTGTTTAAGTAAGAGATTTCAGAGACATGATACAGAAGATGGTTAGAGACTGAGGACATGATACAAGAGATAGTCAGAGACTGCATTTTCTTGAGCTTTTCTTGCACTAAAATGTGTCAATAATGTCCAAAAATAAATTCATATTAATTTAACCACTTCAGCTTCGAGCCTTGTTTTGTCGTTTACAAGTTAAAATCGGATTTTTTGCTAGAAAGTTACTTAGAACCCCCAAGAATTATATATATTTTTCAGACACCCTAGAGAATAAAATGGCGGTCATTTAAATACTTTGTCACACCGTATTTGTGCAGCGGTCTTACGAGCGCAATTTATTTTTTGAAAAACCTACATTAGACTTATCGGTAACGGTATTTCTATGAACCTTCCAGGACGGCACACCTGAGAGATGATGGCTCCTCCCTACAGTAAAACACAATCAATTGACAGCTTGTTATAAGTCCCCACCCTTCCCCTTGATCCCTAATTTGTAATAAAAGTAATCTCAAACCGGTTCACAAGGAGAATCACTCCACATTAGGTATTCACCACCTAGTGTTCATCTCATTTTTTCCCTCCACATAGGGCAGGAAGTAGGACTGCCGTCCTGGAAGGTTCGTAGAAATACCGTTACCAATAAGTCTGACGTAGGTTTTCTCCTATCACTCTCCAGGATGGCACACCTGAGAGGATAGTCAAGTAAACACAGGCCTACCTTCAGGATGGGACCACAGCTTACAGGACCTTCCAGCCAAAGGCCAAGTGTTGCTGTGACAACACTTCCACACAGTAGTGCTTCAGGAACGCATCCTGACTGGACTTGGTGGTCATGCTGCGCATTTGTTCCCAGGAGGCCCCTGCTTTTTTAGCCCAGGAAGTTGCAAGTGGTTGAATGGGCCTTAACCTTTGCTGGTGCTGGAATTCCAGAACTCTCATAAGCCAGGGAGATAGCTCCCCTGATCAATCTGGAGACTGAGGCTTTCCAAGTCTGAAGTCCCTTTCTTGACCCAGCGTACAAAACTAGTAGGCGATTGGATCTCCTAAACTCTTTTGTTCTCTGTAAATAGGTAAGGAGACCCCTCGTTACATCCAATTTCTTTTCCGTCTCATTTTTGCTTTATCACAAAAAGATGGAAATGTCTTGCGTCCTATGAAATAAAGATGCTACCTTTGGTAGATACAAGGGGTCTGGCCTGAGGGTGATTATCTAGCTGTATCAATAAGGGTTCCTTCATGGACAGCCCTTGCAGGTTCCCAACCCTCCTGGCTGTGGTAATTGCTAACAGAAATTATATTCTTAAGGTTAGAAACTTAAAGGGAACCTCCTCTATAGGTTCAAATGGGTGTTTAGATGGTGGGAAAACTGCCTTTGGAGACTGGGGAAACTCTTTCCCTGGCCACCAAAAAACATTTTTTGAGGTCTTCCTTTGCAATTCTTGTCAAGATAAACCGAGAGGGTCGCCATCTTAAACCGCAGGGTGGTGACCGCTAGGCTCTTGTCTACTCCATCCTGGAGAAACTCCAGAATAACCAGAACAGTGGTTGAGGTCATCAGTTTTTCTTTTCCCCAGGAACAGAAAGTCTTCCAAATTTTTTGAGTAAATCACTGGTTTTCTGCTCAGGAGGGTACGTATTACTTTTTCTGAGCAGCCTTTACGTTTCAGGATCTGTCACTCACTAACCAAGCCGTCAGCTGGAAAAATTACGGCCTTGGGTGTAGTACTGGGCCCCTGCCTGAGAAGATCCGGCCTGTTCGGGAGCTTCCATGGCTCTGCCACGGTTATGGATCTTAAGCTTGCGAACCAAGCCCTCTTTGGCCACCAGGGTGCTATCAGGAGCTGGCCTCGGGACTGGCTGAGCTTCTGAATGACTCGTGGAATCAGTGCTAGGGGTGGGAAGGCGTATGCCAACCTGCACTGCCAGGTCTGAGTCAGGGCATCCAAGCCTGCAGACTCCCTCTCTTGGGAAATCAAGAAATATCTCTTTACCTTCCTGTTTTGCTGGCTGGCAAACAGATCTATTTCCGGATTTCCGAAGCGCTGCACCAAGGTTTGAAATACTTCTCGGTTCAGTTCCCATTCCCCCTGCGTTCTCTGACGGCTGAGGAAGTCTGCCTCGGTGCTGCTTGTCCTCTTTATGTGGACAGCTGATATGGAGAGAACTTTCCCCTCGGCCCAGTCCAGGATCTCCTTGGATAATACCTTCCTGGTGACTCAAGTAGGCTACGACAGTGTTGTTGCTGGAGCTTACTTGAACCTCCTTGATCATGATTCTTTTTTTAAAAGGCTTTCAGGGTCTCCCCCACTGCGTTGAGCTCCCTGTAGTTGGACAATATCTGACCTAGCGAGCTGTTCCATTGACCTTGGGCTTTCTCCTTTCCTAGGTGGGCCCCCCCACCCCCAGGAACTGGCACCGGTGGTAACTTTTACTGGATCCCATTCCACCCATGGTCTGCCTCTCTTTAGGTTTTTGGGCACTGTCCACCACTCTAGGGAGGACAGGACCTGAGGGGTGAGCATTATCTCCTGATCCAGGGACTCCTTGTCCCAGGAGGACAGGAAGAAGTAAAGGACTCTTGAGTGAAGTTGCACCCAAGAATGTGTAAGGGTGATCATATAGGGGGGTTTTGCCAAAAATTCAAAGCGAAAACCTTCTCACAGGATCTGGCAGACGTAAGCGATGTCTGATATGTTTTCCCAAAGTGGGAAGCTGCAGAGGTGACCTGAGCACGGCAGGAGGGCCCTTCTCCCGCCACCGATAAAAGTGATCTTGCGGTGAATCTGCCACGAGACCACTTTTATCCGAAAGAGAAACACACGCCGTTCCTGAAAATGCCAGGGTTATGGCAGCTAGCTGCTGTCATAACCCCAGTATTGAATGTCAAAGTACCGACGTATGGGTACGTTAATTTGCATGAAGTGATTACATTTACGATATTAATAAGTCGAATAATATACAATTATATATATATATATATATATATATATATATATATATATATATAAAAAAATTGTCACTTTCGGCTGCATTTTCGGTACCAAAATTTCCCACTCGGTGTACCTTTAGTTTCTAGAGTTGATAAAAGATTTGCTTCTTATACACACCTTCTTTGGATCCGGCAGATTTAGTCCATAACCCCTTCCCACCGGCCGCCTCCCAGGCCTTTAAGGGTTCTAAATGCTGGGTGGCGGAGGCATGTATTCAGGTCATGTGACCAGCTGTCACAAAGATCATATGATCGGAAAGCTCCTGCTCGCTAGTATGTATCGGAAGCTTTCCAGTAACCACAGGGTACCACGCTGGGAGCGCACCCTCGGCACGGTAAGTGGTTTAAAAAGGGCTGCATATATGTGGCTGCTTGATGTGAAGGTCCACACGCCAGGAGGCCACATACATGTGCAGCCGGCATGAAGAGGTTAATGTTCCAAGGATAAAAAGAAAAAAACGACTGCAATGTATCAAAAAATAAACAAAAAAATGTACTGACCTTGCACGTCTTTTGTACCAGTTAGATTTCTTGTGAAAGACAAAGCTGTACTCATCGCTTTGTCCATATGCTAGACAGATGTCTTTCAGTTCCTCCATCACGTTTTGTGCACAGCGGTTCATGAGCTGGAGAGAACGGATGTCATTGGGTTTCACAAAGTTATGCTGCTCTGAGAACCTGTTGGAACAAGTAATGGCTCAGTGTACATATACAGAGCATCAAACATGCTAAACAAAAACAAACAACATTGGCATGTTGGCATAGAAATGCTGTAATGCAGAATAATCCCCGTTTTCTGTACAACATTACTAAACGTACTAATAAGTGTTGTCCACTAACTGCTGAAATACATATACATTAATTGCTTCACCTATTCATGGTTTTTGTAATTGTGTTCAGTAGAGGTCGGCCAATATTTGCAGTTTTTTAATTAATCGGCATCGGCTGATTTTGCTGATAAAAAGGCAGATTTAGAACTACAGCGCGACTTGCAAATTACTTCTGTAATAGAAGTCAGTGGAAGTTGCCTGGGTCTTCATAGAAGCGACTTTCCTCCTCTCTGGGCAGTCTACCAAGAAAAGAGCAAAGAGATACAATGTTTACACTTGAATGAATGAACTCAACTCAGTGTGTAGAGTTCTCAGTTTAACCGTTTAAAGCTTGAGTCCGCCGTTTTTTTGTTTTTAAAAGCCAGCAGCTACAAATACTGCAGCTGCTGACTTTTAAAATAAGGACACTTACCCGCCCAGCGCGCCCACGGTGTCGCACCCGAAGCCGATCTCTCGATGGTCTCTCGGGTGCTGCCGCCGCCATCTTGGGTATGGGAATCAGGAAGTGGAGCCTTTCGGCTTCATTTCCCGGTTCCCTACTGCGCATGCGCGAGTCGCGCTGCGCAATAAGGATGGACCCGATGCCTCTGGGATCTGTGTGTTTCCCAGCAGGCAGCGGGGGACTTTCGGAAAGGGGCGTAATCTACGCCCCTTTCTGCAGAGAGCTATGCCGGAAGTGGGTGCAGATACCTGTACTGTACAGGTACCTGCACCCCCCTCCCCCCTGAAAGGTGCCAATTGTTGCGCCGGAGGGGGGGAGGATTCCAATGAGCGGAAGATCCACTTTAGGGTGGACCTCCGCTTTAAAGACTAAATCTTTTCTGACACTTGTTGCTTACAAGTAAAAATCCTGTATTTTCTGCCAGAAAATCACTTAGGCCCCCCAAAAATTATATATATTCTTTTAGCAGAGATGCTAGGGAATAAAATAGCGGTTGTTGCAATATTTTATGCCACACGCCATTTGTGCAGAGGTCTTTCAAATGCAATTATTTGGGGGAAAAAAAAATACACTGATATAAATAAAAAAAAAAAAAAAAAAACAAACAGTAAAGTTAGCCCATTTTTTTTCGTCCAAATGTTTTCACTACCTTATTACTATGAAGGCTGCTTTCACACTGGAGCGGGCAGTCGTTGATGGTAAAATGCTGCTAGTTTTAGCGGTGCTTTAACATCATTTTAGCGGCGCTATTCGGCTGCTAGTGGGGCACATATAACCCAGCTAGCGGCCGAGGAAGAGGTTAAATGAGCCCGTGAAGCACCGCTGCCAAATCGCATTGCATGCGCTTCAGCAGTGGTGCCCATTAATATCAATGGGCAGGAGCGGTGGAGGAGCGGTATACACCACTCCAAACGTGCTGCTTGCAGGACTTTTTTTTAACATCCTGCCAGCTCATCACCTCAGTGTGAAAGCACTCTGTCTTTCACACAGACTGCAGGGGAGCCATTTTGCAGGCACTTTACAGGCGCTATTTTTAGCCCAAAAGCGCCTGAAAAACACCCCAGTGGGAAAGGTGTCTGTTAGATTTTATGAGATGAAGGGGGATAAAAGAAAAAAAAAAAATGGCCTAACATATCGGCCCAAAAAAAATAAAAAATCGGCATCATATATCGGCCGCCATGATTTCTAAATATCAGCATCGGCCAGAGAAAAACCCGTATCGGTCGACCTCTAGTGTTTAGCCCGTCTAGTGAACCAAACACCCCTGCCAGGCAGCACAACTAGGTTAGTGACCTCCCTTTTTACTTGTGCAGTTAAAACCCAACTCCATGGGAAAAAAATAATACACCTTTATAGTAGGTATCCCCCTGAAAAGCAAGGGTTAATTGTCTTAATATGTTTAGGGGCAGAGGATTGAAACACTTACCTTATTCCGCAGTCCAGCAGGGTCCCTCTAGCATTTTGACAAGTAAAGTTGGGCTTTAAGTGACAAGGCGTCATCATTTTCCTACTAGTCACATATATTAGGGTAACACTCTGCTCTTTTCCTATAATTGTGCTCACAACAGTTGACAGACAGCTTTTAACGACACAAGCATAGCCTGGTTCAGAATACTGATTTTCCCTCTCCCAATCTGGGTGCACCTTAGTGGCTCGTTCACAGCATCCTGCATGCATTGGCCTTTTTTTGTTTTATGTGAGCATGCAGTTCACAATGAGGATGGCCACAACACTTGACCAAGAGAATAATATAACAATACCAGTATTCATTTTAAAAATATACCGTATTTTTCGCTCCATAAGAGACGCACCTTTACCCCCTGAAAAAATGGGGGAAATGCCTGTGCGTCTTCTGGCGCGAATACTAACCAAACCCCCCCTTCCCTCACCGCCATGTTACAATACCGGACGTGGCCATCTCCAACAAGTGGCGGGTGATCTCCCGCTGTGTCTGTCACTCACAGAAGACAGAGCAGAAGTATACAGTGGCTCGGGCTGCTCTGTTTTCTGAGGTACAGGTGGATCCATAAGGAATGTCAGTCTGTGCGAGGTGGAGGTGGCACAGGTAAGGCTGCATGTCATTGGCACTGGTAAATATTTTAGTACACCATTTGGTTCAGAATATATTTTTTCCTCCTCTAAAACCTAAGTATGTCTTATGGAGAAAAACATACGGTAGTTTAAGGTTGGATTAGTGGTACTGGGTCTAAAAATTAACACTGAGCAGTACCTCGGTTTATTATCTAACAACTGAAGGAAGGGTGGAAGGCCTCAGTTAACAGAATATAAAATATAATTTAGGGCTCAATCACACTATGTGCAATTACTGGCATTGTTCCCCATGGAGAAATATGGGTACCTGCATTTTTTTTTTATGCAACATGTTTGCATAACACACACAAACATGTAAATGCACCACAACTCTCACCCACAACAATTAGGTCAGAGGAAAGGCTCGGTTCACACTGGTGCGGGAAACCCTGCGAATCCACTGCGGGTTCCCACGCCGCTGACTCACAGGCACTTCACACTAGAGGTCGACCGATATGGGTTTTTCTCTGGCCGATGCCGATATTTAGAAATCATGGCGGCCGATAGCCGATATATGATGCCGATTTTTTTTGGGCCGATATGTTAGGCCGATTTTATTTGATTTATTTTTTTCCTTTTTTATTTATTATTTTTTTTTTTTTAATCCCCCTTGATCTAACACACCTTTCCCACTGGGGCATTTTTCAGGCGCTTTTGGGCTAAAAATAGCGCCTGTAAAGTGCCTGCAAAATGGCTCCCCTGCAGTCTGTGTGAAAGACAGAGTGCTTTCACACTGAGGCGATGCGCGCTGGCAGGATCTTAAAAAAAAAGTCCTGCAAGCAGCACGTTTGGAGTGGTGTATACCGCTCCTCCACCACTCCTGTCCATTGATATGAATGGGCACCACTGCCGAAGCGCATGCAATGCGATTTGGCAGCAGTGCTTCATGGGCGCATTTAACCTCTTCCTTGGCCGCTAGCTGGGTTATATGTGCCCCACTAGCAGCCAAATAGCACCGCTAAAATGATGGTAAAGAGCCGCTAAAACTTGCGTTTTACCATCAACGCCTGCCCGCTCCAGTGTGAAAGCAGTCTTTATAAGTGATACAGAAAATTTCTTACATTTAAACATTTATTAAACAAAACAAACCTCCAATCAGTTTACTTGTATGTATGATTTAGGTTAAAAAAAAATAAAATAAAAAATATATTAAATAAAAACAGGTAGTCAAAACTTTTGGGCGAAAAAAAAATGGGCCAACTTTACTGTTTTTATTTTATTTTTATTTTTTAAATAGTGTATTTTTTTCCCCAAAAAATGCATTTGAAAGACCTCTGTGCAAATGTCGTGTGACATAAAATATTGCAACAACCGCTATTTTATTCCCTAGGATCTCTGCTAAAAAAATATATATAATTTTTGGGGGGTCTAAGTGATTTTCTGGCAGAAAATACAGGATTTTTACTTGTAAGCAACAAGTGTCAGAAAAGATTTAGTCTTTAAATGGTTAAACTGAGAACTTCTACACACCGAGATGACTTCATTCATTGAAGTGTAAACATTGTATCTTTCTGTTCTTTTCTTGGCAGCCTGTGTCTTGTCTAATAGCGTCCTCCATCGGATAGTGTCCCCTGCGTACTGCGCATGCGCAGTACACAGGAACACAGATTCCGAAAATTGCCGAGGATGAACGGCGCCTGCGCCGTGAGTCCAGGTTCTATCCCCACTATCCAAGTGGACATAGAGTTAGAATAAAAAAGAGCCGAGCGCAGCGAGGCCGAGCCCGAAGCATGGCGAGCGAAGCTCGCCCGCGAGAGGCCCTCTAAAATTCACAACCCTATGTCCGCTTGGATGGTGGGGCTACCACCTCCACTCACGGCGCAGGCGCCGTTCAGCTTCGGAGATTTTCCGAAGCTTCGTCTGCTCCGTACTGCGCATGCGCAGTACGGAGTGGACACTATGTGATGCCCGGACTCTATTAGGCAGAACACCTGCCCAGAGAGGAGGAAAGACGTTTCTATGACGACTCAGGCAACTTGCACTGACTTCTATTACAGAAGTCATTTCAAAGTCCCGCTGTAGTTCTAAATCGGCTTTTTATCAGCACAATCGGCCAATGCCGATTATTTAAAAAACGGCAAATATCGGCCGGCCGATATATATGTCGACCTCTACTTCACACTACCTTATGCGAACCGCTGCGGATGTCAATACAAAGTTAACGACTCCCCCAGATCGGTTCGCATATCGCAGTGCTAACTGTCAATTCGAACAGGAATCGGATCGCATGGGTGTGAAAAACACACATAAAACCATACGAAGTGCAATTGACTGCAGGCACATTTTTTATGTGTGTTGCAGTGTGATTGGGCCCTTGGGTGAAGTGGGTGGGAGCCGCAATTTAAAGCACGGGCTCTGAGGTTCAGCACTGTATGCCGGTGTTCTGTCAAAACAGCCAATTCAACAAGATCTCCAATTACTTCACTTCCAGTTACTGTAAAGCATCAGTAATTGGAGCTTTTGATTTCATGTTTTGACACAACACCAGCAACCGTGTACGCTCCAGTACATGATATTAGGAGTGGACATTGTTAGTTTGCTCCGATACAAACCAACAAAACAGCCGCCTCCAAGTAGAGCTGCACGATTCTGGCTAAAATGAGAATCACAATTTTTTTTGCTTAGAAGATATAGATCACGATTCTCGCAGCGTAACATCATATATAATAATGTTTGAGGGTTCCAATTAATTTTCTAGCAAAAAATATTTATTTTAACTTAAGAAAGAACTGCCAGAAAAAGATTTAGACTTTAAGTAGTTAAAAGTCCTGCATTTACAAGTTGTTGAAAACTGCCATTATTTATTTACATAAAAGTTCTATCCCTTTGATCTAAGAATGAAGCTTACATTGTTGCAAGTTAAAAACTTGGCAGACTGCCCGGATGCTCTCTTTTGACAACTGAGTGAGCAGATAGTGTCTCCACGTATACTTCACTATATGAAAGAATCGGCAACCTCTGCAGGAGAGATCACGATTTTTTTTAAAGAGGAAGTAAACCCTAATGGGTTTACTTCCTCTTTGTTTCCCCCTGCAAAGGTAAAGCATAATGGTAGCCCATTATGTGTCACTTACCTGACACAGGAGCCAGCGATGTCACCGCTGTCCCCTGTAGCACAGAGCGTCCATCTTCTTCCGGGTATCGCTGCTCCTGAGCAGCGATGACATCACTCCAGCGCATGCGCACCGCCACTAACAGCATATCGCCGTTAGCAGCGGCATGCCCAGTGCACCGCATGCACTGTAGACAGTGGTGCCTTTTTTGTAAATATCTCCTAAACAGTTTAGGCGATTTATTTGGACCTACAGGTAAGTACCAATCTAGGCTTACCTGTAGGTCAAAGTGGTTTGTAAGGGTTTACAACCACTTTAACGATTAATTGTGCATCTCTACCTTCTAAGCAGCGACAACTTTTTCCTCCTTGCCCTCTGTTCTGTCAAAAAAAAGCAAATTCTTGGTGTATCGGAGAATACACGGTTGCCAGTGTTGTGTCAAAACAGCAAGGTCGTCGAAAACTCCAATTACTGATGGTGTACAGAAACTGGAAGTGATGTGATTGGAGATCTCAATGAACTGGCTATTCTGACACTGGACATTCAGAGCGCATGGTAACCTCACCGGCTGCATGAACTCTGAAGATCTCCTAAATGTGCACGTTTAGGAGATATTCGCAGTACCTACAACCTTTTCCTGTAGGTACAAGTGGCAGAACCGACTTTACTATCACTTTAAAGCATCTGTAACACTTTGGCACCCAGAGGAATCCTGCACATAGGAATGCGCTTTGAAAAATCACAGTAACAGGGAGCTGAATCATACGCCAATAGATGTACCATGATGACCAATCCCAGGGGGCTGTGTGCAATCGGGACCACTCATCCTGTGATGGCGGATGATAGGTCCACAGAGAACCACGTGCCCTCACCTGTGGAAGTTCCTCCCGTCCACTCTCACCACCACCCAGCAGTTAGGCAGACACGTGTCCACCGCCTCGAACTCCCTCACATATTCAAACTTGCTCTTCGCCATGCCTCTGCAGCACACAGCACCCGGCAACTTCAACCCTCGTAGCAGCCACACACTTCCTAGCCTCATAGCCGGAAGCGGAAATCACCCAGGAAGCCACGAGTCTCCTCTCTATGGTTCTCATTGGTTACCGCATACGTGCTGTATGTGGTAACCAAGGAGAACCATAGAGAGGAGACTCGCATCATGTATGTGGTAACCAAGGAGAACCATAGAGAGGAGACTCGCATCATGTATGTGGTAACCAAGGAGAACCATAGAGAGGAGACTCGCGGCTGCCTGGGTGATTTCCGCTTCCGGCTATGAGGATAGGAAGTGTGTGGCTCCTACAAGGGTTGAAGTTGCCGCGGCCGAGAAGAAGGCGCGCTGGCTATTGTATGGAGATCGCAGATGGTTAATGTTCATTCAGAAAAAAGACAAAGTTGTAGTAGTTCCTGCCGGTGATCTATCAAAAAATATCCCCCATCGTATAGTGTCCGCCCTTGCCTGCGCACTACGCAATAAAACGGATCACATCCCAATAGCTGAAAATCAATAGCTGACCATTAGGTTAAATTACGCACGCGCACTTTATATGATATTAGGTCCCAAATCCCCGCACACTCCCGAGGCTCGTTCAACTTTAAAAGGAGCTGTGTTTGGGATGGTGATGCTTGTTCAACTTTGTAAGGGTGTAGTGTCATATTTCGCTCCCCATCGTAGAATGCTCCGGAAGTGACGTTGTGGACAGAAATTTCGCAATGCGCATGCGCGATGTGTTTCAAACACTTGCGCCGTGCCTTCCAGAGGATTTGCAACTAGGGATGAGCTCAGACGTGTTCGCATGCAACACGTGCAGAGCCCGCCAGGAAGTGAGCGCAGCGCTGCACTCATCACAGGCAGTGAGACATTGCCCGATCTCTGCAGCTGCACATGGAGGCAATGTCTCACTGCCTGTGATTAACGCAGAGCTACGCTCACTTCCTGGCAGGCTCTGCACGTGTTCCATGCGAACACGCCTGAGCTCATGCCTATTTGTGACAATGCAGTTCAGTGAAACCGTCAGATAATGTCACAGAAGTGAGGGGAGGTAATCGTGACGTTAACTTTACACAGAGTGACATTGACTTTAGACAGAGCGGAGAGCGGGTAACCGAGGCTCGGGGAGAGGATTACCTCCCCTCACTTCCATGACATTATCTCACAGTTTTACTGGTCTGCATTGTCAAAAATCATTTGGAACGCATGCACAGTGCTAAATTTCTGGCCGCAACGTCACTTCTGGAGCATTCTACGACGGGGAGCAAAATATGACACTACAAGGGCCAGTGTGTGGGACGGTGATAAGGCCGGAAACGTCTATGTTGTTATAACAACCCCTGCCTACACAACAATGCTTTCTGCTATTTATTCCTTTAATTATATATTAACCTAATTAATTATGCACAACAATGTGTCCTGCTATTTATTACTGATATTTATTTATATATTAACCCACATGTGACTATAGAACAATGCTTATTTATTTATATATTAACCTACGTGTGCCTATATAACAACGCATCCTGCTATTTTCTGCTAATTATTCCTGATATTTATTTATATCTTAATCTATGTGTAGCACTGACCCCCGAAGGAGCTGCTGGTTTTATTTGGGGGTTACCGTTACCTCCTTGTTTGCTTCTCTGTCTAGGGGTTGCCGTGGTAGACAGCCCAAAGAATGTGGAAACTGACACTGAATCTTCTTTTGGGTTATTTATTTAGAACAGAAACCGAGTCTTTCAATGAAGGGGAGAGGGTTAGGAGTGAGTTCAGGTACTTAGGACTTCCATTTTTTTGCAATCCTAGAGAAAAATCCAGAGAATAGCAACCAACTCCACCCACAGTTTATGTGCCAGGTAGTGGCCCGCAATCACTCCTTGTAAAAATGGCACAGTCCAAAAAAAATAAAATAAATAAAACCCTCTACAGTATAACTTCCGCACAAACAATTCTCTTTAGTTGCGAGAGGCAACGGTAAATCCTGGACTCGAGCCCCCACATGTAGCACTGACCCCCGAAGGAGCTGCTGGTTTTATTTGGGCTTACCGTGGTAGATGACCCAAAGAATGTGGAAACTGACACTGAATCTTTTGGGTTATTCATTTAGAACAGAGTCTTTCAATAAAGGGTTAGGCGTGAGTTCAGGTACTTGTAGTGCAAAAAATGGAAGTCCTTAGAGAAAAAGCCAGAGAATAGCAACCGTTTCACAACTGGATATAACCCCTGTATAGACCTCTCTCACTAGGCCTAGCAGCCGGAGGGGTGCTCGACAAGGTCTCTGCCACAGACTTGTGATGTATACTTGAACGTTACTGAGGGATGTAGATAAATTTAAAGAGCTAACATATGGTACCAGGTTCTCTCAGCCGATCCGGCAATACCGTATGAGTGTTGATCCAGGCTACGTCCTTCAACTAAGCCTCCAGGCTCCTTCAGAGAAGCCAGCCTTGTGCACGGCCTTCTCCTGAAGTCCTCCCCTGGGGTTCTTCAGTTGCTGGGCCTCTCCGTTCAGATGAGATGGCACCGGACCACCCTTGGATTAGTAGGCCCTGAAACTTCACTTGGGTCTGTCCCTGCAGTTGCGTCAACTCCAGCCAGCCGGCCCAGAGACTCGGGACGCATGGTTCTGCACCCCAGGCCAGGAGGACCACCAGACCCGAACAGACAGAAAATCAAAAGATGAAACCCCGAACCACGTGGCATCGGTACCTTAAATACCACCCCCAGAATGCACAGCAGGAAAACACTGGCCTGGTTCCGAGCGAATAATGGCATTCAGTACACCCAGCTAGACTGAGTTCTTACTCTCGCCAGCAGTGACAGCGACACCTGTGGTCAAGGAGAACCCAGTGCAACCCAGCTGGACTGGTACTGAAACCAGAAATTTAGAGAAATAGTCCCGAAACCCAACTGTGGTTTCAGGCAAATTAACTTTTCAAAAAAACATAGCGCCTGCTAGTCAGGAGCCAGCGCTACATATTTATATATTAATCTACCTGTGCCTAAACAATGCCTCCTGTTATTTATTTTTTATATATTAACCTACACAATTTATATATCTTAATCTACGTGTGTCTACACAACAATGTGTCCTGCTATTTATTCAGGATTATTTAATTCTTTATTTATACATTAACCTACGTGTGACTATATAAAAATGCTTCCTGCCATTTCCCAATTTTTATTTATATATTAACCTATGTGTGCCTATATAACAATGCATCCTGCTATTTAATCTTGATATTTATTTATATCTTAATCTACGTTATTTATATATTAATCTACCTGAGCCTACAAAACAATGCCTCCTGCTATTTTTTTTTTTTATATATAAAAAAAAATATATGTATATACACAGAAAAAATATAAATAAATAAAATTCTTTTAGCAACTGAGTGTATCAAGTCTTAGTGCAATATTGGACGTAAATTCCGATCGTGTGTATGCAATTCTGACACGCCAAAAATCACGCATGCTCAGATTGAACTACGAGACAAAAGCTATTGGCTACTGGTTATTGAACTTCTTTTCTAGTCCCGTCCCGTTGTACGTGTTGTAAGTCACCGCATTCTAAATGATCAGAATTTGGTGTGACCGTGTGTAGGCAAGACAGCTTGAGCCGAATTCCATCGGAATTCCATCAGAGCTTTTTCCGACGAGTATTCTGATCGTGTGTACACGGCATGAGAGAAAGCTTTGTCAATAAAAATATGGTTATTGTTTGCCCTCTATGTAGAGCTCGACAAAAATCAAACTACCCATGGTGCATTTAGAATCAATTTTACATAATTTTTTGTTATTTTACAAATAATTTTTAGGAGAACTTTTTTTTAGACTTCAGGAATCCCATACCCCAGTTGGTTATCTCCTACACAAACCACTACCTTATGTTATAATAAATGTTCACATTCCAAAACCCCCCTAATAACCATACTCAATCAGTAAAGTGACATACATTTAACTTTTATTATATAAACTCCTTAAAGGCAATAAGAACTTTATTATAAAAACACAAATAATTTAAAAAATTACCGGGCAAGGGCAAAAATAAACCCCCGTATTGCAAATGGGAGGAAAAAAATTCCCTTTAGACCCCTGTATCTTCTAGGCGATCAGACTTTGGTTTTATTGTCCCTGGAAAGCATCAACATTATTATTGATCATGCTTAAACTATATCTTTGGCAGTTTCTCAAAATAAAGTCCCAGATGAGAGTCTCTTCTCCTATTGCTCATAAGGAAACACTCGAATGAAAAGTCCACTCCAATTCATCCACACATCAAAATCAGATGGATCTTCCTCAGGCTGTCTTCTGGTCTGCCTCCTCCCATCTAGCATGGTCTTCTGCTCTGCCTGCTCCACCTCTCAATGCTCAGTACCTGAAAAGAGTAAGAGAAAAAGCAGATATGTTACTTACAACTGTGCCAAAAACATAGCACACATTTCTACAATCATAAAATTAGACGCATCTTCAGGCTCTCTTCTGGTCTGCCTCCTCCCATCTAGCCTGGTTATCTAAAAATGTGACTGAATCTACCAATCCCAACCACTCGCTTTCACTTAAGCAAATGCTAGTGTAGTATTCCCATCCATTTCCTCTCTAGGGAGCCCCTCCTTAACTAAATCAATACATGCATCTCCTAGAGATCATAGGTAGAGGGCCTTCCTTGTACTCACTCAACTCATCCATTTGAGTTGATCAAATCCTCAGCTTCCCGCTTATGGAAAGTAACACTAGCACATGTCCTAGTTATGATTACAGGCTTGGGCCCTTTGCCTTTTGTTATTACACTTATTCATGATGGTGGCACACCACTCTAAATCTGCAGCTCAGCCTACAGTGGTTTTCAAACACACCTCTAAGCCACTGCAGGTTTAACTTTGATGACCCGACTTGCCTTGCTTGCAGTTTATTCAAAAACTTCTGTGCTACTGCAAGCTACTCCTGTAAATCTCCAATTCTGACTTTCCCTCTTTTCAGATTCTAGATGTAGAGCATGCAGGGAGTGCAAGCCAAACACACCAACTGCCCGCATCTGTCACTTCCTGAACCCAAAAATGGAGACTAAATATCCAAGAAAAATGGAATTACGTACCGGTAATGTCCTTTTCCAGGAGTCTTTCAGGACAGCCACCTTAGAGAGACACCGGCTCCTCCCCTCTGAGGAAAGACCGCCTTCATTTTCATGATTTAAGCCTCCTCCTCCCTTCGTTCCTCAGTTCTTCCAGAGTACCTCCGGCCAACTGGGGAGACACAAGAACACGTCAAACAAATAAACTTTTTAAGTCTTACCTGACGGCCTCATGTAATGAGTTCCCGATGATCTGCAAACAATTTGGGTGGGAACCGGTGCTGTCCTGAAAGACTCCTGGAAAAGGACATTACCGTTACGTAATTCCATTTTTCCCCAATCGTCTTTCAGGACAGCCACCTTAGAGAGGATAAGCGAGTATATTACCTTAGGGTGGGACCACTGCCTGCAGTACTATACGGCCAAAGGCTTGGTCTTTGGCTGACAGAAGATCCAGTCTATAATGTTTCACAAACGTAGAAACACTGGACCACGTTGCAGCACTACAGATCTGTGCAGGAGATGCCCTAGCCCACTCTGCCTGAGAAGATGCTACCGCCCCGGCTGAGTGTGCTCTAACCCCAACTGGAGGATCTAACCCCCCTGTCACGTAAGCCTGTCCAATGGCTAACCTTAACCATCTAGCTAACGTACGTTTAGAGGCTTTGGAACCCTTCCTAGCCCCAGAAAACAACACAAAAAGTGAATCGGATTTCTTGAACTGACCTTGTGCAATCCAAATAATGAAGAACACATCTTTTAACATCTAATCTGTGAAACATGTGTTCCTGTTCTCTTACTGGATTCGAACAGAAAGTAGGTAGCACAATCTCCTGTATTCTTATGGAAACTAGAGGCTACCTTAGGTAAAAAAAAAAAAAAAAAAAAAAAAGGTGCCCTAATAGAAAGGGCTTCGAGTTCACTTACTCTCCTTGCTGTAGTGATTGCCACCAAAAATACAGTTTTGAGAGTGATCAATTTTAACGAGCAAGGTTCTAACGGTTCAAAAGGTTCCCCTGTGAGAACCTGTAAAACCAAAGCCAGATCCTGACTAGGAAGGGGGCGACCAAAGGCTTGGTCTTCGCCTACTTAAGGTTCTGAAGAACCTTACTATACCAAGGACTGACATTAGATGTCTATCCAGAAATACGCTTGAAACGGATACCTGACTCTCCAATGTTTCGGGGCTAACCTTTTATCTGCCCCTGACTGCAGGACCTCTAGAACGGCCCCCGAGCTGTGCTCATTGAAGGAGTTCTCTGAGCACCAGTTATTGAACCGCTTCTATACCTTCAGGAAAATGGTCTGAGCTTCCATTTACCTGCAATTCAAAAGAGTGGCTACTAACAGTCTGAGACCCCTTTGCCGTTCGGTAATTCCTCAGTAGCCAAGCTGCAAGGTTCCACCTGGGGACAGCAGATTGGACACCGGGAAAAAACCCCGGGGAGTTCCACCGACAGGCCCTTCAGAATGGAGAACCACGGCCTCCTGGGCCAATGAGGTGCGATTAGACAGAGATGGTAATCTCCACCTGAAACTTCCTTAACTCTGCAGGAATCAGGACGGGAATCAGGACGGGAAGGGGGAAAGCATAGCACCTAGAGAAACCCTAAGTCTGTGCTTAGTGTGTCTGCTTCCGACATCCCATCTCCCCTGCTCATAGAACAGGAGATGGCTTCTTTCGCGTTTTCCCTTGGGGCAAAAGAAGTCTATCGAAGGAATCCCCCTCCACCGGGTGATCACTTCGAAAACATCCTGTTTGAGAACCTGGTTGCTCTCCCCGCGTTCTCCCTCCAATTTTGAGGGTCTCTTTGACTCCTTCCTCCTTGGATATTGGCCAAATCCACTCTAGGCCTTGTGACAAACATGCTCCCCTATCCCACCAAAGGGACTTTAAAATACGGGCTGTGTAGTATTATCTCAATGGTCTAAGTCGGCTATTCACTGCTACCTTGACAGCACAGGACTGTCAGCTGTGACCTTTGCCATTCGGTGATCAGTCGTGAGCCACCGTGCTAGAGCTAGCAACGGACACCCTCGTGATTTGGCACAGGGTGGACTAGAACTCAGACATACGCAATCCAACCGCAGACTGCGCCTTTGGGAGACGGCGCGCATTGTCACACGCCACAGCTCCTGGCTTCTTTACCTGAGTCAGAACCGAAACCAAAGAGTCCTAAGACCCTCTACTGTGGCCCCAAACCTTCAAGATGGATAGTTTGCAGAGGACGGTAACGCAACCCCGTCCACTGAACAGCTAGGAGCGTGGATGTCAGAAAGCTTAACCTGACCCCCTTCACCCAGGAAGGTGACCCCTTGGGAAGAAGTTTAAGATGAGTTTCCCTAGGTTCAGAGGCCAACCCAAGCTCACTAATAGGTCCCTTGTAAGCTATGGATCCCCGTTCAACTGCGCCAGAGAAGGGACAAACAGGAGAAGATCGTCGAGATACACGATCACAGAGACTACCCTGAGACGCAGGAAGGACAGAACCTCTACCATTGCTTTGGTGAAGATACGAGGGAGAAGGGGATAGCCCAAAGGGGAGTGCTTTAAACTGAAGGTGTAGCACCCCTACAGAGGTTCTTACTGACAGCATGAGGAAACGCTGGTGGTTCTCTGCGATGGAAATATGCAGGTATGCATCCTTACTATCGATGCCCTGAAACAGTTTTGGTGGAAGAGGTGCCCTCACCCCGTGACTAAAACCAACCAAAAGCTTCTGTAGGTGACCAAGACACCCAGATTATTCAGGTTCAGGATGAGCCTGAACTTTTCCGAAGGCTTGTGAACCATAAAAGAGGATAGAAGCCTTGCCTGTTTAACCTGCTGGGACCTTTGTTACCACTTCCTATTCCTCTAACTCCTGCAGAGGAAAGAAAGGCACATCTTGTCAGCTCAGTGACAAGGAGTCTCAAAAGGGGGAAGCTCTGAAAACTCCACACGGTAACCTCTTTTGATGATCCCCAACACAAACTGATTGGAGGTGATCGTCTCCCACTTGGGGAGGAAGGACCCTTTTTAACTGCTCCCCCTATTTTATCTTAAGGGGAAAGGCCTCTTTCTTATAAGCCGTGCGATAGCCCTGCTTCAAGACCTGGCCCAAACAGCAGGTCTCCCCTAAAGGGGAATTCCACCGAGCTTTGATCTGGACGCCCTGTCCCTCTGCCATGTCTACAGCCTTAAGGCTCTCCAGGCTGAGTTGTTCAGAGCCGAGGACCTTGCATACAATCGAATGGATTGAGCCGAAGCATCCGCAGAGTATGCCAACGCCTAAAGCAGCACGGGAAAAGGAGGATAGAAAGACTCCTCTGCCGTCATTGCTTCATCTGGATAAGCCAATACTTTGTACTACGAGCCACCACTGTGGCTGCTATGGCAGGCTTAGAGATTTCCTTATGGTAAATCTTCAAACCATAGGGTCTGAAAGTACCCCCATGTCCCCAGGGACAGGTCAGTATGCCTGGACATCTGAGAAAAGGCCGCATCTAATCTGGGGGATTTTATTCCAGATGAGAACCTCCTCTTCTGCCCAAGGAAACCTTGCTTTAATGCACCAGAAAAGAAAAGCTTTCTATCTGGATCCTGCCATCCTTGATGGCATCGATCAAGATGTCATGACCCGGGAACACCTGCTCCCCCTAGGCCCTAGTACATCTGATCGTGGGGTGACAGTGCCTCCTAAGTGACTTGGAAAGCCCTCAAGAGCCTTTCCATCTCATCCAGGGGAAGTTTATACCGTGAGGTTCTTTTGGGTTCCCCATCCAAGTCCTCACCCTCAGTCTCCCTCTGGGAGTCTGAGACGGCCCTGTCAACTTCTTCCTCAACTTCCCTCTGGAACCCTCTGGATTCTCCCTAACCTGTGGGAGGAACAACCATTGGGTTAGGTGGAACACTCTGCTGTGCTGGTGAAAAGAGTGCTCTGGAGCTGAGGGCATTGAAAACTTCACAGAAGCCGCCAGATCTGCACCCTGTTCTGCTGCCTGCTTTCTAATGGCACCCAAACAGAGCTACGGACTGAGCTATCCAGGCCTTTAATACACTCCTAACAAAGTGCCTTGAACCAGGAATTCCCCAAAGAGGCTCTACATGAAGGACACTTCCTCCAAGAACCAAGGGGGGACCTGCTTAAGTCTTTCTGAGATACCGAAGCAAAAGAGAGAGCAGCATAAACTTTAAAAAGAAAAGAAACACCAGCACTACTTAAGAGGACCACCGGGAGTGCCCAGGATCAAACTCCGCCTGGATCCCCGACGCACTGCCCTTCCCCCCGACCACCTAGGGGGAAAACACACCAGTGGAGCTACTGGTTATAAGGTAAGGGAACCTCTCTCCAGGGCTATTACCTTTGAGTGGCTGGTGCTGTTATCTCCAGGAGTTCTTGAAGCCTCTGCTTCGGACATTCTCCCGTTGAGGAAGCGTGGTACGAACGTGCCTCCAACAGCTACCTGTGCAACTGTAGAAAGAGGCTGCACCAGCCGAACGCTAGGTTCCCCTTCACGTGCCGCGTCCGGAACCGGAAGACGCGGATCGAACGAAGGGGTCCGCCCCCACCGGAACTGACGTCGCCTGCCTACCGGTCCGGCTTCCAGCTCCCAGCCGGCTGTATACACAGGGGGGCCCTGCACGCCTTCGTTTAGCGCCCCACTGGGCGAAACGCAGGGATGAACCTCCCCAAAACTTCTTGCTTTCCCCAAGCGAAGATTGGAGTGCGTGTAAAGGTCAGTCGGGTGTTCAGCTTCCCCAGCCGACCGGACTGTTTGCTCCGTTGAAACACCCACGGGTGAACGAACGGACGACCCCATAAACTTCCTGCTTCCCCAAGCGAAGTTTAGGGTATATGGACAGTACGAACACTTCAGCTCCCCGCCGATAGGACTGTCCCGGACCGACCGATAAATGGTCGGATAGCCGAACGGGGCCGGGGCTCCGCTCGGATAGCTTCAGTTTCACCAACCGAATTCAGCTTTCAGATTCCTTGGCGATGTCTCCCCGCCGGAGGAAACACCATAACTGAGGAACGAAGGGAGGAGGAGGCTTAAATCATGAAAATGAAGGCGGTGTTTCCTCAGAGGGGAGGAGCCGGTGTCTCTCTAAGGTGGCTGTCCTGAAAGACGATTGGGGAAAATATCTGGGATTCAATCTCTGTTCAAAGTAGAAGCATATCCAGCCAGCTCCTTTACAACAGACAACCACTAGCTAGTTCTGGCCAAGATAGGAAGGGTGCAACGCCTTCTAGTCCTGCTGGACACCAGAAACCCTTGCAGCCTTACTCTTCCTAAAGAGTATACGCAGCATCCTCCCCCAGCACAAGCAACAAATAACCACTGAAAACCTGGCTTCTTCAGTTGAGATTTTGACTTGTATCACTGCTTTACTAAACATAAAAAACTGCACATACAACCCAACTAATACCTTCCAAAAATATGCCTAAAAATGTTAGTGTACAATATGTACGCATTAGACAGAACAGTTACTCAACTAATGCCCCGTACGATCCAAATATCGTACGAAAACGGTCGTCCGAGGAGGGACCGTACGATTTTCGGATCGTGTGTACACTACTTTCGACAGCCGATCACGACCGTTCATCCAATATTATTTGATCGGACATGCACGGAAATTTTCCTCGTACGATTACAGATCGTACGTTTTTTGTTTAGTCAGTATAGTTGTTGTCCGAAAATACAACACAAATACATTACAACACATGACATCACTAACGATTTTTTTTTCTATCGTACAAAAATTTTCGTGACTTTATTTAGCTATTCAATTTCTACTTGCGATTATTAACCAAAAACGGTCGCAAGATCGGTCGTACGATATTCGGATCGTGTGTACAGGGCATTATGGTTTCAGATTTCATGTTTCCTTGGTTCCTTGCTCAGTTATCCAGCTTCCCGCACCTGCTCAGTCATGATGATCTAAAATAAATGTGTAAATATGGTAAACAGGTTTCACTACATGTTAAAATGTCAGGCAATCATTTAAAATTAAACACATTTTTGACAATGTACTAGAATCTTTGTTGATTTTGAGAAATATAGTATCTATTTGGGACTTTATATGAGGTAAAGACCATTTAGGTCATATAGCTCCATCCCTGTCTATTGAGACTGTCATAAGGGGAAGGGGGCAAGGGATAGGTTGGGACTTTGTATGAAGCATGTAGTCTCCAGAGGCAACCAACTATCAATAATGGAATTTTTAAAGGGAACATACATTGAGGCCATGTTCCATAAAATCACATAAATAAGTGGTAGTAGTACTGTAACCTCTGGAAAGAGTCTAAAAATGGCAAGATATGATATTATATTAAAATTATATATATATATATATATATATATATATATATATATATATATATTTTTTTTTTTAATATAATATCATATCTTGCCATTTTTAAACTCTTTCCAGAGGTTACAGTACTACTACCACTTATTTATGTGATTTTATGGAACATGGCCTCAATGTATGTTCCCTTTAAAAATTCCATTATTGATAGTTGGTTGCCTCTGGAGACTACATGCTTCATACAAAGTCCCAACCTATCCCTTGCCCCCTTCCCTTTATGACGATCTTTGTTGATTTGCCATATTAATTTAATTTAGACTAACAAAGTTTTCATGCAGTTAGTGATATGACTGACCTTTATACTCCAGTAGGGTGCATGCCATTTGGAGTTGTGCATCCAATATTGCTTCGGGTGAGGTCTTAACATTGATTATAATTCTAGTTTATAGGTACTCTTTTGCAAGCTGTAAAACATAAAAAAGAAGTTTCTAAAAAGCAATATTTTAGAACCCTTATAGCTTAGGAAAAATATATACCTCATCTATTAAGAAAAAAAAAAGATAGTTCAAAATAACGTGTCCGCTCGTCTCCTCCACAGAATCAGTCTTGGAGGTGTAAAGCAGCCAGAAGTCACGTAACTGGCCTGAACACAGCTCACATTTGGTATTTTGAACGGTAGCTTAAATCCACTTACATAGTGTGCTATGCCAGCCTTTAATACAGCAGCCGTGATTTTTGTCTTCAGAGCTGAGATGGCATACACAAAGTGGAAGAATCAGGAAACTAAGTTTCAAGGGCAGCAGATAACAGCATGAGCGCTGTAATCTGCTTTGGAGGATCCAGATGCATTTTATTTTTTGGGGTTAACACTAAAATTCTTGACTGAACTAAATATGTGAAATAAACAATTACCATCAAAATAAGAACTCCACACAACTACTGGTGTCCTTTTGTTTGCTGTGGTTTAGAACATATTTTACATTGGACAACCTGATCTTTGCAAGTGGCCATCCGCAGGAACAAACTATAACAAAAAAACAAAACCACACACACTTTGTAAAATGCGCACAGAATTTTTATTTTTATGGTTTAACCACTTGGCGCCCACACTACGTCTATTGACGTCATGGCTTTGTGGCAGTATATCTGAATGATGCCTGAGGCCACAGACATCATTCAGATATCAGCGTTTTCAGCCGGCGATTCCCTGTACCATAAGAACAATCATATCGGCTGTCCCGCCCCTCCCGGTGCTTGTACCGACTGACCGCTTCCATCGGTGAGTCGGTCACAGGATCCACCGGCCCCCAGAAGTTACCATAGAGATTTCTGGCGGACCAGATCATCCCCGGAGTCTCTATGATCGTTCGGAGGCCTCTGCATTCAAATTAACGGCGCCGTTTTGGCTGGGAAGCCAGGATTTATTTATTTTTTTGATATTAGGCTTCCCAGCCTAGAGGTGAGATTTGGGGTCTTATTGACCCCCATATCTCACTGTAAATAGGTCAGATCATGCCATATTCCTATTACAAGGGATGTTTACGTTTCTTGTAATAGGAATAAAAGTAATCAATTTTTTTTTTAAAGTGTCAAACTAAAAAAAAAAAAAAAAAAAAGTTAAGCGCCCCTGTCCCCGTGAGCTCGTACGAAGAAGCGAACGCATACGCAAGTCCCACCCACATATGAAAACGGTATTCAAACCACACGTGAGGTATCGCCGGGAACATTAGAACGAGAGCAGTAATTCTAGCTCTAGACCAACTCTGTAACCCAAAATATGTAACCAGTAAAAAAAAAAAAAAATTAAAGCGTTGCTTATGGGGGATTTTTAAATACCAAAGTTTGCCGCCATTCCATGAGCGCATGCAATTTTGAAGCGTGACATGTTGGGTATCCATTTACTCGGCATATCTTCATCTTTCACATTATGCAAAAAAAAATTGTGCTAACTTTACGTTTTTTTTTTTAAAGCATGAAACGTTTTTTCAGAAAAAAAACTGTGTTTGAAAAATTGCAAACATGGCCTGCTGTGTCATGCTGAAACTTTAAAAAGAAAAATCTGAATTTTTAGGTAAACACAATTTCACCTCCATAGAGCAGATGCACTCTGCAAGGTCATTGTGTAAAAGTTGAATATCTATATACACAAAGTTTGAAACCTGTCAAAGATTGACCGAAACATTTGTGGTTTAGAATTGTGTCCATTGTTATGATGAAGATGTAACCCAAGTTTGGTATTGAGATGTATACATTTTATGACTTTTGCTTAGTTATTCTGATTTTCCTTTAAAGCTAAGGTGACACCTATATCCACTTAAGGACCAGGCCTCTTTTTCAGACTTGGTGTTTTCATGTTTAGAACAGTTTTTTTGCTAGAAAATTACTTAGAACTCCCAAACATTTTATATTGTTTTTTTTCTAACACCCTAGAGAATAAAATGGCGGTCATTGAAATACTTTTTTTTTTTTACACCGTATTTGCGCAGCGGTCTTACAAGCGCACTTTTTTTGAAAAAATTCACTTTTTTGAATAAAAAAATAAAACAGTAAAATTAGCCCAATTTTTTTTTATATTGTGAAAGATAATGGTATGCCAAGTAAATTGATACCCAACATGTCACGCTTCAAAATTGCGCCCGCTCGTGGAATGGCGTCAAACTTTTAGCCTCAAAAATCTCCATAAGCGACATTTAAAAAAATTCTACAGGTTGCATTTTTTGCGTTATAGAGGAGGTCTAGGGCTAGAATTATTGCTCTCGCTCTACCGATCGTGGCGATACCTCACATGTGTGGTTTGACCACCGTTTTCATATGCGGGCGCTACTCACGTATGCGCCCGCTTCTGTGCGCAAGCTCGTCGTGACGGGTGTTTTTAAAAAATTTTTTTTTTTCTTATTTATTTTAATTGATTTTATTTATTTTTACACTGTTTAAAAAAAAAAAAAAGGATCACTTTTATTCCTATTACAAGGAATGTAAACATCCCTTGTAATAGAAAAAAGCATGACAGGTCCTCTTAAATATGAGATCTGGGGTCAAAAAGTCCTCAGATCTCATATTTGGGCTAAAATGCAAAAAAAAAAAAAAAAAAAAAAAAAAAAAAAGAAGAAAATGACATTTAAAAAAAAAAAAATACATATACCTTTAAGAGGTATGGGCGGAAGTGACGTTTTGACGTCGCTTCCGCCCTTCTATGGCATAGAGATGAGTGGGGGCCATCTTAGCCTCACTTGTCTCTATGCCCAGCTAGGAAGAGGACCCGATCGCCTCCGCCGCTACCGACGGCTCCGGTAAGCGGCGGAAGGTGTGGGAGGGGGGGTGGCACCTCTCCCGCCGCTGATAGCGGTGATCTCACGGCGAATCCGCCGCGGAGACCACCGTTATCGTACAGCCGACCGCCGCCTGAAGAGATGGATATCTCGGTTGTGGCAGCAGCTGCTGCCGTTACCGAGATATCTCTCTTCAAAAAAAGGACGTACATCCCCGTGAGGCGGTCCACAAGTGGTTAAACATGACATAATTAAATAATAGAGTCCAATAACATGAGCAAAGAAAGGTAAACTTAGAATAAATACCACTAAAATCTAGTGTTGTTCAACGTTTATGGGACACACCCAAATGTCCTCTGGATAAATATTCTGCGCAAAAGTGTTGAAATTAAGTTAATAATCAATGTGATACATTTCTTACATATAGCTGTAACCGCGATAAGTAACCCACCTTTCCAAATTTCTGTATTTGCCCATCAATTACTGGCAACACCTGCACAAATTTGACAAACAGATTCCTGTGTAATATGAAATTAAAATTGATCATGCTGAATAATGAAAACAGAAGTACACATAGTTCACTGAAGTCACACTTGCCTGCTGGTTTTTAATTATGACATGTAGGTATGTGTCAATTACCCTTATTTAAAAAAATAATAATACCTTTAAGAACACATTTGACTTGAATATATTTTCTAGAGTAGTGAAGTAGTCTCTTACCTCATTTACCAGCCACTTTGTTGCACGCAGCGTTTTAAATGAGGAGACAGAGCGGGTAAGGCCCTACAACAACTACCAGTGATTTCTCATCTTCTCTCTGCCACAACACTTGAACTGGGGAGGAAACGGTAAAAAATTAGCATGATTAGCAAACGTTTAAAGGACTGTCAAAAAATAAATGCCACATTTTTAGGAAATGCCATAATGGCCAAATGATAGCAAAGGCAATACCAACAGGCAGCGCCGATATTGACCAATCAGATCAAAGTAGCAAAAGAATGCAGTAAAACAATGCCAAAAAATGTGGCAACTTTACACCCAAACTAAAAAAGGCCATACCAACAGGGTATGGCCAAACATATGACCAACAGGGTCAAACTTAATAAAACCACCTCTCTCTTCTACGGTGTGCACGATATTCCGTGAAGTATCTATTGAGGGCTTAAAATTCAACATTGACGTTCAATGACATGTATAAACCATTAAAAACATTTTATACTGCATGGTGGTTCAACAGAGTGACAAAATGTTGGTCAAACTTAAACATAAAATGATATATTTGTATATATTTTATGCAGATATTGAGTTTACTTGTACCTCAATAGTGACCATCATGTTCTCTTTTGGTACTTCTGCAGCATCACTTTTGACAAAAGGTCTCTGTTGAGCTTTATTAGAACTGCTGCGTCCTTTAAGCGCTGTCATTGATTTATCATCACCTTCCTTGTCCTAATTTTTTGTGGTCACGAAAGGCTTTAGGTGGTCAACATTATATTTGTTCTTTAGAGGAACTCCAGTATCATTCAACAATGTGACCAGCTTTCCAGATATCGTCTCTATTGTGCAAGGGCCATTAAAGTCTGCTTCTAGCCTTTCACCTTTCCTGCCTTTTTTCCCCTCATGTTGAACAACATAACCTTTTGCTTAACAGTCTAAAAAAAAATGCTTTTACATTTTTCTGTATTTTTTTTTTATTTTTTTTATCATGGGCTTTTGTCTGTTCTGAGACTTGGAGATATTTCCCCCCCCCGGCTGCTTTCACCATCTCCATTGCAGCTTTATTCTCCATGAATGAAACAAACTAGTCACATGTGAGAGAATGATCTCTAAAAGCTTAAAAAATAAAAAAATGTAAGTAATTTACAAAAAAATAAAAAGATAAACAGCTATATTGACTTTGTAAGTCTACAAAGAGAACAGCCTATACATTTATACATAAGCCCCGCAGCCTTAAACCACCAAAATCCACAGAAAGTGATACGTTTGCATATGGGAGCACAGAATTGCAGCACAGTTGTACATTAACTAACCGGCATTTAAACAGGAACTTCAGCGGGGAAAACTTCCATACATCAATTGAAATGGCAAAAATGTTGTGGTGGTTTGAATTTTTGACCGCAAAGAATATAATGTAGGTTCCAAAAACATATCCCAATCAATCATTCTGCTTATCATTGACCACTTTCATGCATTTCGATTCACTTTCATTAGAGCTCTAGAGTGAACAAAAACAAAATATTTTTATATATATATATATATATATATATATATATATATATACACATATACACACACATATATATACACACACATATATATATATATATACACACATACACACACACACACACACATATACACACACACACACACATATATACATACATACCACATTAACAGCTCTCTAGAAAACAGTCATGCCACAAGCCCCCATACTCAAGAGAAATATGTTCTGTGCTTAACTTGCAAAACACAAATGTGATTGGCAAAAAAAATAAATAAAAAAAAAATAAAAGGGAACAGTAATAAATAGTAAATACAAATACTAATGAAACTTGCCACTTTATATTGTCATTAGTTTTCTCATCAAGCACATTTGTTTGTGGATGGTATGCAGCCGTCACACTCCTTTCTATTCCCAAAAAAGTGTACAAAGGGCACTGTTGAGCTGTAAAAAGAAGCAAAAATTTTGTTAAAAACAAAATGAAGGTAGCAACATAACTCTTATAGCATTTCTACTACTATGCTATTTTTAAAGTACACCTACTTGATTCACAAACTCTCTGCCTTGGTCAGACAGGATTCTTTTGGGACATCCGTGTCTATATATCATAGAGCAAAGGTGTTGTTCCACTTCCGCAGCACTTTTAGTTTTTAGTGGTAAGGCCTCCACCCTCTTTGAAAAATAATCAGTTGCCATGAGGATATATGCATTTCCATTAACAGTTTTGGGCAGAGGTCCTGTTAGGTCAATTCCAAGGAGTTCCCACACATTTGACGCCTAATAGGATAAAATAAATTATTTGTAAATGCATGAATGATATATTTTGACTCTCATCAGATCTATTATGTAAAAATAAAAACACAGCTTTAACAATATTTACCTTCATAAACTGCAGTGGCTGGGTACCCATCAATGGTTTTCCCACCTTGACACTGCTCACATTCAAGTACCTTGAAGAATAAAAATGGTAAAAATGTGTATACCATTTGTGTATGTAAATTCACCAAATCTAGTAGATTGCATACCCAGTTGGCAAGGTCTACAGTCATTGCGTTCCAGTAAAATCTGGAGCACACTGCAGCGCACGTTTTAAGAATTCCAGTATGACCGCCAAGAGGTGAAGTGTGAAATTGATGAAGTATGCCCTTTGCCTAATCTTTGGTTTGAATGACTATTTTATTGCCATGGAAGAGCATTCCTTCTATAAAACAAAATTAACATTAAAAGATGCATTCATGAAAGCTATCCTACAATCTATGGTCGTGCATTATCCTTTATGACACTCACCATTTATTGAAAATGTGGAGGTGTACCCCCAAAGGACGCGTTGTTCATTTTTAGAAGGTTCCCGATGGGTACACCCCCTGAGCGAGGTAATTATACACCTCTTGTTCTCCATACCCGACAATATAGCAGAGCACTATTAGATAACGTTAAACATTAAAACCTGTACACACATTTTGGTAAGATCTATTAAAAAAAAAAACAAAAAAAAAATCAAATGCAAAGTAAGTTTTTCAGCCACTAAATTGTAAATATATGGAAAAATGTAACAGCTGGTAAATATACCAAGTCTATAATAAATGAGAATCAAAAATATTATAGTCTTTATATACCTATAAAAAAAAATTTAAAAAATTGATACACACCTCAGAAATGTAAATAATTCTGATATTACAAGAGCTGAAAATTGTGTGTGTTTGATGAACCGAAAACTATGTCCCTTTTTCATACACAGGAAGACCTCAGCCAGGAGGAGGGCGTGGAATGTGGCAGCCAAGATGTGGGCAGGCATAGGAGCCTGACTCAATTACAGGTCCCTCCCCCCAACCTTCCACCCAAAAGGGCCAGAAAAGGGGGGGGGGGGGTGTATGTGGAAGAGTCGGCGCTCAAGCTAATTGGGAAGGCTTCTGCAGCCCTCAAAGCCACCCCCACATATCAAGAGACTTTTGCCGCTTTGGCTGTGTGCAAACTGGACCAAATGGAGAAGGGGCAATGCCACATGTGAGGAAAGCATCATGAAAAAAAACTTTAAATAAAGGGGTTGTTGGGCCAAATGACACAAAAAAAATAAAAATAAAAAAAAAACCAACACACTTTTGTGACTTTGACTATGCTTCTCCTGCGACACCTCCAGCACCGCAGCCTGGAAGGAAGACCAGAGTGTGATGACCTGGGTTCAGTCTGGTCTGACA
The DNA here is from genome assembly GCF_037356315.1 of Lithobates pipiens. Lineage (NCBI taxonomy): Eukaryota > Metazoa > Chordata > Amphibia > Anura > Ranidae > Lithobates > Lithobates pipiens. The sequence continues at coordinate 452,898,644 of NW_027507903.1, forward strand.
GAAGATGCAGGCTCTTGTATGACCACAGCCTGGGGACATAGAGGTCATCTGCTGCTGTTCCTGATCTCTTCTTTGACTTCTGGACCAGACTGTTCTCCCTAAGGCTGGATTCACATCTGTGCATTTTTTGCAGGTTTGCACTACAGAACGTGTTTCATAGGAAACAGTGTTAAATGGACTGTAGTGCAAATCTGCAAAATGCAAAAAGGACAAAAAAAATAAATAAAAAAATGCATAGGTGTGAATCCAGCCTTAGATATGTTCTCCTCAGGCCACCAATTTTTGCCTTTAAATAATTGATGTGTGCCCTGGGGGCCAAAGGATTTCCCCAGTTTCTCCAGTGTTGCCTCCCTCTTTGTTTAGGACACCTAATAAAGGTTTTTTTTGGTTTAAGAAATACTTGCCTATGTGTTTTACTTCAAAAAGGACAGTTTATTTGTATTTTTGAAATGTACCTGCCTACTCACAAAGTCAAACTAACAAGGGGCACCAACACCAAACAACCTCCGAGATTAAAAAACAAAATAAAATAAAAAGATAATGGTGTTGTGGTAAGTTGACACAAAAAACACACCAAAAAAAAAATAAATAAAAAAAAAAAAAAATACGAAGATGAGCAAAATGTAAAAAAAAAAAAAAAAAAAAAAAAAAAAAGGAGGATGAGATCTTGATTAAAAAACCAACCACAAAATTTAAACAAAAAAAAAAATTTGGGAGATCTGATGAATAAAAATATCCCATTCATGAAATCAGGAAATAGAATAAAGAAATACGTTATGGAGAAGTGTGTGTAAATATGAGCAGCAAAACAACTTCATTCTTCTAGCATTATAAAGAAAAAGAATGTGCTGCATTAAACTATTTTTAACATTGCAGCGTCACGAATGTGCTATATCCACTACGAGCGTTAGTTTTACCTGAGCGAGCGCTTCAATCTCAGAATTTATTCTGAGCATGCGCGGCACTTTGTCCGTCGGACTAGGCTGCAGACGATCGGATCATGTCGGAAAATTTTAGATCCAGCTCTCAAACTTTGTTGGCCGGACATTCCGACGGAAAAAGTCGGACGGAGCCCACACACGGTCGGATTTTCCGACAACATGGTCCGTTCGGAAATTCAGACGGAAAATGTCCGAGCGTGTGTACAAGGCAAAAGATCCCTTTCACACTGGGTCGTTTTGCAGGCGCTATTGCGCTAAAAATAGCACCTGCAAACCAACCTGAAACAGCTGCTGCTGTCTCTCCAATGTGAAGGGCTTTCACACTGGAGCAGGACGGTAAAAAAAGTCCTGCTAGCAGCATCTTTGGAGCAGTGAAGGTGTATACACCGCTCCTGCCCATTGAAATCGATGGGGCAGCGTGGCTATACGGCACTTTGCAGCGTGCAGAGGCGATTTGTGATGGTAAAGCATCACTAAAAATAGCGGTGCTTTACCGCTGATGCTCCTCCCGCCCCAGTGTGAAAGGAGCCTTAAGGTAAAGGGGCCTGGAGCTGCAGCTCCAATAGCCCCTGTGTTAATCCGGCCCTGGATGTACTCACTTTTGTTGCCAGGGGTTTAGACATTAATGGCTGTGTGTTGAATTATTTTGAGGGGACAGCAAATTTACACTGTTAGCTCTTGTACGCACGGTCGGAGAAACCGTCGGAATGTGTCCTATCGGACCGCTTTGTCGGATATTCCGACTGTGTGTGGTATGCATCGGACTGTTTCCATCGGAATATCTGTTGGACCAAATTTTCCAACTTGCTGGAAATATTTTCCGACAAACTGGTCAGATAGGACATACTCCGACGGACAAAGTGCCACGCATGCGCACATTCAAATTCCGACACGGAAGCGCTTGTTCAGGTAAAACTACTGCTCGTAAGCGATATAGCACATTCGTCACGCTGCAATGTTAAAAATTCTTTCATGAAGCGCATTCTCTTGTTCTTTACAATGCTGCAAGAAGGAACTTCTTTTGATGCCCATAGTCACACACACTTCTCCCGAACGTATTTCATGACTCTTTAACCATTTCGGCAATACAATTTTAGTTTGCGTCACATCTACACAATTTTAGATTTGGTTTATTTTTTTGGATTTTTTTTATTTTTTATTTATTTACTAAAAATCTCCTTTAAGAAGGGGCGTGGCCAGCGGCGGACATGTGAGCAGCAAGCTTACGGAGCTCCTCCGGCACCGATTCATCCTGAACAGCATCCGGTATCCCTATCTAGACACCGACCTTGTAGCCACCACCGCACTACCCACTACCTTCACGGGCACCAGCTGGAATGGGTCGGAACGGTCCTGCGAGCCAGAAATCCGCCGCGGACCGAGCGGCCACGTTGACGGGCAGCAAGGCCAAAGATGGCGCCGGCGCGTCCTCCGCCAAGGGGAAATCCTCTAAAGGCAAGGCACAGGCGAAGGCTGACTCCGGCCCCTCGGCGAACTCACAGGTGCCCTCTGGTATTCCGGGTAAGCCGAAACCACCGACAACTATCAGGGAACATTTTGCGGATTCTCCGCATGGACAGCATACCCCCCCCAGCGTCCCCGAGAGCAGAGCAGGCCGTAGACCCCTGGGAGGAGGGTGAGGCCTGGGAGAGAGACAGCGATCTGGGGTATCCCACTCCGCAGGTGGACAGGGGGTCGGAGGGGGAGAGAACGGCAGAGGGTGAGGAGGAACTTACTTTGAAGCATGTTATGGACGCTATCCATCAATGCCAAACCACTCTGACCACACAGATTGAAACGGTTAGGCTGGATCTCTCTATTGTTAAGCATGACATGCAAAAGATTCGCTCTAGGATTTCCACTGCGGAGCAAAGAATCAGTGAGGTGGAGGACAATATGCAACCTATGTCTGCTACTCTCCGCACACATCAACAAGAGATTACTGAACATGCTGCTAAATTGGGAGACCTTGAGGACCGAATGCGCAGGAATAATTTACGTTTTGTGGGATTCCCTGAAGGTGCGGAGGGCAAGGACGCGGAGCAATTCCTGGAGCAATGGCTGAGCACTCTGTTGGGACGGGAGGCACTGTCACCTCTGTTTGCAATCGAACGGGCTCATAGGGTGCCCATGCGCCCTATGCCCCCTGGAGCCCCTCCGCGACCCATTTTAGCCAAGATCCTTCATTTTCGGGATAAAGAATGCATTATGCGTACCGCGCGGAACATACAAGATATACAGTACAACGGAAAAAAGATCTCCATTTTCCCGGATTTTTCTGCTACTACTCAAAAGCAAAGAGCGGCCTTCCTCCACGTTAAGAAACGCCTCAGAGAGAAAAATCTTCCATATAGTATGATGTACCCGGCCAAATTACGAGTTGTTAATGACGGCAAGGTACAATTTTTCCTTTCACCCAATGAAGCCTCGGATTGGTTGGATGGGCTGTAACATTCCGGTCCCTGCCTGTTTTCTCATGGTCGTCACGTTGTGTGCCTTCCCTACAGTTTATGATGGAATTCTATACACATGGCGGAGGACGACCACTCTATACGGTACTTTCTGGTTGACTTTATTCTGCTCTTGCTCCTTTTTGCAGTTGTCCTACCCAAAACACCGGCATTGACACTGAACCGCCATTTTGCCCTGCTGACGGACCCGGACCTGGCGTCTACAATTACTTTGGGATGCGCATATCTTTCTTTGGCTACTGTATCAGGTGCCTTATTTGTGATATGTTTTGCCGGAGGAGGCACAAGCTTCCTCTTTTTTGATCTGACATAGTTTTTTTTCCTTTTTTTACTAAACTGACACTGGGAGCAACGACTGGTCACTCCCTGGACTAAACAGTTTTTCTGTTTTTTTTTCCCTTTTTGGTTTCTCTTTTTGGGCTAAAGCTCGTTATGGTTGGGGGTAATGAGCAGGGAGGGGGGAGGGGGGAATGGGGAAGGTTAATCTGGAGAGGTTTGCTCCTGTTTTTTTTCCTTGGTATAACTGATGCATGCACGCAACGACACCGAAAATATTGGTGGGAGTTTCAACTTTTTCATTTTAGGTTTATTGTCTATAATGTGTCGGGGGGGAGGGGAGGGGAGTGGGACCCTTTTGATGTCCTGCCCTCTCTCCTCTCCCCCCTCCATATGACTACTGCGTTATACGAATGAGCTTTAACTGTCTTACTTGGAATGTCAGGGGGCTGAACTCGAAGATTAAGAGATCACTGGTCTTTGACTATTTGAAACGCACTAAGGCGCAAATAATTATGCTTCAGGAAACTCACCTGATGGGTTCAAAGGTTATGGCCCTGAAAAAGAGGCATGTTGCTCATGCTTTCAATGCCACTTACTCAACCTATTCTAGAGGGGTATCTATACTCCTATTACGGTCCCTACCTGTCCAGATACTAGAGGTTAGGACTGACCCGCAGGGGTGCTATGTTGTGGTCATACTGCAATACCTGGGTGTGTTATATACTTTGGTAAACCTTTACTTGCCCCCACCATTTGATTTACAAAGATTGGGAGCCTGCATGGCGGTGGTTCTCCCCATGTTGCGTGGTCACCTTATTATGGGAGGGGATTTTAACCAGGTCATGAATGCTGATCAGGATAGGCTACGCTGCACTAGACCATCATCTACGGTGTTAAGTGACTGGGCTGCGTCCTATGACCTCAAGGAGGTCTGGCGATGGAAGCACCCGAATACCCGAGAATTCTCTTGTGCATCGGCATCCTATAGATCGCTCTCTAGATTGGATATGTTTTTCCTTCCTGGGGCTGCATTGCCAGAGGTGGAGGCTATCTCCTATCTACCCAGGGCTATATCGGATCACTCACCTCTACAACTGACTATGAGAGCGGGCATTGTCCTGGGTGAGCGTGTGTGGAGGATGAGCCCATATTGGTTGCAGGAGACCATGGTAGCATCAATTTGTAAGGACGCAGTGACACACTTTTGGAAGGAAAACAGGGAAGAGGTCCCCGACCTAATCACCTGGGATGCTTTCAAAGCGGTCTCTAGGGGGGCGTATATGCAAGGAGTATCGGACTTCAAGAGAGCAACTGGAGATTGTTTGAGAACTCTGGCCAATCAGTTACAGGGGGCAGAAGACTCTTACGTTAGAGATCCCTCTCCTCAACATTATCAAACTCTGCAAAGTGTTAGTAGGGAGTATGAACTCGCACTGCTCTCGAAAACACAAAAGAAAGATCTATACCAACGTCAACGGATTTTTGAGATGGGGGACAGAAGCGGGAAACTGCTGGCGTTTTTGGCCGCTCCGCTCCCGGACCCTATTTTCATCCCCTGTGTTTATGATACCTCAAACACTCTCAGAGATACTCAGGAGGAGATCGTAGAAACTTTTTACAAATTTTACACGGAATTGTACCGCTCACAAGCCCATTATACCATCCCGGAATTATATGAATATGTGGATAGAATTGACTTCCCGGTACTACCCTTAGAACAAAAGATGTCTCTAGAAGCACCTATCTCCGCCGAGGAGATACTGCTTACCATTAAAAGTTTTGCTAAACATAAAACTCCAGGCCCAGATGGCTTCCCTATAGAATGGTATTTAGAATATCAAGATGTCCTAATCCCTAGACTAAGAAAGCTTTACTCGACTATTTTTGAGCAAGGCTGCCTACCATCATCTATGAAGGAGGCCCTAATTGTATTAATTCCCAAGCCCAATAAAGACCCACAATACTGTGAATCCTACAGACCCATCTCGTTAATTAATACGGACTTAAAAATTTTATCTAAGATTTTGGCCACCCGTCTAAATACCATCATTACTGCTCTTATTAATCCAGACCAAACTGGCTTTATCCCTGGTAGGTCCACTTATAGTAATATTCGCAGATTATACACTAATTTACAAGCCCCCAATAAACTGTCTGTCCCCCGAGCTATTGTATCTTTAGATGCCCACAAGGCATTTGATTCCGTGGAGTGGCCGTATCTTATATATATTATGGAAAAATTCGGTTTTGGACAGAATGTTGTCACCTGGATTAGGATATTGTATGATCAACCTATTGCCCGTCTTAGGCTTAATGGGATTATCTCTAGACCCTTCAGAATCCACAGGGGCACCAGACAGGGTTGTCCTCTGTCACCCCTGTTGTATGCCCTGGCAGTGGAACCTCTAGCGAGGTTGTTGAGGAGTTCTCCGGAACTTCAGGGCATGTGGATTGGCTCCTTGGAAGAACGTATCTCGCTATATGCTGATGATATGTTGCTCTACTTGTCAAACCCTAAATACACGATTCCCAAAATGCTGAGGTTGATCACTGATTTTGGCGTATATTCAGGCCTGAAGATTAACTGGACTAAGTCCACTGTATTTTCGTTAGACTCAGAGTCCCCTGCCCACTTGCCACAACATTGTCCGCTTCAATTCACAACATCGTTTAAATACTTGGGGGTGGTGGTTAGGCTACCGATTTCGGCATACATCCAGGATAACCTTCTTCCCTGTATAGCTTCGCTTAAGGCTAAACTCAATAACTGGGTGGGTTTACCTCTTACATTGATGGGGAGGGCTAATTTATTTAAAATGGTGTTTTTCCCTAAGTTGCTGTATGTCTTGGCGAATTGCCCAGTGTACGTACCAAAGAAGATCTTTCAAGAGATTGACTCTTTGATATCTACATTTTTATGGTCTCCCAAGAATCCACGGATTGCATTGACTACTTTACAATTACCTATACACAAAGGGGGGCTAGCAATACCGAATCTGCGATTATACTACTATGCATCACAGTTGGTATATGTTCATTGGTGGCTATTTCCACAGTTGAACAATGCTGCTACTGCAACAGAGGCAGCATTGCTCTCCTCCTATGAAACACTATCAAATGTAATTTTTAGAGGAGCGATTTCTGAGAGGAGGGGTACAGATATGATCGCAAACTCTCTCAAAATCTTTAAGATATGTGAGACACTGGTGCCTGAACCCCACCCCACGATTTCTCCTAATCAACCCATATGGAATAATCCGGTGTTCCCACATTTTAGAGATCTCCCTTTCGCTGGCAATTGGGCCGAAAGGGGTTTGAAATATGTCCACCAATTGTACGAGGAAGGTAGATTTAAAACCTTCCCGGCGTTCCGACAAGAGTTGGGTATACCTGAATCCTGGAGGTTTAGATATTTACAGTTGCAGCATGCGGCCGAGTCTCAACTTGGGCTCCGGGCTGTTACCTTTCAGAATTCTACTTTGGAAGGGGCGCTTGCCCAACCAGAACATACTAAACTGGTCTCCAATTATTACAAATTATTGAATGAGCCTAAAATTTCTAGATTGCAAATCCTGAGACAACAATGGACGAGGGATGTACCCGACCTGTCGGACGATAATTGGGAGGAACTTTTAGATACTTATTTTAGCACTGCTATTTCCGCCAGAGATAAAATGATTCAGATACGCATTTTTCATAGGATATACTATACTCCTCTACGCCTTTTCCGTATGCGGAAACTGCCTTCTCCTCTGTGTCATAAATGTGGTAGGGAAGAAGGTAACCTACTACATATGTTGTGGGACTGTGAGCGGATAAGACCATTTTGGTCTCAGGTGACCCACTTTGTGGCGACTACCTTTGACCTCCCCAATATTTGTAGCCCTAAATGGTGCCTCCTCTCAGTTTTTGAGGAGGTTGGCATTAGTAACCATCAGAAACAATTTTTGCGTTTTCTCCTTTATTATGCTAGGAAGACGGTCCTATTACATTGGACGCGCACATCATTGGTCTCCCTGAACAAATGGAAAGCTTTGATTAACCAAGACTTGCCAATATATAAAATAACGTATGAAACAAGGGGTAAGCCAGGGAAATTCCTCAAAATATGGGGAGACTGGGTGGATGGGATAGATACATGTAATTCTGCTCCTCTATGAGTTGTTGTGCGGTAATTAACGCTGCCATAGGATTTCTAGGCCCTTGACAGGATGATTTGAGGTTCTAGACCTCATACCCACCTAATTGGTATCCTTATGAGTGCATCTGTTCTTTGTTGGGTTGTTTGTTGTTGTTGGGAGGGTGGGGGGAGAGGGTGGAAATAAAAAATGCAAGTGGAATATGATTTTGCTATAACTGAGGTACAGGGCAATTACTGTTGTACGGCTTGTCATTGTTTATCAAGGTATGTTTATATCCCACAAAGATGTATACAGTCTGCTTATTATATATGTCTGTGCCAAATATTATTAATAAAAAACGGAGTTTCAAAAAAAAAAAAATCTCCTTTAAAGACAGTTTGCTCATTTCTCCTTTTTTGGGGGTGTTTGTGTGTAAACTTACCACAACAACATTACTGTATTTTTTATCTTTGGTTTTTCGTTTTTAATCTACAGGAGGTTTTTTAGTGTTGGTACCCCTTGTTATTCATTTCACTTTGTATTTTTGAAATGTACCTGCCTGCTCACAAATAAACTGGCCTTTTGGAAGGAAAACACACAAGTATTTCATCAAAAAAAAAAAAAAAAAAAGCCTTCATTTTGGTCGCAATCGCAATAAAAAAATAAAAAAGGAGGAACGCAACGCTGGAGAAACTTGTTACTTTGGTGCAGCCTTTGGCCCCCAGGGCAGACATGAACAAAATTAGAATATTAAAAATTGGTGGCCTGAGGAGTACATATCTCAGGGAGAGAAGTCTGGTCCAGAAGTCCTAGAGAACAGGAAATTCAGATGCCATTTATGTCCCCAGGATGTGGATCTTCAAGAGGCTGCATCTTCTGGCAGACCAGACTGAACCCAGGCCATCACTCTCTCGTCTTCCTTCGGCACTTCCCACCAGGCATCCTTCGAGGCTGTGGCTGGGCTCCTGTAGTTGGGGCAGGAGGAGGGCGTTGGTCGACCTCCTGGCTGCCACTTGCCACAGCCTCCCCCCGACTGAGGTCTTCCTGTGTATGAAAAGGGAACATAGTTTTAGTTTTTTGGTCATCACACAATTTTGTGCTCATGACTGTTGCAAATTGAATGTCACCAAATAGAACAGACTATCATTCTGAGCCCAGCATTTTTCATTCTTGTCCCAATCATTTTTGGTCACTACTGTCTATTGATATGTAAACCACTTTGTTAAATCACAACTTACTGATCAACAACAACAACATCTAGTGAACATCATTAAAATGTACGACAAGAAATACGTTCAACAATGCTATACCTGTCTCAAGCTGGGCCCCTCCACATTTTGCTGCCTGGAAGGCCCAGGTTGGACATCAGAGGCCTCAGCTGGGGGTGAAGGAGGACTGGAGAGTGGTGGCGTGGGTTCAAACCTCTTTGATAAATCACAACTTACTGGTCAATAAGAACATCTAGTTAACATCATTAAATGTAATACAAGAAATATGTTCAACAATGCAATACCTGTCTCAAGCTGGGCCCCACCACATGTTGCTGCCTGGAAGGCCCAGGTTGGACGTTGGAAGCCTCAGCTGGGGGTGAAGGATGCCTTGAAGGAAGACTGGAGAGTGGTGGCCTGGGTACCCCCTGGTCTACCAGAAAAATGCAGCCTCTCAAAGTAAACCATCCTGGGGTAATAAACGGCATCTGGATCTCCTGCTCTCAAGGACTCAGGTGCTTCTTTCTCTCCCTGAGATATGCAAGCTTCATGGCCACAATTTTCCTATTCAGATAGGCCATGTCTGCTGTGGGGACCATGATCTGCACCAAAGAAAGAAGTTTCTCCAGCGCTGCGTTTCTTTCTTAGGTCGTCATAAAACTCGTTGTGGAACTGCCACAGGCAGGGCATCTCCGTATAGTTCGAGGACTAGCCCCATAAAATTTGGGTTTTTGAATGGATCCATATTGTCTGCAAGACACAAAACACAAGACAAACCCTCAAATACTAATAATGCCATTAAACCCCTCCTAATCTTGTCCCAACATCGGCCTAGATAGAAGCAGTCTAGTCAGGGCCAGATTAAGAGCAACATGGGCCTGGGGCTGAGGATTTCGGTGGGCCTTTTTATGGAAATAAATAAAAATGAAGATGCAAACATTTTTTGTTAAAAACAAATTAAATATTTTAATTACCATTAAAGTGCCAAAACAGAAATATTGAAAATATTTTTTGTAAACAATAGAAAACTTGTTAAATAAAACCATTATAAATAGAACAGTCACAACAACCATTTTTTTAAATAAACGTAAACCATATAAACAATACAAATATACATGTATGATGTTTGGCTCATACAAAATATGTTCCTTAAAGTATTATTATTATTAAAGCATCATAATCAATACAGCCTGCTGTTATGATTATGGTGCAGAGAGTAACTCTTGAAAATAAATCGCAACCACTAGTTATAAACACACAAACAGGTTATTCACTGAACTGTAAACTGCATTTAACCTATATGAATCAAAATAAAAATTAGACATTTACTTTTCGTGCTTTTTTACTTGCAAATTCCTCAATTGTAGATTCAAGATTAAGCTCGTTCAGCAACCCATTTTCAATGCACAACAGAGAAAGTGCATTTAAACGCTCCTGACCCATGGAAGATCTTAGTTCATTTTTTACACGTTTTAATGCTGAAAATGAACGCTCACCACTGCAGTTGCTGACCATTAAACACAAATACATGCGGAGGGTCACATGTATTTGGAAATGCACCGACTAGAGATTGTGCAATCATAAACTTGTACATTTGAGTTTGACTCCCATGAATGTCTTTTATAGGGGAAGATTGGTACATTTTAAAAATAGAGGAAAACTGTACAATTTCTTCTGCAAACAGGGGTTCAAGATCTTCAGGATATATTGTCACCAGTGTACTGGCTCTGGAACGTAGACTATCAGCTGCAAGAGTGCATATTTCTGATAGAAAGCCAAATCTCTCATGGATTATGCTGTATGCTGCTTGCCTGTGCCTCAGTGATTCTGTCAGTTGGTCAATTATAGGATAAAAGGTGTGCACTTTAAACCTTTCAGAGGGTGTCATATCAGCATCAGCAGCTTCTGCATCACCATAGTCCCACCTCCTATTTCTTTTCACTTTCCTTCCACGTTGTAGTTGGTACTCCTCGCAGCCGGAAATATTTTTACCCTGCTCTTCAAATGCACAGAATCTAGAACGGAGAGACTGCACAAAATCCTTCAGAGAATTGAGCATGTTTGTTGCTGTGTGCAAATCTAATTTTGCATCTTGGAGACACTAACTGGTTCTGTGAAACCTATGTAAAATGACAGACCATACTTCAACCATTATTCCAGTTTCCAGCTGATCCATGACATTGCTTAGGCCCTTTGCTTGTAAGCAGATTTCTCCCTTTGTGGATTCATCATTGAAAACATTTGAAAGGACATCTTTGGTGGTACTAAAGCCTTTTTGTAAGGCGTTCACAGCATCATGGTGAGCAGACCAACGTGTATCAGCTAACCTTTTTAACG